>NW_028274842.1:0-654568 GCF_037043125.1 Eumetopias jubatus | reverse complement strand
GGGGCTCTTGTCTGAGGAGGAAGTTGGGTGAGGGGACCCCGGCCATGGTGACCTCACTTCCCTGACAACAGAGCCCATCAGAATTTGGAACCCAGGTAACCAGGAACCCACATTCCAGAGACAGCCCCCGGCCCAGCTCATTACATTGCAGATAGTGAAACTAAGATGTTCGCGTGCTGCGTTCCCAGATCCGGAGGTTGCCGACGGAAGAAAGCGCGCCCAGCAAATGCTGTCTCAAGATGTCCTTTCAGGGCTCCCCACCGCCTCTGGCCGTTTGGTCGGAAAGACCACAAGGTGACACCAGGAGCCCCAGAGCCGGCCACCCAGCCCCACAGGGTCTAATCCACCTGTGCAGCCCCAGGTCCCCACCCGTGTGTGTGTGTGTGTGTGTGTGTGTGTGTGTGTGTGTGTGTGTGTGTGTGTGTGAAGAGGGGTCATGTAGGGTGGGCCAACCCCATTCAAGAGCAGGCTGATGAGGGGTCAGATACCCAGTGGGCAGGTCTTGTTCAAGGTCAAGGGTGGCTGGGTGGGACGGGGTGTGTGCGGATGCGAGCTTCTGCCCTGGGTTTATCCCAATTGCCCTGGAGCGGGGGTCACTGTACCGCGTGCAGGGCTGGGCACGCAGAGATGTGTCTGATCTGGGAGCAGGAGGGGGACAGGGCAGGGGGACAGGGAGGCTGGCTGGGCAGGGCTGTGATGCCTCTGGGCCGGCTACCCATCCCTGTCTTTGCAGACCACGGATGAAATCGGGAGGAGGCTGGCAGACAGCCATGATATTTCTGGGACCTGGGGCGTGACACCACAGGGGTCCCCAGGAGCAGGTGCTGGGGATTGCGGGGGAAGGCCTCCGACACCACCCAGACCACTCTCCCTGGTGGTCATTGACTGGATTGTGCTCCAGGAATGGAGCCCACGGAGACCGAGCTCGAGGCTGAGAAGCCTGGGGCGGGGTGCCTGTGGGTGTGTGGGGACGGGTCGGGGCAGGCCCCACAGGGAGGAGCCCCGAGAGGCTGGTGTGGGGCCAGGAGCAAAGACTGTGTGCAGAGCACCCAGCGGGTGGACTGCAGTCGGGGAGACGTCCCGGGGAGGGCACCTTCCTGGCTGCGGCTTCTCTGGGAGGCTCTGGGCTGGGCTCTGTCTTGCAAATACCCACGGAGAGCAGGCACGGGGGTGAGCTTTTCTCCTCTCACAGATGTTCCACGACCTAAGGAGCTAGAGCCGGCTCCAACTCCCTCAGCAGCTCTACAGGGAGGGGTGGTGCCTGCAGAGACTTCAGCAGGAGCCCAGGAGCCGGCAGTTGACCCGGCACCTGCCCACGGAGAGCCTGACGCCGACCAGGAAGGGTCTGCTCGAGAACCTGTGCCCGGAGAGCCTGCCCCTGTTCTTGCCACTGTTCCTGCCGGAGCCAGGGCCCCTGTGCCTGCCCCGAACTGTGGCCCTGCTCCTTGCCCAGACCCCGCTCCTGCCCTGGATCCTGACCCGTCCCTACCCCTGCCAGTGCCCCTGTCCCTGCCCCTGACCCAGATACTACCTGGGTTCCTGTATGTGCCACTGCTGCAGACCCCGTCCCTCCCCTTGCACCTGCCCCTTCCCCTTCCCCTGCTTGTGCTCCTGTTCTGGCCCCTGACCCAAGTCCTGCCCCTTCCCCTGACCATGCCTGTGTCCCTGTTTTCGCCTCTGACCCAAATCTTGCCCCCACTCATGTCCCTGTCCCTGCCCGTGCCCCTGCTAGAGCCGATGGCCCTTCCCTTGCCCCTACTCGTGCCCCTGCAGCTGCCACTTCCCCAGCACCTGCCTGTGCACCTGTTCTTGCCCCTGCTCCGGATCCTGACCCAGCCCCTGGCCTGGAGCCTGCCCCTTCCCTTGCCCCGGTCTGTGCTCCGATTCTTGCCCCTGACCCGGGTTCTGCCCCTGCCCCTGCCCCTTCCCCGACGTGTGCACCTGTTCTTGCCCCTGACCCAGCTCCTGCGCTGGATCCTGCCCCTTCCCCTGCCCCTGGCTCTATTCCTGTTCTTGCCCCTGTCCCGGCTTCTGCCCCTGCACCTGCCCCTTCCCCGACGTGTGCAACTGTTCTTGCCCCTGACCCAGCTCCTGCCCTGGATCCTACCCCTTCCCCTGCCCCTGCCTGTATTCCTGTTCTTGCCCCTGTCCCGGCTTCTGCCCCTGCAACAGTCCATTCCCCTGCCCCTCCCTCTGCTCCGGTGCTTGCCTCTGACCCAGCTCCTTCCCCTTTCCCTACCCGTTTCCCTGCCCCTGCATGTGCACCCATTCCTGCCCATGACCCACCTCCTGCCCCTGCACCTGTCCGTTCCTCTACCTGTGTCCCTGTCCCTGCCCCTGCAAGAGCCAATGCCCTTTCCCCTGCCTGGGTCCCTGTCCCTGTCCCTGCCCCGGCCAGAGCCTATGCCCCTTCCCCTGCCTGGGTCCCTGTTCCTGCCCCTGCCCCTGCTTTCCAGCACCACGGGCCCTTCCCTTGGCCCTGCCTGTGCTCCTGTACTTGCCCATGACCCAGCTCCTACCGTGCATCCGGACCCCGTCCCTGCTCTTGTATCTGGTTCTGCTCTTCCATCTGGCCCTGCCCCTCCTCCTGTTCCTGCAGGGCTCCCAGAACCACAGCCAGAGCCCACATCCTCGTGGGGAGAGCCCCTTGTACAATTCCCCTTATTTCCATCACCCGACCCTGATGCCCCGCCAGATTGTTTCATCCCCTCCCCCTGTGTTCTTTCTCTCTGGTACATATTAACTGTTATATTATCTTTCCTTATCCTCTACGCTGTTTATTATTTATTTTAAATAAAATTAATTGTTTTCTGTTGGACAAGTCTGCAGCATTAATTATATTCCCAATGCTGTGCCACCGCACCACAGAACATTGCTGCACAATATCTGCTTCCGCAAAGGACACCCTGAACCAGAAGGCCTCCCTGCCCATTTCTCCCCGAGCCCAGCCCCTGGCGACCCCTAAGCTGCTTTCTCTCTCTGTTCCTTTCCTGGGTGTTTCCTGTACGTGGAATCACACAATAGGGGCCTTTGTGTCTGCCCCCCTATTTTCAAAGGGAACTCGTTTCCTTCTGTGTTTATTGGACACAGAATTTCCCTTATTCGATATTGAAATGCCTGGGGCTTACAGATCAGACGTAATCAGAGAGGCCACTTTAGGAATTATGGGCACAATCTTGGGGCCGAGACCCCTGTTCCTGCTGGGACACCTCAGCCTGACCCCAGACAGGACAGGGCTGGTTCCTCCTGTGGCCCACACAGAAACCAGGGAAATGCAGAAAGCTGGAAGACACACCCCAAAAGGCAATGCATTGCTCACAACCCAAGGCCAGAGAAAGGTTTCAGCGGACTCTGGTCCAAACCACGCTCCAAGTCACTGGGTTCCACAGGGAGAGACCACACGCATGCAAGTCCAAGTGGGGACAGGCACGGGGGGAGTCAAAGAAGCGGAGCTAGCAGGTAAGGACTCTGGCAAAAACAAAAAACTCTATGGAGGCAGCGCTGGTCACCCTCAGACGGGCAGGTGTCTGGTCTGGGGACCAGCAGCCCTGGGGAGAACGTGAGGAAGCGGAGGTCCCCTGGAGGAAAGGGTGACGGCACCCCTGTCTGGGAGGACAGTGCGCAGCACCCATCCCAGCCTGCAGGTGCACCCATCACCTACTGTGGGCAGCCCAATCCCAGCTTGTTGAAGGGAAGACCCGTGTCCATAATCCCCTATTTGCAACAGAATCCATAAAGGGGAGTTTGTGGGTCAACACGTATACAGTGTTTAAGGTACAAGTCTCGAATTCCAACATCCATGGTCTGCTTGTCCACCTTGAGCCTTGTTTGGGAAGCAGGGGTGGGGACGCCCGGGGCTGTGACCTGTGGGAGGGGTGGGGAGGGTAAGCTCTGAATGGAGTGACCAAAGCACACGGGGTGACCTGCCCAGGAGGGACCCTCTCATTCCCCAGCCCCTCTCCTGACCTCGTGCACGATGGCGAGGGTGTGATGATGAAGGTGCTGGCCCTTGGCTGGCGAGTTCCGTAGCTGGTGTCGGAGCTGCTCAGGCTGCACACCGGGCTCTGATCCCAGAGCTGGCGTGAGAGGTGAAGCTGCAGCTGCCCCAGTCTCGGGAGCTGCAGCTCGCATCGCTGTTGGACCTGCCTCGAGCTCTGGGGCAGGTGCTAGAGCTGAATCCCCCTCCAGAGATGATCTAGATCCGGTTCCGCACTTGGATAAGGCTCTTGAACCCACGAACGGCTTTCCTCCCCTGCCCATTTCATGGATGACAAAACTCGGGGCGGTGACGGGACCGGCTACATGGGGGTAATGGCTACGGGGGGATTCAGCCCAAGGATCCTGCATGCCCTTCACCTCGTGCCCCATACAGGTCCGTCCTGAGGTGCCCGACAGGGGCAAGGGCCTGAACCGCTGCTCCCGGCACCTGATCCCACCTGATCAGAGACACTCCCCTGGGTTGTGAAGTCCTCGTTTGACCTCTACTCCGGCCAGCCCCACGCGAGCAGGGACCGTGCGTCCTCACTGCTTGGGCACCATCTCCAGATGGCGGACTGGCCACTGCAGCGGGGTTGGTCACCACTATACCGTCGACGTGGATGCAGGAGCAGCTACAGGCCCAAAGCCCGCTCCGCAGCTCGAGGCATTTGATCTTCTGTTGCGGTGCCACTGCTGGGAGCTTGGGAGCCCGGGAGCTGGAGCCAAGTGCGCCCCAGTGTGAGTAAGCCCGCTGGAACTTCGGCTCCATCACCAACTCCAGAGCTAGAGCCAATGCAAAATCCGAGCTGGCCCAGCTCCACAGTCAGCTGCGGGTGTTCCCCGGACACGGAGCAGGCGCTCGCTCCCCCTGCAGAGCTAGAGCCAGTGGGCTCCGCGCAGCAAGCCCCAACCCAGGACCTGCTGGGTTCCCTCTTCCCTCACAGACTTCTACAGTTCCTCTGTGATTCCCCAGCGCTGGGACAGAGCAGACACTGCACCCACACCACCCCCTCCTTGGGTTTCCAGTTCAATAGGAGGGACCACAGACAGATAGAGGCGTGGGGCACGCTCCCCTGAGGAAGGCAGGGGTGTTCACACCCGTGATGGAGGGCTCCCTCTCATGCAGATTGCCGGCCCCCCGCACCTGCTGGCCACACCTGCCCCTGCCTGGATGTCCAGTGTGGGTGGGCTGGGGGGGGCCTGACCTCTGCATGGAGCATCCCCAAGGCTGCCCAGGGGGTGTGTGGAAGGGCAGGCCCGGCCACTGACTTTGCTTCTTGCCCACCTACCTCCAGGACCATCTCCTCTGTTCTGGGCACATGGCTGGACTAGTCTCGGAGGACTTCTGTCAGCCAAAGACGTTCCCTGCCTCAAGCAGCTGGTGGCCCATGTGCAGCTCAACATGCCCTGTTCCGACCTGGAGCACCAAGCCCACCTTCTGCTGACCCAGCTGGAGCACGCAGAGCCCACAGTGGCCGAGCCTGAGGGTGAGAACACCGGGGCTGCGTGCCTGAGTGTGTGGGGGGAAGGGTCAGGGCTGGTCCGACAGAGAGGAGCCCCGGAGGCTGGTGTGGGGCCTGGAGGAAAGACTGGGCTCCGAGCGTCCAGTGGGTGGACTGCAGTCCGGGAGACGTCCCAGGGAGGTCTCCTTCCTACCTGGGGCATCTCTGGGAGACTCTGGGCTGTGCACGCACAGGTGTGTGTCTGATCTGGGAGCAGCAGGGGGCTGGGCAGGGGGATAGTGAGGACATCGGGTAGGGCTGTGATGCCTCCGAGCTGAGTGACAGTTCCTGTGTTTCCAGAGCCCCATGGAAACTGGCTTGGATTCTGCCCCTGCACCTGGCTCCTCACACGAGTTAGGGACACAGGTGGAGCCTGGCTCTAGCTCCTGAGATGGTGGAGCAGCTGAGAGAGGAGAAGAAAAGCTCAGCCCATGGCTCCTCTCCATGGGCCTTTGCAAGACAGAGCCCAGCCCAGGGCCTCCCAGAGAAGCCGCAGCCAGGAAGGAGCCCTCTCTGGGGCGTCTCCCCACCTGCCATCCACCCGCTGGGCCCTCTGAGCCCAGTCTTTTCTCCTGGACCCTCACCAGCCTCTGGGGCTCCTCCCTGTGGGGCCAGCCCCGACCCGTCCCCACACACCCACAGGCACCCAGCCCCAAGCTTCTCAGCCTCGGGCTTGACCTCCATGGGCTCCGGCTCCTGGAGCACAATCCAGTCAATGACCACCAGGGACAGTGGTCTGGGTGGTTTCAGAGGCCTTCCCCCACAATCCCCAGCCCCTGCTCCTGGGGACCCCTGTGGGGTCACGCCCCAGCTCATGGAGTAGGAGGAAGTGTCTGCCAGCCTCGTCCCCATTTCATCTGTGGCCTGCAAAGACAGGGACGGGTAGCCGGCCCAGAGGCATCACAGCCCTGCCCCGCCAACCTCCCTGTCCCCCTGCCCCATTCCCTTGTTGCTCCCAGATCAGACCCACACCTGTGCGTGCACAGCCCTGCACGCGGGACACTGAGCCATCCCCGCAGGGCCATCGGGATAAACCCTGAGGCAGAAGCGCGCAGCCCCCCACACCCCGTCCCACCCACCCAGCCTTGACCTTGAACATGACCTGTCCCCCGGGTATCTGACCCCTCATCAGCCTGCTCTTGAACGGCTTGGCCCGCCCCACATGACCCCTGTTCACACACACACACGCACACACGGGGAGGGGACCTGGGGCTGCATACATCGATTAGACCCTGTGGGGCTGGGTGGCTGGCCCTGGGCCTCCTGGTGTCTCCTTTCGGTCTTTCCAGCCAAATGGACAGAGACGTCGGGGAGCCCTGACACGACATCCCCAGCGAGGGAGTGTTTGCACAGTTTGCTTTCCTCAGCCTGTAGCCTCCGGTCTTTGGGATGCAACATGCAAACATGTTTTTGGTTCGAGGATCTCCAACGAAATGAGCTGGGCAGGGGGCTGTTTCTGGAATGTAGGTTCCCATGGCAGCACTTTGTGCATCACGGGGACCCCTGGCATTCAGACTGGCAAGTTACCCCTCCCCACGCCATGGCCGCGGGCAGGATTCCAAGAGTTCGCATAGGAGCTTGCCTGTCCCAGGGCTGTGACATGGCTCCGCTGTGGCTTTGAACCCAGGTCAACCTGACCCAAGCCTGAGCTCATGCAGGAGCCTGAGGAAGTAGCCTTGAATGGTACAGCTGAAAGTGACGGAAGCTTAACTTTTACTGAATCTAAATGTTAACTGTTAAATGTAAAAATCATAAAACCTGTAACAGAAAAGGGTGAAGGGTGGGGACTCCTGGGTGTCTCAGTCAGTTAAAGCATCTGCCTTCGGCTCAGGTCAGGACCTCAGGGTCCTGGGATCGAGTCCTGGTGCGGGCTCCCTGCTCAGCGGGGGGGTCTCTCTCTCTTTCTCCCTCTGCTGCACCCCCTGCTTCTGCGCTCCCTCCCTCTCTCTAAGAAATAAAATGCTAAAAAAAAGTTTCTCTTGAAAAAAAAAAAAGGTTCGGTGACAGGTGGACCTCGGCAGAGTGGCTCGAGCCATGGGCCGGAGCTACGGCCGATGCCAGGGATGCCCCCGGCTCCTCCGTGGAACCAGCCCGGGACCTGAGCTGGAGCTGCAGCTGGAGCTGGCTCCGTCCCCGGTGGTGGGGCTCAAGCTGGTTCTGGAATGCACTCCAGGGCTCAGTGAACTCTCAGGCTGGCATTGTTGCCAAATTTGGTGGAGGAACCGGCAGCAGAGAGGACTGCTGCACTGGAGCTGGTCCAGGCGAGCAGGTAGAGGGGCCTCTAGCCCGGGAGCTGCCGCCGGGGGGGGGCCGTCGTCCGCAGTCGGTGCGGGGGCTGCTGTGTGCGGTGGCTCTGGCTTTGTGGGTGGAGGTAATGCTCGCGTGGCGCACGTCTGAGCGTCTGCTCTAGCTCGCTAGTTGGCAAGCGCCCCTGTGTTTGTGCAGCGGGGGCAGGAGCTGGCTGCAGGGGCAGGGGGCTTACCCACACTGGGGCGCACTTGGCTCCAGCTCCCGAGCTCCCGACAAAGGCACCGCAGCAGAAGATGGAAATGCCTCGAGCTCTGGAGCGGGCTTTGGGTCTGTAGCTGCTTCTGAGCCCCGTCAACCCTGCAGTGGTGACCAGCCCCGCTGCAGTGGCCAGTCCTCCATCTGCAGATGGTGCCGAAGCAGCAGGAGGAGAGAAGATCACCACCCTGCCAGGGTGATCACCCTGTGCTGATCCCCATCGCCTGTCCCTGTGACTTTCACAGGAAACCCCGCACAGCCTCCCACAGCAGCACTGAGCTGCCTTGAGAAGGGGCTCTCGATCTCGGGCTGGCTCTCACTCTGGCAATGATGCTGGATCGGATGAGAGAACTGGTGTGCAGTTGGCTTTGCTCCGGACCTCATGCCGGAGCGGGTTTTGCCTGTGGACGGGGTCCACGGGTCGGAGCAGAGGGGCTCTAGTCTGTGGGGGCACTGGCTCAGGCTCTCGAGCTGCTTCCATGGCTGGCTCGAGTCAACGCGGGGGTACGTTCTAGTGCATCAGATGGTTCTAGATCTTAGCTGCCGCCAGGGCTGACTCTGCCCCATGCCTCCTGCAATGTCTCGTGTTAGAGATGCTCTAGCTCTGTATCGCCCGCTAGCTGACTGTGGGTGAGTAGGACCTTAAGACAGCCTCGGAGAGTTTTTCAGGACCTAGAATTCACAGCTGTTAGGATCAGGTCACTTAGTTAGACACAAAAGTGGTTAATATCGTAAAGGACAATAAACTATATCCTTTGATGTTCTATTTTCTTCCCGGACCGAAATTATTTGCTTCTCTACCGGCAAAAACCTTCACGCAAATGTCTAATTTCACTAAGTTGGGGACCTCTACTAAATAGCAGTCAGTTGAATGAAGTCCATTTTCCCAGTCTTCGGGTGGCCTGTACCCTTACGTGAGAAGAAATGACATGCCAGCCTCCTTTCGCCTTATGTCCAAGCTCGGGCGGTCAGTATTCTCTTTATTCTCGCTCAGCTGGCAACTCTGGTTCAGAGGCTAAACATGGCCTTTGGAGCGTGGGTTCGAGTTCTGGCTGTGAGCCAGGTCAGCTGCGTACCCATGGTGTGCCTCGGGGTCCTCATCTGCGGAGGTGAGGGACACTCACGACGCGTCATTATGGCCAGTGATCACATGGTCTTCTATCCTTTCACTTTCTGCTTCTCCATATGAGGCCTCTTAGACCTCAGGCATATATCTGGATTTGGTTTGTAGTCCAATCTGAAAATTTGACTTTTTATTGGTGTACTTAGTAGGCTTACATTTAATGTACATGAAGTGACATTCAGGTGTAACTCTACCATCTTATTGGTTTGCTCTTTCCTCCATCTGTTCTTTTTTTGAAAACTCGTTCCATGCCTTCCTAAAGATTATGCAAGTATTCTCTGTCACTCCAGTCCCCTCCATTAACGTGTTATTATGCCTTCTCTCATTATTCCTTCAGGGACTGCTCAAGGGAAGTGCTGTCCCCATAGAAACAGTCCATCCCTGCGCTGTCCGGGCATGCCCCCCTGCCGTTCCCAGATATTAGCAAGGCCCTGGGCCTCCGTAACAGGGGTTGCAAGCTTTGCCTGTAAAGGGCCACATAGGCTTTGTAGGGCCTCCTCAACTCCACCATTATAGCTTGAAAGCGGCCATCGATGATATGTTGATAAAATAGCATGGTTATGTCTAAACAAACTATCTTTACCAAACAGATGACAGGTAGACTTTACCTGTGAGCAGTGTGCTGTGACCCCGGCTTTATAGCCTCAGCATCTCTGGGTAGGGGTTGGGGGGGCATCTGGCTCCTGGGCTCCCCTTGGCTCCAGTACTACTCTTCCTCTTCCGGTCTCTTTGAGCCTGGAGGTGAGAACGGTTTCCCATCTACCTGTCCCCAGAAGTCCCTCCAACTGCCTTGGTTTTTTATTCCCACCCACACATCTGTAAACAGTTCCTCCAGTAAACTCTTCAACTGAATGCTGCAGCAGGCCATCCAGCTCCTGCAAAGACCCTAACGGAACTTTAGGCTTACAACACGCACGTATTCATTCCACTGTGGCCCAAGTTGCAGCCAGCAGTTTGCAGATTGGCCTCCCTGCCCAGGAAGAGCCTCCTGCAGGGCAGACGCCATGTCTTAGTTATATTTGCATCCCCACCACACCCATCCCTCACCTGGGCACAGAATGGGAATGAAGAATCTTGGCTAAACTGACCTAAATTAGCAATGCAGAAATGGAGCCAGGAGAGGTCAGCATGTAGAAAAAAGACTGGAGGGGTTCTTATTTAAAGTGGGTAGGTTGTGAAAGAGAACTATCCAGGAGAGAGTGAGTTAATCGAGGAGAGCCAGAGGATTTGTCTCAAAGTTATCACAGAAGGGAAACATGTAAGGACCTGGTGTTACAATGTTAAGTCTTCAGTGTGGTTGAGCTGTTGTGTTAACAGTGTCCTCTGTGGAGTGTGGTCGAGCACTTGGTGTAACAAATGTCAGCTGTTGAAAGAGGTGAATGTCAGCTGCCGCAGTGAGTCGGAGTAAGGAAAAGAATGAGCACAAGTTCATTTTGCACATAGGAGGCCACGGCGTCATTTGAGAGGGGTGTCTACAAAGTGGCCTGTATTCAAGCCACATAAAAAGCAGCGAAATAGCAAACTGGAACCAGAAAGTTGGAGCAACTACTCAAGAATATTAACTTTTTTAAAAATAAGTTTTCAAATGGAGAAGGTAATACATGAAAATAGTCAAGATGAGACTAGAATTTAGAAGTTTATGTTGAACACATTGCTTCAAACACATAGTCATAATGGATTTATAAATTATGGAAACAGAAAACAAAAAGACACAGCAGGGCTCGAAAACACCAAAGTTATTGGACCAGAAACAGAGGTGAGAGTGGCTCCTGTCGGCTGGTTTCTGGGGCTGGAAGTTGGCCACCGGAGTGGGCAAGGGGCTCACCCCACAGGCGTGGGTGAGGCTGTCCTACGTGGTGTAGGAAACTAAACCAAACAACCAACAAAACCCTGTTGCTGACAGCTGCCTAGGGCTTTTGAACACAGTGGGGGCTTAGGAGTACAAAGACAGAGACCCAAACTGAAGACCAAGAATGAATACCACTGCCTGCAGACCCTGCATCTGACATGCTCTCCCTGTTATTGAAAGCCTTGACATGCCACGTGGGACCCCGTTCTGGGCTGAAGGTGGAAGCGATGGCAAGGCCACTGACTAGGGAAGGGTGAGGAGCAGGAGGGGAAGGGGGAAGAGCCGCTATCTCCTGCCCGCTGCCCGCAAACCTAAATTCCAGGACATGTGAAGAAACCCAATGCTAAGAAAGTTAACAAGTCAACAGTCAAAACATTTTCTTCTCCTTAGATAATTGAAAGTAAGAAACAAAAGACAGAAATGAAATAAGAATAGATGGATAGGAAAAAGGACCAAATAAAATCTTCAAAGTAAAAAATAAAAGTCATTGAAATAAATACCTCAAACTATCACAAACAAAACGACCTCAAGACAAAATTAATAAAGGCTGTTTACCCATCAACTTGCAGCAAGGGAGCCCTTCTGATGTCACTTTCAAGGGTTTTAGAAAGGAAATTGAGTTTTATCAGGTAGAAGGGGAAAAGTCTTGGACTGGGAAGCATCCTATTAAGGTGGGATTTTGGAGTAGAAGAGACTTCAGTTTGTCTGCAGGTACTTCTGACCGTCCTTGGTTGTCTGAAGGGGGCCAGGAAGCAGTTTGGGCAACTTCCAAGAAGACGGACTGTGGGATGCTAGGAGAGACAGGTGTTCTGCAGGGGGCTGCACCTTGGAACCAGTGGGGCCGCTGGGACTCTTTAGAGTGAGTCTCCTCTTGAGAAGTGACCCCATGATAAAGGTGCCTCCAAACCGACTCTCAAGGAGCATTAAGGAAATGACCACCTACTGGGGTGGGTTAGAAGGAGGTCTCCAAGAACACCACTACTCCGGTAGCATTTCCATCTTGGAACAGAAAATCTATTTGCCAAGACACATGACCCTTGAATAACTTTTTTTTTTTGAGAGAGAGGGAGAAAGAGAATGAGAGAGAGCATGAGAGGGGGGAGGGTCAGAGAGAGAGGTCGATCCCCTGCCGAGCAGGGAGCCTGATGTGGGGCTCGATGCGGGGCTCGATGCGGGGCTCGATGCGGGGCTCGATGCGGGGCTCGATGCGGGGCTCCATGCGGGGCTCGATGCGGGGCTCCATGCGGGGCTCCATGCGGGGCTCCATGCGGGACTCCATGCGGGGCTCCATGCGGGGCTCCATGCGGGGCTCGATGCGGGGCTCCATGCGGGACTCGATGCGGGACTCGATCCCGGGACTCTGGGATCATGACCTGAGCCCAAGGCAGTCGCTTAACCAACTGAGCCACCCAGGCGCCCCTGAATAATATGGGTTTCTACGGGGGTTTTTCCCAATAAATATACATAACAGTGCTGTAAATGCATTTTCTCTAACTCATGAGCTCCTCTCTAACATTTTCTTTTCTTTAGCTTTTTATCGTAAGAACACAGTATGTTATACACACAACATACAAAACGCGTTCATCACCGTTTACTTTACCGGTAAGGCTTCCGGCCAACAGCAGGCATTGGAAGTCAAGTTTTTTCGGTCAACAATTACGACTGAGGGGAGCAGGCACAGCTAACTCTGTCGGTCCTGGGTCAATTACATCGCGGACAGCTGGCTTTATTTTTGATCAGAAGAAAACCTCAATTTTAAAGCAGGGAAAGAGTTCAGAACACACTTCCAAGCTATGAATCAGTAACAAACTTTAACAACAGGAGCGCGAAGTTGAGCACTCTCTTGGCTCGACTGTTGGCCCACTCTTTGGAGGCCACTTACGGGAATCGTATTCCGTAGGTGCGGGACAACGCCGCACACACCTGCGCGCAGGGGAAGCCCGACAAGGCGGCGAGTTAAGGGACCGGGAAGCCCCCGGCGACCGGGAAAGGCAGGAGTCCGGGGGCCGCGGCCGCCGCCGTCCCCGGACACGCGCACCTGGGGCACAGCCCCGGGCCGGCCTCCGGCGCGCGCCCTCGCGCACGCGCACGCGCCCAGCCCCCCAGTGCTCAGAGCCCGGGGGCGGGGCCGCCGGGACACACCGCCTCCGCGCGCCGCGGGGACGCCATCGGGCCGGACGCGGGACAGAGCCTCTTAACGCCGCCGCCTTTTGTGCCCTCCCTTCGCCGCAAGCTGTCGTCATCAGGCTCCGACGCTCTGTGAAGCTCTCGGGCTCCGGCGCTCGCATTGGCAGAGCTGCTCCCGCCGGGCGACCTGACGAGACCCACAAGTGAGTCCATCCCAGGGCATGCCATGCACGTTTGGCCCGGGGACAGATGCCCTGACTTACTTCCTGAGAGGGCAGTGCAGCATGATCCTTCATGATGTTATCTAGCTGCCGTCTACTGAAAGGTTAGAACACAGGTTGTCCAGCCAAGCAGTGGTCCCTGCTACCGGCCCCACGGCTGAAATCATACTCCTTCCTCCACCCCCCTTTCGGGCTGGTCTCTCCCAGCTCGAAGCTTGGCTGGTCTGATGTGTTTGTCCCGCGGTTGCCTTGCCTCTGATGGGCCATGGGTGCTGCCACTGTCCACTTAGAGTTTACCACTTGGCATGGACGTGGAAGTGTCCCAGTGAACCTGCCAGTTCCAGACATTTCTGTCCCGTCCCCAGTGAGTATCAGCATGCCTCGCCCTTCATGGAGTTGGGGTTGACTACCTAGCAGTACAGTAAGTCGGCTCCCCGAGTGCTCGACCGCAGGCATGGGAAGCCTGACGTAGCCGAATGTAACCGTGGCTTCCAGTATGGTGGAGACGTAGGCAGAAACGTCCCCCCAAGCAGGGACCGGGATACCCCAGCCCGCAGAGCCGGTATCTGCAGTGAGAGGAAGCACCGATCGTGCTGGGGCTCACGGGAACAGCGGCGACAGGGCGAGCATGCTCTGTTCTGCGGCTCCTGGAGCTTGTATTCAAGGTGCTGGGGACCCAGGGCCACTCACGGACCATCGCTTCAGCACAAACCGTGCGTCCTGGGGGACAGTGACTGAATCCTGCGGGATTCTGGCCCAGGGTGGGCACCTTAGCTCAGCCATTAACACGCCTTCCCACCCTCCTTACTAGGTCGCTGCTTCTGGGTGATGGGGTGAGGGTAACAGCTGTGAAGCCAGGGTCATGTGCCGACGTTCATACCTTCTTTACTTTGAAATAGGTCTCTTGGTAGAAAACAATGTTGTGTGGAATCCTGTTTGATGGTCTCCTACAGCACAATACACTGCTTAAAAACGTAGCTGCTTCAAACCATGATTTATAATTTTTTTTCACCCTTTGGGGGGTGGCAGGCCCCGCGTGGCCTTCATGTGGTTGCAGTCATACGGTGGCTAAGGCTGGCACCATCTGAGCCCTCTTCCCTGGGCCGGAAGGCTGTGAGAACTGGGGCTGCAGATGCCTCTTTCTCTGTGTTCGGCCCCGACATGGGTCTAGCTTGCGGTTCCTCACAACACGGCCGTCCGGGGTGGTGGGACTTCCTACATGTTGGCTGGCTTCCCGAGAGCAAGTATTCCAAGAGAGAAAAACTGGAAGCCACTTGAGGCCTAGCCCCAGAAACTAGCACAGCATCCCCTCTGTTCTATTCTGTTGGTCAAAGAACCCACCTAGTTTCAAGGAGAAGGAGCACGGATGTCACATTTTCAAAGAATTTGCAGCCATCTTTATCTTCCGCGGACAGTACGTCAATAGATTGGGAACTCCCTAAGCACTGGGGTGCTGGGAGACAAGGCAGGGAAGCCCATGCTGAAGGATCTATCAACTTCTGTAAGGACGAATAACTTTTCTTCGGAGGTGGAAGGGGTTTGAGGTCACTGGTCTGCCCCACAGCTCTTCTCCTGCCAGCCTTCCATCCACGCTCTTTCCCAGGCAGCCAGGAGGGTGCCCAGTGAACCGGAGGGGCGTCCTTTCCTCCAGGCGTGCTGCACCCTGGAAGTGTGGTCCCGCTGGTCAGCATGCTCCCGCTCGCCTCCTGCCTTCAGGGGTCTGGAGCTGAGGAGCCAGCCCTGGTCCGTGTCATGTGGCGGGGATGAGTACCCCACTCTCCTGCGGTCTCTTACCCTGTCCCACGCAGGGGGGACACTGGTGGACACTGGTGGGCACTGGCGGTTTCTGAAGTGTCAGTGTCCCTCTTGTCCGCCTGGCCCCAGTGAGTGAGTGTCTTAGAGCGTCTCCTCCATTGGGTGGAGGGGAGAGAGGTGGGGGACCTCTTCTCCCGAACAGTGTCGTCCTGATAAGGCAGAGCCTTCTAGGACTTCTGCCCACCCTGATCCTTTCCCCACATGGACAGGGGTTGGCAGGGACAGGCATCAGTTTTTAGTTTTGGCCACTGTCTTCAGAGTGTGTGTGTGCCTGTGTGGTTGGTTCGTGGGGGGAGCGGTGCATTCTCTCAGCCTGGCGTCTCAGCTGCCATCAGGCCCACAGCCCTGTTCAGCCGTGTGCTACCGTATATAAAGTGCTCTGCAAACACACTTCAAACTTCCCCAGCTTCATCCAGACTGCCACCTCCGTGCCCCTCTGTGGAAACTCGCAGCATGGAGCCGTGGGCCCACTAGCATTAGACACGGTGGCAATTTGCCTAGCTCCTGAGTTTGTCGTATTCTTAGTGCAACCAAGCACCTTTAATTTGCATTTTGGGAGGTTTGACTGCTGTGAGAGTCAGCCTGTCCAGCAGCCCAGGGCAGGCGGCTGTGGGGACGTGCTTCTTCTCCACTGCGGTTTTGTGATTTGGACCATCTGTCTATGAGTGGGTCACCAAGCACGGCGCAGAGGGACTGACCTCAGGCTGGTCTGGATGTTGGGTTGGTTGGGGGGAAGGAAGCTGCGTCTGCAACACACCTACTAGGTGCTACTGCTCTGATTTTGCTCACACTGCCTAGTGTTAGACCCCTGGCTCCCCATCTTGGTGGGGGGAGTGGCAGGTGCAGTGCACCCGAGAGCTTTCGATGATTTGCTTTGTTGCCTTGCCTTTGTTCATGGGTCTGCAAGCTCCTCAGCTCCCCACTGGCCTGGGATAGCATGTGTGAAGGACCCGACAGAGGCAGTGGTGAAGGGGGCAATTGGGAGAGGGCTACAGACAGCCCTCAGAGCCCCATAATTTACATATTAATGGCTTCTCAACACTTACATTCTTGAATTCCACCTTAAAGTTCTCATCAGAGGTCTTTGCCAGCAAGGGACTAAACCAATAAAGCTGAAAGGCTGTGCAGTTGCTGAAGGATGCCATGGATGAAACCCTAAGAAAATTGGGGTTCTAAGGAGATAGGACCCTCCCGTGGGAAGAGCTAAGCCATGCCTGCCCCCTCACACTCTTGCTATTGCACGAATATTCTGTGTGTTTAAATCCATCTCCACTGATGTTAATTTGAGGTTATTTATGTCAACAGAAAACTTGCCCATGACCCTAATTGAAACACAGCCACTGCAGGAGTCCACTGAGGAGCATTCGATCCACTTGGCAAAGCCAGGCATCCATAAGCACCCCTGCATCCAGCCGCGTAGCCTGGCGGATCCTCCCTCAGGTCAGGGATTTAGAAGCTCTGCTTTGCCCTCCCAGCCTCTTCCTGCTGGCCAAACAGGTGTGCAGGGTGGGGAGGTGGGGAGTCACTGAAACACAGACAGCAGTTCTCACTCTAGAGCCTCCGTGGAGGCGCCGTGGGAAGAGGTGGGATTTCTGCTGCCACTTTCACTGGGAGGAGTCTTCCTGAGGTCGAAGGGCTCGCACTCCTGTGAGAGAGAAGGAAGAAGCCACACCTCTCTGCCTTACAGGAAACACTAGAGACCTTGCACGTATAAAGGTTTATGTGTGCCATGCTCTGCTGGCAGTGTGTGCGGGGGTGGTCCCAGAGATCCGGCCAGGAGCCCACACAAGGAGCAGCCTGTCTCTCTGTTTCTCTCCCCCTCTTTGTCTCTCCCTCTCAGTCTCATTCCCTTTCTCTGTTCCTCCTTTTCTGTTTCTTTCCCCCCTCTCTGTCTTGGGCCCCGTCCCCCCCTCTGTCTCGGGCCCCATCCCCCCTCTGTCTCGGGCTCTGTCCCCCTCTCTGGCTCTGCCTCCGTCCCCCTCCCTGTCTCGAGCTCTGTCCCCCTCTCCAGCTTGGGCTCTGTCACCCTCTCCATCTCGGGCCCCATCCCCCCCTCTGTCTCGGGCTCCGTCCCCCTCTCTGGCTCTGGCTCCGTCCCCCTCTCTGTCTCGAGCTCCGCTCTCTCTCCCTGTTGGCAGTGGCGCATCGGCTCCAGAGCCTGCTGTCTGAACTGGGAGATGCAGTCAAGGGCAGCTGTGACTCACTTGCTTTTTCATGTGAAGGGCCGAGAGGACATAGGTCAGTGATTCCAGTTCCCTGGGAATGATAACAACACTCTGGACGAAACCCAGGCCCCCATCCACAAGCAGACCCTGGAGTACAACCATGCCTGTAACAGACTAAAAGCAGGGAGCCCCACCAGGGAAGCCAGTGTCCCGGCAGGTGACAGCAGGACTTCTGCTCACCCCCAGCATGTTTATCCTTTGGGGTCAGAGCCACGGCTGCCATGCGTGGTTTGAGCCCAACTTCCCAGCATGGGGGTAACTTTCCGTGTCCACCATAAGGACAGCTTTTGCTTCCCCCAGCCCCTCATACCCACAGAGCAGTCTGCTGGCTGTTGTCGGGGGTGTGCCCGGCTAAACGGGAATGCAGAGCAGGGCAGCATGCGGTTCCAGGACAGGCTCAGGACGCAGGGCAGCTGTAGAGTGTGGGTCAGTTTGCCAGCCCCACAGGAGAAAGCATCTGTGAGTCCTGGTGGGCGGCAGCGCTGTTAATGGGCATGCTTCTCTCTCTCTCCTCTTCCCGCACATCTGTCTTGGAGGCTCCATGCATGCTCACCTCTCCTTCTGGAGCACATTTCCAGCCAGGCAGGGGCACCTCAGAAGCCCAGCTGGCTAGTGCTTTGCCTCTGTGCAGGTGCAGCCTCACCTCCTCCCACCCCCGTCCCAGTCACGGGCCAGGGACGTGGCCCGTGACGGGTTAGGAGCTGCTCCTTCAGCCAGGGGGTTACGAGAGGAGCCCCCTTGATTGCCTCGCCTAATAAAATAGCAAGCAGGTAAGAAAGGTCAGGTGCACAGCTTTCGATTCCCACATCACAAGGGAGGAACCTACATCTGCAGCGTTGGGTATATTTCCCTGACCAGGGCAGCTGGTGCGGGGACTGGTTTACTCACTTTCCGATTTTCACTCCACCACTCTGGCCATCATAGAATCTCCTTTGAGCTCAGCTGACCCAGCCCTGCCGCCCCCAAGG
This sequence comes from Eumetopias jubatus, assembly GCF_037043125.1. Taxonomy (NCBI): domain Eukaryota; kingdom Metazoa; phylum Chordata; class Mammalia; order Carnivora; family Otariidae; genus Eumetopias; species Eumetopias jubatus. The sequence continues at coordinate 636,255 of NW_028274842.1, read as the reverse complement.
CCGTGCTTTATGACAAGACAGAGGCAGCTGTGCGGACCAGCCCCTGGCGGTCTGGTCCTGCCTCAGCATTTTGTGAAGGCGGTTTTAGCAGCAACGGTGGTTCCCTAGGCTGCCGACTTGTCCCCAGGTAGTGTCCTTGTGTTTTAGGCTGAGCGCAAGGGGTGGCTGAGATGACAATGCGAGCTTTCCCTGCAGAAAGCAGGCCCAGACTGGAGGCAAAGTCTTCCCACAGGCCTGCAGACACCCGCATGCCACACCAGACCTCTCTCCGTAGCAGGTGAGGGGACCTCTGTAGCCACGGGTGCTGGGTGCCACGTGCGGTCACGCCTTGGAGCCTGCGCTCCTCCGGAAGACTCAGACACAGTTGGCCACTGGGACTGCTTTCTGTGCAACTCTTTTCCTGACCCTGTTAGCCACCTGATATGGAGCCGGGAAGGCTCCTTGCCCCCACCTGCCATGCTCTGGCCGGAGATAATGAGGCCACCCTCGACTCTTTGGTGGTGGGGTGTGAGTGACGATCAGGAAGGCCGGGCACTCTGAGGCTTCCTAGGGCTTGGTCTGACGTCATTCCAAGCAGATGATAATTACAAGCCTCTTCTCTCTCTGTATCCCCCAACAAGACACCATGGAGTTATTTATAAATGCGGGCCCCTGGGTGCACTCCTCACGGGAAGGACCGCAGTGACAGCGACTGAGAGGGTGGTGAACAGCGCACACACGGTGCTAATGAAGGGGAAGTGCAGGGAGCACAGTGTGTGGGGAATTCGAGGCAGGCTGGTCCTGCTTAGGGGGAGGAGCCCAGGCCTGCTCCAGGCCCCGGCCCAGCTGCTGTGGTCTGCAGTTTGGCTCTCAGAGATCTGCTAACATATGATAATACACCAGCAGACGTGGATTGTCTTGTGTGTCAAGGGCGGAGGCACGAGATGAGCTGCTTTTTTCCTCCCAGGGCTGGCAGGAACTGGAAATAATTGAAAGTTGTTAGGGTCCAACATGCTGTCCCAAAAACACTATCATTAATTCCCTAATGACTAACTGTGTCTTTCAGGAAGCAATGAAGGCAGCTGAGGGGACGAGGGCCCCTGGAGAGGATGGGGAAGCGCGAGGCTGGCAGCCTGCAATCTCGGGGGTGGACTGAACCTGCTCTGCCTGTACCCCCACCCCCCCACTCTGGCCTTGGTAGCGGAGACCCCAGGGTCCTTCCATCCTCTCTGCCCACAGAGTCAAGGTGAGGGAGATAGCCACAGCCGTGTAGTCCGGACGTGATAAATCCTTGCAACCCCGGTCTCCGGGTCCCCGTCCTGCGGGATGCTCTGCCACTGTTCCTTCTTGCTCACTTCCCAGCACCGTGCTCCCTCACCCTGACTGTGAGATCCAGTCAGGGCTTCTGCCTCCTCCGACTTCCTACCCCCAGAGCGGTCCTCCCAGAGCACACGGTTGAGCATGTCCCTCTGCTCCAAGTGACAGCTGCTGTCCACACTGCTGCGGTGGCCCTTGCCTCTGTGACCCCTTTCTTTGGAAGGACTCGTGACCCAGATGCTGTTTGTGTTCTTGCCTCCCCAGAGCTCCCGCCCTTCTGGGTGGGTCCCACCTACACCCTCTCACCCTGAAGTCTGGGGCCCTTTCTTTTTAAAAGGCTGTCTTTGAATACACAAGTGACATGTGAAGACAAATGAGACACAGCTCTTGCCGACCCCCCCATGCTTGTATGGACTGCTGCCTCGTGTCTGAGTGTCGCCCAGCCTCGCCCGTCTCTGAACGCCCAAAGGGGCCTTTGTGTACCAGGGCGAGGATCCTACAAAAAGAAGTGGTCATAATGGTGATCTTTCAGTGGGTGGGCTTCCAGTGGCCCACGAAGGAGTAGGGTTCACAAAGGAGAAGCCTGGGAAATGCCTCCTGCCCCAGGCTAGGGGCAAACGGTACCAATACGGGCGCCCAGCGTCACAGCTGCATCCCCAGGCCCATCCCCCAGTCCCTGCCCTGGCAGCCAGCTGACCCCTCCGGGTGCTAAGGAGGCCCAAGGAGGCCTAAGGAGGCCGAGCGAGGGCGAGTTCCTTCCCGTGGCTCCCCGAGGGGTGCGGGGTAGGGAGTCCGGGACCCCTGTAGGCCTGGCTGCCCCGCGGGTCACTCCTGCGCAGTCGGAGGTCGCCGCGGTGCCTGTGACCTGGCTCGTGCTGTGCGATGCTGCACTGGAAGAAATAATCTTTGCTAAAAACAGGCCCCAAATGCACAGATGAGACACAAGGGTTCAGCTGCACGGAAGTGACCGTAATACAAATAAAGCAGAACGAAGGCCAGGAGGTAGGCAAGAAAGGATAATAAAGTAAAAACAGGAGAGGCCTTGTGTCCCCTGAGGAGAGCCTAGTAGCTCTTCAGGCGGTCTTGGTCACCTTCCTGGGTCACCTGCGGGCAGGTGTGTTGAGCCACGCACCTGCGAACGTCGAGGCAGAAGCGCAGCCGCGTCCGGGGCGTCGGGACCCGCAGACTGGCACATGGATTCCAAGGCCGGCAGGAAGGCCGGGCACCTGCTGAGGGGCGGGGACAGGTGCTGGGCAGGCTCGCCCGGGGCGGGGCGACTTGGGCAAGGCCGGCGGCCCGAGAGGGGCGGGGTCTCAGGACGAGGCCCCGCAGGCCGGGAGACTGCCCGCTATGTAGACTGCTACAGGACCCCTGCCCAGCGCCTCCGAGACCTGCGGAGAGAGGAGGGGGAGGGCGCCGGCCGCGGAGGGCCCAGGTCCAGGTCCACTGGGCCGGTCCCACGGCCGAGAGCAACCAGGCCACTCCCCGGTTAGTGACCCGTCCCCGCCACAGGCCACGCCCACGGCAAGTTACCGCCCCTTACCTTCCCTCTCCCCTCCCCGCCCTCCCCATCCTCGCCTAGCCCTGGGAAGCGCCCGGCCAACGCCCCACCCCTTTCCCTCCAGGGACCCGCCCTTCCCACCCCCACCTTTGGCCCCGCCTCCGTCTTCACTGTCCCAGCCCAGGCCACGCCCCCGACGCTCCAGGGACCTGCCCTTCCCCCGCCATATCTCCTCCCCTTCCCAGGGCTTGCCTCCGCCACTCCCAGGAACCGCCCCAGGCCACGCCCCCAGTCAGTGACCCGCTCCCCCTTCCCCCGTCCCCTCCCCGTCCCCTCCCCGCCCCACTGTGGCCCTGCTTCGCCTCCACCTACGACGGAGCCCCCCCCCCAGGCCACGTCCCCGGCTACTAGCCCGCCTCTTACCCTGCCCCATTTGTGGCCTCGCCCCAGTTCTAGGACCCGCCCACTTGTGGTTCCCGCCCCTGCCCCCGCCCCAGCCAGTGACCCTTTCGCCCGAGACCCCGCCCCTTTCACTTATGGCCCCGCCCCACCCTGGGCGCTGCCTCAAGTCTGGCACCGCCCCTGCCCAGTGACAGGCTCGCGGCCCCGCCCACGACCAGTGACTCGGAAGCCCAAGACCCCGCCCTAATTTCCGTCACGCCCCCATCACCATTGGTCCTGCTTCACCACCTCCCTCCCACCCCCCGCGACGCTCATTGGTTTCTTTCCGTAGAGCTTCCCGGGTTCCGATTGGCCTCATCCGTCGTCGTTCCTCCTTTCGATTGGCCCGCCGCGCCCGCTTTCGCGAGGCCCAGTCCTTGGGCGGGGGGCGGGGCCAGCGGCGGCGGGCGGCGGGGGATTGGTCAGCGTCTCGGAGGGGGTGGGCCCGCGCCGCGCGCAGCGCCTCGGCTGGAGCGCGAGGAGCAGCTCCCGCCGCCTCAGTCGCCTCAGACTCGGTCGCCTCAGGCTCTGTCGCCGCCTCGATCGCCCCGTCGTCACCCGCTCCCCCCCCATCCCGGCCCCACCCCGGGCTCCGGCCCGGGACAGCCGGCGGGCACGCCCTCCTCCGCGGACAGGTGAGTGGTCGCGGGCGGGGCCGGGGGCGGGGGTCCTGGCCCGGGTCCAGGGGTCGAGCCGGGGTCGCGCGCAGGGACTGGGGTCGCAGCCCGGGGCCTGAGCGAGGGGCCGGCCGGGGGCCGGGGGAGCCCCGCCAACTTTGCCTGCGTGGCTCCGGGGGCTGCGCGGCTCACGTCTGGCGCCGGCCGGGCGGGAGGGCCCGAGGGCCCCGCCGGGGCCCCACCAAGTTGGTGGGCGGCCGCGGGGCGGGCGCGCGGGGCCGGGGCCGGGGGTCCGCGCGTGCGCCCCGCCGCCCCGGGGGCGCCCACGGCCTCGGCCGCGCTCCGCCCGCGGGCCGCCCCGCGGCTCCCGAAGTCAGGGGCAGGGACGGCGCTGCTGGCCGCGGGGTCCGGGCGCTGGTGCTGGGCGGCTGACCCCTGGCCCGGACTCCGGGCAGCGTCTCCCGCGGCGGCGCGGGGTGGCCGTCAGGCTGGGCGCGGCGCCTCGGCGGCGAGGGGCGCGGGCGGCGGGACCTCCCGGGGCTCCCCGCGCGCGGGCGGCGGTGCGCGGCCGCGGGGGCGGCGGGGGCACGCGGCGGGGTCTGCGTGTCGCTGCTGCTGCTGCGGGGTCGGGAGCGTAGTGCCGGCTCCTCCCGAATTGGAAAGTCGGCCGAAAGTGCGCTGTCGGGCGGCCCGGGTCTGCGCGTCCTCCTCCTGCCTTTCTGGAGCGCAGCGCGGGCTTCGGAGCCTCCGCGGCTCCGCCGTGAGCTCAGCGCGGCCGGTCGCGGGCGGGGTTGGCGGCGTGCGGCGCTTCGGGAGGGGCCGTCGGGCGGCGCGGCTGGACCCTGGACGGCGACACACGCACCCTGCAGTGCCGGCCGCTCCCGTGGCGCGGGCCCTCGCCGCTCCCGCCGGACCTCGGCTGCGTCCGCGGGGAGTGGGGCCCCTGGTCCGCGCTTTGGCCTTGGCTTAGATGTTGGCCGCAGGTGTGCGTCCCCCCGACGGGAACCGATGCCCGGCCCCGCCGTGCGCAGAACGGCGCCTCGTCTTCAGGCGTCTCAGAGACACCGCTGCGGGGCGGAGAGACTGTGCGCAGCCCAGCGGCCCCCCGGAGGGGCGGCGGACGGGAAGGGGGAAGACCTCGCCCAGCCTCCCATCCCAGCAGCTGGAGAAGTTGCGGCTGGCGTTTTCAGACTCGGAGATCCCCCCGCGGTCCCGGGGTCTTCAGAGGCGCGTGCGCTCCCTGCCGCGCCGATGCTCCAGAGCACTGCTGTTGCGAGCACTGTTATTCTTCACTCGTACGTAGATGCTGTTGTCTGTACAGTGCAAGTTCATTGCCGGTGTTTTGGAACTTACATGACTTCATTATATTCTTAGCTGATACTCAGTATTTTAAGGTTTTGAAAAAGCTTTGATGGTAAAAGGAGGAAAGTTGTGTCCCTCTCACTGGAAAGATTGGGCATCCGGTGTAGAATTCAGGGCTTTGTGACTGGTGTTGCTGTAGGTAGTGCTGATTAGTGGTGATACTGGACCTCAGAATATCACTTTTCCAGATACCTTTATTAATACTCAGCATTGGAGAAGATATACAACTTTGTGATTATATTTTTAAGGTAATTAGGTGAAAATTTCAACACATGGGTTCATTTGGCCAGACGTTTAAAAGGAAGTTATCTTTTTCCCTGTGGTTGCAGAGAGGCTGAGAGCAGGCTGTGTCGTGAGGTCCTTGAAACAATGTAGCCATTCAAGGCTGGATGTTGTGTTTCAGTTTGAACAGTTTCATTCCTGGAGGTGTAGCCAGCTCCTGGACTGGTTGCCATGTGTCAGTGGCAAAGTCATTCCTATTTTCACAGAAACCTCAGGGCTTTACTGTAACAGAGATCACTGAAGCAGATCTTGGTAGATGGGAATTGTACATCCCTTTGGTGAAGCCTGGTCCTTGTTGGCCAGAACAAAGAAAAATACCCTCTAATGTATTCGAATCAGTCCCAACTTAAACATTGCAATGAATACTGTAGATTTGGGGGCGGCCAGGCTATGTCTGAGCTCTCAGCCCTGGTAGCTGGGACTGCCGCAAGGTTGTGTGCCCGCTGTCCATGGTGCTGAACACAGGTCCTCTTTTTCAGTTTCTTTGTCTTAAATTTCCTTTCCAGTGTGAGAGGGTTTTTTGGAGTATGTGCACATGAGGTGATGAGCACTAGGTGTTATACGCAACTGATGAATTGTTGAACACTGTATCTGAAACTAATGATGTACTATGTGTTGACTAATCGCATTCAAATTAAAAAAATAAAATCATTCTCAAAATTTACACATTTAAAGAAAAGTTGAACAGTTGAGCATGTTGTCTCTTTTTTTCAAGTGGATAATTGTGTCGACTCAACATTTCCTTTCCTTCACTTAGTCTCAGCATGTGGGAATTTTCTTGCTGTAGTATGGACATCAAGTAACAAATCATTGAAATTAAATGGGATCCTGTTTCCTTAAACAACCACCCTCTTAAAAATGTGCTCTTTATTGTAATGTATACATATATTTGTACATAGAGGCAATTTGTTTTTCCCTAAACAAGGTCAGTTGTAGCACCCCTCACACTCATGTGGTGCTTTTCAGCCTTCGCAGAAAGGGACTGGAACCCTCTGCGTATGTGGTAGGGCTGTTGGGCAGTTGTCAGTTGCCAGGCATTTCTGCTGTGTTGGAGCAACATCTACTCTCTTTTCTATAATTTTGAGGAAATCTTTGTAAATCATTTTAGATAAATTCTTTATTCTCTTGAGGTTAATTTTTGTCAGTTCCTTTAGAATTGCCCCACAGTTTAGCAATAAGAAATAATGGGTACAGAGATTCTTCCACATGATTGTAAATTGTGCATCAAACTATGCAGTGAATTGTTAAGGTGTTTTTGCTATTAGCATCTGAACTAGTTCTTTGGCCCCATCAGCTGTGCACTTAACTCACATTACTCTGTGAAAGAGTAACCCGTTTTGTTGAGGGAAACCCAGGGCAGCTTCTTTCTGCCTCTAAACTTCAGAAATACTCTCTGAGTGCCCACTCTTTGCCTGGCCCTGTGCTGTGATTTGAAAACCCACAGGGGAAGGAGACGTAGTATTTATCATGGAAGGGCTCTACTTTGGACTGACAAAAGGACATGTAAATTGACGGTTACAGGGGGCCACACGGAGTGCTGCAATTTGGATACACAGAAAGTTGGGTTGGTGTGTTGAAGTGGGGTAATTCATTTAGGCTGGGAATCAGGGAAGGCTTCAGAAGGGAGGTGGCCTTGGGCTGAGACCTGAAGGGCGAATTGTAATTGGGCATGGATGGGTCTAAAATTGATTACAAAAAGACCAGAAGGTTGATGTAACTGGAGAACAGAATGTGTGGTGGTGAAGGTTGGATGGCATTGTGAAAGTGTTGGAACTCAGAGGTGTGGGGGAGAGTTGACTGGAGGTGGTGTGGCAGGCAGAATAATGGTCTCCCAAAGCTCTCCACATTCTAATCACCAGAACCTATGGATATGTTATGTTACATGGCAAGGAGAATTTAAGGTAATAGATGGAATGAAAGTTGCTACTCAGCTGATTTTAAAACAAGGAGATGATTATTCGGGATTTCCCTGGGTGGGCCCAAACTAATCAGAGGGTCCTTAAATATGGAAGAGGGAGGCAGAAGAGCTAGTGTCAGAGTGATGTGAAATGAGGAAGAGGACCCGTCATTGCTGGCTTAGAAGATGGAAGGGGTTACAAGACAAGGAATGTGGGCAAGCTGTAGAAGCAGGAAAACGTGGGAAAATGGATACTCACCCAGAGCCTCTTGAAGGGAACACGGCCCTGCCTACACCTTGATTCTAGCCCAGTAAGACCTTGTGTCTGACTTCTGACCTCCAGAACTGAAAGATAATTAATTTCTGTTATGTTAAGCCACTGAGTTTGTGGACATTTGTTAGAGCAGCCATAGGAACCTGACACAAGTTGAAACTGTTCTAGAAAGTTTTAGCTGGCGGAGTTTAAAGAGGAAATTACATGATCAGATATAGGCAGTAGAACACAAAATGATGTAGCTGCTGTTGGGAAGAAGTTGCCCCAGGTGAGCTTGGTTCTGATGCTTACTTTCATCTCCTGGGCAGACTGGCATTTAATACTCTTTCCTGGCCTAACTCCCATCTGAAGTCTTTCTCCTAGCAGTCTGTCTAATCTCTACCCTTGCTTACTGCCGCTTCCTGCTGACCCACCTTTTCTCTGTGCTGGGCACTCAGGTCTACATGTACAAGTGGGATTGTAGGGGTCATAGGGTGGGCCAATTCCAGTCGCAGGCGTGTCGTCAAAGTATTTTCCAAAGGTTTATTTCTTCACAGCCTCTCTAATCCCTTGCATCTTCAGATGTTTTAATTGTTGTTAGTCAACTTGTGTGAAATATCTCACTGTTTAATTTACATTTTCTTGATTACTAGTAAGTGTGAGGATTTTTTATCCATTTAGGGGCCACTTAGGTTTCCTCTTCTATAAATTGTATTTGTGTATTGTTTGTCCATTTGTTACCTGGGTTGTCCTTTTTACTGCTTTTTAGAAGTCCTTTATATATTCTGGATTCTATTTATGCTTATTTTTTTATCCTTTTAAAAATGCTGTTTTGATGAACAGATGTTTAATTTTAATGTAGTCAGATTTATTAATCTTTTCCTTATGGTTTGTGGTTATTGAGTCTTATTTAAGAAATTCTTTGCTACCCCAAGGTCATAGGGTATTCTCATCTTTATAAAAAATTGAATGTTTGCTTTTTATATTCTACTTGGAACTTATTTTTGTGTGAGGTGTGAGGTAGAGATATAATTTTAAAACTTTTCCAAATGCATAACCAGTTGTATCAGTACTATTTATTGAATAGCATCCTTACCCCAATGATCTGCAGTGCTTCCTTTGAAACACAAAATTTTACAAACATGTGGATCTGTTTCTGATTTCTCCATGTAAATAATGATAATTTCATTTCTTCCTTCCTAGCCTTTAAGTCTTTTATTTATCTCTTGTCTTATTTCCATCGTTTGGACACTAGACAAAGTTGCGTAGAATGATAGGGCTCTGCTAATGCTGTTTTACACTTTAAAGGCAATACTTTTAGAGCCTTAAATATGAAGTTTGCTCCTGTTTTTTGGTAGATTCCTTTTATTAGGTTAAGGATGGTCTCCTCTGCTAATAGTTTGATAAAAGATTTTTAAAACACCATTAATAGATTTTGAATGTTAACAAATGATTTTCTTTACCTACTTAGATGATTTTATGTTTTTTCTTTTTTAAATTGTGACTGATGGGGCGTCTGGGTGGCTCAGTCAGTTAAACGTCTGCCTTTGGCTTGGGTCATGATCCCAGGGTCCTGGGATCACCCCGCATGGGGCTCCCTACTCAGCGGGGAGCCTGCTTCTCCCTCTCCCTCTGCCTGCTGGTGCTCTCTCTCTCTCTCTCTCTCTCTCTCTCTGTCTCTGTCAAATAAATAAATAAAATCTTTATATAAAATAAAAGAAAAAGAAAAAAATAAGTTGTGACTGAGATGAAATATTTTGATCTTTTACTTTTAAGCCATCATTGATTTCTTGGGATAAACATTACCTTGTCATGACAGACTATTTTAAAAAATTATTATTGGATCCAGTATAGTAATATTTCATTTACAGTTTTGGCATATATTTTCCTAAGAAGTATTGACCAATATTAATCTTTTCTTGTGTTGCCCTTATTCAGATTTGGTATCATGGTGATGCTTCATCTTCCCTGTAATAGTTTCTGAAAGGGAAGGATTTTTGTTCCTTGGAAGTTTGGCAAAATTGATTCTTAAATATTCTGGATCTGGATCCTTTTAGAACATGGAGAGTCTTACACCAGCAGTTACCGCTTTAGAAGGGTTGCAGTACCGTTCTTCTCACATTTTGTTGGCCAGGAGGAATCTTTTTGGCCATACTTAGTTTCAAATGGAGCAGGGAGGTTGAGTCTTCCATGTCCCAGAAGCTCAGGACAAATATTAGTAACATTTACCAAACTCTGGAGGTTAATTGATGTCAGTACTGCACAGTTAGCCAAAACTCAAACCGCGTTCCTCTCTAGGTCTTGTTTGAAGTTTTACAAGTGTGCAAGGTCTGCAGGTATGTTGGTCATCAGGGGACTGACTAGAATGTGAAACTACCAATATGTTGGTTTATATTTGTTGTGAACAAACCATCCTACTTACTCTCTCCAGAAGCCCGCCTTGGAAATTCTGTCTCTCTAGCTCTCCTTAGTCTAGCCTCCCTTTCTTATTCTTCCCAGGGATCTAAGTCCTAACTATCCTTCAGGGCTGGCACAGTTCCCACCTCCCTGCTTAAATTCTCTGTGTTAACTCTGACTCATGATGAACTCTCCCTTCACTTCTTACAGTACCATTCTGCTCCAGCTGTGGAGAGAGAGCAGGGTTCAGTTTTGTTTATGGGTAGTCAGTTGATGAGAAGAGCCTTCAGATGCAAGCACATGTTTCCCTCCTTTGCCTGGGCTCTGCCCTGGGAGACTAGATATAGTGGACAGACTGTATGACTGTATGACGATGGCCTCACCATGATCCCCATGATTCATGCCTTTGTATAATCTTTTCCTATTGAAGTAGGACTTGCTTCTAACCAATAGAATATGGAAAAGTAATGGAATGTCACTTCCTTGATTATTTTACATTATATAAAATTCCATTTTGCTAGAAACTCATTTAGAGATTCTGTTTGGTGGCAGCTATGCTGGGGAAGCCCACATGGCAAGAACTTCAGGTGGCCTCTAGAAGTTGAGGGTGGCCTTTAGGGATAGCCAGTAAGAAGCAGGGGAGCTCAGTCCTACAGCAAAGGAAACAACCTCTACCAATAACCCAAGTGAGCTTGGAAGGGAATTCTTCCCCCCACTTGAGCCTTCTAATGAGAACATAGCCTGGTCAACACCATGATTGCAGCCTTGTGAGACCCTGGGCGGGGAACTTAGGTAAACCTGCTCAGACTCTTAACTCACAGAAACTGCGAGATAATAAATGTAAATTTTAAGTTGCTCAGTTTGTTATACAGCTGTAGAAAACTAATGTATCAGTTCTTTATTGACCTCCCCTTTACCCTTACTAGAAGTAGATTTGGATTGATGAAGGGTACTTGAATCTAGTTGAGATAAGCAATTTTTAAAAATTATTTTTTGAAACTTTTTTCTATTTTTGAAAGTGATACACATGTTTTGTGTAGAAAAATTGAAGCAAGCAGGAAGTATAAAGGACAAAACAAACATTCATAATCTTACTACACGACCATAGCCATTGTGTCTTTCTACCTTTATGTGTGGTATGATATGAATATCCTAAGTTGGGATTCATTCCATAGTGTTTTATGAACAGCTTTCTTTCTTTGTACTAGATAGTGAGAATTTCTTGTGTCATATCATAGTCTTATAAAACATGATTTTAAATGGCTGCATACTATTCCAGTGGATGTCCCAATTGATTGAATATAGTTGGACATTTATGCTGCTTTAAAATATTTATCATCATAAATAATGCTTTGATCAATAATCAATAACCTATACCAAAATCATTGTTTGTATCACTGATAATTTATGAAGGACAAGTTTCTAAAGGCAGAATTATTGGGTCAGAGCTTGTAGATGTTTTTAAACCTTTTGATACTTAACCATCCAGCTTCCAATGTTTCTTTTTTTTTTAAGATTTTATTTATTTACTCTATTTTAGAGAGAGAGTGCAAGCGGGGCGGAGAGAAGGGGGAGAGGGAGAGAATCTCAAGCAGACTCACGGAGCCCAATGCAGGACTCAGTCTCACAACCCTGAGATCACGACCTGAGCCAAAACCAAGAGTCGGACACTTAACTGACTGAGCCACCCAGGTGCCCCCCAGCTTCCAGTGTTTCTAAAAAATGATATAAAGCTCAAACATCTGTTTGTGTAACTCACCAGGTTGGGATAGGACAGAACTATTGATTTTTGAGCATTTTAGGTTCCTGTTTTCTTAACCCTATTTGCAAAGTGCTTTTAAATTATTCATTAAAGTGCAGTATGGATTCTGTTTATAGACACATTTGTGTATGAGATCGCTCCCTTAGTGCCTGGGCAAAAAGCCTGCGAATTGCTCTTATCACATCCCTACCTTTGTACATCCGTTTCTACTCCTATCCATCCTTTCTTTGTTCTCAACCAAATAGAGACACTGAGACGCAGTAGGTCTTGTAGCCTTGTGATTACTCAAATTAAGTGGCTTTTCTGAGCTACCTCTTGCTCTTTTCTTCTTGCCATTTATGAACTAGTTGGCTTCATAAGTATGAGAGATCAGCAGAAAATTATTAATTTAAAAATATTGAAAATATTTTTCCTGATTCATAAATGAGTATTTATTTAGAAAATTTGCAAAATAAAGATTAGTATCAAAAGCAAAATAAAAGTATTTCATTCTGTCACTCACAGATGACCACTGTATAAACATAACGTGTTCATATTAGCTTATTCTTAGAATATATTGATTAAATTTCAGTGACTAATGTTTTGCCTGAGATTCATGCATTCATGTCTCCGAGTGAAATTGGCCCGTAATTTTCCTTTTCCGTAGCTGTTTTCTCTCCAATTTGAGATGACTACTTGGTTTATTAATTTGCAGCTTTTTCCCCCTACTAATATGTGTATTTAAGGTGATACATTTCCTTATAAAATAATGATTCAGTTGTATCATACGGACTTTGATTTGAGGTATTTTCCTTATTGTTTAGTATATACTATACACCAAATTGTGCCCCTCTCAAATACATATGTTGAGCCCTGGCCTCCAATATGATGGTATTGGAGATGGAGCTTTTGGGAGATAATTAAGTTTAGTTGAGGTCATGAGTGTGATGGGATTAGTACTTTATTAGAAGAGACCAGAGAACTTGCTCGTTTTCTCTTTCTTGCCATGTGAGGGTACAGCAGGAAGACAACTATCCACAAGCCAGGAAGAGGCCCCTGACCAGAGCTCTCCCATGCTGGCATTCTGTCTGATCTCAGACTTCCCAGCCCCCAGAACTGTGAGAAATAAATGTCCATCGTTTAAGCCCCTCAGTCTATGGTGTTTTGGTACAGCAGCCCAAGGAGACGAAGGCAGTTATATTTTCTAATTTCCAGTATGATTTTTTAAATTTATAGGTCGTTTAGAAGAATATTTAAAATTTTCCAAACATACGCATATTTTCTTATTCTTTTCCAGCACAATTTCATTGCCCCCAAATCTTGCTCTTTATGATTTTAATTCTTTGAAATTTGCTGATGTGCCTCATGGCCCAGAATATGGACTATAAGTTTTCTCACACATTCCTGTGTGCTTGAAAAGAATTAGGTTCAATGTTCTATACATTCCATTCAGCTAACTTATAACATACTATTCACATTTTCTGTTTTCTTAGTATTTTTTTTGTCTGGTGGTTATATCCATTACTAAGATAATTACCCAGTTTCATTATGATTATGGATTTGTCTTATTTCTCTTTGAAGTTCTGTCAATTTTTATCTGTATACTTTGAGTCCCTGCTATTAGGGGCATGCAAATATAAAATTGTTAGGTCTTCCTGAAGAACTGAGACTTTAATTATTAACAGTGGTTTTCTTTATCTCTAGTAATGAATCTTTGCCTATGGTATCATATGCCAATATGAAAATGGCCATAACAGATTGCTTTAGGCTCATATTTGCATAATATCTTTGTTTTTTTATCATTTTACTTTCAAAACTGTTTTCTTAAGCTTTAAGTATGTATCTTGCAAAATAATCAAACAATTAGATTGTTTTTCATCCAGTCTGATAATTTTTGTCTTTTAACTAGAACATTCAACTCATTTATGTTGAATATAATTAGTAATCTATTTAAGTCTATACTCTTATTATTTATTTGTCTTGTCCCACATGTTCTGTGTTTATTTTTCTATCTTATTTTAAAACAGTATTATGATTTTTAAAAATCATTCAACTTATACTCTCTTCACTTTTTTGGAGGTTATATTTTATTTTTCTTTCTTTTCGTGGTTACTATGTAAATTAAATAATGTGTTATTAAGTTATCCAGATAATGCAGTTATACCTGCCTTCTGGACCGTGCAGAGATTATAGTGTCATAGAGCACTTGAACTCCATTCACCCTCTCCAGATGTATATGTGCTTATTATCGTGTGTCTTAATTCTGTAAGCTCTTTTTAAACTCTATGAAATACTAATATTAACAGTGTTGTTATTTAATGTACCATCAGTGTTCATTTACATTTATTCACAACTTTGTCCATTTTTTGCTTTTCATTGTTCTCTGACATTTCTGACCTTCATTCTGGGGTTGCTTCCCTTCTGCCTGAAGAGTGAGCCTTCTTTAGAAATTTCTTTATTGCAGGTCAGCTGGTAGTAGATACGCTCCCTGTTTTTTTCTTTCTAAAACTATTTTGATTTCACTTTTATTTAAAAAATTTTTTTAATTTATTTTTTTGTGGGGGGGGATATAATTTGCATGCTATAAAATTCACCCTTTTAAAGTTTCTGATTCGGGTGCCTGGGTGGCTCAGTTGGTTAAACAACTGCCTTCAGCTTGGGTCATGATCCCGGGTTCCTGGGATCAAGTCCCACATCTGGCTCCCCCTGCTCTGCGGGGAGCCTGCTTCTCCCTCTCCCTCTGCTGCTCCTCCTGCTTGTGTGCTCTCCCTCTCTCTCTCTGTCAAATAAATAAATAAAATTTTAAAAAAATATAAAGTTTCTGCTTCATTGGATTTTGGTATATTTACAAGGTTGTGCAACCACTAGTGCTACATAATTCCAGAACATTTTCATCACCTTAAAAAGAAACCTCATACCTATTAACAGTAACTCCCCATTCTTCCCTGTCCCAGTCCCTGGCAACCATTAATCTACTTTCTGTCTCTAAGGATTTGCCTATTAGGAACATGTCATATAAATGGAATCATAAATATGTGGCCTTTCATGTCTGGTTTCTTTTACTTAGTATACCATTTTCAAGGTTCATCCATGTTCTATTGTGTATCAGTACTTCATTTTTATGGCTGAATGGTATCACATTGTATGGATATATCACATTTTAGTTCTCCATTCATCAGTACCGTACAGGTAGACATTTGGGTTGTTTCTACTTTTTTGGCTGTTAGGAATAATGTGCTATGAAAAGTCACGTGTACGTTTTTGTATACATACATATTTTCAGTTCCTTTGTGTATATACTTAGGAGTGGAATTGCTGGGTCATATAGTAATTGTATGTTTAACTTTTTGAGTAATTGCCAAGCTGTTTTCCAAAGATGTTGCACCTTTTTATAGTCTCACCAGCAATGTATGAGGGTCCCAATTTCTTCACACCTTCACTAACACTTGTCATTTTCCAGTTTTTTGATTATAGCCATCCTAGTGGGCGTGAAGTGGTATCTCATTGTGGTATTGATTAGCATTTCCTTAATAACGGATGCTGTTGGTAACCTTTTTGTGTGCTTACTGGCTGTTTGCATGTCTTCTTTGGAGAAATGTCTGTTCAAATCTTTTGACCATTTTTTTATTGGATTGTTTGTCTTATTGTTGAATTGTAAGTTTTGAAATTGGGAAGTGTGAGTCCTCCAACTTTGTTCTTCTGTTGTTTTAGCTATTCCTGGTTCCTTGCATTTCCATATGATTTTTAGGATTAGCTTGTCAATTTCTGCATGAAAGGCAGCTAGAATTTTTGTAGGGATTGCGTTGAATGTGTAGAAAAATTTGAGAGTATTGCCATCTTAACAATATAAGTCTTCCAGTCCATAAGTATGGAATTTATTAGCTATAATAGTTTCTTAGTGGATTCCTGAGGAGTTTCTATATATGAGATTATATAATATGCATATATAGATAATTTTACCTCTTCCTTTCTAATCTGGATGCCTTTTATTTCTGTTTCTTTTATAATTGCCTTGGTTATAGTACAGTGTTGCATTGTCCTGGGGAGGGTGAACATCTTAATCTTGTTCCTGATCTTAGGGGGAGAGCTTTCAGTATTTCACCATTCAGTATGTTGTCAGCTGTGGGCTTTTGAGATGTCCCTTGTTAGTTTGGGAGGTTTCCTTCTATTTTTATTCTGTTAAGTGTTTTTGTCATAAAAGAGTGGTATTGTTGTCAGATGCTTTTTCTGCATCTAAGATGATCATACTTTTTTTGTCCTTCATTTTCTTAATTTTGTGCATTATACCAATTGATATTTGTATGTTGAACCAACCTTGCATTTCCTGGATAAATTCCAGTTGGTCATGGTAGATAATCCTTTTTATATATTGCTGGATTCAGTTTGTTAGTATTTTGTTGAGGATTTTTACATTTAAAATTTTTAAAGAAGTTTTTATTTAAATTCGGGTTACCTTACATACAGTATAATATCAGTTTCAGGTGTACTGTGTGGCAGTTCAATACTTCCATACCTCACCTGGTAGTCACCACCACAAGTGCACTCCTAATCTCCATCACCCACCCACCTCCCCTCTGGTCACTATCAGTTTGTTCTCTATAGTTAAGAGTCTGTTTCTTGGTTTGCCTCTCTCTCTCTTTTTTTGTCCCTTTGCTTGTTTTGTTTCTTAAATTCCACATGAGTGAAGTCATATGGTATTTGTTTTTCTCTGACTTATTTTGCTTAGTATTATACTCTTTAGCTCCATCTGTGTCATTGCAAACGGCAAGATTTCATTCTTTTTTATGGCTGAGTAATATTCCATTGTATATATATCACATCTTCTTTATGCATCATCAGTCAGTGGCCACGTGAGCAGTTTCCATAATTTGTCTATTGTAGATAATGCTGCTGTAAACATTGGTGTGCATCTACCCCTTTGAATTAGTATTTTTTTTATTCTTTGGGTAAATACCTAGTAGTGCTATTGCTGGATCATAAGGTAGTTCTATTTTTAACTTTTTGAGGAACTTCCATCATACTGTGTTTTCCACAGTGGCTGCACATTTTCATTCTCATCAACAGTGTAACAGGGTTCCCCTTTCGCCACATCTTGCCAACACCTGTTTCTTGTGTTGTTGATTTTATGCATTCTGACAGGTGTGAGGTGATATCTCATTGTAGTTTTGATTTGCATTTCCCTTATGATGAGTGATGTTGATCATTTTTTGATGTGTCTGTTGGCCGTCTGTATGTCTTCTTTACCCAAAGCAGTTTACACATTTAATGCAATCCCTATAAAAATACCAACAGCATTTTTACAGAGCTAGAACAAACAATCCTAAAATTTGTATAGAACCCACAGAAGAACAGACACTTCTCCAAAGAAGACATACAAATGGCTAACAGACACATGAAAAAATGTTCAACATCATTAGCTGTCAGGGAAATTCAAATCAAAACCACATTGAGATAGAACCTTATACCAGTTAAAATGGCAAAAATTAACAAGGCAGGAAACAACAAATGTTGGAGAGGTTGTGGAGAAAGGGGAACCCTCTTACACTGTTGGTGGGAATGCAAGTTTGTACAGCCACTTTGGAAAACAGTATGGAGGTTCCTCAAAAAGTTAAAAATAGAGGTACCCTATGACCCAGCAATTGTATTACTGGGTATTTACCCCAAAGATACAGAGGTAGTGAAAAGAAGGGACACCTGCACCCCAATGTTCATAGCAGCAACGTCCACAATAGCCAAACTGTGGAAAGAGCTGAGATGCCCTTCAACAGATGAATGGATAAGGAAGATATGGTCCATATATACAATGGAATATTACTCAGCCATCAGAAAGGATGAATACCCAACTTGTACATCCACATGGATGGGACTGGAGGAGATTATGCCAAGTGAAATAAGCAGAGAAAGTCAATTATCATATGGTTTCACTTATTTGTGGAACGTAAGGAACAGCATGGAGGACATTGGGAGAAGGAAGGGAAAAATGAAGGGGCGGAATCGGAGGGGGAGACGAACCATGAGAGACTATGGACTCTGAGGAACAAACTGAGGGTTTCAGAGGGGAGGGGGGTGGGGGGATAGGGTAGCCCGGTGATGGGTATTAATGAGGGCACGTATTGCAGTGAGCACTGGGTGTTATATGCAAATAATGAGTCATGGATCACTACATCAAGAAAAAAAAAATAAAGGCCTATGGTGAGTCATCACCACAGATGATTTTAATTCTTTATGGGAAAGCTTGTTAAGGAATTTTACTAGGTGAATTTTTGAAAATTTATTCTTATTATGAGTCTGATAAATACCAAATTAGTTTTTATCAACAAATAAAAAAATAAAATAAAATGTAAAACAAAACAAAACAAAAACCCCAACCACAGAAGACCTTGAATAGCCAAAGCAATCTTGAAAAAGCAAAGCAAAGCTGGAGGCATCACAATTTCATACTTCAACTTATATTACAGAGCTGTACTAATCAAAACAGTATGGGACTGACACAAAAATAGACATGTACATAGATCAGTGGAACAGAATAGAAAACCCAGAAACGAACCCACGATTATATGGTCAATTAATCTTTGACAAAGCAGGAAAGAACATCCAATGGGAAAAAGTTTCTTAAACAAGTGGTGTTGGGAAAACTGGACAACAACAGGCAAAAGAATGAAACTGGACCACTTTCTTGCACTAAACACAAAAATAAATTCAAGATAGGTTAAAGATCTAAATGTGAGACCTGAAACCATAAAAATCCTGGAAAAAAAGCACAAGCAGTAATGTCTCTTACATCAGCTGTAGCAACTTCTTTCTAGGTATGTCTCTTAAGGCAAGGGAAACAAAAGCAAAAATAAACTACTGGGACTACAACAAAATAAAAAGTTTCTGCACAGTGAAGGAAACAATCAATAAAACTGAAAAGCAACCTGTGGAATGGGAGAAGATATTTGCAAATGATATATCTGATAAAGGGTTAGTATCCAAAATATGTGAAGAACTTATAAAACTCAACACCCCAAAATTAAATAATCTAATTAAAAAATGGGCAGAAGACATGAATAGACATTTTTCCAAAGAAGGCATTTGTATTCTTAAGGCATATTGGTCTATGTTTTTTGTTTTTTTTTTTTTTTCTCTTGTGATTTCTGTGGTTTTGATATCAGGGTAATAATGACCTTATAGAATGCATTGAGAAATGTTCTTTTCTATTTTTTGGAAGAGTCTGTGAGGGATTGGTGTTAATTCTTCTTAAATGTTTGGTAGAATTCACTATTGGAACCATCTGGTCCTGCACTTTTATGGGAAGTTCCCAATTACTAACTCAACGTCTTTACTTGTTTAGGTCTATTCAGATTTTCTGTTTCTTGTTGAGTCAGTTTTGATAGTTTGTGTCTTTTCAGGAATTTGTCCACTTTACCTGGGTTATCTAATTTGATAGCAAATAATTATTCATAATATTTCTCTGTAATCCATTTTTATTTTTGTAAGGTTGGTAGTTTCATTTCTGATTTTTACTAATTTAAGTCTTCTCTTTCTTTTCCTTAATTCAGATAAAGATTTGTCAGTTTCATTGATCTTTTTGGAGAATCATCTTTTGGTTTCATTATTTTTTATCCATTGCTTTGTATTTTCTATTTCATTTCTTTTTGTTCTAATCTTTGTTTTTTCCTTTCTTCTGTTTGCTTTGGGTTTAGTTTGCTCTAATTCCTTAGGGTGGAAGGTTAAGTTATTGATTTGAGATCTTCCTTTTTAACATAGGTGTTCATGGCTATACATTCCTAATCATTGCTTTTACTGCCTCTCATAAGTTTTGAATATGTTGTGTTTTAATTTTCAGTCAACTCAATGTATTTCCCATTTCCCTTGTGATTTCTTCTTTGATTCCTTGCTTATTTAGAAGTATGTTCTTTAATTTCCACAAATTCGTGAATTTCTTAAGTTTCTACTATTGGCTTCTAATTTCTTTTCCTTGCTGTCAGACAACATACTTATATAGATTTCAATTCTTTTAAATTTTGATGTGATTAAACATCTGATCTATCCTAAATAATGTTCCATGTGTAGTTTAAAATAATGTATCTTCTGGTTTTTTAATGGAGTGCCTTATAGATATCTGTTAGATCTAATTGTTTTATAGTGCTGTTAAAATCTTCTCTTTCCTTGCTAATCTTCTGTCTTGTTGTTCCATCCTGTATTGAACATGGGATATTGAAATCTCCAACCATTATTGTGAATTGTATAATTCTCCTTCAGTTTCTATTAATTTTTTGTTGCATACATTCTGGGGCTCAGTTTTTAGATACATATATATATATAATTGTTATACTTCTTGATAAATCAACCCTTTTGTCATTATAAAATGTCCTTTGTCTCTAGTCACAATTTTTGTCTTAAAGACCATTTTGTCTGATGTTAGTATAGTCACCCCATCTCTCTTTTGGTTATTGTTTAGATGGTATACATGTTTTCATCCTTTCACTTTTAACTTGTTTGTGTCTTTGAATTTAAGTGTCTCTTGTATACTGCCTATGTATAACTGGATCATGTTTTTGTTTTTGTTTTAAGCAGCATAATAGCCAAAGTATGGGAAACATCTCAAGTGACCATTGACTGATGAATAGATAAAGAAGATGTGATATATATATATATACAATGGAATATTACTCAGCCATAAAAAAGAATGACATTGGGGCACCTGGGTGGCTCAGTCGTTTAAGCTTCTGCCTTTGGCTCAGGTCATGGTCTCAGGGTCCTGGGATAGAGCCCCGCATTGGGCTCCCTGCTCAGTGGGGAGCCTGCTTCTCCCTCTGCCACTCCCCCTGCTTGTGCTCTCTCTCTGTCAAATAAATAAATAAAATCTAAAAAAAAAAGAAACAAATTAAAAAAAAAAGAATGACATCTGGCATTTGCAACAATATGGATGGAGTTAGAGAGTATTATGCTAATGAAATAACTCAGTCAGGAAAGACAAATACTCTATGATTTCACTCATATGTGGAATTTAATAAACAAAACAAATGAGCAAACCAAGAAATGGACTCTTAACTATAGAGAATAAACTGATGGTGACCGGAGGGGAGAGGGGTGGGGGTATGGGAGAAATAGGTGATGGGGATTAAGGAGGGTACTTGTGATGAATTCCGGGTATTGTAAGGAAGTGTTGAATCACTACATTGTACACCTGAAACTAATATTATACTATATGTTGACTAACTGGAATTCAAATAAAAACTTAAAAAAACCCATCAACACAATTTCTGCCTTTAAGTTGGAATGTTTAATCCATTTACATTTAATGCAATTCTGATAGGATTTATTCCTGCCATTTTGCTATTTTTTTCTATATGTCATGTCTCTTTGTTTTCTGTCCTTCATTACTACTTTTTGTATTAAATAGATATTTTTTAGTGTGCAATTTTAATTTGTTATTTATTTTGCTATTTTTTGTTAGTTATTTTCTTTGGGGTTACATGGGGCTTCTTAGTATTAGCAACTTGTAACAGTTTAGTTTGGATTCATACTGATTTAATATCAGTGGTACATCAAAACTTTGCTTCTGTATATCTCCATTCCTCCCCCACTTTGTGCTATATTTGTGTTGTCATACAAAGTATATCTTTATACATTCTGTGCACATCAACACAGATTTATAATTATTGCCCTGTGTAGTTTTCTTTTGTTT
Source organism: Eumetopias jubatus (assembly GCF_037043125.1). NCBI lineage: Eukaryota > Metazoa > Chordata > Mammalia > Carnivora > Otariidae > Eumetopias > Eumetopias jubatus. The sequence continues at coordinate 614,795 of NW_028274842.1, read as the reverse complement.
AAGATAGGAGAAAACTTACAAATATTATATTTATGCTGTCTTTTCTACTTACTTCTGTATTTACCTTTACTGGTGTTCTTTATTTCTTCACCTGGATTTGAGGTACTGTCTAGGATCCTGTCATGTTAGCCTGGAGTCCATTTAGTATTTCCTGTAGGGCAGATTTTCTAGAAGCTTATTCTGTCAGTTTTTGTTGTCTGAAGATGTCTTAATTTCTCCTTTGCTCTTGAAGGGTAATTTTGCTGGATGTAGAATTCTTGTTTGACAGTCTTTGTCTTTTATAATTTTGAATATGTCATCCCACAACCTTCTAGTTACCACAGTTTCTGATGAGAAATCAGCTATTACTTTTATTGAGGATTTCTTTCAAATGATGAGCTGCTTTTCTTGCTGCTGTCAAGATTCTCTCTTTGTCTCTGTGTTTGAATAGCTTGATTATGATGTGTCTAGGTATGGTCATCTTGGAGTTTATTCTTAGAGTTCATTGAGTTTCTTGGATGTGTAATTTTTTTCCCCCCAAAATCTGGGAAGTTTTTTTTTAGCTGTTATCTCTTCAAATATATCTCCTTCTCTCTCTTTTCTCCTTCTGAAATTTATACCCCTTTCTCTCTTTTTTCTCCTTCTGAAACTTTTGTTATACAAATTTAGTATGCTTGATGGTGTCCCACAGGTCTCTGAGGCTCTGTTCTTTTCTCCTTTTTGTAAGGAAGACTTTATTCACTTTATACAATGGGCTGTATTATAGGGGAGAGATATTGGGCTCAATACCTGCTCTGTTCATTTTTCTTCTTACTTTTTACTTTCTATTCCTTAGACTGGAAAATTTCAGTTGACCTATCTTCAAGTTCTCCAGTTTGTTCTTGACTGCTCAAATATGCTGTTTAATATTTCCAGTGAATTTGTCATTTCAGTTACTATAATTTTTAGTTTGGAATTTTTATTTAGCTCCTTTTTATATCCTGTCTCTTTATTAGTAGTCTCTACTTGATGAGACACCATTGTCATACTTAATCTTTTAGATGTGGTTTCCTTTAATTCTTTGAACATATTTAAAATAGGTTATATATAGTCTTTCTCTTGTAAGTCCAATGTCAGTGCTTCCTTAGGGGCAGTTTCTATTGATTGCTTTTTCCCTGTTTATGGGCCATATTGCCTGTCTCTTTCTCTGTCTCTCTGTCTCTGTCTGTCTGTCTCTGTCTTGTGTGTCTCATAATGACTTGTCAAAAACTAAACATTTTAAATAATACATGTGGCAACTCTGAAAATTTGATTCTCCTTTCTCCCCTGGGATTTTTGGTGCCTCTGCTTGTTGTAGTAGTTTTTGTTGTTTTGTTTAGTGACTTTCCTGAACTAACTCTGCAAAGTCTGTATTCTGTGACATGTATTTCCACTCATTTGTGATCTGCTAAGGATTGGACAGAGATTTCCTTAAATGCCAGGAATCAGTAAGTCTCCTGGACTTTCCCAAGGAGCTCTGTGTGTATATTGGGGTATGCTTCAACATTTAATCAGGCACTTTACAGCTCTGCCTGAGTCTTTTACTTCCCACTTGTACAGAGCCTCAAGGTCAGCCCAGTGTGTGTGCTTATAGTTGTCTCAGGTCTTTCCTGGGCATTCATATAACCTTGAGTATGTGCACAGCTCTACGTATACATGTGACCTTCTAGATTTCCAGGAATATGGTGGAGTTCTTCAAATTCCCTATAGACATCTCATTTTCCACCTTTTTCTATTATGCTCTGGGTTTATGTATTATTTGCCGCACCTGTTGTCTACTGTCTCAGGTAGTTATAAAATGAAACAATTGATTCTAATTGTTTTAACATACACCTCTGAGGAAAATGCTTTTCACACTGGTCTTACTCTGATTCAGGTCAAATAAAGACGTCCTTGCAAGTGGAACTTAATAGCCATGTCAAGTAATGACAGTTCTCCAGGAATAAGGCTTTTGAAAGAGTTCTAATCCTGTTCCGGCCCTTTCTGTGACTGCCAGACTGCTGGTTTTCACTGTCATTGCAAGCTGTTGGGTTTTAAGACAGCTATAGAACTGAGGTGGCATTGGGGGAAAATGAGAATAGGGAAAGTTAAAACACTATAGATGTGCTGTTCTTATGGAGATTCAACCGTTTTCCTTTAACAAATGCTCCCCAGATTGCTGTAAGCCTTTGGTTAAATTCCCAGATTTCTGACAAAGTTGAATCTGACAATTTTTGCTATTTTTTTCATTGCTTTTATGGAAGAGGGGATTTTTGGAGGTCCTTACTTTGCTGTTGTCACTGACATCACCCTCTCACCTTTATTCTTGAAAGACTAATTCCTGTATATTGAATTTCCTGTTGGCGTTATTTTCTTTCAGCCTGTTGGAGTGTCTAGCTTTTGTTTTTTCTGTTCAGATGTCAGTAGTCATTATAACTGTGCCTCTGGAGGTAATCTGTGCATTTCCTATTGCTTCTTTAGGATTTTCTTACAGACCTTAGGTTTCTGTAGTTTCACTGAGTTCCATATATTCCTGCCTATGGTATGTTGGCTTCTTGTAACTGTGGTATGAGGTCTTCCATAAGTCTAGAAAATTCACTGTCATTCTCTTCAGATAATTATTTCCGCTCATCTTCTCTATTCTTTCCTGCTAGGACTGTAATGAAATGTTTATTAGATTTTTCATGATGTATTCTCATGCCCTCTCTTTTGTGTTTCCCAGATTTTGATCTCTCCATGCTTTAGTTTGAGTATTTTCTTCTGACCTAGTTTCCAGTTCATCAGTTCTCCCTTCAGTAGCACCTACTCTGCTAAAAAACCCATTCGGGATTTTTTTACTTTTTAGTTCTAGATTTTCCTTAACAAATTTAAAACTGTGTTACTTTTTATAGCTTCTTAGCTCTCATTTATGTTTTTGGCCATAGTAAGTGTCATTTTTTTTGCTTATTTGTTGTTTTTTCCAATTTTTTAATTGTAGTAAAATATGCATAACAAAATTTAACATCTTAACCATTTTTGAATGTACAGTTTAGTGGCAATGGTATTACATATATTCATAATGTTCATCCATCACCACCATCTATCTCTTTTCTTCTTGTAAAACTCAAATTCTATTCCTATTAAAGACTAACTCCCCATTCTCTCCTCCCCCTTGGCACCCACCATTCTACTTTCTGTCCCTATGATTTTGACTGAGTACTTCATATAAGTGAAATCATATAATATTTGTCTTTTTGTGACTGGCTTATTTCATTTAGTATAATGTCATCAAGGTTCATACATGTCATAACATGTGTTAGAATTTCTTCCCTTTTTAATTCTGAATAATATTCCATTTATGTGTATACCACAATTTTCTTATTCATTCATCTGTCAGTGGACACTTGGGTTGCTTCCATGCTTTAGCCATTTTGAAATAATGCTGTTATAAATATGAGTGTACAAATATCTCTTTGAGACCCTGTTTTTAAATCTTTTGAGTTATAACCAGAAGCAGAATGGCTGGATGATATGGTAATCCTATGTTTAATTTTTTGAGGAACCACCATGGTGTTGTCTACGGTAGTGGCACCATTTTACTTACCCATCAACAGTGCACAAGGGAACCAACTTTCTCTACACCCTCGTCAGCACTTGCTAATTTCTGTTTCTTTGATACCAGCCATCCTAATGGGTATGAAGTGATATTCATTATCGTATGGATTAGCATTTCCTTTATGATTAGTAATGTTGAGCATCTCTGTATGTACTTATTGTCCATTGATATATTTTCTTGAGAGAAACATCTATTAACGTCTTTTGCCCATTTTTAAAGGGGTTGTTTGTTTTTGTGTTATTGCAGGTGTAGTTTTTTTAATACTCTATGTTAGGTAATTCTAACTTCTCATGTCTTTGTGGATCTGTTTTTTCTTTTTTTATTTTTTCTGTGACTTCTTTTATTTCTTACTTGTGGTGTCTTACTTCTTTGCGTGTGCTAGACATTGTATTTGCAGAGTTATTTTGAGGGATAATTTGAGACCTAGGATGATTGTATCATTTTGGGGGAGCTTTTAACTTGTTACCTCTAGGGTTCTTCAGTCTTAAAGGAGCCATCTTAATTCTAAGGCCAACCTTAGATCAGTCTGTGGTTCTTGGGAGGGCTGGTTTGCTTTTCAGGACATCTTACCATTAGGGTTTAGATCTTTGTGGTTCTAACACAAGTTGAGGGCTGGTTTCTGAGAGTCCAATTCATGCTTTTACTCTGTGCCTCTAGCCCCCAATTTCTGGATTATTAAGGGTAATTTCAGCATCTCCCAAATGTTGGGACTTTGCACAGAAAATTTATTTCTCTTTAAAGTAGCAGCCCATTGTGGATGTTCCTCATCAGTGATCAGCTTTCCTCTGCATGATGATTTGGCTCTGGCTCCATATAGTTCTGGTTCTGCCATCCGCTAGGTTGGTAGCATCCTCTAGGGCCTGAACTTCCTTTGTCCAGCTGGCAGATGGGGAGTACAGCGTGGAGGAGACACACAGTTCTTACCCATGTTAGCCTGGACATGATATGTATCATAACTGTGTATATTCCACTGGTGAGATCTGGTCACATGGCCCCACCTAAATGCAAGTGTGAAATTGGCAAGTGTAGTCAATGGCTGGCAGCTGTTTGGTGGACAGTCATTTTTGTCTCAGTCTTCTCCTTGGCCACGAAAATACCCATGCACATCCTACTTTTGTAACCATTATACACTCTCCCAGGGAGACAGTCAAGTCCAGATGTGACTCATGAGGTTTGGTGACTGAACTAACACACATATTACCTGCTGCTAACCCTGTACAGTAGTGGAGCTGAGCTGGAACAAGTGCAATTAAAACAACCTTCCATTTTGACAGGGAGGGAATAGAAGATAAATTAGTCCTTAGTCCAGAGCAAGAGTGACACCCCGTGAGCAAGTATTATGAAAGTGTCTGTCATGGGACACTTGGGTGGCTTTAGTCAGTTAAGCATCTGCTTTTGGCTCAGGTTGTGATCTCAGGGTCCTAGGAGTGAGCCCTGCGTCGGGCTCCCTGCTCAGCGGGAGTCTGCTTCTCCCTCTCCCTCTGCTCCTCCCTGCAGCTTGTGCTCTCTCTCTCTCTCTCTCTCTCTCTCTCGCTATCTCAAATAAATAAAATCTTAAAAAGAAAGAAAGGAAGAAAGGAAGAAAGGAAAGAAAGAAAGAAAGGAAGAAAGAAAGTGCTTGTCAGTGACTGGTAATCAAAGGCCACCAGGAACTCACCTTGAGCCTATGATGGGGCAGGTTGGGACCACACACCACGGGGAACCATGGGGCTTTGAGGTCAGACAGTGCTAGAAAGAACCTGTTACGGACTTTGGGTTTTGGTTGAGTGATTTGAGGGAAGGGCCAAGAAAGGTCAGTAAGTGGGAGCATTTTATGAGTATCTCAATGACTCTTATCTAGGGAGGTTGGGCTAGAATGCGGATAATTGTGATTGGTAAGAAAGCAGCTGTCACTCACACTAGCCAAGAGAGGGCCATGCCTGGTGTTTTTCGGCTTGGACAACGTTCATGCTTTGTCTGTGTTCTAATGTGATGATGGCAAGGTCTTGTCATGATCCATCTTGGTCCCACTATGTTCTGTGTCAGATTCACTCACTTCTGCTCTGGGAGTGTGGCAGGAAGAACTTCTGGCTGTTGTGTCCTTGTATTTGTCCTCCATGGACACATCTGCTGGGGCCTTGGGGAGAATGTCTAACTTGGGGGTTGGGGGCTGCACAGTAATCATAGCTTGCTTTCTGCTTGTGGAAGTTTGGAGACCTGAGGTTTGACAGTCATTGACTTTATTTTAGGCTCAATTTTCTTTGGCAGTACAATTCCCCCCAAATTCTCTTCTGTGCTTCTGAGAGTTCCATGTGTTAATAACTAGATCCAGAGTTCTGTTCAAGTCTTGATCCTCCAGCCTATTTCATATGTTTGTTTTCTTGTACCTGTGTCTCTTTCTACTTAGGGTTGTCTTGAAGGCATGGCTATGGGTGGGAAAGAAGCCCTGTAATCTGATCTGTGTATACAGCTGAGTCCTCTCTTAATTGAGGAGTCTTTGTGGGCCTTTGATTTTCAGGACATTTTCCACGTTTTATCTTACACTTGGGGTGCAGAAAGGGTGGCTTTTCCCACTAAGTGACCCCATGTTTTTGGACTGTCTCTAGATGCTTTCCTGTCTCTCTCAAGTTGGCCAGTTTTTGCCTATGGTCGTCTCTTTCTCCAATGTGACATTATGACATTATGTTACCCGTAAAGTGGGTAACAGTCACTCCAACTGCTGGCACCCTCTTTTTTCTTCTCCCTGAGCTGCGATCTGCTTTCAGGTGATCATAGGAAATGCTCTGCAATCCATGAAACAGGGCTTCTTTGTTACCAGCTGCCTGACAATGGTTTTTATTATGGTATCACCCCTCTTAAGAGAACCCATTTTGGTCTTAATTCATTTCTGTTGAAATATGTATTTAATGATAGAGAATTTAAAAGAGGAAGATTTCTGATCTAAACTCTTAGTTTGGGAATTATTTGACCCCTTTTCTATTTCTCTGTTTCTTGACCGCTTGGAAATAAAGCTGTACACTTTTGGCAGCTTTCTAGGCCGACATCCTCACAAGGGCATAGTGTGGTGGTCCATCTTTCCCATGTTTAACTGTATTCACGTTGGAAAATCAAGACTTTTCTGATTTCTTACAAGATGGAAAAATAAGACATTTCAATTTTGGGGGGAATAAGGTGGTATATAAATAAGGTAAATAAAATTGATGAAGGAATGATTTTGAATCCAAGTTGCAATGATGTGGAAGACTCACAAGGGCACCGCTCTTTGCCATGTGGTAGCTGGCACCCTGGGGCCCTCCTCTTGCTCTGAGTCTGTTTTTGCTTTGAAAGAAGGGGGATGTGAGGACCTGGCCTATATTTATTTTTCTTGGGGCCACTGTGGAAGTGAAATGAGATGATTGACATGCAGGCACATTTAATAGTAAAACTCTCTGGGTGGATAAGGCATTATTATTTCATTCTGAAGTACTTTGATGGGATTAATAATTTATGTAGCACACTAAGTTCATCCTTTGAGGCCAAGTGCTCCTAATATAACGTACCTAAGCCAACCTTGAAAATTTACAGCATTGCAGAGAGAAGAGGGTCAGTGAGCATGTTGCTGTGTGATTTTTACTGAGTTGGGTTTTTCCAGAGAGTTCTGAGCTCTTCATAATTATCCTTAAGTGATTAAGAAACAGTCCAAAGGTGCCATACTTCATAGAGAGTGCAGTTTATAGTTATCTGTAGTATGACACAGGTAATAATCATCCATAATACAATTAACTCTGAACAGCATGGGAGTTAGGGGCACTGACTGACCTCCCTAGCAGTTGAAAATCTCTGTATAACTTTTGACTCCCCCAAACCTTAACTCCTAATAGCTCACTGGTGGCTGGAAGCCTGACCAATAACATTGCAGTCGATTTTTTTAAAAAGATTTTATTTATTTATTTGTCAGAGAGAGGGCACACAAGCAGGGAGAGGGGCAGAGGCAGAAGGAGAAGCAGGCTCCCTGCTGAACAAGGAGCCCAATACGGGACTCGATCCCAGGACACTGGGATCATGACCTGAGCCAAAGGCAGATACTTAACTGACTGAGCCACCCAGGCACTCCCAACATAGCAGTTGATTAACACATATTTTGTGTGTTATATGTATTATATACTGCATTCTTACAGTAAGGTAATGTAGAGGAAAAAAATTATAAGATTAAGAAAATCATAAGGAAAAAGATCATAAAGAAGAGAAAATACATTTACAGTGCTATATTGTATTTATAGAGAAAAATTATGTGTAAGTGGACCTGCGCAATTCAAATCCATGTTCAAGGAAAGGGTCAATAGTATTTAGTGTCCCAGACAGTTGTTTGAGTTTTCATGGAATTTTAAACATAGGATATTAAAAAAATAGGAGATTTTATAACAGAACTATGTTTCTTACCAATGTCTTTCATAACTCCTTTTGATTAAACTGTTGCTGCATTTTCTAGACTTTATTACCTCATTAATTACACAGATAATACTGAAGCAGATTGTTTTGCTAATTAAAAAATTGTTAATCTTGAGGTAGCCACACTTCTCTAGGTCCACTTAGGAATCTGAAAGTTTCGGTTTAATGGTCTTTTCAAATGTGGGTGTTAATCCATGTGGGTTAGCATGGAGGCTGATATTGAGAGAAGGTGTGTAAAGCTGCTTTTCATCTCAGGGCCTAGGAATGAGCGTCCATGTGAGCATCTGTGACCTTGTTTTGGCCACCTCCCTTCCCTACCTCCTGAAGCTCCCAAACCTGGGCTCCAGCCCCCATATGGCACTCCGCCTTTCCCCTGACACAGGTGGATCCCCACGGGCCTCTTGCTCTTAGACATGTCCCACATGGCACCCATCATTTATTTCTCCTCCTCTGGACGTGTATTTCTGGGCCAGCTTCTCCTAGGCCAACAGTGATGCCCTAGAGTTGGTAGAGTGTCCCTACTGCCTGGTGCTCTGTGCAGGGTCCCAGGAGATTCTCCCATGTTGACAACAGAGCATGGTTGAGGCTAGGCTCTATGCTTTACTGGATTTTGTGAGGCTAGCCTGGCTCTCAGGCCTCCCTTCCTTTAGGCTCAGAAGTAAGTGTGTGGGAGGAGTGGGATGTGGGGTCCGGTCAGTGGGCAGGCACTGTGGTGCCTCAGAATTCCCCCCACCTCCTCTCTGATGCTGGGGCTGAGGTGCTCGGTGGGGCTTGTCTGCCCAGTGTCAGATCGGATTCAGGTGGGCATACCCCCTCAGACAGGCCCCTGCTCTGCACTGTTCCTGCAGCACCCTCTAGACAGAACATCAGTTGGAATGTCCAGCTGTGAGGGAGTCACAGTCCCTGCTAAACAGAGGATTGAATTTTGCCCTGAAAGGGCAGGACTCTCTGATGAGTAGGCCTGGGGCTCTCGGTGATGAAGCCCCAGAATGGTCAGGCTCAGGGCCAGGTGTGGTAGAGGCATTGCTTTGCCCCTGAAGGCCTGCCTGGGACTCCAGCTCAGGAATGTGTTATCCATGTAGCTCTGGAGCACTACGGGATGCCCCTGAGAGCTCTGTTCTGTGGGCCTTCGAGATGCTTGGAAGCCCTTTGAGGGGGTTGGTGAGGTCAAAACTGTTTTCATAAGGGTACTGAGCCATTATTTCCTTTCTCATTGTGTTGACATTTGAGCTGATGACACAAAGCAATAGAGGGTACAACTGCTGGCGCCTAAGCGCCATCGCGGCGGGGCTGCAAACTCTGCCAATAGTCCTAGTGTCCTTTACTGCTGCCACTAGCTCTAAAAAGCCAGCGTCATTTAACACTGTCCTTGAGGAAGCAGTAAGAATTATTTTATGAAATCTTGAGCACGTCTTTTTGATATTCTGAGAGACAGAATTGGAAGCTTGCATGAGGCACGTCTACAGATGGAATTGCAGCGATTGTTCTGAGGAGAAGCGCCAGTGCAGGTTTTGGATCGGGAGCTGGACTAGCTCCTCTTCTCATGGAGCACTGTTTTTACATTAAGGAATAACTTACAAACTGTGCTTATTCAGACTTGTGCCTTTGGCAGACAGTGTCTGAAAATTGAACTAAGTGAGCCTGTCCCTTTTCAAAGGAGATAACTGCTTGTATTTGTTGCAACTGATAAAATTTGAGTTTTCAGTCAAAAATTAGAATTTTGGAAAATTTGTATCTGCTATGGTGGCCTTGACAGCTTTCTGATACTTAAAGATATTTCTGGATGAACTCAGTGGTCACTATCAACAAATGTGATTTTTTTTGCTTTATATATTTAAATGTGTTAACATTTGGGAGATCTGCATAACCCAATGGACCAGTATTTTCCAAATGACTAAAACATGTGTTAAAACAATTATGTGTGGGCAAACTATCTGTTCAAGGCACAAGGTTGATAGATAATGGGTTTTAATGTAATACAGTCTTAAAAGTTTATTGATAGAGTTTCAGATTTCTCATTGCAACTAACCTTTAAGAAATGACCACTTGTCAAGTTTTGATGTTCTATCAAAGAAGAATGTCCACAGTAATCTGATAAACTTATAAAATGCTCCTCCTGTTTCCAGCCACATGTCTGTATGAAGATAGGTATTCTTTACATACTTTAACCAAAACAATGCATCATAACAGATTGAATGCAGAAACAGATATGACAATCCAGCTGTCCTCTATTAATCTTGACATTAAAGAGTTCCAGAAATTCTTCTCCCTGATTTATTTTTGTTTTGGAAAATACAGTTATTTTTATTAAAAAATGTTATTTTTATCATTATGTAATGGCTTTATTATTCATTGTAAATGAATTACTGAATAAATAATTTTGAAATCTCTCTGTGTTAATTTCATGTACTGTAAATGTCAAAACAGACAGAACCCACTTAAATAATTTGAGGAAAGGAAAGGGGTCCTGAGTCCAAAAAGTTTGAGAATGACTGGTTAGTGTCATAGGATATTGTGGTGCTTGAGTAGAGATACAGGAGGTTTGGTGAGAACTCAGAATGCTGATGAGGTATTTAGCTGTCCCCAAACACTGAATAAGGGAGAAGACTGAGTTTGTTTTTGTTTTTTTTGGTTTTTTTGTTTGTAAGTTGTTTATTTGTTTTTAGATAGAAGTTAATAGGAAAGTAGGCTCAACAGAAAGACTGACTTTGGAAGGAAATTGTCTGAAGGATTCATTTCAACTTTAATGTAGTAAAATAATTTTAGAAATTGACATCAGAATTGGATTTTCAAGACAAAAACCCTATAGGAGGTTCTGCTCTGTAATGAGAGATTTAACCTGGACCATTCTGTGAGTCAGCAACATTTATTAAGTACTGATGTTATTAGGGCGTCTGGACCTCTGTGCTAGGTGCTAAGAAGGAGGTCAGAGGTAGTGTAGATAGTTTTTCAGATCCTAAGGTTTCTGTTTGTTTGCTTGTTTGTGTTTTCAGGAATTTATGAGGGAGAGAAGGTTGGTAGGACAAGATCCTAACTGAGATCTGCCTAAGAAGATGGACGGCACAGGGGACAGGGCAGCTGTGCAGAGGGCCCTGTGCCAGAGGGAAGGGGGGCTGGCCACGGAGGAGGGCAGGTTAGATCCTCTGGAAAGAAATGTACCTTCATGGCCTGGTGTCGGGAAGCAGCACTTTGTTAGCTGGCTCGCTCACATTGACTGGGGGCCAGCGGAGAAACGAAGGTAGAGAAGCCTGCCTCTAGGCCCCGGGGAGGTCGTTGTGGCGGGGCGAGCTATATGTAAAAGGAATTGTCCCTGTGGAAGTGTGGGGACATGGGGCTCATGTGTCTGGGGTTGGGGGGAGGGTGCCCTGTGCTCTTCCCTGCTCTGTCTCAGCACCTCTCCCGCGTGGGAACTCAGGCTGCTTCCAGGGCTCTTCATGGAAAGAACAGTAAAGCTGCTTCTTATAGGAAGTAGGGAGTAGGGAATTCTGATTAACTGCATATCCTTTTAGTTTCTAGACCATCATTAGAAAAAAATTTAAACCATACGTTTCAGTTTCTGATTTGTGGCCTAGAATATGTTAAACATGATTGAATCTTTCTAAAGACAGGAATTTGCAGGGCCTTGGGGTGTCGTTGACCATAGCATGTTGGCATGTTAGTGGTTACTGCTCCTCCCAGGTCATCTGGTTTAGATGTCCTGTCTCAGAGCAAAAGTGCCTGCAGGACAACACTGTCATTGTCGGGAGTGGATCTTGTCCCCCCGCTCCTTGGGGGTAGAAATGAAGTCAGGGACCTGGCTTCTTGTCCCCACTATGGCAAGCTGTGCGTGCCTTTGGACTTTCTGAATGCCTGTGTCTCTTTCTGGAAACTGGGTGAGGTGAGGAGGAGGGGTGTGTGGTTGAGATCTCTGCTGGGGTACAGTGGAGGGAGGGCATATTGAATTTCGGCTTTCCTGTCTCAATGCCATCATCAGCCACCCTCCCATCCCACCACACACAGTCTCCAGAGTGAAAGAATAATGCACTTGAGGACAGTGACATGGAATTGTTAGTCTTTGGGTCATTTGGGAGAACCCTGATCTCTCCTGCCAGGGGACTTATTTTCTGATGCCCTCAGAGTGTGGTTAGGTGATCTCTACCCTCTAATGTCTTTCATTTTCTTGGTGTATGAAGATTTTCCTCTGTTTGTGGGCCATATTTGAGTTGCTCCATAAAGCTCAGGACTGTGGCAGGTGACGTTAATGAACTAGCTTGTCTTTAAATAGCACAGTTCCTATAAACAGAATCACCTATTTTATAGCCTGATATTGAAGAAGATTGCTCACTGAGGATTCTGAATGGCTGGTAGAACATTAGAAAGGCAATAAAATTCTCCTCACCCCGCCCCTGCCATGAGGCCAGACTGGCTGAGAACACACACACCACACCAGAGATACTTTCTTTGGGTTGGGCCGGAATCATTCCTCACGATGCATTAAACTCAGGTTGCATCAGAATGAAGAATGGCCAAGCCAAAATCTTCTCCTTCGTTATCGGAAACTTAGTCATTTGTTCTCTGAGTCAGCTTAATGGCGTGTAATGTTCACATCACATTCTTTTGGGGCCAGGCCAAGAACCAGCATGCTTGCCAGCCTTTCAGCAATGAGCTAATCAGCCTTTTGGCTCCCACATTCCCGGCCAAGAGCTCCATTGGAATTAATACTGTCACTGCAGCAGACCGGAGTCCTTATAAAGATTGTGTTTTCTTTTCCTGTGTCACATGCTGGCCCTTGCTTTCATCAAGTGAGCCCTGAACGCTTTGTCCTTCAGAAAGCTTTCCCAGGTGAGGTTCTGAGATGTGATGCTAGGGATTCACCCCAGCAAATCGTTTATTGAAAAGCTGGATCCTGGTGGCTGCTGAGGATATAAATATGGGTGAAAAATGGCCCCCACCCTCAAGGAGCATGTAATCCATTGTGGGGGTGAACAATATACAAATACATATCTCCTCAGTACCATGAAGTGTCAGTTACACCTCATCAGAAGAGAGCAAAGGAAGGATGTGGAGCTTCAGAGTGTTGGGAAGAGAGGGATGGAAGAAGGCCTTCCAGGGGATGGCAATTTCAGCCTGATCTTGGAGACCTGATTGGATGGGGTTCCCCCAAATGTGGGGCAACCCAATCGGGTGGAAGCCATCCCCGTGGGCACTGAAAGAATTGACCTGAGGCAGAACAAAGGAGATACGTGCTACAGTGAATGCTGTGAATTATGTAAGACTGATGAATCATAGACCTGTACCCCCAAAATAAATAATACATTGTATGTTAATAAAACAAAACAAAACAAAAAACAAAAAAAGAAGTTTACTGAATACCCCACAAGGCCCCAGTGGGCAGGACACCAAAGCAGACTGTCTGCTGTGGGGCAGTGGGTGGGGCTGTATTTAAAGGGGGAAAGTGAGGAGGTATGGGAACGTAGGGAATTTTCCCTTTCTTGGTAACTGCCTGGTTGTAAGTGGCCCATTGGTTGGTTAGGGCCTATGGATATTTTGAGGTGGGTCACCTGATGGGCCTGTTTGTATTTAGCCAGGGGATTGGAGTCACTGTGGGCTTTTCTACGTTACTCACGGTTCCAGTGTTTAAGCCTGTTGCCCTAAAGCACCCTCTCGAGCTGGCACACAATCGGTGTGCAGTAAGTGATAGCTACTGTCCTTTTGTTGCCTAGACTTCTATTTTCTTTTCTTTTTTTAATTTAAATTCAGTTAGCTAACATATAGTACATCATTAGTTTTAGACATAGAGTTCAGTAATTCATCAGTTGCATTTAACACCCAGTGCTCATTACTTCACGTGTCCTTCTTAATGCCCATCATCCAGTTTCCCCATCTCCCCACCCCCCTCCCCTCCAGCAACCCTCAGTTTGTTTCCTAGAGGTAAGAGTCTCTCATGGTTTGTCTCCCTCTCTGATGACTTCCCATTCAGTTTTCCCTCCCTTCCCCTATGATCCTCTGTGCTGTTTCTTATATTTCACATATGAGACTTCTGCTTTCTGATGAGTACAATCGAAAAAAGTTGTCTTCCACATCTCTAGGGATTACCTTGTGAGGCCCAGGCGAGATGACACGCTAAGATACCTGGGGAGCAGTGTGTGGGGAAGGCGGGTGCCTGGTGCCTAGTGCACAGTGACCAGGATGTCTGAGCCTGGGTGGTGTCCGGCCTCTGCCTCTTCTGTGGCCACAGAATGGACACCACGCCCTCTGTATGTAGTTTGCAGAAGTTAATAGTCCACATCTGATGAAAAAATGAGCTATGGCTACGTATTCTGTCTCTGTCTCACTAATAAGACACTGTAAGTAAGGAAACAATCCCATTGTGACTTTTAAAATGTCTTCAAAAAGAAAAACTTTTAAAAAATCAATAGAGTATTCTCAATAAGTTTGTGCCAGAGCGGAAGTTTAAAAAGATGTGTGGAGGACTTTTTATATATTCCAGTGCACACGTATACCACAGGTGCCGGTTTGTTCAGCTGCTCCACCACTGCTGGGCATTCCGGATGTGTCCGGTTTGGGGCTATTAAGAATAATGCTTCTCTGTGCACCTGAAACTAATATAACACTGTATGCTAACTAACTAGAATTAAAATGAAAACTTAAAGACTAAAGCTTCTCTGACTATCCTTGTAGTCTTTTGGCTGACATGTCACCCATTTCTCTTGCATATTTACCCAGAAATATACCTGTTGCATCACAGGTATATTTATTTTTAGTAGATAAATGCCAGACAGTTTTTCAAAGTGGTTGAACCAGTTTGTATCTAACCAACGATGAATGAGAATTCAGTTTCTGTACATCCTTGCCAGCACTTGCTGGTTTCTTTTTCACACTTTTCTGCAGGTTGGGTGGTGGAATCTCATTGTGGTTTTTATCTGCATTTTCCTGATTACTGATAACATAGGTTTTTTTCCCATACCACCAAGCAATTTTCTGACAGCAGCTGGGTGTCTTACAGTTCAGTTCAATCCTGACACCATCCCCCTGGGGATACCATCAGATCCCACAGATTAAGGGCTCAGGCCCTCCAGACTGCCCAGGGCCCCCCATCACCTTAGATGCCAATCAAAAGTCCAGGTTGTAACTTGTGCTTCTGACTGACTGGCTATAAATTGGAGGATCCCACCCCCCACCTCACCCACCTTGGGTTCAATTAGTTTGCTAGAATGGCTCATAGAACTCAGAGAAACATTTACTTACAAGTACCAGTGTATTATAAAGGATGTTATAAAGGATTTAGACGAACAGAGAACAAGGTATGTGGGAAGAAGCTCAAAGCTTCCATGCTTTCTGGGCATACCACTCTCCCTACATCTTCAGATGTTCATTAACCTGGAAGCTCTCTGACATCTGTTCTTTGGGTTTTGATGTAGGCTTTATTACCTAGGCACGGTTGATTAAATCATTGGCCTCCTGCCCCTCTTTCCTCTTGGGACACCTGGGGGTGGGATTGAAACATCCCACTGTCTAATCACATAAGTGGTTCCCCTAGTGACCAGCCCTTTCCTTAGGTGATGTAGGAGTTTTTCAAAAGTCCCCTCATTAACAGAACAAGAGGTACCTTGATCCCTTCATCATTTCAGAAAATTTAAAATTTTAGGATCTCTGCACTGGGAATGCCACGAAGACCTAGGGTATCTATCAAAATAGATACATCTTATTATAAATCACAGTATCACAGTTGATAATGTTGAGCACTTCTTTTATGTTGTTGTCCATTTGGAGGTCTTCTCTGAAGTACCTGCTCAGGTCTCTTGCCCATTTGTGATTAGTTGTCTTTTTTAAAAAAAATTGATTTATAACCATTTTGAAATGTTGGACTTAATTCTGCCGTCTTGCTGTTTGTTGTCTTTTTGTCCCACATATTCTTTGTTCCTTTATTTCCCATTTCTTGCCTTTATTTGACTTAATCAGGTAGTTCTTACTCTGTTGTTTTAATCTCAAATTCTTATTTATTCATTCTTGTGTTATCTTTTTAGTAAAGAGATCTCAATTGCATCATGACTTACTATAGACTTCTGATCTGGTCACATATTTCTTTCTTCTATGTATGTTATAGATCCAACATGGTATCATTTCTGTTTTAGGCAGTCAATATTTTAAAGTATTTGTTCATATATTTATCCTTTATGGTGTTCTTCATTCTTTCCTGTAGTTCTGTGCTTGTATTTGGGAATATTTTCTTTTAGCCTGGAGAACTTCATGGAAGTATTCTTATAGTGCAGATCTATTCACAGCAAATTCTCTTGACCTTCGTCTGAGAACACATTATTTTTGAAAAATATCTTCACTGGGTATAGATTCTAGGTTGACAGTTTTTTTTTTTTTCCAACATTCTAAATATGTCAGCATTTTCACTATGCTCTTTGTGTCTTCTGGCTTTTATAGTGCTTGTTGAGAAATTAGCCTTTTGTTTGATTGTTTTTCCTGTACAAGTAATGTGCTTTTTTCTTTGCCCAGTTTTAAGATTTTCTGTCTTTGTGCCTGTGCCTGTGTGTGCATATGTGCCTGTGCTTGTGTTTTGTATTTATCCTGTGTGGGATTCGTGGAACTTTTTGAATTGTGTAGAATCTTTAATCAGGCTTGGAAAATTCTCAGACATTATTCATTCAAATGCTGCTATTGCCCTGTTTTTTTTACCCCGTCTTCCTTATTACACATTTGTGATACTTTTGACTCTGTCCTACGTATTTTTTATGCTCTGTACAGTTGTTTTCTTTCCTTTTTATATTTTTTTCTGCCCAAACCTCAGTTTCAGATCCATATTTCTGAAAGTTTGGATATTTTCTATTGGGTCTGTCTGAGTTTCTCTAACTGGGTCTTCAGTTCTTGCTGCTTTACTTTAAAAACATCAAGTAAGTTCTTAATTGCAGAGATTATGTTCTTCAATTATAATGTCCATTTTATTACTACTTTTCTGTAGATTCTAAGACTTGAAATTCTTCATCTTTTCATCCATTTGTTCACCACTTCCTATTTTTAAACATATTACTCATTTTTTCTTACCAAGTTTATTGAAGAATGATTTACATAAAATCAACTATATCCATTTAAAGTGTATAATTGGTGAGTTATGACAGTTGTCTACAACAAACGTGAGACAGCATTTTCATCACCCCCAAGAGATTCCTTGTGTTCCTTTACAGTCCATCCCTTGCTCTGCCTCTAGGTCCCAGGAAAACACTTTTTGTCATTTTAGAATAGTTTATATTTTGCATTATGTAATCATACTTTTTGTCATTTTAGAGTAGTTTATATTTTGCATTAAGAGTACTGTGTACTATTAAAAGGATTATTCACCATGACCAAGTGGGATTTATTCCTGGGCTGCAAGGCTGGTTCAACATCCACAAATCAATCAACGTGATACAATACATTAACAAAAGAAAGAGCAAGAATCATAGGATCCTCTCAATAGATGCAGAAAAAGCATTTGACAAAGTACAACATCCTTTCTTGATCAAAACTCTTCAGAATATAGGGATAGAGGGTACATACCTCAATATCATAAAAGCCATCTATGAAAAACCTACAGCGAATATCATTCTCAATGGGGAAAGGCTGAGAGCTTTCCCCCTAAGGTCAGGAACACGGCAGGGATGTCCACTCTCACCATTGCTATTCAACATAGTATTAGAAGTCCTAGCCACAGCAATCAGACAACAAAAAGAAATCAAAGGCATCCAAATCGGCAAAGAGGAAGTCAAACTCTCACTCTTTGCAGATGATATGATAGTGTATGTGGAAAACCCAAAAGACTCCACCCCAAAACTGCTAGAACTCATACAGGAATTCAGTAAAGTAGCAGGATATAAAATCAATGCACAGAAATCAGTGGCATTCCTATACACCAACAACAAGACAGAAGAGAGACAAATCAAGGAGTCTATCCCATTTACAATTGCACCCAAAACCATTAGATACCTAGGAATAAATCTAACCAAAGAGGCAAAGGATCTGTACTCAGAAAACTATAAAATACTCATGAAAGAAATTGAAGAAGACACAAAGAAATGGAAAAACGTTCCATGCTCATGGATTGGGAGAATCAACATTGTGAAGATGTCAATGCTACCTAGAGCAATCTACACATTCAATGCAATCCCCATCAAAATACCATCCACTTTTTTCAAAGAAATGGAACAAATAATCCTAAAATTTGTATGGAACCAGAAGAGAGCCAGAATAGCCAGAGGAATACTGAAAAAGAAAAGCAAAGCTGGCGGCATCACAATTCCGGACTTCCAGCTCTATTACAAAGCTGTCATCATCAAGACAGTATGGTACTGGCACAAAAACAGACACATAGATCAATGGAACAGAATCGAGAGCCCAGAAATGGACCCTCAACTCTATGGTCAACTTATTTTTGACAAAGCAGGAAAGAATGTCCAGTGGCAATAAGACAGTCTCTTCAACAAATGGTGTTGGGAAAATTGGACAGCCACATGCAGAAGAATGAAACCGGACCATTTCCTTACACCACACACACAAATAGACTCCAAATGGTTGAAAGACCTAAACGTGAGACAGGAGTCCATCCAAATCCTAAAGGAGAACACAGGTAGCAACCTTTTCGACCTTAGCCGCAGCAACTTCTTCCTAGAAACATCGCCAAAGGCACGGGCAGCCAGGGCAAAAATGAACTATTGGGATTTAATCAAGATAAAAAGCTTTTGCACAGCAAAAGAAACAGTCCACAAAACCAAAAGACAGCCGACAGAATGGGAGAAAATATTTGCAAATGACATATCAGATAAAGGGCTAGTATCCAAAATCTATAAAGAACTTATCAAACTCAACACCCAAAGAACAAATAATCCAATGAAGAAATGGGCAGAAGATATGAACAGACATTTCTTCAAAGAAGACGTCCAAATGGGCAACAGGCACATGAAAAAGTGCTCAACATCGCTCGGCATCAGGGAAATCCAAATCAAAACCTCAATGAGATACCACCTCACACCCGTCAGAATGGCTAAAATTAACAAGTCAGGGAACGACAGATGTTGGCAGGGATGTGGAGAAAGGGGAACCCTCCTACACTGTTGGTGGGAATGCAGGCTGGTGCAACCACTCTGGAAAACAGTATGGAGGTTCCTCAAACAGTTGAAATTAGAGCTACCGTTCAATCCAGCAATTGCACTACTGGATATTTACCACAAAGATACAAATGTAGGGACCCGAAGGGGTACATGTACCCCAATGTTTATAGCAGCAATGTCCACCATAGCCAAACTGTGGAAAGAGCCAAGATGTCCATCGACAGATGAATGGATAAAGAAGAGGTGGTATATATACACAATGGAATATTATGCAGCCATCAAAAGGAATGAGATCTTGCCATTTGCAACGACGTGGAAGGAACTGGAGGGTGTTATGCTGAGTGAAATAAGTCAATCAGAGAAAGACATGTATCACATGACCTCACTGATATGAGGAATTCTTAATCTCAGGAAACAAACTGAGTGTTACTGGAGTGGTTGGGGGTGGGAGGGATGGGGTGGCTGGGTGATAGACATTGGGGAGGGTATGTGCTACGGTGAGCGCTGTGAATTGTGCAAGACTGTTGAATCACAGATCTGTACTTCTGAAACAAATAATGCAACATATTTTAAGAAAAAAGAAAAAGAAGAAGATAACAGGAGAGGAAGAAAAGGGGAGTATGTCAGAGGGGGAGACGAACCATGAGAGATGATGGACTCTGAAAAACAAACTGAGGGTTCTAGAGGGGACGGGGGTAGGGGGATGGGTTAGCCTGGTGATGGGTATTAAGGAGGGCACGTTCTGCATGGAGCACTGGGTGTTATGAACAAACAATGAATCATGGAACACTGCACCAAAAACTAATGATGTAATATATGGTGATTAACATAACAATAAAAAATTAAAAAAAAAGAGTACTGTGTACTTTTTTTCTCTCTGGCTTCTTTTACTCAGTGTGACAGTTTTGAGACTCATCCATGTTGTAGTATTAGCACAGTGTTGAATAGCCATGGTAAGAGTGGACAGCCTTGCCTATCTGCTAGTTTTAGGAGGAAAGTAGTCCATATTTCACCTTTAAGTATGAAGCTGGCTGTTGGTGTTTTATAAGTGCCCTTTATCAGGCTGAGAAAATTTGTCTGTTCCTGTTTGAGAATTCTTATCATCAGTGGTTGCTGAATTTTGTTAAATGTCTTTCTGCATCTATTGAGATAATCATTTGGTTTTTATTCTTTATTCTGTTATGTTGGAGGAGGTAATCAAGAGGACATGACCATGACCATGTGTTGACCCTTGAGCTTGACCTGGGCAATCAACTGGAGGCTCCTCACTCCCAACCCTGTCCTTGGAATGTGTGCTCTGCCTCTTTGTTCCCACTGTGGGAGCTGTCCCAAGGACATAGCCTTGTTGAGTCCATCTGGATCGAGTATGTGACTGAATCCAGTTAAGGCATCTATATAGACTTTTAACTGGCAGGTGGGCGTGGAGACCTACCTGTCTTATGGCTGCCCAAGACAGGCCTCGTAAGTAAGCTGCCTTGCTTGTTATACCTGCCGCCTACCAATTTGGAGTGGTCTGCCTCATCCTTTGCCTCTTTCTCTTCTGAGTATCCATATACAGGGGCCAGTGAGAACTACTGTGTTTATGTGGTAAATTTCATTGATCTTGAATGTTAAACCAACCTTGTGTTCTTGGAATAAACCTCATTTAATTGTGATGTTTTATCCTTTTGAAATATTTCTGGATTTGATTTGAGAATGTTTTAAGGATTTTAGTGTCTAGTTACATGAGGGATATTGGCCTGTAAGTTTGTTTTCTTGTAATGTCTTCATCTGGTTTTGGTACCAAGATAATAGTATCTCATAAAATGAGTTCAGTGTTCTCTCTTCTATTTTCTGGAAGAGTTTGTGTGGAATCAGTATTATTTTTTTCTTAAAGGTTTGGTAGAATTCACCTGTGTGCCCTCTGAGCTTAGTGTTTTTAACTAGGAATTGAATTTATATAATAGATCTGAGCCTATGTAGGCTATCTGTTGCTTCTTGAATGAACTTTCATCATTGTCTTTCAGGGAATTTTACCAATTTTTCCAAGTTGTTTAATTTGTTGGCTAAAGTTGTTCAGGATTTTCTTTTATTGTCTATAGGACCTGTAGAGATACTTCTTCCATTTTTGATATTGATGGTTTATGTTCTCTTTATTTTTTTATCGTGATCATTCTAGCTATGAGTTTATTATACATTTATACATTTT
Source organism: Eumetopias jubatus (assembly GCF_037043125.1). Classification (NCBI taxonomy): domain Eukaryota; kingdom Metazoa; phylum Chordata; class Mammalia; order Carnivora; family Otariidae; genus Eumetopias; species Eumetopias jubatus. Next base: position 593,557 of record NW_028274842.1, on the reverse strand, counting down.
ATTGATCTTTTCAAAGAACCAACTTTCAGCCTGGTTTATTTTCTCCAAGTCTGTTTTAAATTTTGTTGATTTCTGCTCTTTATTATTTCTTTTTCTTCAACTTACTTTGGGTTTACTTTGCTCTTTTTGTTTTAAGCTCCTTTGAGGAAGAATCGAAGGCCATTGTTTAGAAACCTGTAGTCTGTCCCTGATCTCGAGAGCAGCCTTCCTGGATTCTTGATTTAAATACAAATCCCTATCTCTTCAGTCCTGAAGTTTCAGCCAACTAAAGATTTTGAGCTCTGCCACACACTGAATGGTGTAAAATCTGGCAAGACTTGAGGGGTAGATGGACTGGGGACTGTTGAAGGCCCTTTTCCTTTCATGTGACTCTGTCCTCTAACACCTGGAGACATGGGAAGAGATGTCAGTCCGTCTTGCTGCCCAGTCCCCTCACCTTTTGCACAGTCTCAGAGCTCAGCAGTTGTTTGATGAGGGGGAACAGGCCTTGTCTTTTGGTATCCTTAGTTTCCAGTCTGTTGAAGCCCCTGTGACTGCAAAGAAGTTCTGCTGGTTTTTCTTTCCTCGCATAGAATCCTTTAGCTTAGACCAAGCCTGAGTCTTAGCCAATGTTCAGAATGAGTTGCTTATTTTTAGCTTATCTAGAAGGACTCTTCCTTGTGTAGAATTTTAATTCATATAGTCTTCATTGTTTTGATGGTTTTAGAAATAATAGTTTATGCAGTTTATCATTTAAAAAATAATCTGCTTTTTCCATCGGTAGTGTTGCCCTGCTCTAACCTACAACATTCTACTTGAAGGCAGAATTCCCCTCCCCCCTTTGATACAATCCAATGCATCTATTTTAAGTGTACAGATTAATGAATTTTGATGTATGTATACTGCAGTGTAACTACCACCACAGTCAGGGTATAGAACATCATCCCCAAAAGTCCATGGAATTGTACAGTGTATACTGGCTTCTTTTTTGTGTTTAGCTTCTTTTTTTCAACATCTCTGCTTTTGAGCTTAATCCGTGTGGTGTGGATGTGTTTTGTTCCTTTTTATGGTTAACTGGTATTCTGTTGTATGGTATGTTGGTTTATTTGCCTATTGATAGACATTTGGTTTATTTCTAGCTTTGACTATTATCAATAAAGCTGCTATGAACACTGTGTACATGTCTCTTGTGTAGGAATATGGATTCATTTCTCTTGGGTAAATAGCTAGGCTAGGTAGTATGGTCAGTACTATAGTAAGTGGTTTTATAAGGATCTGCCAAACTTTTCAAAAGTTCTTGAATGATTTTTACACTCCCTCTAGCCATATATGACAGTTCCAGTTTATTGCCATTTGTATCTACAGTTGTTATTTTCATTTTATTTTAGCCATTCTGTTAGATGTATATTGTATTTCATTGTGATTTTAGTTTTTATTTTCCTGAGGACTAATGACGGCAAGCCTCTTTTTCATATGCTCCTTTAGCTGGTTGATATGTCTTCTGTGATGTGTCTGTTGAAATATTTTGCTATTTTTTTTAATTGGACTGTTGTTTCCTTATTACTGAGTACAAAAGTTGTTTGTATATTCTGAATATGTCTTTTTTCAGACATGTGTTAAATATTTTTTTTTGTTCTATTACTTGCCTTTTCATTTTGTAACAAGTGTCTTTCAAATAGGAGAATTTTAAAGTTTTGATGGAATATAAATGACCATTTTCCTCCTTTGATTGGTATGTTGCTGCTTGTTTTATGTAGCAAAGAAATCCTAGTCTACCCCAAGGTCAAAAAGATTTTCACCTTTGTTTTAGTCTAGAAGTGTTATGGATTTGGCTTTTATATTTCAGGTAACTGTTTGTATGGTGTTGTTACGAATCCAGGTTTATTTTCTTTTTCTTCATGTGAGTACCTGGTTCTTCTGACGTAGTTTGCTGGAAATTCTTTCCTTTCCCTGTTGAGATGCCTTGGCAACTTTATCAAAATCACTAGATCATACATGCTTGGGTCTGTTTTTAGACCCTATTCTGTTCTATCTATAAGCCTATTATGTTAATAATATCACACTGTACTGATCACTGGATATTTGAAATCAGGTAAATTAAGTTCTCCAACTTTGTTCTTTTTCCAAATAGTTGTGACTATCCTAGGTTTTTGCATTAATTTTTTTTTTTTTTTTTTTTTAGAATCAGGCTCTCAACTTCTAAAAATTTTGCTAGGATTTTGATTGAGATTGCTTGGCACCTATATATATCAAATCAAGGAGAATTGACACCGAAACAATAGTGAATGTGCAAACCAATTCCAATTATAATCTCTCTTTTTATTTTTAATTTTTAAAAAGATTTATTTATTTATTTTAGAGAGAGAAAGGGGGAGAGAGGGTGGAGGGAGGGGCAGAGGGAGAGGGAGAGAGAAACTCAAGCAGACTCTGTGCTGAGCATGGAGCCGGAGGCAAGGCTGATCTCATGACCCGGAGACCATGACCTCAGCCGAAACCAAGAGTTGGGAGGCTTAACCGACTGTGCCACCCAGGTGCCGCATAATCTCTCCTTTTATTAATAAGTTTTAAATGTCTTTTGGCAATATCTTGAAGTTTTCTTCCAGTATACAAATCTTGCACATATTTTCTTAAATTTATCTCCTCAAATATTTCATGGTTTTGGATGCTATTATAAATGGTAGTTTTAGGAGATTTTCATTTCTTTTTTTGTTTTAAAGATTTTTTTATACTTTATTAGAGAGAGAGAGAGAGAGAGAGGGCACATGAGCAGGGGGAGGGGCAGTGGGAGAGGGAGAAAGAGAATCTCAGGCAGACTCCCCGCTGAGTGTGGAGCCAGTGCCGGGCTGGATCTCATGACCCTGAGGTCATGACCTGAGCTGAAATCAAGAGTCAGTCATGTAGCCAGCTGAACTACCCCGGCGGCCCAAGAGATTTTCATTTCTCATTGTTAGCTAATGTATAGTTTTCTTTGGTTTTTGTTCTCGTTTTTTGCTTGTATATTGAACTTTATCCTCAACTTAGGTAAAGTAACGTATCAGTTTTAATAACCTTTTCCCCTATGATCTTGTCATCTGCAAATAAAGATAGTTTTACTTACGGATTTCTACTATGTATACCTTTTATTTATTTTTTCCCACCTTATTGTCTAGGACCTTCAGTCTAAAATTGAATAGCAGTGGCAAGAGTAGATCTTCTTGCCTTGTTCTTTAACTTAGGGGTAAAGTAGTCATTCACCATTAATTATAATGTTAACTGTAGGTTTTTCATAGATCCCTTTATCAGCTTGAGGATCCCTTCTCTTTCTTCTTTCCTAAATTTTTAATATTTTTATCATGAATGTTTCTTGAATTTTGTCAAATGCTCTTTCTATATTTATTGAAATAGTCATAGGTTATTTTTCCTTTGTTCTGTTAATATTTTAAATTGCATTTGGTGAATTTTGGATGTTAAACTTTCATTCCTAGGTTGAACCCCACTTGGTCCTGATGGTTTTTTTAGAATGTATGTATGTATGTATCCATCTGTCTTCCTGAGTTTGATTTGCTAATACTTTTAAAAGGACTTTTACATCTGTGATCAAGAAGGAAATTGTTCAGTTTTCTTTACTTGTGTTATCTCTGCCTGGTTTTCTGATGGGATAGAGTTGATCTCATTAAATGTATTGGATGGTGTTTGTTCCTCTATTTTCTGAAAGAGTTTATATTGGGTTGTGTTATTTGTTTCTTAAATTTTTGATAGAATTTATATAGGCTTCAAGTTTTCTTAGTGAGAAGATTTTTAATTAAGAATAACTAGAATTTGAATGAAAACTTGAAATATTAAAAAAATGAATTTAGCTTTTTAAACCTTTTCAGATTTTTGTGTCCTGAGTCAGTTTTAGCATTTCATGTTTTGTAAGGTATTGATTTTTTCTAAGTTATTAAGTTTAGTGACAAAATTTCTTTTTAATATTGCATTATTATTTTTTTCATTATTGTAAGATCTGTAATGATGTCTCCTCTTTCACTACTGAAATTTGTAATGTGTTTTTTTCTCTTTTCTCGATCAGTCTAGGTAGCAGTTAATCAATTATATTGACTTTTTCAAATATGTAGATTTTGCTTTTATTGATTTTCTCTATTTCTTGTCTGTTTTTCCTTTTATTGACTTTTATTCTTAACTTACATTTTTCTTCCTTTACTTACTTTGGATATACTTTGGTGTTATTTTTCTAGCTTACTAAGGTAGAAGCTAAGATAATTGATTTTGGATTTTTTTCCCATCTGATATTGGCATTTAGACCTATAAATTTCCCTCTAAGCACTGCTTTAGCTGTATCTTGCATATTTTTAAACTTTTATTTTGAAATAATTATAGACTCATAAGAAGTTGCAAAAATAATATCCTTCGTGTACTTTCCCCCAATGGCAACATCTTATATAACTGAGGTACAATATCAGATTCAGGGAATTGACGCTTATATATTGATATATTGACATTGATGCACTGTTAACTAGACCACAGGCATTATTCAGCTTTCATCGTATTTTTAACATGCATATTTCTGTGTATGTGTGTGTACACTTTTATGAAGTTTTATTCCCTGTATAGATTTGGGTAGTCACTACCACAGTCAAGACACAAAATTGTTTCCTCACTACAAAGAACTCCCTGTACTTCATCTTTGTATTCACGCTCTTTCTCCATCCCACCCCTGTCCCTAACCTTTGGAAACTACTAATCTGTTCTTCATCTGTATCGTTTTGTCATTTTGAGAATGTTATGTAAATGGAATCACATAATATGCAGTCTTTGGAGATTAACCCCCTCCCCCCTCCAAATATAATGTTCTTGAAGTACTTCCAGATTGTTGCAGGCATCAGAAGTTTATTCCCTTGTATTGCTAAGTAGTATTACATTGTATGGATATACCAGAGTTTGTTCAACCACTTACTCATTGAAGGGCATTTGGATTGTTTCCAGTATTGCTATTAAGAATAAAGTTGCTATGAACACTCATGTACAGGTTTGTGTGTGTGTGTGTGTGCGTGTGCGTGTGCGTGTGTGTGTGTGTGTGTATGAACATAAAATTTCATTTTCTGGGACAAATGCCTCTGAGTACAACTTCTGGATCATGTGATGGTTGCATGTGATGGTTGCAAGTATAATTAGAAGTGCCAAACAGTTTTCCAGATTGGCTGTATCATTTTACATCACAGCTGGAAATTTATGACTATCCTACGTTTTTACTGTCTTGTATCTTCATTTTCAGTCAGTTTAAAGTATTTTCTAAAATTCCTTTTAATATCTTCTTTGTTTCCTGGGTCTTTTAGAAATGTGGCATTTTATTTACAAATATTTAGGGTTTTTCTAGATACTCCTCTTGCTGATTTCTAATCTAATTTTTTTTGTAGTCAAATACTTTGTATTACTTAAAATTTTTTCTTGTTCACTTGAAATTAGTTTGTATTCTTCAGTTATTGGCTGTGGTGTTCTAAAAGTTTCAGTTAGGACAATTGATTGGTGGTATTAAGTCTTCTATTCTTATTGATTTCATATCTACTTGCTTTATATCGTACAGAGAGATGTGTTGTCTTATTGCTACTTTTAATTCTGTTAATTATTGTGTGCATCCATATGCAGGATTGGTGTGTCTTAATAGATTGACATTTTTATCATTATAAGATGTCGTTCTTCATCTCTGGTTAGTGTTTGTGTAGCATATCTTTTTCTATTCTTTTTCTTTTACCATGTTATATCTTTATCTTTCTTTAAGATTTTAAAATTTTGTTTATTTGAGAGAGAGAGAGCAGAGGGAGAGGGATAAGCAGATTCTACGCTGTGTGCAGAGCCCAATGTGGAGCTCAGTCCCATAACCCTGAGATCATGACCTGAGCCGAAATCAAAAGTTGGATGTTCAACCAACTGAGCCACCCAGGCACCCCAATTTATGTCTTTATCTTTAAAGTGGGTATTATTGTAGATGACATATTGTTAAGGTGTGTTTGTTTTTTTTTTACCCTGTCTTTGCCTTTTAACTGGAATGTTTTGACCATTTATTTATTGTAATTATTGATATGGTTGGGTTTAAATCTATCTTGCTATTAAAAAATTGTTTTTTGTTTCTCTTTCTTTTTTATTAGTTCTGTATTTTTTCATATTCCTTCTTATCTCCATCACTGACAATTCCTATCTGTTTTAATTTTTGTTGTTTTGTTATTTTTTTGATGGTTAATTACCTGGTACCATTTTAATTCCTTCTGAAGAAATTCCTCTAACATCTCTTGTTGCTTACGTTTGCTGGTGTCAAATTCCTTTAGCTTTTGTTTATCAGGAAATGACTTTATTTCTCCTTAATTTGGAAGAATATTTTTTTGGAAGTAAAATTTTAGATTAACAGTCTTTTTTTTCCAGCACTTAAAGGATTTTGTGTTTGGCTGTATAATTTCTGATAAGACATCTGTGCTAATTCTTATATTTCCTCCTCTTTACTTAAAGTTCTCCTACTCTTTGATGTCTCAGTATGGTTTTCATTGTGTTTTTCTTTCTTAAATTTCATTAAGCTTTTTCAGTCTGCAGGTTTATTGGTTTTTATCAAACTTGGAATATTATCTGGTATTTTATGACATTTCAAATATTTTTTCTGTGTACCTTCCTCTTCAGTTCTGGAACTTCTGGTTATATTACACCACTTGATCCTGTCCCACAGGTAACTGGAGCTCTTTTTTCTAGTCTTTTTTCTCTCTATGTCACTTTGGGTGTTTTTTATTTCTGTGTTGTCTAGTACCTTTTCTTCTGCATATTTAGTCAGCTGTTGATCTCATTTATTGAAATTTTCATTTCTGACATACATGTATTTATTTCACCTCTGTAAGTTCCATCTGGTTCTTTTTTAAATCTTCTGTTTATCTCCTACTATGTTCGTGTTGCCTTTTCAATACTTGTACATAGGTATAATAGTTGTCTTAAATCTTCGTTTAGACAGTTCATTATCTCTGCCTTTCACAGTCTGTTCCTCTTGACTGTTTTTCTCTTGTTTTTGGTTGCCATTTTTGCTTATATGCTTTTTTGTTTCCTTGTAGGTTTAGTAACTTTAATTGGATGGTAGACATCATAAATATTACAGTAAGTATCTGGATTTTGACATCTTTTACAAGAGTGTTGGACTTTGTTCTTTCAGGCAGATAGGTTACTTGTAGATCAGCTTGGGATTTTTTAAGGTTTAATTTTAAGTTTTTTGGGTTGACTGTAGAGTATCTTTTACTCTAGGGCTAATTTAACCCCATTATTTAGGTGCAGCCCTTCTGCTGTCTCTATTTATTGCCATGGTAGTTCACCTAGGGCTCTCAACTCAGGCTGGTCAAAACTATGTCTCCCAAAGTTTTGTTGAGCCATGAAAATTATTTAGCTTATAATTCTTTGGTCAATTTTCCCTCGTTTCATTGACTTTCATGTGTTGCTTAGAATTTGGCAACAGATGAAGGAGACCCCCAAGCAGATTTTTGGAGCTCTTTTTATGAGTGGCTCTTCTCTTCAGAGCCTTTCTGCATAACTGGGGCTCTTTTTTCCTAGTCTTTTTTCTCTCTGTATGTCACTTGGGGTATTAATTTCCAACTGCTTCAGCCTCTCTGAGCTCTGATATGTTTCAGCAACTCAGTATGCTGTGATGTTCTGCTTGGGTTCCCTCCCTTGCCATGCAGTGTGGAAAGGGCTTTAACTAAGAAATTCAAGACAATTATAAGGCTTTTGACAGTTTTTTGCAGACTGTTGTCTGACGTCAGTTTCATATGTATTTTTTTTCCAGTTTTCTGGTTGTTCACAGTCAGGGGGTAAGTCCTACCTTGGTTACTTCATTATGGGCAGAAGCAAAGGTCTCTTTCCTTTAAAATTTTTAAAATCATAAAATACACATAACAGAATTTACTATCTTAACTATTTTCAAGTGTACAGTTGAGTGACATTAAGTGTATTTACAGAGTTGTGCAACCATGACCACCATCCATCTCTAGAATTGTTTTCATCTTGCAAAACTGAAACTCTGTACCCATTCAATAATAACTGCCCGTTTCCCCCTCACTCCCAACACATGGAAATGACCATCCTACTCGCTGTCTCTATGAATGTGACTACTCTAGGTACTTCATATAAATGGAATCAGATAGGATTTTTCCTTTTGTGACTGGCTTATGTCACTTCCTTTTATTTTTAAGGCAAGTATATCATTTGGTCTTTAATTGTAATGTTAAGATGATGGTTTGCAATACTCAGAACGTTTAAGCCAACAACTGATAATGGCAGAGTGGGAGGAAGATATGTTGGTGTGTTTTTTAAAATTTGTTTATTTTTTTGGTTGGGGATAGACTTTTGTTTTTATTTCATAGCTTGGCATGTGCTTAATCTCATGTAAGATCCTTTATAAATGTTAGGATGAAGAATTAAACTATAGGACTGCCCACTCATATTCTTTTGGCTTAAAGGACATTGTATGTTCACTGAACCCAGTGATTCTGTTTCTCTTATAAGTTGAATTTAAATCTTTCCCTGCAAGTGACACCAGTAGAACTGCCTAAGTTTCATTAATCCTTATCTCTTAATTACACATACTTCTGCAGGAACTTATTTTCAAAAAACTTTAATGAAAGAGCTTTGTTGATTTCTCATGATAGCCCTCTTTAAGAATTACTATCATCTTGAGAATTCTGTCCCGATTTCCCATCCAGTATAGAATTTGCCATCCCACTGTGGTATTCTATATATTTGTCTATGATCTCCTGTTAAAATCCAATGTACTTATTATGTTTATGTCTCTCCCTACAAGTCCTGTTCCCTAGATCTCCTTATTTTGCTGTATCAAATCCAAAGTAGAGATTAATTTAGGGAAGAAAGGGCATCATTATCCTCAATTATAAGTTTAAGTCAGTGACTCACCTAAGTCTCAGGTCTACATTTATTGTCTCTACTTCCTTCCTGTTCTTTCTTGAACCCACTGCGTCTGGATTTTTCCCTATTACTTCACAAAAACAGCTTTATCAGAATCACCAAAGACGTCTTTGACTTTGCCAAATCCAGTGGTCAAGTCTCAATCTTCATCTTACTTGACTTTTCAGCAGCATCTGAATCCAGGTTTTTGCCCCTTCCTCCTTAAAAAACACTTTTCTTTATTTGGCTTCTGGGACACACTTGTATCCCAACCGTTCTCCTTGCTCTCTGACTGCTTCTTCTCAATATGTTTTTGCTGGCTCCTTCCCATATCCCAGTCCTCACTGGAGAGCCCAGAGCTTACTCTTCTCTTTCCGCCTCATTCCCTTAGTGATCCCACCCGGTTTCATGGCTTTAAATACCACCTCTAGATTTTAAGTATATCATTCCAGCCTGAACCCCATCCCCTAAACTCCAGGCTCATATTCATCTACCTACCTAACACTGCCATTCGGCTGTATCATGGCATTTCTTACTTCACATTTGAAAAACGTCGTCATTCTCCCTACCTTACTCCTTCCTCAGTTTTCTCTATATCTGTTGGTGGCAACTCCATTCTTCCACTTGTCAGGCTAAAACCCTGGGAATCGTCTTTGACTCCTTGTTTTCTCTCATGCCCCATGTCTAATATATCTGCAAATTTAGTCTGCACTTTCTTCACAATATATTCAGGATTTAACTACTTCTTACCACCTCTACTGCTATCAGGCTGGGCCCAAGCCACCTTTATCTTTCCCCTGGATAATTTCATTAGCCTCTTAACAGGTCTCCTTTTTCTTCAGTTTTTGCCTAGTTACAGGTGATTATCCCCACAGCGGCCAGAATGCTCTTTCTAGAAATGTAGTTTACTTCCCTTTCTGGGAAAATGGAGTTGATGTGCTTTTCTTCATTTCTCCCACTAAGTAAAAGTAAAGATCTTAGACATTATATATAAAAGAAATGCAGACTCTGATGAGGAGAAGAAAGACCAGCTAGGGGCTTCAGGACATAAGGAATGACATGATAGTGAATTCTCTGAGTGTTCTTTTTGTTTTAAACATCTTAGCCTCGAATTTGAGAAGATGGTAACCCATAAATAACAACAGGTGCAGAAAACAAAAACAAAAACAAAATGCAACAGAAGCGTGCTTCCTTTAGGCAAAGGACCAGGAAAGAGACAACCTAGCAAAACAGAAAACTTTTAGATAGTAGCTACTCTACTCCAGTTCTTTCTTATTCTTCTGGGACTCTGATAACATGATTATTTTATTTTTCACAAGATAGAAGAGAATACCTACCAGTTCTGTAAAGGTATTATTGCCTGGATATTAAAGCCGGAAAAAAAGACATTAAAAGACCAACATCCTTTATGAATATAGATACAAAAATCCATAGCAAAATATTAGCAAACAATTCAGCAATATATACAAAGAATTGTATAATTTCAGGGATGCAAGTCTGCCTCAATATTTGAAAGTCCGTGTAATACACCATATTAACAGGCTAAAGAAGAAAAAGTAAATGATCATATCACTCAATTTAATGAAGCATTTGACAAAATCCAACATCGTATAAAGAGTCTCAGAAAACAAGGAATAGAAAGGTTACTCAGCTTGATAAATAGCATATAGAAAAACCTACAGTTAACATCATATTTAAAATGAAAGACTGAATGATCTCTGCCTAAGATCAGTAACAGGACAAGTATACCTGCTCTTATTCCACATGGTGCTGGGAGTTCTAGACTATGCAGTAAGACAAGACAAGAAAATAAAAGGCTTACAGATCAGAAAGGATGAAATAAAATTGTCCTTGTCTGCAGATGTCATGTAGGAAATCCCAAGGAATTTACAAAACAGAAACAAAATAAACTAGAATTAATAAGTGAGTTTAGCAGTGTTGCGTAATACAAAATAAACGCACAAAAATCAGCCTTATTTTTGTGTGTTATTATTAATGAATATGTGGACACCAAAATTATAGTTCCTGAAAAATAAACATGTAGGTATAAATCTAACAAAACATTTATAGAACTTTTATACTGTAAACTACAAAACCCTGATGAAAGAAAGAAAAGTAGATCTATCTAAATAAATGGAGAGATGTACTATGTTCATGGATTGGAAAAAATCAACACAGTAAAGATGATGATTCTTCCCAAATTGTTACACAGGTTTAAGGTAAATTCTATTAAAAATCATAGCAAAATTTTTTATAGCTATACACAAACTGATTATAAAATACATATGGAAAATAAAGGAGCTAGAATAGCTAAAACAATTTGGAAAAGGAAAATTAAAGGGGGAGGGATCAGTCTCCCTAATTTCCAGATTTTATAGCCACCATAATCAAAACTTTGTGGTATTGACAGAAAGATAGACAGCGAGAGCACTGAACAGTACAGGGAACCTAGTGTAGAAAATAGTATAGAGAATCACACCAATATGCCCAAATGATTTTTGAGAAATTATCTTCTCAAATGATTTTGAGAATTGCAAAAGTGATTCGAGGGAGAAAGGATAGCCTTTCTGACAAATAGTGCTGGAGCGATCAAACATTCATAGGCAAAGAATGAAACTTAATCTAAGTCTCACGCCTATATAAAAATTAACTTAAAATGTAGCACAAACTCAAATATAAAAATATAAAAATTAGAAAAAAATAGAACAAATGCTTTCATTTTAGGGCAAAGGTTGGGCAAAGAGTACTTTAAGAGACGAAGTAATAAATTGGATTTCATGAAAAATAAAAACTTTTTCTCTGCAATAGAAAAAGGAGGATGAAAAGACAAGCTACAGTCTGGGAGAAATACCGAGAAAAGACTGATAATGGAATATATAAAGAATTGTCAAAACTCAACAGTAAAAAAACCAAACAATTCAACTAGAAACTGCACAAAAGACATGAAGATGAAATTTCACCAAAGAGGAGATCTAGATAGCAGATAAGCACAGGAAAAGATACCCAATATCATGAGCCATTCAAGAAGTACAAATTAAAACCACAATGAGATATTATGATACACACATCAGAGTGGCTATGATAAAATGAATAGTGATAATAGCAGATCATGGTGAGGATGTGGAGGAACTGGATCTCACGCACGGCTGGTGGGGATGTAAAATGGTACAGGCACTCTGGGAAACAGTTTGGCAGTTTCTTATAAAATTAAACTTGTAACTACCACACAATCTAGCAATAAAAGCTCCTGGGCATTTATCCCAGAGAAATGAAAACTATGTTCACACAAAAGCTATTCACAAGTGTTCACGGTAGGTTTATTTGAAATAGCCAAAATCTGGAAACAACCCATATGTTCTTCAGCGGGTGAACAGTTAAGCAAACTGTGGCACATCCATTCCATGAAATGCTCCTCAGCAACGAAGAGGACTGAACTGTACACATGGGACAACCTGGATGAATCTCCAGAGAATGAGGGCGACTGAGAAAAGCCAATCCTAAAAGGTTGCATACTGTATTATTCCATTTATATAATATTCTTGAAATAAGAAAATTATAAGAAATGGAGGACAGATTGGTGGTTGCCAGGGCTTCAGCAAGAGATGGGAGTGGGAGGTAGTGACTGTAAACAAGAAACATGAGGGACCCTTGTGGGAGTGGAAGTGTTCTACATCTTGACCGCGTCAGTGTCAGTACCTTGGTTGGGATCATGTTCTATAACTTTGTAAGATGTCGCCCTTGGGGGAACTGGGTTAAGGGTACCTGGATTACCTCTGTATTATTTCTACAACTCCATGTGAGTCTACAATTATCTCAAAATCTCAAAAGTTTAATTAAAAAATATAGGTTAGATCATGCCATCCCTGTGTCCAAAACTCTCCAGAGTCTTCCCTGTGCCCCTCATGGTATAAGGCAAAGTGGCACTGAGCTTCACATGACCTGGTCTCTACAGGTTCTAGGGTTTACTTCCTGCCACTTGCCCCAGCTGACTTTGTTTAACCACATCAGCATCCTTGCTGTTCCCCACACACCAAATGCATAGTCAAAACTGAAACTCATTTTACTCCCCCTTTTACTTTGGTTTCTAGGAAACTTACATTTTGAGACAAACAATTTTTAAATTCAGATTTATGGAGTACCTTTCAAGTGCTAGGATTCTAGGTGCTTGGGCACTGTCAGTGAACAGATCAGTTAGAAACCCTGCCCCGAGGAGCCTTACATCCTGTCAAGGGGAGATAGACACAGCATACAGGGGCTGTAATAAAGGAGCATGTTGTGATAGAGGACAGAGCAGGGCAGGGGAGATTAGGAGTGCTGGCCATGGGAGGGTAGGGCTGCCCTTGTTGAGCCGGGGACATCTGAGGACAGACTTGGGGCAGGCAAGGAACTTAGATGAGTGGATATTTGGGAAAGAATGCCCGAGAGGCAGGGACGTAGTTGCAGATGCCAGGGACAGCCAGAGAGTGTGGGTGGTGGGGCAGAGTGGAGGTTGAGGAGATGGTGGCTGAGAGCTGAGGGCAGTAGGGGCACGGAGGGTAAGCAATTGATGGGCCTTGGAGGTCAGGGGGAGAATTTGGCTTCTACTCTGTGGGAAACAGGGAGCTATTGTAAGGTTTTGGGCAGGATGGGGACATGAATGGATTTAGGTTCTAACAGGATGACTCCGCTGCTCTTTCAGGGCACAAGGACAGAAGAAGGAGCCCATTAGGAGGTCATCCCATCGACACGGGAAAGGGTGATTGTGGTGTGCACCAGAGTGGTGGGGTGTGAAGGGTCGGATGCTGGATATGGTTGACGGTAGAGCTCACAGGGCTTGCTCACAAACATAGACGTGTGACATGAGAAGGATGCCTGGAAAGGTGGCATTTTGTGGTCGGGATGGAGAAACCATAAGGGGCTTTAGGTTGGGAAGGGTGGGAGGCTGAAGGTTCCTGTTTGGACCTGTCATATTGGAGGTAGGAACAGGCCATTTCATGTGGGTTAGAACTGCATTTCGGTGGGTGGACGGGGTTACCGAAGGGGGCACAGAGGGGCAAGGACCTGGGACTGACGCTGGAGCATCTGGTGTCAAGAGGTCAAGGAGAAGACCCACGTCCATCAGAGTGAGAAGAGCAGCTCGTCGGGTGGCAGAGAACCGAAGGGGCCCTGGGCAGATAGGATGACACGGGTCAGATGTGGGGAACACTTGAGAGGACACTGGCGGCAGGACCGAGGCAACATGGAGTGGCTGGTGGCTGGGAGAAGGGCAGGCAAAGCCTGGGCGGAGCAAGCGGAGACAGCGAGGAGGGTGGGCATGTTTTCCCGTGGAAAGAATAAGGGCACATGGCAGTGGTTGGTGTGAGCTAGCTCACGTTTGCTGTGGTCAGCCAGCTTGCTCCCGACTGGAGGCTGCAGGGGCCCTCCTGCCCCCGTCCACCCACACTTCCTCTGACGTAGGCGCCCAGAGCGGCTCCCGGGAGCGCTGTCTACAGCGAAGGCCGTCATCAGATATGGGAAGAAGGTAGACATGGAGACATAAAACACTGTCTGAATGAAGGGCAATCATATTTGAAGTAATTTGAAGATTGACAGGAAATTCATAAAGGGGATATGGAGTTCCATTTACAACAGCGGGAGATTGCCTTGTCCATAGCTTCCTGACCTCTGGAAGAACAGAAGTTGCTGCTGGCAGAGTTCCCAAACATGAAAATGTAAAATGGAATTGAATAATCTCTCCTAAATCAATTTTGTGAGCCAAATGACCTACAGAGGGAAGTGATACAGTGCAGGTAGACGATGCTGCGCTCCATCTGCTGAATACATTATGACAATTGATTGTGGAGAGATAACCAGATACTGCTTGCCTTCGGTTCCTGGGAGTCTGGTAACGCCCTTTCCTCAGCCTCCCCAGAAGCTGTCTTGGGGAAGCGGGCCTCTTTTTCTGGCTTTGGTGAGGTGACTGCATCCTCTGTCAGCAGGGCCCCCTGGGGCGGGTTTGGAGGGGTGCTCTGGCCCTGCGGCAAGGCCTCTGCCTGCACTTATTAGCACTGGTTGTTGCTGTCTCTGAGGCATGGTTCTAGACTTTGCTTCCTGCTGTCCTTTCCATGATCAGCCAGGTGCCATGGTTAACCATGGGGACGAGCAGGGATGCTGCTGGTGGCACTTAATTCAAGGAGTGTCTTCGACTGGAGGCTCACCCGGGCAAGGGCTGTGGGCATTGTGGTGCTTTCCTTTAGTGGCACAGTTAGACCAGGCACAGCGGGAGTCAGACTGGGGGGCAGGTGGGTGAGGGACCAGCCGGGGCCATAGCAGCACACCAGCCAAGGTGCCTGGGACACTCATGTCACCCATCCTGAGCTCCCTCAGCTGGACGGTCCCCCGGTGCACATGGAGAAAAGATTTCTCAGTGCACCTTAGGGAGCTTGGCAGTTAGTGGCTGTTTTTTTATTGGATTCTCAGGATGACTGGGCACATGTTTCCACCTGGTTTCATGCTTTCAAGGCATTTCAGAGCTTTCTTGGCTGTGTGGTTGGCAGAGAAAGTGCCTGACAGTGCAGGCCTGTGCTGGGGATACCTGGGCACCTATGGTTGCCACTAGCCAGGAGTCTGGAGGTGTTTTCTGTAAAGGTCCCCGTAGTAAATATTGTAGGTATGTGGGCTGCATGTAGTCTTTGTTATGTTCTTTTTCTCCCCCCCTTCAACCTTTTAAAATCACAAAAACCATTTTATCTCATACGCGGTACAAAAGCAGGTGGCAGGCTGTAGTTTATTGACCCCTGCGTAAGCCAAGCAGGCAGAGATAAAATGCCGGCTTGGCCTTAGCTTCACGAATTTGGTCCACTTAGGAGTGGGAGAGGCGCAGAGAATGTTCTGGTGTTGGGACCGACCGTTGCTTTTGTCTGTGTGCATGTTGTCTGCCTGGCTTAAAGACTCTTCCACTATTCTGGATGCCCGCTCTCCAAGCAATCACCTGCACCATCTTGTTAGCAGCATTGTGTTTTAGAAAATCTACCTCATTACTGCAAAAACAGTGGTAATGAATTTCAGCAGATCCTTTCTCCTGGAACAGTGCTTCTTCACCCTGACTGCACATGAGAGTCCCCTGGGGGGCTTTTGCAGTGCAGTGATGCAGTCAGGCCTTGTCACATCTACGAGATGGTTCCTTCCTTCTGTTGTGCGCTGCCTGTGTGCCCGACGGGGCAGGTTTCCTAGTAGCCAGAGTCCAACACGCTGGCGTGTGAGAAGAGCTCACTGTTGCCACTCGTGTGGGCTTTTCCCTTCTGTCGCCAGTCCCCTCACCCCTCCACCCGGTTCCCCCTTTGTTCCCCCAGCCCCCTGCCCCATGCTGTCAGTGCTCTAGGATGAGGTAGTTTTGCCTTAACCAGCAAGTGCTGGTTCAGTTAGCACCAACCCCAAATGGTATGGGCTGGCCTTTTAGCTGCTTAGATGAAGTCGTAGCCCAGAGGAGGGGGGCAGGGCTGGCCACCCTGAACCCGGGGTGAGCTCACTGGCTTTCAGAAGATGTCAGAAAACACCACCGAATTCCTTTTCTCTTTCTTCTTCAATCTGCTACTGTTCCAGTTCCCAGTGGGACTTACAACTAGGAATTGGGTGTTTGTTTATTAAAAAAAAAAACAACCCACAATATTTATCTCTGCAAACTTTGATCCAACAGAGGAGACGGTGCTTAGAGGGAGGCTGGTAAAAAGAGGACAGAAAAGCTCGTGGTTATGAGACTTGTCAGCTCACTTACTTTTTTTCTTTTTTTACAACTTTTATTTCTAGGCCCCTGAAGCCAGGCTCTGTTTACTCTTCCTGCTGACTGAATGTGCCTATGTGTTATTAACAGCAGAGGTGGGAAAGAAAGCATGCTTTCTGTTCTGAAATATTCCCTCATAGAAACCTTGAAATTGAAATCCTTTTTCATCTCTAGGGATCTAGGCCAGTGTTTCTCAAACTTTAATGTGCACGTGAAGCACTGGGATTTTAAAAATGCAGATTGTGGGGCACCTGGGTGGCTCAGTTTTTAAGTGTCTGCCTTCGGCTCAGGTCATGATCCCGGAGCGTCGGGATCAAGCCCCTCATCAGGGCTCCCTGCTCAGCGGAGAGCCTGCTTCTCCCTCTGCCGCTCCCCCTTGTTCTGCTCTCTCTCTCTCCCTCTCAAATAAATAATAAAATCTTTTTTAAAAATGCAGCTTGTGATCCAGTAGGTTTGAGGCCTGTGAATCTGCATTCCCGGTGAGCTCTTCTGGCCCCACTTTGAGCGGCTCTGGGCCGTTGCACATGATCCTCCTCTGAGGCATAATTAGATCAATTCCGGAGGGCACTTGGCAGTTACAGTTGTATTCTTAGGAGCAGGGAATCCAAATGATGGAGGTGGTAGTCCTGCTTCACCCTGTGCTGCCTGCCTGTTAGGCTCCTAGAGGGGGATCAGAGAGTGGGGCTGTCGCTGGTGTGTGCAGACAGGTGGTCAGAGGGGTGACACACTGAACCGTCCGCTAGGCTGCAGTGTGCACAGGAGCACGCGCTGCCTGTGACTGCTCACGCAGCCCCGGGAAGCTGGCTGCCCCTCGGTGAGGAAGACGGAGAGAGACAAGTCGGGAGGCTTGTCCCTGGTGAATGTGTCAGGATTCAGCCCTGGCTTCTCTGACTGCTGAGGCTGGCCCTGCTTCACCAGTGAGTGACAGTCATGGTGGTTGTGTGTGAAGGATCATACTTAGGGTCCCAGCTCCATTACCGTGAGGGGAGGGATGGGGCTCGCCACCAGAAGCTGTTCCCGCAGAGGCTGGGGCCACCTTGTAGGAGGAGGTGGCAGTAGGAGGATGCCCGAGGCAGGTAGGTTAGGTGACTTCTAAAAATCCCCTCCAGTTCTCCTGGGAGACTTTTGGAACCCTGCATACCAAACCCCATGTTGATCGAGAAGCCAGGGAGGGGACTATCACTGTTTTCCTGCTCCAGGTTTGAGAACTGTAGAACTTTTAGAAACTGAATCGGGATTTTCCTAATATTTGGTAAATAAAGGGAAAAGGATCACTTGCAAAACGTAGTTTTATCTGAGTAATCTTAATGAAAATAGAAAAAATCAGTCTCATTTGAGTGGAAAAAGAAAAGCCAGCAACTCTAACTTATGTGTGTGTGGGGGGGTGGGGATTTAATATAGTAAAGGGTTAATCCTTTCAAAGGTTCAGAAATACTTTTAGGGAATTAATGTCTGGGATCTAATGGCATATTGATGATTGTGAGGCATGTGGTTCTGTAAAAGCTTTTAGACTCTGGCTCTGTTTCAAGGGCACAGATTCAGAATGACTCCTGATCTTTCTCCATGTAGGAAGAGTCCTCTGTTCCCCAGGAGCATTTGCACTGCTCACAAAAATGTCTGCTTGACCAGTGAGCTCTGCTCGCAGCTCGGCGACGCCCTTGCTGGCAGGCCACTGCGTTGTATGCCTGGCTGTGCTCAGAGAGGCCAAGGGGCCTGGAGCAGAACGCAGCCTGGAAGGAGAAGCTGGCCCCCATTTTGGTGCCTGGCGGGTGGGACGGCCTCCACTGCTTGCTGGCTGTGAAGCCTCTGGGCCTCAGTGTCCACATCTGCAGAGTGGGAACAATAGTCCCTGTCTTGCTGAGGTGGTGTGAGGAGAGCGGCAGTGTATACACAACGTCTAGCTGTTGGCGCTGGTCAGTAAAGGGGGCTGCTACTGAGGCCATGACCAGCAAGGCAGAAGAGAGTTTCGGCGTGTCCAGACCTGAAAGCCTGCCTTCTGGAATATTCAGTGTCCTATGCTGAATATTCAGTGTCAGATTTAGAACTACTGTTGAGGCAAAGCTAGCACTGTTCTGCGTCCGTTACAACTAAGCCGATCAGAGAGAAATCCCTTGCTTAGATACACTGCAAGGTACATGGTGGCCCAGATGATAAAATCTTGAGCCTTTCCTATAAACTTGGACCTTCTAGCAGAAACACCTTCTCTGTGACTCTGCCATATCAGTGTTGGAAGCGACCAGACAATATTTCGGAATCCGACAATGCTGCGAGAAAGTTGCTGTTTTCCCGCCACAAGCGGACTAACGAAGTCTTGGTGACCTCGGTCTTTTTTCCTTACTTACTGGTTTTCTTAAAAAATAAGCCTCTTATTTTAGAACAGTTTTAGATCTGCAGAATTATTATAAAGATAATACAGAGAATCTCTGTGTACCCCACAGCCAGTTTAATATTGTACAGTGTGTTTGTCATAATTAATGGACCAATATTGACATATTACTATTAACAAAGGTTCATACTTCAGATTTCTTGAGTTTTTCTCTAATGTCATTGTTCTGTCCTACAACCCCACCCTAGAACCCCACCCTAGAACCCCACCCTAGAACCCCACCCTAGAACCCCACCCCACACATAACATTCAGTTATCGTATCTCTTTAGGCTCTTCTTGGCTAGGACGTCTCTTCAACTTCCCTTGTTTTTGATGACCTTGATAGTTTTGAGGGCTACTTGAGGGATTCTGTAGAATGTTCCAATGTTCCTCTATTGAAATTTATCTGATACTTTCCTCAGGATTAGCCTGGGGGTGTAGGTGTTTGGAAGGAAGCCCACAGAGGTGAAGGCATTTTCATCACATATTAAGAGTATGTATATCTATGTATATATATGTACACGTACATGTATGTATGATAGCATATAGCTGTCACCTGGCTGGTCGCTGTTGACACGACGGTGGCCATCTGGCTGTGGTGTGTGTGTCAGCTGTCTCCAGTTCACACCTGCTCTTTCCCCCTGCCCACACTGTCTTCTCCAGGAGAGTTGCTTGCTAGGCATGGGGCGTGCTTGAGCCGTGAGGGCCTATGCTCCCCTCCCTGACCATGGAGTAGCTTCAGAAATGATTTAGAACTATCTGCTTAGGAGATTCATCTGCTCTCTCCCATTTGTTTATTTTTTCAGTCATTTGTTCATATCAGTATGGATCATGGATATTCATTCTAGACTTTGGTTTATGGTCCTATGCTGCTTTATTTGCTCTGTTGCTCAGATTGGTCCAGCTCAGGCTGATGTCCCGTCCTTTCCATTGGCTCTTGCGTCCCTCCAGTAGGCCCCCTCATTGTGTTGTTCACGTTTGTTTTGCTTTGCTTTGTTTTGTTTTGTAAGCACCTCTTTTCTTTCTGGTGCTATGAGACACTCCAGGCTCATTGTGTGTATATCCTGCCCCCGGCCCTAGAATCAGGACCTGGTCCCTTTTATTGAAGAATGGTATAAGAAGTCATTACTGAGGTGCTCTTGGCTGACAGAGCAGAGGAGATACGTGTGTATATGTTAGCCTGTGTATACTCAGCGTTTCTATAAATACTTCCATATGTAACCATCTGTGTCTACACTGAAGCTAAACATGAGTTCTTGCTGAATCCATCACCACACGGGTCATTGCAGCCTCCTCCTCTTGCTTAGGTATAACATCCTCCGACAGTGAGACACCTGGCTCCCACCTTCTGCCATCCACTCAGGTGCTCAGCTCCCAGGTACATGGACAGCAGCAGTAGAATTAACTGGCACCCCCTGGGAAGCCCCCTTATCAACTGGAGTACGGTCCTTGAGTTCAGTCCCCTGCTCCTTACAGATTGCATTCAACTGCGGGGGCTTAGGTCAGCACCTTATTCCCCACTCTCTTCAGGGAGCTTGTTCCCTACATTTGTAATACAGTTAGAGTCTTCCATTGCATTCCACATTCCACCCTGGGATTCCCCTGACATCCTAAATGGCTTTTTAAAAAATCGCATACATTAAGGTTTACTTTTTGTGCTGTAAAGTTTTATGACTTTTGACAAATGCTTACTGTCTTGTAGTCCCCATCACTGTGTGATACAGAATGGTTTCACTGCCCTGAAAATGCCCTGGGCTTTGCCTATTCAGCGCCTTGCCCGAGCCCCGGATAACCACCGGTCTGTTTTATATCTCTGCAGTTCTGCCTTGTCCAGAATTGTCATATAGTTAGAATAATATAGTGTGTAGCTTTTACAGACTGGCTTCTGTCACTTAGCAATTTGTATTTAAGCTTTGTCTGTGTGTGTGTGTGTGTGTGTGTGTGTGTGTGTGTGTGGCTTGATAGGGCATTTCTTTTTATTGCTGAATAGCATTCCGTTGTATGAATGTACCACGATTTGTTGATCCATTCACCTATTGAAAGATGTCTTCGTTGCTCCCAGTTTTTGGCAGTTATGAATAAAGCTGCCTAAACATTCATGTGCAGGTGTTTTTTTGGACATAAGGTTTCAGTTCATTTGGGTAAATACTGGGAAGCACAATTTCTGGATCATGTGTAAGTCTGTGTATAGTTTTGTGAGAAACTGCCCAACTGTCTTCCGAAGACAGTTCCCACTAGAAATGAATGAGAGTGAGTTCCTGTTGTTGCACAACCTCGTCAGCATTTAGTATTGTTAGGTTTTAACATTTTAACAATTCTAATAGACATGTAGTTATATCTTATTTTTTTATTTTTTATTTTATTTTATTTTTTTAAACTTCTTTTTTAAAATATTTATTTGAGAGAGAGAGAATGAGAGAGAGCACGAGAGGGAAGAGGGTCAGAGGGAGAAGCGGACTCCCCACTGAGCAGGGAGCCCGATGCGGAACTCGATCCCGGGACTCCAGGATCATGACCTGAGCCGAAGGCAGTCGCTTAACCAACTGAGCCACCCAGGTGCCCTATTTTATTTTATTTTTTTAAAGGATTTATTTACTTTGGAGAGAGGGGAGAATGGGCAGAGGGAGAGGGGGAGAGAGGGAATCCCAAGCAGACCCCCCGCTGAGCATGGAGCCGAGTGTGGGGCGCGATCCCACAATCCTGAGATCATGACCTGAGCTGAAATCAAGAGTCAAATGCTCAACCGATGGAGCCAGCAGGCTCTCCTGTATCTAGTTTTAATTTGCAGTTCCCTAAATCCCCAAATTTGCAGTTTTGCTATGTTTTCATTTGGTGAGTCAGTTTTGAAGACTGAGTCTCTTCAAGGAAACTTTCTCTTTTCCAAATGATCTGTGTCCAAGTCTTCCATTGACAGTACACATATCAGTTTAGTTTGCGCAGCCTCTTATGAGCCTGAGCTGTCTTCAAGATCCGCATCTGTGTACTGATTATGAGGCTCTGTTGTGAGCCAGGGCGGCCTGTGCACACCCGGCCCCACAGTGTTGCTGCTTTCTCAGTGAGAGCTGTTCATCGGCTCCCAGCAGCACACAGGAGCTTGGGGGTAAATGTATTGTCTAGACTTCAGGAAATTACTCCAAAAGTAATACAGTTCCAGATTTCCATATGCCAGCATGGCTCTGAAGTTTTCCTTGGCATTCTGCTATCTTTCTGATAAAACCCGAGCAAGCAAGCCCCGTAACTGCGTATTCTGGGTTTTCTGGCATTGGCCTGCAGCCTGCCTCTCTAGTTCAACTTACTGCTTCTCCCTTTCCTTTAGCTTCTGTTCCAGCCCACCTGGGCTGAGCCCCTGACCTCGTTCTTGTCTTCCATCTGTCGGGCCCACCCCTCTTCAGACTCTGCATAGCCAGTCCTGCCCACGTGCCTGTGTGTCCATGCGCTTCCCTTGTCTACCCAGGAGGACACAAGTGTCTTCCAGAACAGTGTAGCTCACAGTTAACCTTTGTGAGACGGAGGGAGACTGCTGGCCCACCTGGCGTTGTGGCTGTTAGGCCCCACATCTCCTGTTCCTAACACAGCATGGGCCCCTCGAGGCTGTGTGCACCCCCTTTATTCCCTGTGCTGCACCCCATTCACTCCCTGTGCTGCACCTTCTCTGGAGGGCCCAGCCCGCGTGCTGAGTGCGGGAGCCCAGTGCAGGTGGGGCCCTCTCAGCATGCCACCCATCCGGCCATCTCAAAGAGGGGTCTTTCGGAGGTGAGGGTCTGCATTGTCTTAGCTCGTGGGCTCTTAGAGATGATGCTCAGCGTCGACGATGACCATGAGAAGGATGGTGAAGGTGTGCAGCTGTGTGACTCCGACTCGACCTGGTCAGCAGAGAAACTTCTCGCCAGCTCAGCGCAGCTGTTCTCCTGTGTGCACAAATGCACGTGTGCCCATTTAGTCATGTGCAGACTGCTTTCCTCTGGATCTGGTTCTTTATCTGCTTCCGTGTCTCCTCTCAAAATCTTCCCACAGGAGGAGCCTGCGCGCCTTTCATGGCCCTGCCCCTGATTTCTGTTTTGTTTTGTTTTGGTTTTCATTTGCCTACAGTGGGTGTTCTCCTTGTTGGCTTGGCTTGGAAGGGGGCCTTTTGCCAGGGCAGCTGCAAGTGGGACTTGCACAGAGTCACTTCCTCACACTCTGGTCGTGTTCATACGTTGCCTCAGTGTAGGGGTTGGGGAATGTAATGGGTTTTTAGGTTTCTGCCCTTTTGCTTTCTTGCCCCGAATGGGCTGTCTGTCTGTACCTTGTCGGGTGCTCTGCCTTCCCTGCTGTGTCTCTGCTCCCTTCAGTGTGGCCACTTACGTCTCCACGCCCCTCACTGCTTCAGGGGTCTTACCCTTTCTCTGTTCTGTTGGCTCCCTGCCTGGACCTGTCCTATCACCTCTGGACTCAGGTGTCTTGTCACCTATTTGACATCTCCACTCACAAGGCAAACAACCATTTCAGACTTACACACCCAAAACTGAGCTCCTGAGCTTTCCACTGGGGTTCCAAGCCAGAAGTCTTGGAGCCTCCCTGATTTCTACTTCTTATCTCAAACCCTACATTCAGTCCTCCGGGAAATCTTGTGATTCCGGGCACCCAGCGAGTTGGTGAGAACATCAGGTCTTAAGATTGGATTTAAACAACACAAAATCCACTCAAATACTTCTGATGATATTATCTGGGGGAGAGTTTGACGGTGTGTGTGAAGTAAATGTACTGGGCAGTTAATGCCAGCAACACTGGTGCAGCTCCATCAGTATCAGATGGGTGCATGTGGTGACAAAAGCTCTGTCATGTAAAATGTTTCTATATGACGATAAAAGAAAATAATCGTAAAGATAAAATCACTCTGAATATATATATATGCAATATGCATATATATATATGTATATGCAATAACTGAACCTCACAATATATAGAAAAATTGGCTGATTTACAAGGAGAAGTTGATAATTCTGCAGTCATATGGGCTATTTTAATGTTCCTTTCTCAGGAATCGATAGGTCAGATACAAACACATACATAAAAGTGTACAAGATTCGAACAAGCTCTAGTTCTTGGTCATATAAAAAAACAATAATCAATTGAAGAATACATATTCTCTTGAGGCACATGAAACATTTCAAATCTGACCTTGCATTTGGTCACAAAGTAGACCTCAAGTTCTTTCAGACCCTATCCTCTGACCCAGTGAAGTTAAGCCACAAATCAATCATAGAAACACGGAGAAGGAAAGTTTATGTATTTGGCATTTAAAAAACACTAAAAATCATTCCAGTTAAAGAGGAAGTCACAGTGGAATTCTCCAGAATTAACTGATTATAACAATGTAAATTAAGGTTTGTAGAGTGTGGCCATGCTTGGGGGGAATGTTACATCCTTAGAGTTACCTATTTGAAACAAAGGCTCAGAATTGATCAAATAAGTGCCCAAGTTATGAAGTTAAGAGAGCAAAAGAAAGTATAAGGAAGGAAATGATAAAGGTAAGAGAAGAAATTTGTGAAATGGGAAACAAAGAAAAATAGAAGTAATAAAAAGCTGCTTCTTTGTAAAGAAAAAAAAAATTTCAAACTTTTGGCAACTGTAGAAGGAGAAATGAGAGAAATGATTCCATTTATAATAGCACCAAAAACCATAAGATACCTCAGAATAAACCTAACCAAAGAGGTAAAGGATCTGTACTCTAGGAACTACAGAACAGTCATGAAAGAAATTGAAGAAGACACAAAAAGATGGAAAAACATTCCATGCTCATGGAACGGAAGAATAAACATTGTTAAAATGTCTGTGCTACCCAGAGCAATCTATACCTTCAGTGCCATCCTGATCAAAATTCCAATGACATTTTTCAAAGTGCTGGAACAAACAATCCTAAAATTTGTATGGAATCAGAAAAGACCCTGAATGGCCAAGGAAATATTGAAAAAGAAAAACAAAGCTGGGGGCATCACGTTGCCCTATTTCAAGCTATGTTACAAAGCAGTGATCATCAAGACAGCATGGTACTGGCACAAAAACAGATGTATAGACCGATGGAGCAGAATAGAGAGCCCAGATATGGACCCTGAACTCTATGGTCAAATAATCTTCAACAAAGCAGGAAAAAATATGCAATGGAAAAAAGACAGCCTTTTCAATAAATAGTGCTGGGAAAATTGGACAGCCACATGCAGAAGAATTAAACTTCACCATTCTCTAACACCATACACGAAGATAAACTCAAAATGGATGAAAGACCTCAATGTGAGATAGGAATCCATCAAAATCCTAGAGGAGAACATAGGCAATAACCTCTTTGACATCGGCCACAGCAACTTCTTTCAAGATACATCTACAAAAGCTAGTGAAACAAAAGCAAAAATGAACTTTTGGGACTTCATCAAGATAAAAAGCTTTTGCACAGCAAAGGAAACAATCAACAAAACAAGGAGGCAGCCCACAGAATGGGAGAAGATTTGCAAATGACACTATAG
The DNA here is from genome assembly GCF_037043125.1 of Eumetopias jubatus. NCBI lineage: Eukaryota > Metazoa > Chordata > Mammalia > Carnivora > Otariidae > Eumetopias > Eumetopias jubatus. Next base: position 568,076 of record NW_028274842.1, on the reverse strand, counting down.
ATAAAGGGCTGGTATCCAAGATCTATAAAGAACTTCTCAAACTCAACACCCAAAAAACAAATAATCAAGTCAAAAAATGAGCAGAAGACATGAACAGACACACTTCTCTGAAGAAGACATACAAATGGCTAAAAGACACATGAAAAAATGTTCATCATCATTAGCCATCAGGGAAATTCAAATCAAGACCACATTGAGATACCACCTTACACGAGTTAGAATGGCAAAAATAGACAGGGAAAGAAACAACCAATGTTGGAGAGGTTGTGGAGAAAGGGGAACCCTCTACACTGTTGGTGGGAATGCAAGTTGGTACAGCCACTTGGGAAAACAGTGTGGCGGTTCCTCAAAAAATTAAAAATAGAGCTACCCTATGACCCAGCAATTGCACTCCTGGGTATTTACCCCAGAGACACAGATGTAGTGAAAAGAAGGGCCACATGCACCCCAATGTTCATAGCAGCAACGTCCACAATAGCCAAACTGTGGAAAGAGCCGAGATACCCCTCAACAGATGAATGGATAAGGAAGATGTGGTCCATATATACAATGGAATATTACTCAGCCATCAGAAAGGATGAATACCCAACTTTTATATCAACATGGATGGGACTGGAGGAGATGATGCTAAGTGAAATAAGTCAAGCAGAGAAAGTCTATTATCATATGGTTTCACTTATTTGTGGAACGTAAGGAATAGAATGGAGGACATTAGGAGAAGGAAGGGAAAAATGGGGGGGGGAATTGGAGGGAGAGATGAACCATGAGAGACTATGGACTCTGAGAAACAAACTGAGGTTCTAGAGGGGAGGGGGGTGGGGATGTGTTAGCCTGGTGATGGGTATTAAGGAGGGCACGTACTGCATGGAGCACTGGGCGTTATACGAAAACAATGAATTGTGGATCACCACATCAAAAACTAATGATGTATTGCATGGCGACTGACATAATATAATAAAATAAAATAAAAATAAAAAAAACCTTTGGTAAGATTGATCAAAAACTAAAAAGAGAAGGCATGAATAAACACTGTTAGTTTTATCTTGTTAATGATGTGAGCGATCAGCATTAAGGTGGCATTTGTAAAGTGCAAAATCAAATCCTGGCAGGGCTTCCATGGGTTTTGAAGAGTTGATCCTAAAATACAGGTAGAAGAGTAAGGAACCAAAATGGTAAGTAAAAAAAAAAAAAAAAATACTGGGAGACTTGCCCATTCAGATGCCAAAGCTTATTATAAAGGTGTAGTATTTAGGATTTTTGTTGTTGGCCCAGGAACAGACAGATATGTCTGTGCAGCAGAATTAGGGAACCCACACCCCCTCACAAACACCTCTGCACCCTCCCACCCTCACACTCCCCCACACCCTATACTCACACCCTCTCACACCCCCCATCACACCCCTCTACACCTACCCACACCTGCCCATACCTATTTACACTCCCATGCTTCCCCCACTCACAGCCCCCTCCACCCTATAGCCATACCCTCTCACATGCCCTAACACCCCTACCTACACCAAACACCCCATATCTCCTATATCCACACCCCACAAACACCCCCCACCCCCCTGTACTCATGCCCACCCACCTATATCCAGCATACTCACACCCTCCACACCCCACTCCCCACATCTCACCCCCCACACCCACGCACCACCTATCTACACCCCCCACTCAAATCCCCCACATCCCACACATCCCACACACCCCCCCACACACAACCATACTCACACATAGGAATGCATAATACTGGAGGTTGTGTTATAAGTCAATGGGGAAAGGATGGACCTTTTAGTCAATATTGCTGGGATAATCTTCTACCCTATGGTAAAGATAAAATTAGATCCCTACCAAGTGCTTCCTATATGAGACTGAATTCTAGATGGAATAAAATCCTGAGTGTGAAAAGCAAAACTAACACTTACAGATGAGAAGACAGAAGAGTTTCTGTGACATCTGGGTGCAGATGAATTTCTTAAACCAGGCACAAAAAGCACTAACTGTAAGGAAAAAGACTAGTTTGTTTGACTATATTATGTAGAAAAATAATCTGTATGGTAGATGTTTTATAGAATTAAAAGAGACTACAGACAGGAGGAAACATCTGAAAGTCACAAAACATGAAAAGGATTAATATCAGAGATCTAGAAGGAATAAGCCTACAATGAATAAAGGCTGTAAAAAGACAATTCCAAATGAGGAAACCAGAAAGGTTTTTATAAACCTGTGTGAACACTGATTTTTCTGTTAATCCATGATAAATGGTTTAACACAATGAGGGATCTTTTCATATTCATCAAATTGGCGAGTCAGTTAATGCATATTGGTGAGGTGTGGGGGAAGTGGGAACTCTTACACCTTGCTCTTGGAAGTACTGATTGGTATCACTGCTTTGGAGATGAATTTGGTTACATGACTAAGTGGAAAGTGTGCACATAATATGACCCACCAATGCCATTTTCAGGTATTTGCTCTAGAGAAGATGCTGGCAGGTACCAAGGATTTGGGCCTACTGTGTTTGTAATAGTAAAATGGTAGAAACTACCTTATTGGCCTCAGTAAGGAGATCCAGGCATCTGTTTTATTCATACAGTCAAAAATTATTCAGCATTAGAATGAATGAATTAGATTTACATGTATCGAGATGCATAAATCTCAGTAACAGGGTTGACTGTAAAAAGCCCAGTTACCAAGTAGGGGTACATTATGGTATCTTGTTTGGATATTTACATAACCAGTAAAGGTATAAACACCTGAATTAAGTAAAGATGGTTTAGATTTTGTCATTACCAATCTATAGGGAAGGAGAGGTTATCAGTTGGGTCTAGGGCTTTAGTGCTATCTGCGTGCATTTTTGACAGAGTTCTGAAGTAAATAAAGCAAAATGTTGACTACTCTTTATTCTTCATGGTAAGTACATAGATTCCTGTTATATATATTTTTTTGATGTGAGATATAATTAACACACCATTAAAGTGTATAATCAAATAGTTTGGTATATTTTTGGTATATTCACAGAGCTTTGCATCCATCACCACTATCTAATTTCAGAACATTTTCTTTTTTTTTAAGATTATTTATTTATTTATTTATTTATTTATTTATTTATTTATTTGACAGAGAGAGACACAGCGAGAGAGGGAACACAAGCAGGGGGAGTGGGAGAGGGAGAAGCAGGCTTCCCGCTGAGCAGGGAGCCCGACATGGGGCTCGATCCCAGGACCCTGGGATCATGACCTGAGTGGAAGGCAGATGCTTAATGACTGAGCCACCCAGGTGCCCCTTCAGAACATTTTCTACGACCTAAAAAGAACATTTTCTATGACCTAAAAAGAAACCCTGTACCATTTGCATTACCCCCTGTTCTCCCCTTCCCCCAGTCCCTGAATAACATTAATCTATCTTTTGTCTCTGCCGATTTACCCACTGCAGACATTTCAGATACATGGAATCATACAGTATGTGGCATTTTGTGTCTGGCTTCTTTCACTTTACATAATGTTTTCGAGTTTCATCTATGTTTTAGCATGTATTAGTACTTTATTCCTTTTTATGGCTGAATAATATTCCATTGTATGGATATACAACATATTGTTTATCCCTTTATCCACTGATGAACATTTGGGTTGTTTCCACTTTTTAGCTATTATGAATAATGCTGTTATGAACATTCGTGTGCTAGTTTTTGTGTAGATGTACCTTTTCCAATCTCACGGTTATAGAGGAGTTGAATTGCCGGGTCACATGGCAATAACATGTTTCACTTTTTTAAGAAACCGCCAGTGTTTTCCAAAATGGCTGTACAATTTTATATTCCCACCAGCAGTATGTGAGGGTTCCAGTATTTGCACATCCTCACTAATACTTGTTGTTGTCGGTCTTTTTGATTATAGCCATTCTAGTGGGTGTGAAATGCTGTCTCATTGTGATTCTGATTTGCATTTCCCTGATGACTAATGATGTTTAGAATGTTTTCAATTGTTTATTGGCTGTTTATATACATTCCCTGGGGAAAGGAGTGTTCAAATCCTTTGCCCATTGCTTAATAGAATTATTTGTCTTTTTATTGTTGAGTTGTAAGGATTTTTCATATATTCTGGATACTGTTCCCTTACCAGATTTGCAGAAATTCTCTTCCATTCTGTGGGTTGTCTTTTTATTTTTTTGAAAGTGTCTGTTGAAGCAGAAAATTTTGTAAATTTGAGGAATTCCCATTTATTTATTTTTTTTTGTTTTGTCATTTGTATTTTTGATGTGACATGTGAGAAACTATTGCCTAACCAAGGGTCATGATTTCATCTTTATCCTAAGAGCTTTATAGTTTGAGCTCTTGCATGTAGGTCTTTGATCTACTTTGAATTAACTTTTGTGTATAGTGTGAAGCAGGGGTCCGAATTTGTGCTTTTGCCCGTGGATGTCCAGCCATCCCAGCAGCATTTCTTGAGACATACAGTCTTTCTCTGTTGATTGTCTTGACACTGTCAGTCAGAAACCATTGACTAAATGCAGGGGTTTATTGGTGGATTCTTAATTCTCTTCCATGGAAATATTTATAGCATCTATCCTGTATCATCTGTATCAGTATCTACACTTGGATTTTCTGTTTTTTCTTGAGTCGGTTTCAGTAGTTTGTATTTCTTTCCAGGAAATTGTTCAACACTTCATCTAGTTAATCTAATTTGTTGATATAAAATTTTTCTTAGGGTTTCCTTGTACTCCTTTTTATTTCATAAGTTGGGCAGTAACGTTTCTTTCATTCCTAATTGTAATTAAGTCTTCTGTGTTTCTGAGTCAGTCTAGATGAAGACATGTCAATTTTGTTGATCTTTTCAAAGAACCCACTTTTGGGGCACCCCGGGTGGCTCAGTCAGTTAAGCATCTGCGTTCGGCTCAGGTCATGATTTCAGGGTTCTGGGATTGAGCACTGCATGGGGCTCTCTGCTCAACAGGGAGTCTGCTTCTCCCTCTCCCTCTGCCCCTTCCCTCTCTAGCGCTCTCTCCCTCCCTCCCTCCCTCCCTCCCTCTCTCTCTCTCTCTCTCTCTCAAATAAATAAATAAATAAATAATCTTTAAAACAACCACAAAAACAAAGAACCCATTTTTGGCTTGTTTTTCCATTCTTGATCTCACTCATTTTTGCTCTAGGGCTTGTTACTTCCTTCTGCTTACCTTTGGTTTAGTTTTCTTTTGTTTTTCTAGTTTCTTGGTGGAAGTTGAGGTTACTGAGTTGGGATCTTTCTTTCATTTTTGAATGTAAGTGTTGATGGCGCTCCTGCCCAGTCCTGCCCCTTGTGGGGCTGCGGCTGCTGGACTGGGCTTCAGGGAGGGGCAGGGAGGAGGCCTGGGCGAAGCACCACAAAGCTCCTGCTCTTACCTAAATCCAAATTTTCTTGCATAAATGAATAATCCTTGGATTGCTGCAGGCCTTTGCTTAATTCCCAGAGTCCTTAAACAGTTAATTATGAAAACGTGGTCATTGTCCTCATTATGTTTATGGAGCAGCCAGCCTTCGTTGCTCTGCAGCTCCCAGTCATGCCATCTACCTACTGTGTTTGATGATCAAAAAATGAATGTGATCGCAACAGGATATTTTATGGAAATTGGTTAACCACTTCTAAATGTCACAAGGAAAGAAAATGTATAAGACTAGCCAGCAAGTTTTGGAAAAGAAAACAGTGCTTGTCCTATTTGATATCAAAACTTTCTGTAAAGCTAAAGAAGTCGAAGCGGTTGGTATTACAGGTGAAAGAGACCAACAGCTCAGCAGAACAAAGTAGAAACTCCAGAGCCCCGCTCATGAAAAGGGGATTCATGTGGGAGCAAATTCCTGGCTGGTATTAAACCCTGCCTAATGAACTCATGGAACAAGTCCTTTTTGTGGGATTTGCTCAGTTGTTATCAAGCTAGCTTTTCATGATTTCTCACCCTGAGGTCGGGTTGACTTTGCCTCAGAATTAGGGACGTGTTGTCAGCCACGTGAGAGGAGGCTGTGGGAAACGGGGGTGCTTTGCAGCGGATGTGGGGTGAGTCACCGACAGCTGTTGGGTGGCTTAAGGGGTCATCACTGGGAAAGCCAAGGGAAACAGCCGAGGAACCCCCACAGAAAGTATGGGTATGACTTCTCCCAGCATAATACCAAACCTGGAAACTACAAGAATTCCAGATTTCAAAACTTCTATAGAACACCCAAAATCAGAGGCTGGTAAAAGGAGGTGGGGACATGTGGTAGCCAATGGTTAGTAGAGAGGGCCTCTAGATCCATAACTAAAATCCACATCTCTAGACCTCACCCAAGGGCCAGCCTTGCTTGTGAGCAGGCCTTTCTCAAGTCTGCGTTCCTTTTTCTGCACAGCCTACTGCCTCAGCCAACACAGATAGACAGCAGAAGGGAGCCCTGAAATATAAATATGAGAAAAGTACAAGGAAGGGGAGTCTCCATCTCTGCAGGTGTTCAAATATAAATTGAAATGTGGGTTTTTGTGGTGCAGTTCCAGTTATTTGCAGCATTTCTCTCTTTACTGCAGAGATCCCATGTTTGTACAGTTAACCCTAGAGCAACCCGGGGGTTAGGGCTGCTTACCCCCCCTACCCCGCCCATCCCCCACTCTCCACGCAGTTGGAAATCCACGTATAACTTTGGGCTCTCCCAGAACTTAACTACTAATAGCCTGCTGTTGGCTGGAGCCCTTACCAATAACATCAAGTCTGTTAACATATTTTATATGTTCTCTGTATTACCTGCTGTATTCTTATAACAAAGTAGGCTGGAGAAAAGAAAATGTTATTAAAATCATAAGGAAGAGAAAATACATTTATAGTGGGCCCATTAAAGGATCAACTTTATAATATTTTTGTTGATATATTTTTGTATTAATCTGAACGCATTTTTATTTTTTATTATTATTTATTTATTTATTTTTTAAAGATTTTATTTATTTAAGAGAGAGAGTGCACAGACGGAGAGGGAGAGGGAGAAACAGACTGCCCACTGAGCAGGGAGCCCGATGTAGGGCTCGATCCCAGGACCCTGGGATCATGACCTGAGCTGAAGGCAGACGCTTAACCAACTGAGCCACCCAAGTGCCCCGAATGCATTTTTAAAATATATTTTCAGACATTAATTTTTTAGAGCAATCACAGGTTTTCAAAAAGAGAGGTACAGAGATTTTCCACGTACCCCTGTACTCACACACGTATCGCTTCTCCCGTCATCAGTAGGCCCCAGTGGAGTGTTGCATTTGTTACCAGTGATAGACCCAGACCGGCACATCGCTATCAGCCAGAGTCCACAGCTGACATGAGACTTCGCTCTTGCCGGGATGCCCTCTGTGTGCTCGGACAAATGTAGACATGTATCTGCCATTATGGCATCATACGGAGTGTTTTCGTTCATGATACTATTTGTAAAACTTCTCTGTGCTCCATCTATTCATCCCTCAGCAAACACTGATCGTTTTATTTACTCCATAGTTTTGCCTTTTCCAGAATGCCGTATCACATTGTCTTCTTTCACTGAGTGGTGTGCATTATGAGCTTTCTTTCGTGGTCTGACAGCTCATTTCTTTTTAGCGCTGAATAATTCTTCATTGTCTGGATGCACCATAGTTGATTCATCTGCCTATTGAAGGACATCTTAGTTGCTTCCCGGTTTTGGCAGTTACGAGAAAAGCTGCTGTAAGATCCGTGTGCAGGTTTTTGTGTTGACTTAAGTTCACATGTTCTTTGGGTAAGTGCCAAGCCACACAGTCGCTGGTTTATACAGTACGGTTGTGTCTAGCTTAGTGAGACTTCTGCCCATCTTCCGCAGTGGCTGCGCCACGTTGCATCCCCACCAGCAGCAAGTGCGAGTTCCCACTGCTCTCCCATCCCCGTCAGCACTGGTCACCATTCTCATCCGTGTGCAGTGGTGTCTCCTTGTGGTTGAAACTTGTCTCCCCGATGACACAGGACGTTGTGGAGCCCCTTTTCATGTGCTTATTTGACATCCGTGTGTCTTCTTTGTTCAGGTCTGTGGTTCGTTTTTTAATCAGGTTATTTTCTTACTCTTGAGATGTAGGAGTTCTTTGTATATTTTGAATAACAGTCTTTTGTCAGGTGTGTGTTTTGCAGACATTCTCCCTCCCAGTATGTGGCTTATCTTCTCGTTCTCTTGATACTGTCTTTTGCAGAACAGAAGTTTTGAGTTTTAATGAAGTCCAGCTCATCACATATTTCTCTCTTGGATTGCGCCTTCGGTGCCGTATCCGAAAAGTGGTCACCACACTACACTAGGGTCACCTAGGTTTTCCCCTGTTCTCATCTAGGACTTCTAGTTTTGCATTTTACATTCAGGTCTGTGGCCCATTTTGAGTTAAATTTTGAGAAGGATGTGAGGTCTGTGTCTGGATGCCATTGTTGTGGGGCGTTTTGTCGTCGCAGCACCCATTTCCTGAGGAGACAAGTTTTGCGCCTTTGTTGCAGCTGACCGTGCTCACGGGGGCTTATTTCTGAGCTCTGTTCTGCACCACTGACCTGAGTGTGCTCCTTCACCAGAACCACACCGCCATGATGACCGTAGCTTTGCCGTTAAGTCTTTTTTTTTTTTTTCCCAAGGCTGGCGAACAGTTTTAATTTTTAAATGTATCTTTTTTCTTACTTTGTTAAAATACACATAATATAAAACGTATTACCTCTTTTTGAGTTCCCGGAGCTAGTTCCATCGTGGAGTAGAGAGATTCCCACACATACAAACCTAAGCAATTCTTGGGATAGCAGCAAGGTGTCTGAGACTTCAACTCAATTCTGACACTGTCTGCCTTGGAAATGGCATCCGATCCCACAGGTTAAGGGCTCAGTCCTGTAAGACTGCCTCCTGCCGCCGAACTCAGACACTCGTCGGAAGTCCCAGGCTGTGACTCGTGCTTCTGACCAACTGGCTGCAGATTGGAGGTTCCAGTGACCTCCTCCATAATTTGCGGCAGCGGCTCACAGAACTCAGGGAAACATGTTGACCTGTTTGTTAAAGGGTATGACAAAGGGTAGAATCAACAGCCAGATGAAGAGGTGCACAGGGAGCGGTCTGGGGAACGGGTGTGGAGCTTCCATGCCCTCTCCTGACAGCCACTCTTCCCAGTCTCCAGGAGTTCACCAATCCAGAAGCTTCCGAACCCAGCCCTTTTGGGTTTTTATGAAGGCTTCTTTGCATAGCCACAATTGATTGAATCATTGGCCGTTGGCTGACTGAACCTCCGGGCCCTTTCCCCTCCCCAGAAGTCAGGCGTGGGGCCGAAAGTTCCAGCCCTCTGATCCCATGGTTGGACCTCCTGGCAGCTTGAGTGCGTGGGTTCCAAAAGTCAGCTTCATTAATAAAAGACACCTTGATCACTCTCAACACTTGGGAAATGTTGAGGGTTTGGGGAGCAGAGAGCCAGGCGCTGTGGATGAAGACCACGTACTTATGAGAAATACGTATTTGGTCCTCTGAATCATCTGAATGACCAAATACATATTTCTCATAAGTCACAGTAGTGCACGATCTTAACCATATTTTAAAAAGATTTTTATTAATGTGTGCGTGCATGAGAGAGAGCAGATGAGTGCAAGCACGAGCAGGGGGAGGGCAGAGGGAGAAGCAGAGTCCCCTCTGAGCAGGGAGCCTGACTTGAGGCTTGACTGCGGAACCCTGAGATCATGACCTGAGCTGAAGACAGATGCTTAACCAACTGAGCCACCCAGGTGCCCCATCTTAACCATTTTTAAATATGTAGTTTAGTAGTGTGTTATTAAATACATTCACATCATTGTACAGCTGCCCCTCTAATCTATCCCTATAACTGTTTTCATCTTGTAGAGCAGAAACTCTATACCATTAAAAATATCTCCTCATTCTCCCCTCCTCTCCTCCAGTGGCACCCACCATCTACTTTCTGTCTTTATGACTGTGACTCCTCCAGGAACCTCACATAAGTGGAATCCTACAGTATTTGTCTTTTTGTGACTGGCTCCTTTCCCTTAGCATAATGTCCTCAAGGTTCATCCGTGCTGTGGTATATTGCACAGTTCCTTCCTTTTTAAGGCTCCATAATATCATGTTCTACATACAGACCACAGTTGGTTTTTTTTTTCTTTAATCCATTTATCCATCAATGGGCACTGGGTTTTTGTCATGTTTTGGCTCTTGTGAATAATGCTGCTGTGAACATATGAATACACATATCTTTTTGAGACCCTGCTTTCAGCTCTTAGCGGTTTATACCCAGAGGTGGAATGGCCTGCCTCATTTGGTAATTCTGTGTTCAATTTTTTGATGAATTTCCATACTGTTTCCCATGGAGTATCTCTTGCCATCATTCCACTTTCAACCTCTTTGTGTCTTTGGATGTCAAGTGAGTCTCTTCTGGACAGCATATATGGCTGGATTATGTGTTGTCACTTATTCTGGCAATCTCTGTTTCCGATTGGAGAGTTTAATGCATTTACAGGGTCAAGTAATGATAAGAAAAGACTTGTCTCGTTGTGCAGTTTGTTTTCCATGTGCCTCAGAGCTCTTTTTCATCCTCATTTTCTGCATTATTTTCTGTTTCAGGTAATATTTTGTAGTGAAATGTTTAAATTCCTTTCTCATTTCCATGTGGTTACCGTGGCGTCTCCATGTAACAGCCTAAGTTGTAGCTCTCTCTCATTGGAATTGGTACCAGCTGAAGTTTAGTAACATACAAAACTCTGCTCCTTTACAGCTCCATCCCCACCCCTTTGCTTGTAGATGTCACAGAATTACACCTTTAGATGTTATCTGATCTGATATCCAAAAAAACATAAACTAATAATTATTTTAAGTGCATTAGCCTTTTAAATTACATAGAAAACAAGGTGTGGAGTTAAAAGCCAAAGTTACAGTAATTCCAACTTTTAGAGCAATGATTGCTTTTTTCTTTCAATTTCTTAGTCTCTTAAATCATGAGGGAAACAAAGTGCAGGGACAGACTGTGGCCGCAGTGGTGCTGGCTGGTGGGACTGGCCATGTGTAGGCCCTCCGTGAGACCTTACTGCGTGCACGGCTTCCCGCTGCTATCCCCGGTCCTTCCCTTGCGCCTGTCGGACTCCTGGGAGCGGCTTTTGCAGGAAAGGTCCAGGTGGTCACCAACTGCCACAGCTTTTGTTTGTCTGGCAATGACTTGATTTCTCTCTCACTTTGCAGCACAGTTTTGCTGGATATAGGATTCTTGGGTTTTCCTCTTACAGCTCTGACCATATTGGTGCACTTTCTCTGAAATCCAAAGTTTCTGATGAAAAATCTGCAGATAATCTTACTGAGGATCCCTTGGATGTGATGAGTCTCTTCTCTCCTGCTGTTTTCAGGGTTCTTTGTCTTTTGAAAGTCTGATTATAATGTGTCTCCGAGTGGGTCTCTCTGACTTCCTCTGACTTGACCCTCTTTGGGCTTCTTCGATGCTAGGCTGCGTGTCTCTCATCACATCTGGGATGTTTTCAGTAATTATTTCCCCAGATATTCTCTTGCCCCCGTATCCGCAGTCCTGCTGGGACTCCCACAGTACGTATGCTGATTCAGGCTCTGGAGCCCACGGACCCCTCTGTCTCTGCTCACGGTTTGTTAGTTCTTTTTCTCTCTGTCCCTCAGCCTGGACCATTTCTGTCCTGTTTTCAAGTTTGCCGATTCTTCCTTCTCCCTTCTGCTCCCTCCCGGGAATTTTTCGTTGCTATTACTGTACTTGTCAGTTCTTGAATTTCTTTTTCTTTTTATGTGTTCTTTCTCTTTATTGATTTCATTTTGTTCCTAATTTGTTTTCTTGACTTACATCTTTCTTCAGTTCTTTGAGCATCTTTTAGACTAGTCTTTGTGTATTGAATCTGACATCAGGTCTTCTTCAAGGACAGTATCTGTTTATCTTTTTTGTTCCTTTGTTTTATTATTTTTTTAAGATTTTATTTATTTGAGAGAGAGAAAGACCTTGAGACAGATCATAACCAGGGGTGAGAGGTAGAGGGAGAAGCAGACTCCCCGCTGAGCAGGGAGCCCGATGTGGGACTTGATCTGAGGATCCTGGAATCATGACCTTAGTGAAAGCAGATGCTTAACCGACTGAACCACCCAGGCGCCCCTTTTTTTCCCCTTTAAATTGGCTATACTCTCCTGTTTCTTTGTGCGCCTGTTGATTTTTGTTGAACCCTGGACATGTTAACCTTTATAATGTGGTAACTCTGGAACTCAAATCCTCACCCCCCAACAGTAGGTCAACTTGAGACTCGGTAATAACAGTAATGGCATTGCACTGAAACTTCTCAATTCCCGCAGCTCATGCAGCACACACACGTGTATGCACACGGGCATATACATGCCTGATTGGTCTTCTCTTGAGGATGGCAGGGGGCCAACTCATTGTCTTAAAATGTGGATAAATTGCAAGGAATCAGTGCTTTCTTACAGGAACTGTTTCACCAGGTGACCAGACTGAATCCAAAGAGCAGATGCCTCTCCTTTGACATTGTGTTCTAGCTAAATGGTGGAAAGGAAGGGTACACTTCCTTCCACTTTCTTCAGCCGGTGCTGTGGTCGTGGATGTGGGCTCTGAGCACAAAGGGCTGTTGGTATCAAAGCAGAGCCCGGACGTGGTGCCTCTGGATGGCAGCTGGGCAGCATTGCTGAGGGTCCTTGGAGTGTGAGCTGGGCTCTGGGTGCAGGAACCAGGGTTACAGGACCCATAGGGGAAGGGGAGATGGTTGCCCGCATCCTATGTGTTCAGTCAGTGACATGCAAACCAGGGAGGGCAGGGAGGGCCTGTAGATAAAAAGGGACGTTGAAGACAGACCCAGAATGGACAAGGCTCAACTGTAGTGTCCTGAGGATGTACACTTGGGGGATAAACTCCAGATCAGAGCCAGGAAGTGCAAATGACAATAGTGTTAGGAGGAGGGGGGACAGGGCACACGCAGGGTCTTCTCAGGGTCTCGCGGTTGTTTACAAGTTACTTGTCCTAAGTCACTAGGATGTGCAGATGCTCTTGGACTTTTTGTACCTCGTTTATTGTATCAAGTCACTTGAATTCATTTGGTGATGAAAGTGATGTGATTTTGTTTCATATGCTTGTTTTTAGGGATTGCTTTTTAAAAGTTTGGTGTGATTTGCTTTTTTAGTTCTGTAAAACGTGTGATTGCCGAGGGCGCAGTATAAAACAGCCCCTTCCTGCCGTCCTCCCTCTGCAGAGGTTGTCCCCATGTCCATACCTGCACATCCCCTCCCTCTCCCGCCTGGCTCTTCCGTGGCAGGTACTAGTCCGTGAGCAGCATTTACACCCTGCTTTCCTCACGGAGGGATGGACACCCTGCAGATCGTGAACAGTAAACATTGAGGTCTTTCTCCCTCCCTTTCCCTTGTTCCCTCCCTCGCCCCCTCCCTCCCCTCCTGGCTTGCTCCCTGTCTCCAGTCTGAGCCCAGTCTTCGAGCCTATCTTTCTTATGTGGCTGCTTGTACTCCCTTTTATTCATTGATTTTCACATTATCTGTTGCCAGCCTTTTGTTACAATAAATAATGTTACAGGATCATTTTGTATATATGTCACTTTCTGTTTTCTGTTCTATGAAATGGTGTGATAGTATGGTCAGAGGGTGAATGGAGGTTTACTTTAATATTTTTTCATGTTGAAAATTTGATTGGGTTGTATGACAATAGATCCTACCTGGGTTTTGGCATTTTAGCTGTGCTTTTATTATTGAACGTATGTTTTATGGTGGCACGTCAGATAGTTTATTAGCGAACTTATGGCACACTCTTGGATATTTTTGTGTATTTACTTATTATTTTATTATTAAAACATGAATTAAAGGTAGAAATGATCCAAGCCATTTTTTTTTAAATAAAGCCCTAATTAATAATAAGCCTCCGTAGGCAAGGACACGACATAGCAGGTAAGTGATTAGTTAGTGACCTGTATCTTCTCAGCACACTTGTTTGTGAATCAAATGTATAAAGGCTTTTGAAGATTTTTGTGTCATTGCTGTGTCCCACTGTGCCGCACACTTGTGGTCTTCATGCACCTGTAACTCTGGGATCTTCTTGTCTCATTCCAAGGTTCATGTTTTATTCGAACTGACCGGCTTGATGGTGAAACTGACTGGAAGCTGAAGGTGGCGGTGAGCTGCACACAGAGGCTGCCAGCCCTGGGGGTGAGCGTTCTTGTAATTACAGCGCCATCTCACTTGGTGCTCGTTCCCAGGCAGGAAATCCACGTCTGCACATACCAGCTGACTTCTTGAATGCACAGGTTCCTAGAAACGATCCTCTTATTACTAACAGAGGGCCCTTGAAAACTACGCCAGAATCATTTCTCTGGTGTCTGGGCACATGACCTGCTCTAGGTGTGGGTGTGTGGCGTTCTGTCGGCCTGACACTTTCGTCCTCTTTTGTTTTCTCTCGCTTTCCTTTCCCTTCTGGTTTTTGTTTTTGTTTTTAAACCTCGCAGTTGAGTAATCTTTAAGATTGAGAACTTTTGGCAGGGTTAAATGAGTCCATAATTGAGTCCCTTTTTGCTGACTGACTTAACTCTGTGGTAATTGGTGTCCATTAGCTTTGGCAGACTGTGGGACTCAGACGAAGTTAAGCCTCCTTTTGGAGACAGGCATGTGCACTCTGCTTTAGTTGGGACAGTAGAGAACCCTCTTCTGTTAGGAGGAGGGGAATGTTACTGCGTCTTGTGACCGAGAGAGAAGGGAGAGGACACCGTCAGGCACCTTGCCTGGTCTTTGCCCAGTGCCCCTTTGTTCCTGGGCAATAGGCAAGAGGTAGGATCAGAGAGAATAGTACTTATGGATTCCAGCATTTTCAACAGTCTCTCACAAATGCTGAGAATCTGCTGAGCTGGCACACATCTTTTTTTTAACAAAGCCACGGTTGAGGCCATTTGGTGCTTGTGTTAGACGTTAGTATGTATTTGAATGAGAAGAGCTTCATTCTTCCTACATGATCTGCTGATATGCAGTGGAGAGTAAAGAAAACTTGAGATGGTCTACGGGTGACCTTTGCCTCGAGCACTTGTTGGTAAAGGCAAGGGAACTTGGGTAGTATTATAGACTTGGTCACTTTCCTTGGATTGGTTGGGTTTGGATAGGAGTAGCTACTTGCACTACATATGGTGTACAGTTAATTTACCATGAACAGCAGGGCCTTCCCCATTCTTGTGCACACTACACCTTTTGGAAATTATATACGTTTGACATGTATAAGACTGGGAAATATTTGACTCTTTAGGTGTTTTTGGTTGTCTGTGCTTTATGTGGTCGCTAGGTTGAAATTTATTCCTTTATATGTTTTGTGTATATCTTGAAAGATTTTCTGGTCACTAGTGAGCGGTGGCTGATTCTTTTGTCCATTTATTCATCGTCACATAACAATGTGGGTCATGTAATATGTCTGTCACAGCCTAACCTCCTGCCTTTCCTGCTCCCTTTTCCCCCCGACCCTTTAAAGATTAAAACAACAACAACAACAACAACAACCATTCTTACCCCAAGGGTGATGCAGAAGAGAGTGCAGGTTGTCAGATTTGAACCCCAGGTCTTGGTTTCCTAACCCCTGAGCTGGAGAATGACCCCTCTCGGCTCATCAGCTAACCTTGGACACCTCTGTCATGGGTGGGAGCAAGTAGGCAACTCCTAGTTTTTGGCTTTTTTAAATATATAAATATTAAGAGGAGGCATGTAAATAGCAAGTCTTCCTTTTTCATGTAAATTCTGAAAAGTAGAACAGGGGGTGTGTGAAGGAACACATGTGATTTCAGCTCATGGTAGGTCATCTCAGAAGAGTTGTGCCCAAACCCCTGTAACCAGCAGAATGTGATTATTGGTGAATGTGCTTCAAAACACTTAAAATCACTATTGAAGAAAAAAATCTCTGATAGAGAAAATTTAGACCATTCATTGTTTTCATTTGTACCTCTTTGTTCCAGGATGGTTGAAATTTTCCACCACATGTTCATTAGAAATGTGTATTTATTTGTTGGTTTACCCTTCTCTTTTGCCCACTTTTGTATTGGTGTTTGCCAATTAAAAAATTACATATATGCTCATGTGGTGTATCGTATTGAGTTGATAAAACCAGATATAGGCGGGCGCCTGGGTGGCTCAGATGGTTGGGCGTCTGCCTTCAGCTCAGGTCATGATCCCGGGGTCCTGGGATCGAGTCCCGCATCGGGCTCCCTGCTCCTTGGGAGCCTGCTTCTCCCTCTGCCTCTCTCTCTCTCTCTCTCTCTCTCTCTCTCTGTCTCTTATGAATAAATAAATAAAATCTTTAAAAAAAATACACCAGATATATGCAAAGTATGTCCTGTTTTTAATTGTTCCTTTCTTAGACACAGAAATAATTTTGTATCTCCTGTACATCTATGGTCTCCCATCATTCCTCAGATCAGAAGTTGGTTTTGAAAATTGTCCAAACTGCCGTTCTAGATCAATTTCTGAGTCAATGCAAGGTGGCCCACCACTCAGATGATTTGTTTTCAGTCTTACTTCTCAGTGTTCTGGGACGGTTTGTTTAAATTCTGTAGGATATTATGTATAATTTATATGATGTGGGTTAGTACGACTTATTGATTGATTGTGAATGAGGGAAAGCAGATTCTATTGGACCAGCTGATGAAGGTAATAGTTGAGGTTGACATTGACTCTTTCTCACTAAGCAGCTGACCTTTGTCCACTTCACAGTGGACAGGAACAAGTGGGAAGCTAGTAAGTCATTAAGTCACAAGTCAGGGATGTGTGGCAGAGTGTGCATGCAGAAGCAGAAACTGCCAAAGTGCTTTTCAGAGTCGCTATACCATGAAACACTCCCACCAACAATGCATGAGTGCCCGAGTTTCTCCACAGCCTTGCTAATATTTGGTGGTGTCATTTTTTAATTTTAGTTATCTCGGTAAGTGCATGGTGATACCTCATTTGAGTTTGTGTTTCTGTAATGGCTAGCAAGGCTGAACAGTTTTTTTGTTCTGTTTTGTTTTTTTTTAAGATTTTTATTTATTTGAGAGAGAGCAAGCAGGTGGGAGAGGGAGAGAGAATCCGAAGCAGACTACATGCTGAGTGCAGAGCCCGACACGGGGCTCAGTCCCACAACCCGAGATCATGACCTGAGCCGAAACCAAGAGTCGCATGCTTCACTGACTGAGCTGCCCAGGCATCCCCTGAACATTGTTTCTTGTGCTTGTTGACCATCTGTGTATCCTCCTTGGTGAAATGTCTATTCATGTCTTTTTAGTGGCTTTTGTGTAATTCCCTCGAATGCTCTCTCTACACGACTATATCATGTGCAAAGAAGACAGTATTGCTCTTTCATGCAAGTGTGCGTAGTAGACAGCCTTCTCTTTCTTCTGCTTGCAATATCACACCGGCTGTGATCTCTAATGCACTGGTGAACAGAAGGGGTGAAACCATTCATCCTGGTCTTCTTTCAATCTCGGGGAACACGTAACCTTTTAACATCATGTGTGATGGTAGCTGTAGGTTCTTTTTACATTACCCATATCAGATTGAGGAAATTCTTTCTATTCCTAGTTTGCTGAGAGGCTTTATCATAAATGGGGATTGGATTTTTCAGAAGTTTTTCTGTTTATTGACATGATTGTATGATTTTTCTTTGTCATCTGTTAATAGGATGATCTGTATGGAGTGACTGATTGTATCAACTTCATATTCCTGGGGTAAACCAAATCACATTTGTTCATGCAAAGTGTTCCCTTCATATATTACAGTATTTGATTTGCTAATATTTTGGGAAGGACTTTTATGCCTATTTTCACGAGGAATATTGATTTTCTTGCTTTTGTTTGTATTTGTCTGTTTTGTTTTCATTGTAATGCATTTGGTTTATTACCTAGGGGTGTGCTGGCCTCATAAAATGAGTTGGGAAGTCTTTTTGCCTCCTGTATTTGTTGAAGTAGTTGGTGTAAGATTGGTGTTATTTATTAATTTTTTTTTCTATTGAACTTACTCCCTTTGAAACTATCTGAGTTACAAGTTAACTTTGTGGGAAGGTGTTTAATTGAGAATTGAATTTCTGAAGTAGATAGTAGAGTTAATCGGATTTTTTGTTCATTGGAAATTTGTGTTTTTCAAAGAGTTTATTTCATGTAAGTTGCCAAATTTTATGGTATAAAATTTGTTATGTTCTTGTTTTTTAGTTTTTGTAGGATATCCTCTTGCGTCTTCAATAGTGGTAATTTATATCTCTCTCTTTTTTTTTTTTCTTGGACAGTCTCACCATCGGTTAATTGACTTAGTCATTTCAAAGACCCTGTTTTTGGTGTCTTTGATAATCTTTATTGTTTGTTCATTTTCTGTCCTCTGACTTTTATTTCCTTTCCTTCATTCTAAGTTAGTTTGTGTTTTATTTTTCTTTTCTTTGTTAACTTCTTAAAGCAGAAGTGAGACTCTTGATTTTTTTACCTTGTTTTTTTCTGTTATAAGCCCTTAGAGCTGTAACTCTCCTGAGCATGACTTCACCTGTATCACATAAATTTTATACACTGTATTTTCATTATGTTTTTGTTAAATATTTTCTAATTCCTTTGTGATTTCTTCTCACCTTCCCTTTACTTGGAAACATTGCTTCCTTACCATGTGGCGGGGGATTTTCCTGATGCCCTCTGTAACTTCGCTGTTACTTAATTCTGTTCTGTTCGTGGACCACGTCATGTCTTATGTCACAGGTTGGGACTTGTGACTCGGCACATGCTTTCTGTGGGTCAGTGCTCAAGCCTGTTACAGAGTGTGTTCTGCTGTTCTGTGGGTAGCCTGTAGATGCTCATTAGGTCAAGTCGATGGCAACTGTTGTTTAAATGTGTATTTTTACTTGCTTTCTACCATTTATTCTCTTAATTAATGAAAGAAGACTTTTAAGATACGCTCTTTCTCCTTTGGGTTCTATCAGTTGTTGTCCTGTGTACCTCGTTAGGGTCCGTGCACATTCAGAATTCTCATAGCCTGTTGGTGAACTGAAGTCTGCTCAGTCCTTGTGGTGGCAGTCTTGATTGTGACATCTGCTTGGATGTTCATATAGTGACTCCAGCTTTCTTTTGATTGGTGTTTGCATCTTTTTCCGTGCTTCTATGTTTACTGTGTCTGTTTCTATATATGAAGTGGGTTTCTTGTTAGCGTAACAGAAGTAGATACCGCTTTCTTCCTTACTCTGACTCACTTACTCTGTTGCATTTTCATGAGTACATTTACCATAAGTATCAGTAACGGCTGAGTTAAAGGAGGTTACTTGCCATTTATTTTCTGCTTATCCTCATCTCTTCGTTCCTTTTTTCCATCTTTAGGTATTATTGTAGATTTCTGTTTAACTACTATTACTGGCTGTAACCATTAGTTGTGTTTTGCAGTTGTTGTTCTGTGGTTTCTAATATGTGTTCCTAACTCAGTATTCTCTTTCTCCAAAGGGTGTTACACCATTTTGTATATGATTTAAGAAACTCGCACAGCTAGACTTCCACATCCTTCTTCTCATCTTTGGTGTTATTTTGTCGTATGTTTTACTTCTACATGTTATAAGGCACACAATAGAATATATATCGTTTTTCTTTAAAGCAGTCAAACATGTGGAGCAGCTGGGTGGCTCAGTCAGTTAAACATCGGACTCTTGATTTCAGCTCAGGTCATGATCTCAGGGTCGTGAGATGGAGCCCCATGTCGGGCTCTGTGCTCATCGTGGAGTCTGCTTGAGATTCTCTCTTCCTCTCCCTCTGCCCCTCCCCCACGAAAAATAAATCAATAAATCTTAAAAAAAAGTTGTCGAGCATGTTAAGAAGGGAACAAGAAAAACCCCTCTTTTCCACTTTTCCTGTACATTTACACAGTTCCAGAGTGCTCTTTCCTGAATGTGGATCTAACTTTCAATGTAGTTTTCCTTCAAATCAAAGAACTTCTTTCAGTATGTCTTGTAGGAGAAGTCTGCTAGATTAACTGTGAAAGTTTTTGCTTGAAAAAGGTCTTTCTTTCACCTTCATTTTTGGAAGAGATTTTTCAAGTTTTTGTTTGACAGTTTCTCTTGTCTCTGCTTTGCCTTACAGCATATGCTGTCTCCTCTTTATTGTCTCTCTCTTTCTGTAGGCATTTTGAAGATTTTTTTTGTGATGTCTTCTTTCAGGAATTGGTGTATGTGTCTTCATTTGTCTTGCTTAGGGTTTGTTGGGGTTCTCGGATCTGGAGATTCTTGGTTTTTTCCCCGCCCCATTTCAGAAACTTTTAGCCTTTATTTTTCATGCCTTTCTGCCCAACCCCCTCCATCTGAGACATCAACGACGTGTGTTAGACCACTCATTTCCACAGGTCATTGAGGTCCCTTGCTCTTTACTTTCTGTGACTCGATTTGGTAGTTTCTGTTGCTCTCTTTTTTAATTCATTGATTTTTATCTTCTGAAGTATCTAGTCTTCTATTAAGATCATCCAGCAAATCTTTTATTCCAAATATTGTATTTTTAATATCGGAAGTGCCATGTGGTTCTCTCATTTTCATTACTGTTTAGATACCTTTCTTTCCTTCTTGATGTGTTCATCGTTTCATTTAAATCTTTCAGCATTTTATAATACTTATTCTTCATCTGTTAATTCCATTGTCTCTGTTCTTTCTTGGTATGGTTCTAGTTTTGTTTTTTTTTAAGATTTATTTATTTGAGAGAGTGTGCATGCATGAGCAGGGGGAGGGGCAGAGGGAGAGGAAGAGAGAGAATCTCAAGCGGACTCCCTGCTGCGCGCACAGAGCCCAACATGCAACTCAATCTCAAGACCCTGAGATCACAACCTGAGCTGAAACCCAGAGTCAGATGCTTAACTGACGGCGCCCCCTAGGTTCCCAGTTTTTAAGTTTTTAGTTATTCTCCTGTTACAGGTCACAATTTCCTGCTTCTTTGCATGTCTGGTAATTATTTTATTGGATGCTGGATATTCTAAGTGTTCCATATTTTTTCTTTTTTCAAAACCATTGATTTTATTTTCTTAGTTTAGCAGCTTGTGAATAAACTTGATCTTTTCAAGGCTTGTGCTTACACTTGATTGGGGTGGGCCTAGAGTCCCCTTTATTAGTGATGCTGGTCTAATCCTAGTACAAGGGCTTGATCTTTGTGGCACAGCCTTGGAAATTCTTGGTCGTTCAAAGGTGCCTGTAACTGGCCAGTCGGGCCTGACCTGTCCCCCATTCTGTGTCATCTCTGAGGTTGGTTCAGGGTAGGGCTCTCTGGTAGCGCTCTTCCCGGCCAGACCTCATGTTTCCCACCCAGGTGTGTGGCGGCATCAGTAGACAGACTTGTGAGCGCAGTGCGGTAGCCTGCAGTCCCTTCCCCTTTGTTTCCCTTTCAGAGTCCTGCGCCCCAGAGCTCTGATCTCTGTCCCTAAATGTAGAAAGACTGCCATTTGGGGCTTGGCTCCCCCCTCATCCTGTGGTATGGGAAATCCACTTCTGCAAGAAGCTGGCTTCCCACAGGCTCCTATCTGTGTTGTCTTCTCCCAGGCGTCACGGGCCTGTGATGCTCTCAGAAGCACTGTGTCCATGTCTGAAAACAGCGGTTTCCCATAGTGTGTCCATTTCCCCAGTGTTTTTGGTGGAAGGGCAAGTCTTATACCAGGTACAACAACATAGCTTATAGAA
Organism: Eumetopias jubatus; assembly: GCF_037043125.1. Classification (NCBI taxonomy): domain Eukaryota; kingdom Metazoa; phylum Chordata; class Mammalia; order Carnivora; family Otariidae; genus Eumetopias; species Eumetopias jubatus. The sequence continues at coordinate 546,450 of NW_028274842.1, read as the reverse complement.
GCTTTTGATTAATGAGAAATACCAATGTCTGTGGACTAACCAATCTATGTGACATTTCAAATTATAATTAAAAGGTGGCTCATCGAGCATAATAATTTCAAACACCACATTACTGGGTCTTTGTTTCTTGTGGACTTGGTTGTTGTAGGGACATCCCTGCCAGGAGGATATGGGACCCGGAGCACACTTGTGTGCTGGCCATCCTCCTGCCTCACTTCTGCTGTGTTTCAAGCTAACCAGTCCTTTGTCTTTGGACTCATTCTTGCAAAAAAGAAATGGAGATTAATTTTTTCCTGCTTATAATAGTAATATCATTGAAAATAATCTATACATCATAAAAAAGATGGGAACCAGTCATAATTTTACTTGTTAGCGTTGGCTGCCATTCACATTTGGGTAACAATTATTCCTGGCGGTGCCCCTTCTCCACCCTTCCTTCCACCACGCACCTGCATGGCTGGATGATACTGTACGTACTTTTTAACTGTTCAACAGTATGCTGCCTAGTCCTTGACAAACTATAACTTCAGTAACCAGCCTGGTATTTATTAGTGAATATGAACGTTAACAGTTTTGACGTTTTATAGATGGTGTTAGAAATCAGAAGATAGACATAGTTGAAAGATTTCGATTCTTTTGCCAAAACACCCCGCCCCAACACTGCAGCAGCATGCGCATCTCTTGGTGGCCTGCCCGTCTTTCCCATGCGATAAGTATAACTTGTGTTTATATTGGCACTTAATTTTTTAGTGAGGTTGAAGATACCTCTTACCTAAGAAAATCTGTTTCTTGTATTTTAGTTTCATAAGTTTCTGTTTGTGGTGTCTGCCTGTTTTCCTGTTGTGTGTGTTCAGAGGTCTTTATGTGCACTTTGTTTATCATGGATCAGTCTGCCGTTTCTTTAAGTCTTGTCTGAGTGTTTTCGTTGATGGTTTCTTTTGTCCCCGTGGAAGTCTGCCTGCTGGTGGCTGTGCCCAGGCCCCTGGCTGCAGTGACGGCCATGCTTCGGCACAGCTGCGTCCTGGTGTGCACCGTGAACTTGCATGTGTTAGAGGTTAGATGTGTTTCAGTAAAAACAACTTGTAAAAATCAAGTGGTTACTGCCTTTGGTCTCATGTTTAGAATGTTTCCACTCCATGATTATATTTTAAATGATTACTTTGAAAACAACCCCTGCTTTACAGTAAGATCTCCTATCCATGTAGCATTTATTTTGAGTCAAGCTGTGGGTGGGAAATCAAACTTAAGAAAACAACTTGTTAGCCAGTCGCAGTACCACGCACTGAATAGTTCACTATTTTAGCAAAAATTTAAAATTGCTCTCAATTGGTCTCACCGTTTTAAACCGTCAACATCAGTGCATGAGTGTGCCTGTCTCTCCCTACCTTTGCCAAGTGTGTGTTGCTTCTGAACTTCTTGCCTTAGAATATCTTTTCCCATGTAAATATTTTAAATTTTATTTAGGTAATTATTTGTTTTCCTTTATGCTTATGGGTTTTTCGTTGTGATCAGAAGGCTGTTCTCCTCCCAATATTATAATTTTGACCACTTTAAGTGGTTTGTCAGTCGGAAATAAGAGACTGGTCATTAGTATTTCTGGTATTATACTTATTAAAGCGTCGCTTGCACATGGACTCCCAGAGAAGGAAGGTTCATGACGTCACCACATCTGTGTGGCTACAAGGCTGTCGTAAGAGTGAGTGTCAAGTGGCTTCTTTCGTATCACATCGTGTGACACAGGCCTAATGGTGCTGGAGCCCGCGAATCCGCCCGCTGGTACCCCCCTTTCTCAGCTCTTCCCGAGACTCACTCAGACTGCCTGTGTTTGTTGTCTGCTTTTCTTCATGTGGCAAAATCAAGCTGTGCTGTCGTTGTATTACTTAGGACATCTAGCTTACAGTTCTCATACTATTTGTGAAAATGGATTTGTGTTTATCACGAGACGCTCTTGCAGCCTATTGGCTTCCTGATGTGATTTGAGCCGACTCAGGCGTTGGTGCTACTATTTCTCCGTTGTGTGTTTCTCCTTTGTGCCCTGTTTCTCTTTTTCTGGCGTCCATTCTCAGTAAACCCTCCAGGATTTAGACCGGTGGGGGAGATAAGGATGATTAATCATAACGGACTGGGAAAGATTTCTGTTTGCCGTATGCACAGATGGGGGCCCCACCCTGAGTCTCCTTTGCAGGAATCCAGTCACTGGCGTGGACAGTTGGAAGTGAGTGCACTGGATAACCATTTGTAGTAGCTTTAGTTTGCTAGGAGTGGTAGAAAGGAAAGTGCAAAGTTAAAACACTGTATTGGAAAGAATGTGTCTGAAAGAAAATCCCGAGCTAACAAACCAGTAAGTGTACTTGAGGTGACGATGGTAACGCAGAACTCTGGGAGAGCGGGTGGCACATCCTGCAGAGGGGGGCGGCAGTGTCCCGCAGTTTGGTTGTGCGGACGTCATAGACAGGTGTGGGTGTGCGGGTGTACACAGTTGTACACTTTTACTGCATGTAAGTTATGTCTTAGAGGAGTCGTTAAAACCCCGCTCTGTTATCATCTGTACCTTTGAGCGTCCTATTGGCCATGATCCACAGGAAGTGACATTTTATTATGCTCAATATTATAAGGATCTTTTCTTCATTTTTATTAGTGACAGGTGTGTATAAATTTCAAAAACAGTTACAGAGTTATAGTATACAGTTCATATAATGCTAATTTTTAAAAAATTTTATGGTTGATGTACTTTGATAGAGAGTTTGAATAAGCATTTAGGTAAAGTAACTAGTAAATGAAAACATTTTAAGTTTTGATATGACCATAAAATCAAAAAGCAGTCTATTCTAGAAAAAAGGAAGTTTAACTGAATTTCTGGTTCATTAATCAATTTTTTTGTAGCTTCATATAATTTGGCACATATGGCTAGATTTCATAGGGAAAAAAGCTCCAATTTCATTATGGATTCAGGCACGGCAATTTGGTTTTTCATTTAACAGCTTACTCTTCCCCTGTCACTCACTTTGACTTCTCTGTCTCTGATGTAATGGATTTGGGGATATTTGGTGTCCTTCCCTGTTTGTCGCATCATCAGTTTAGCATTGTGACACCAAGCAGTAAACCTGCAAACCTCAGAGCTTTAAAGAACCGAGGATACCACCAAGAATACCCTCTCCGATTTTGTTGTATTCCCTGATCTCACGATGTGATCCGTTAAAATCGGAACAAGCCATTTGATAATAACTGTGCTGCAGACCCTGTGACGGCAGGCTCAGCTTCTCGTTGCCACACAGGTGGCTGGAAGGCATGCTTCTCCAGCACCCGTAGATATTTGGGAAACGTGTCTCTGGCTTTTGTGATCAGGCACATTTATTAACAACAGTGAGGTCACAATAAATCATGACTTGCTGATTTATTTCAAAAGATCCATATAGCAGTAAACAATACCATTTACATTTAATTAGTTTTATTGAACGAAATGCAATTTTATTTGTAATGAACCACATGTTATGATTAAGGATGTATTTTAATGACCTTTAAGTGATGCGAACAAATGTTGCCCTTGACCTAATAGCAGAGGCTTTCCTACGTTATTGAAAACTTCAGAATGATTTTTAAATTATCGTGAAAAGCCTCGAATGACATTCTCATTATTGTGCCATTATTCAGTCATTTGATGTCTAATATACTAAATGAAACGCATTCCTCTGAATGTTCATATGCATGTAGAAATGAGGATTGTTGCTAGAATTGTTCTTTATTTCCATGTATCAAAAGGTAGTCTGTTATGCGAGAGCTTCATTTTTTGAAAAATACTTCGACAGGGTAATACTTAAATGATGAAGGGTTCTTAGACCTGCCTTATCCCAGGAGTCGTTTGCCTGCTTATTAAACATTCTCATTCTATTTCCCTAAGTCCACAGTTATCACACGGTGTGGGTTTTTTCTTGTGTAAACCAGCTTGACTTAACTTGAAAGTAACTTTTAATTAGTTAATGTATACTCTGTAAACTGCAATAGCAGACCCGCTGTGGTGAGCTGCTCTCTCCATGCTTTATCCAGTGTAGCATCTGTGTTCTCTAGAAAATTGAAAATTCATCAGTGTGTGTTTTCCAGGCCCTGATGAAGGTGTGTGAATGAGCTTTCCCAAGTCAGATTCTCCAAGAATTTCTAGGGCAGGAATGGGGATGAGGTCTCCTTCTGCCCTGTCGGCGTTCTCTGCTGGCAGGGGCCACCCTCAGTGTCACGGGCAGAAGTGGCAGGTGCTGTGTGGTCAGTGGCCTCTGCGCCCTGGAGTCAGACTCAATGAGTGTGTCTTGAACTCAGTAGTTCAAGGGTATTTCCCATGGAGAGGGCCATTTTGGTCATATTCTGAGAGTAATTTTTGGAGGTTCAGTCATGAGTCTCATTCCTTCCTGTGATTTTGGAAGGACCTCACTCCACATACTAAATCCCTTTCTGCTTCTGAGATCTGGAGTGGTTTCTGTTTCCTGAACTGCTGCACCACAAATTAGGAGAGAAGTTTTTTCCCCTCACTTGACAGCCCAGAGGTGGGTGGTCCCAGGCTGAGAAGGCAGCTGTGTCATCATCGATAGGTGACGCTCCCCTGTGTCCCACGTGACTGCTCCCCTCCTGCCAGAGCACGTCTCGTCGTGTTCCGCCCCACGCAGCGCGAGCTGGCTGGAGAGAATGCGGGGCGAGGGCTGCATTTTGCAGCGGGGGCCATATGCCCGTCGAAGGCCTGGGAGTCCTGTCTTTGAACGAGAGTTGGGGAGGACGGTGGGGTGTGCGATGTCTCTGCTGCACCATTTCTGCAGTTTGTTTTCTGGTGAGTTTCTTTGATTTCCTCTCGTACTTCCTCCTGGGTGGTGCACACTAAAACTTTTCAGTTAGTTCTCCTGGAGGATTTGGCTGCCCTCAGAGCAGAATGCTCCCTCTGGGGTTGTTATGGTCACCACTTTTACGAGAATCAGGTCTTTCACACTTGTTCTTCCAGTAAGTCTAAGCCGCTTGAAGATTTGTGTGCTCCCCACCCACCTAGATTAAAGTAGGAAATGAAACGTAAACCGCGAAATCCATGTTTTCTAGAAATGAAGGAAGCTCTATCATTTTTAGGCTGTTGCTTGTTTTCTGTGAAAGAACATTTTCTTTAAGCGATAGAGCCTGATGTACAGCCCACCATTCCAGGTTCCCACGAACAGAGGAGATCAGACAAGGCTAGATAAATTGGGGTTTCCAGGAATAGAAGACAATAAATACAAATCTCTAATACATTTTAAGAAATTGGAGAGGATATTACAGTCCAAACAGAAGCTATGAAAAAAAGATCACATGGAAAGTAGACCTCTTAGAAAGACATGATTGCTGAAATAAAAACGTAAATAGGCCTGGAAGATGGATTGTTCTGCATCTCTGAGAACGTAGGCCAGAGGTGGGAAGCATGCATGTGTGACTACCATTTCTAGCTCGGTCCTTAATACCGCCTGTAATCATTTTATGTGTGTGTTTTCACTTGCATTGAGGTAAGTTTTGGAGACAATGAATTGCGCATCATTAAGCTGTACACTTCAGTATACCTCTGACACCATCACCACAGATAAGATAGTCCGTAGCCCTTGTTTTGTGTCTGTGACCACCTGTGGTCCTATCACCAGTGGCCAGTGTTTTCCGTCTTCTCAGCTCTCCCGCGGCTCCTCCTACACCTGCCCTTAATCACCCCTTCCCCCTGCAAGGTAAGGTCACGTGAGGAGAGAAGGGCAGGTGTGTGATCCTTCTCGCAGGAGCTTGTCTTACAGAGGAAAGGGATTATAGCGAGTGGAAATTCCTTCTATTTCCCGCCAGTACATGAACAGTACTATGCGTACTGGTATTTATTTTTTCTCCCTTTGACCTGTTGTGATGAAGAATGGCTCCTTCTCCTGTTGAAGGATAATTCTTCCACCGCTTTGGCCTAACACTGCTGTTTAGAGACAGCAAGACCACCCCCTGCCCTCTCTCTTCCTGACCCTCCCTCACAGGCTGTCTCCTCCCACTGCTGCCCACAGCTCCAGTGTCTCAGACATTCCTTTCGCAGTTTTAGGTTAGTTGAATATATTTAGAATTCTGTTTTACTTAATCTGTTAGCTTTTTAGCTATACCTCTTCGCAGTTGCTAGAGATCATATTATGCATTTAACTAAAAGTGTGCTGTGGAAAGTTAAAATTGTGTCACTTGACATAAAATGTAAGAACCTTGGCATTGGATGGGTCCATTTCCCCTGCCTGTCCTTTATGCTGAAAGCGTATTGTGCCCTTTCTGTACGCATGTACGTTTATATGCACTATGTCTGCATATGAACTGTTCCGATGTTTTATCTGTATTTTAAGGAAACATTAAGTGGACAAACAGGATTTATTATTTTTGTTCCTCACCATTCCTTCCTAAAGACTGAATTTGTACTGGATACTATTTCCCTTCAGCCTAAAGAATTTCTGTTAACATTTCTTGTAGTGTATATCTGCTTATAGTGAATTCTCATTCTTATTTATCTGAAAATATCTTTATTTCACTTGTTTTTGTGAAGGATATTTTTGCTGAATATTGAATTCTTGGATGACAGATATTCCCCCCCCCCCCGTAGCACTCTGTTTTGTTCCACTGTCTCCTGCTTCCATTATTTCTAATGAGAAATCAGTATTATTTTGATAGTTGTTCCCTGTGTGTAATATGTCGTTTTCTGTGGGTATTTTTGAGATTGCTCTTTGGTTTTTTAGCAGTGTTACCTTGGGTTTTCTTTTCTTTCTTTTTTTTTTAATTTTATTTATCTGCCTAGGGGTTTTCTAGGCTTCATACATCTGTCTGGGCTGTCAACATATTTTGCATATTTTTAGTCATTATTTCTTCAAATAGTTTTCCTTCCGCATTCTTTTTCCACTCCTTCCAGGAACCCAGTTGTAAGCATGTTAGATCTCCTGATACCCTGTCAGTGGTACTGCAACCATATCCTTTCCTAAATCTTTTTTCTTTGTGTCTTCAGATTCATTATCTCTTGATCTTTCTTCAAGTTCACTGACTCTGTTCTTTCATCTCCAATCTCCTGTTAAGTTCGTCTAATAAGTTTACTTCAGATATTGTATTTTTTTAACGCTAGAATTTCCATTTGGTTCTTTTTCCTTAAACATATATTTTTTTCTGTACTGTGGTTTCCCATTGCTTTAGGAGAAGATTTTCCTTTAATTCTTTGAGATGTTGAAATTGCTTTGAAATTCTCATCTCTTAATTCTGATATCTGCTCATCGCAGAATTCGTCTTTATTGATTGAATTCTTTCCTGAATTTGGATCTTGTGTTCTTATGTCTTCATACGTCTAGAAGTTTGTTTGGATGGTGTCTTCAGCATTTCTAATGATACATTATAGACACTCTGGATTGCCTTATGGTCTTCTAAAGGGTACTGTGTTTTGAATTTGGTTTTGTTCTACTTGGTAGTTCACTGGGCTGAAGTCGAACTCTGAGCTCTAGCTTCCCTGCAATTGGGGGTCTTTGTTCACTTCTTTCAGCTGGACTGCTGGAAAGCCGCCCCGCATGTGGGTCATGTGGGGTCGGGGTGAGAGGATGCCAGAGTTAGGGCCCCTCCGAGGCACTCTCCCACCTCAGGTCTCCACGTCCCCCGTCGCTCCTCAGCCGCTGTGGTTACCCCCATCTTTGGCCTCTGAGTCTTCATGCCTTCAAGTCTGTGATTTTTCTAAGTGCGGAAGCCACGCTAAAACATTTATTCTGAGGCAAACCCAAAATATAACAAATAACAAAAAATGAAAATGAGAACTATAAAAATGGTCAACTCTCTGTTTTGGGGGACCTTCAAGACCACCCCCAGTTTTAATGATTACCTGGGAGAATCCCCCAGGACTCAGCACATAGTCCTCCTCATGACCATGATTGATTTTAGCAACGGGACACAGGGCACAGACAGCTGAGTGAAAGGCCCTGGGGTGAATCTGGAGGAAGCATGGCGCACGGTTCCGGAGCGCCTCCCAGCGGACCCTCACAGGACGTGCTGCACACCCCCAGCAGCACGTTACGAGAACACAAGTGAGATGGTGCCTACCAAGGAAACACAGGAGAGACTCATGGAGGCATTCCTCTGTCTGGCACATGTCAAGGTGCCAGACTCCCAGAAGGAAGCCTATGTTCGGTATAAACCACGCTGCTTGAATAAATCATTCAGGCACAGTGAGTCTTTCTTATCTGGGAATGGTGGGAATGCTCCTGAAATCCACATCTCTAGACCTCACCCAAGGGCCAGCCTTGCTTGTGAGCAGGCCTTTCTCAAGTCTGCGTTCCTTTTTCTGCACAGCCTACTGCCTCAGCCAAGGTGTCTTCACAGGAGAAGTGCTAGCAGTATTGTTCTGGGACCTCACGCAGCCGGGTGAGACCAGTCTGCATGCCTGCTGCCAGGTCTGCCTCGTATAGGCCCTGGCCAGAGCCCGTTAAAACAGTACCGTTCACCTTTTACCACCATGTCCAAGTGAGAAATCCCAGCTGCCAGACGTGCTGTAGGCCTGGCAGCCCCTTTGAATCTCAGATGCCAGTCACTGGCAGCAGGAGGGTTTCCTGCTGGACTGGAGAGCCTGCCGACAGTTGTGAGAAGCAAAAGTGCCCTCTTTCCTCTGCTCCTCCCCAGTGTTGTGCCACCCGGAGTCTTCATGTTGTCTTCCCAGACTTTCAGCTGAAAGGGTTTTATGCAAGAAGCACAAAACATTTGGGGAGCCTGGGTGGCTCATTTGGTTGAGTGTCTGACTCTTGGTTTTGGCTCACGTCATGAGATTGAGGGATCGAGGGACCTCAGGGTCATGAGATTGAGCCCTACATCAGGCTCCGTGCTTGGCGGTGAGTCCACTTGAGATTCTTTCTCTGCCTCTCCCCCCACCCCCGCTCGCTCTTTCTCCTGCTCTCTCTCAAATAAATCTTAAAAAAAAAAAGAAGAAGAAGAAGCACAAAGCATTTTTTACATGAAATTATTTTTTTCTTTAGAGAAAGAGAGATAGTGTGGGGGGGGTGGAGGCAGAGGGGCAGAGGGAGAAGGAGAGAGAATCTTATGCAGGCTCATGACCCTGAGATCATGACCTGAGCCAAAATCAAGAGTCAGACTCAAGAGACTGAGCCACTCAGGTTCCCCATACCAGAAAATACTTTTATACAACTTAATCCTGAAGACACATCATGTTTAGGAATTGGTCAAGAGGAAATCTGAATCTTCAAACCATTTCAAAATGGCTTTATGTACCCCACCACCGCTTTTGTCCCCATTATTTATCTGGGGAATGGCCCACAGAGATCATGTACTTTCTGGGGCAGCGGCACTGACTAATCAAACTACCTTACTCTCAGGTGCATACAGGGGGAGGTGAGGGAAGTGGGTTCAGGCTCGTGGTCCACTGTTGCAAACTGCAGCTGATCTGGAATGCCAACCACAAGTTAACAGCAGCCAGACACTCCCAAGACAGATGGGGCTGTGGAGGGTCACCAGCATGGGATGGACCTCCCTCTTGCAGCTTTGGGCAGGGGTCACAAGTTGGTGCCCCTAGCATCTTGATTTCATATGGCCCATCAGAGCATGGGCCCTTGATCATGGGCAGCTCAGATAAACCAGATGGCCCAGCCAGCATCCGGCTTGTTTTAATGGCTAATTTCCCTCCAGGGGTTGTGAATTCTTGCACCTGTTGCAGGTCCCAGCTCTGTTTGCGAGCCTGTTCCTCGATTCAGCTTGGCGCTGATCGTGCCATGCTTGAAACAGCCCTGGCAGACCACGTAGGGTCCAGCTTAGAGTCAAGTGCAGGCATTTGGGGTCTGTTGAGTCCAGGGGTCCAGATGATGGGACTTCCAGGCCATGCTGGGAGAGCTGTGCTAAGACGCAGCATCAGCCCTGCTCCAAGGAGGGCTTGAGGGGACGGTGGAGATGGGGGAGGGGGGTGCCTCGTTCTCAGGACACATTGGGAAGCCCACCCTGTTCAGACACCAGCTTGGCCCTCCATCCACAGCTTTTACCTTGCTGTGCAGTGAGCTTGAGTTTGACGAGTTCTTGTGTGAGTGGCTAGTTTTCTCTTTTTACATTCGTTTTTTCAATAGTCACTAGATTGTTGTATCAAACCTGCATTTGTATTACAGAATTTACCTTAAACTTAGAAGTCTCTTTTCACTTTCCAGTTGAGCACCTTCAGGTATCTTCAAGCCCTCCTTGGAGCAGGGCTGATGCTGCGTCTTAGCACAGCTCTCACAGCATGGCCTGGAAGTCGCATCATCTGGAACCCTGGACTCAACAGACCCCAAATGCCTTCAGGTATCTTCAGGTGTACGTGATGCCCATTGTTAACGCGTAGATTATTAATGAAACGGAAAAGGAATCCTAGTCTTCCTTCAGAGGGCAGCAGGGAGACTGGAAATGCGGGCAGCGCATGGGCCAGGGCACTGTGGCTTCAGGGTCCTGAGGGCAGGCAGGCAGCAGCCCTGGCGAGGAGCATGGGGACACAGCGGGCTGGGGTTCTTTCCCTCCTAGCTGATGTGGGTCTTGTTTAAATTTCAGGCCTGTAATAAGGACAGATTTCTGAAACTTCCGTATAGCATTGTACTTGTCCAGCTTTCTGATAGCCAATTAAGAATAGATATATATATTTTAAAACAACTGAAATCCCAAGAACTAAAAGAGTTCTGATAGTTTACTCTGAAAGGCTCCAGTATCATCTCCATTGGTGGATGTAACTCACCCACTAAGAATATTACTTGTGTCCACATGAATCAGTTTGAAAAATACAGGAGCATATTTAGATTATAACAAATTCAGTAGGTCACTCTACATCCACATGATCATTTGCATCCTCCCTGTGTGAACTCAGGTATGCTTCCTACCTGTGTGCTTTGGAGTTTTGTCTCCTAATGTCAGTTACACGCCGGTCACGTTAGGATGTGTGGGATCACCACACAGAAGAAATGGGAAGTCACTCGCCCTTGGGCTGTCTAGTAGGCAGTACAGTCAGAATCCTGTGTGGGTGTTGGTGGTTAAAGTCCATACAGGCAAGGAACTTTTTGGTACTATAAATTGTTTGTGATCTCCTGGTAAACATAATCATGCACCATTAAAAAAGTAAAATTTGTTATCAATACATTTTCACCTATTATAACATTATTTTAATAAAATTATATAGAGTTTTAAAAACTAAAATTTATAAATCAACAGATGTACTTTTATAAATTGCCTTAAAATAAGGTGCTTCAGTGTCATGTCCAGAGACTTACTGTTTAAGCATTTACCTGTTGCCTGTGAGTCGGGTAATCTAAACGATTTTTTTCTACTTCAGAGCTAGTTCTGGGAAAGTTGCTGTGATGTGTGAATAGTTAAAGCCTTACCATACAATTTTATAAATATAGATCGTGGGGATGTGCTTCAGGCACATGGGAGAAATGCAGTATGTTCATAGCTTCAAGGAAGTCAGCTGTTTATGGCAAATGCAGTAGCTGTTAGAAGAAAAACATGCAAGTAAATTTAGGAATTTGCTAAATTGTTTTATAGATCTTATGCGGAATTGTGAGGATTATTTAAATCCCACTAAATTCTTGGGTACCCATGTAACTCCTGAGTACTCATACACAGTATGACAGAACTCCACGAAGTATATTTCCACCTTTAAACTTGGAATCTGGGACAGCCCCAGGCAACATGGAGCTTTTGAGCAACTCCCAAGTGCTCGACATACACCTATCATTAAGTAGTAGTCTTTTAGAACCAAGAGAAATTGCCACACCTCTGTTGAGCTTAAAAATTATTTCCCTTAGTTATCCTCCATCCTAACCTAGTGTTGGCACACAAAGTATAGGAAAACCAACCATCACTTTTGGTACATAACATATGAAAAATATTAGTCGGTGATTGAAAAATTTCCAAGTAATTTTGTCTAATTATAATGTAATTAATTCAGATATTCTGTATTCCAGGACCTTTTTTCAGTCAGTGCTTATGTGTATGCCCAGAAGCCACAACTGGATATTCATAGTTTTGAAGGCACATTTACCAGGGTAAGTTAAATCTTGTGTTAAATACAAAGATATTCATTGTGTATATACGTTAAAAACAGCAAATCTTAAATTTGAATAAATGAGAACAGAAGCTTTGAACTGAAAAGGGAAAGCCTAGAGAATGTTTCAAGTTCTTAAATTTTCCCACATCCGGTCTCTGTGGGATATACTCAGTACAGTGTTTTTGTTTAGCACATTTACTCTGGAGAAAGTCCTTCTCCCTGAAAATATTACGAGCCAGTAAGATGAAGTACTTTCACTAGTTCAGTGTGAGTTTGGATAGGATTTAATAGACTGTGATACCCACATTGTTTCCTGGTTTGTATTGACTGGATGGCTGTGCATCTGCTCATGTACACGTGTGTGCTTCATTGGATTCTTTGCACGATCATGGTGTTTTGCTATAGCTTGAAGTCCCTTCTCCCCAGTGACTCCCCAATCAGATTTGGAGGACTCAGTAACTTTTGATTTTAACAGCTGATATTATAAATGCTTCATAATACTTAAGGGGTTTGTGGGGGAACCTGGATGGCTCAGTCGTTAAGCGTCTGCCTTCGGCTCAGGTCATGGTCCCAGGGTCCTGGGATCGAGCCCCACATCGGGCTCCCTGCTCAGCAGGACGCCTGCTTCTCCCTCTCCCACTCCCCCTGCTTATGTTCCCTCTCTCGCTGTGTCTCTCTCTGTCAAATAAAGAAATAAAATCTTTTAAAAATATATATATAATCCTTAAGGGGTTTTAGTATATGTCTATAGTTTACTCTTAATTGCTGCAGATTTCTGTTGGTATAGTCTGCTTCGTTTCCCTCTTGTTCACGTGCCAGGATTAGTGAGCAGTTGTCATCATTTGAGAAAGCACTTGCTAATGCCAGATAATGAGGACATTATGGGGATGTAAAAATGAGGATGCCTGTGGAGGAGATAGTCATTGGCCATTGCTTTGTAACTTTATTTTTACGAGTGCTTCAGTAACAGTATGTTCAAGGTGTTCATGGAAACAGATGAGGGAGACGAGGCAGTGCATAATGAGGTCTGGAGAGAATACCGAGATCTTTATGTGTTTTTGTAAAAATATTTATGAAGAAAGCATCTTCTAATTAAAGACAATGTAGCATTATTTGAGAAAAAGCCTTTCCAAAGGGCTTCCTTAGTACGATAAGAGTTATTAACTTAGGGGGCGCCTGGGTGGCTCAGTCAGTTGAGTGTCTGCTTTTGGCTCAGGCCATGATCCCAGGGTCCTGGGATTGAGCCTCACATCAGGCTCCCTGCTCAGCTTCTCCTTCTGCCTCTGCCACTCCCCCTGCTTGTGCGCTCTCAAATCTTTCTTGTGTCAAAAAAATGGATAAAATTAAAAAAAAAAAAGTTATTAACTTAGCCACTATTAATATTTTGGAATAATATTTGCTTACTTCCTTTCTGTTTCACAGATTTATATTGCTTATCACTTGCTAAGAGTTGGAAATGTCTGCTAGACAATGTGTGGAATCCCCCTGAAATCAGTGCGAGGGAGCAAGAGTTTGGCTGAACACAGCCAGGCTGCAAAGCGCAGTTCACACAGTGCGTGACTGAGCATGGGACGGTGCGTGACCTGTGTGCATGGCCGAGCGTGTGAGACTGTATGTGAGTGAGCGTGCAGATGTGGGGGAAGGGTAGCCAGGCTCCTTCCTGAAGGTCTTGTCAGAAGAAGGAAGAAGCCATTTAAGCATTTTCAGCTTAGAAGAGAGATTGTAATATTGGTGTATGTAAAAGAGTCCTCTAGACTTCCGGTTTGCTTGGGATGAAGGCAGTCACCTGAATTTGCTCCCATCCCACTGCGTCCCCAAACCGTACGGGTCAGGTGCAGGTAGCTCGGGCTGCCTGTAGCTCGTGCACGCAGCACACAGGGGAGAAAGAAAACACTGTGAGCTCCAGTTTCTGTAGTGAGGAAAAGTACCCCACATGGCACAGTCACCTCCAGAGCCAGGAGAGGGCACAAGGATTTTCTCTCAGGATTTGGATCTGATGGCGGCTTTGTAGTTCTCTGAACTTCTATTTAGCTCGTGTGAGTTACCGCATGTTCTTGATGGGAACAGTCCTGGCCTTTCGTGGCCTCCATTTAGTGTTTCTGACAAGATTTTATTTCACTCCTTTTAAATACATTCATAGTGAATTCCGGATTATTTTAGGAGAAAAAGCTTTATTTTTTGTGTACATCTTTCAAAAAGGAAGAAAGGAAAAACCATGCTAAATAACTGGCTTTCTAACTGGAAAGTGGAAATCACCAGTATTAAGTGAGCGTTTAAAGAAGTGACATCTGCATATATTCCTTTTCTAGAGTATGAACTACAAGGGAGAGAAAACATAGTGTATATCAGCCTAAGTAATTAAATAAGAATCAGAGCGAATTAATTCAGGTGTCCTGTGGCAATTCACGTATTATGTATTCTGTTGCCTGAGCAGCATCTAATTATGCACATTGTGAATACTGTCCGCTGCTTACCCTATAATGTCAGGGTAACCCCAGCTGCTCACTGCATGACATCCCGAGTGATAGAAATGATCCATGTTATTATTGATAGAATTGATTTGCTTATTGTTCAGGACCTAGCAATTCTCCCTGAAGTTTAGAGTTTAAAACTGTAGCCAGTTTGAAATATTATCAGTGTTCCTAGGCCTTTAACATCGCCTTCCCATTTAATGTTCTTTATATGTACTTTCTGCTGTCATTTCTTCTGCAAACCATAGCACACTCATCATTGTTCAGGTCTTTTCCAATCAAAATACTCTATCCTTTCTAAAAAGCAGATCTCTGTTGTTTGTTAAGAGGGGTGCACTATTGTGAAAACAGCTTCACGTGGTGACATTTTGCTTTCTCCCTCCCCAGAGCAAATTTCATCTTTGCAAACCGTGTAACATTAAGGAGAAGGAAACCGAGAGACAAAGTGACTCAGAGATAATTTCTTTCCCATCTTCCCAATCTTTATTCTGTATTCTATGAGATTGGTAAGGAGCTATCTTTTACAATAATTTTCTTAGTATTAGAAAAAGTTTAATGTTTAAAGTCCATCATTGTTATTACAGAATTGAAAAGAAACTGCATAGATATTGTGTGTTCTTCAGTACATAATTGTGCTAGAAATAGACAAAATGAATTCACATGATTAAATAGTTGTAGAAAAGTAATGGGAGAACCAACTTAAGTTTCTAAAATGAAATTGTATTGAACCTTTTATTTGCAGTTTAGAAAGCCTTATAATAATAGAAAGACTGACAAAATTTACGTATTTTAAAAGATTTTATTTATTTTACAGAATGAGCGAGAGAGAGAGAGCACAAGTGGGGTGGTGGGGGGAAGAGCAGAAGGAGAGGGAAAGAATCTCAAGCAGACTCCCTGCTGAGTGCAGAGCCTGACACGGGGCTTGATCTCACGGCCCTGAGATCATGACCTGAGCTGAAATCAAGAGTTGGATGCTTAATCGACTGGACCATCCAGCTGCCCCATGTCTATTTTTTAATGCCTTATTTTCTTGGAGTTTGACACAGTGGGAAAATGTTGTACTAAAGGATCTGTGTGCATAGGTAATGTTTAGATGTCCATATGTAAGGACCCCTAGGAAGAGTTTCAAACTCATAAAAGTGTACTCATTTGTACTTTGGTGGTCACTTGATGATGGGCAGCTACAGGCAGGTTGTGCCTCAAAGGAGTGCTTCTAAGGCATGCCACGGATTAGGACAGCTTAGAATAACAGCCGACTGCTGGCTTCCCACGGCGTGCAAAGATAAGGGGTGCTGGAGAGTAGAGGGGGGCTCCACGTGTTTCTACTGTTTGATTTCTTCAATTACTGGGCAAATATGGGTGCCTGCTCTGCGCTTGGTGCTCAGAAGATCTAGGTCAACACCATAGTTACATAGCTCACAGTCTGGGTCGGGGGGAGAGAAGCATGGAAATTGCCACGATACATGAAGATAATTCAGAGTTCACATTAGAGAATCATTTTATTTGTTTCATACTTTTTTTTTATTTTTTTTAAAGATTTTATTTATTTATTTACAGAGAGAGAGCGAGAGCAGGAACACAAGCAGGGGGAGTGGGAGAGGGAGAAGCAGGCTCACCGCTGAGCAGGGAGCCCGATGTGGGGCTCGATCCCAGGACCCTGGGATCATGACCTGAGCCGAAGGCAGCCGCTTAACCGACTGAGCCACCCAGGCGCCCCTGTTTCATACTTTAAATGATAAGTGTGTGAGTCAACAACTGGCAGGTTTTATCCAAATTATATACTCCATTTGCTAGGTTGTGGCTGTAACTCCTAGATTAACATATAATTGAAAGATAAGCCATGTGGACCATATTTGGGAAATAGGAGTGAGCGTTGTTCTCACTCCTATTTCATCAGTGTCTTTCAGGGTTGGATTCTAAGACCATCTCTCAATGGATCAGAAGTTACACATTTTAGTTCAGCTATAAATAAATTCAAGTACAAAACAGTTGATGCAGAGAGGCCACATACTCCTCTTTTGAATGTTGATGCTTTGTTCTGTAAAATCATAAAAGTCAAAGGGGAACTCCGTTTTCTTGGAGGATTTATTTCTCAGGTGATTGTTACCTCTGCTTTGAACAGCTGCTTTGGTTCTACACAGAGGGACCAAGTGGCAGCTCCCTTCCCTGGCATTTTCCTGTGGAAGAATCGAGCGCACAAGCACAGTACTTGAATACCGTCCCGTGTGGTAAAGACGCTCACGACGGTACGCGGGCTGCTGTGCGGGAGCTCCGTCAGAGGCCGGCTGTGTTTGAACATTTGTAAGGCTGTGGTCACCATTGCTGAGAAGCTGTATAAACTGAAGTGGTTACAAGTGCTCCGAAGTGTGACAGTCTTTCTCCTTCTGACGTAAACACTAGTGTGACTCTTCTGACTCTTCCAAGTTGTTTCTCAGAAACACATTTTTAGTGGGATCGTGGAAGCCTGATGTTTTTTTTTCTTAAAAAATACTTTTCCATAGTATTTTGTATATTGATGCCGTTATGTAATTATTAATAGGTTTTTCCAGCTACACCTACTAAATGCAGCAAAGTGTAGAACAGATTTTACTTGACAAACTATATTTGAAGAAGTCACTTCACAGTGACTGTAAGATGAGAAAGAAAGTGAGTGTGTCTCCAGAAGCAGAGCTTTGGCCATACACGGGGGCCGTGGTCCACAGATCCCTTTCATCAAGGGCCGTCTGCGGAGCTCCTGGATCTTAGACCCAGTTTAAGAACTGATACTCAGAAGACTTCCTTTTCTGTTCTGTTCTTTGCTACCGTTGCGCTCCTGCCCGTCCGTGCGTGCGCCGGTGGCGCACTGTGTGTCACTGCGTGTGTCCCTTTTTGGCTCTTGCACTAGACCAGGGACAACTGCGGTGAAAGGCGCGCTCAGCTCTCCTCCTGGCCCCAGCCTCTAACACGGGCTGTGGGCTCTGCCTAGGAACCGAGTGCGTACTGGAAAGAGTAGAATGAACTCTCCTCTTCCCACAGGATGTACCCTAGGCACATTGACATTATATACCCCTCTCTATTCTTAAAATGGGTTGATTTTCAAGAGACACCACCCACCTGTGTTTTGAACACTGAATGGCATCGCAGTCAAATGACGAAGCCTGTCTTATCTGTCGAGTGGTAGCTTTCTTTTTAGGGCTCTCTGACGGCCTCGCGAGGGCTCTAGATGGCTGTGGTCCGAGGACTTAACTGCTGACTGTCCAGTGCTTGGAATGCAAGAGGCTGAGCAGCGGCTGGTCCTGCTGTCCCATGTCCACGAGGCCGCTGTGTGCCAAGCCCTTCCCTTGAATTCAATTTAAATTACAGTGTTTCACCTGATCAATATTTGCAATACTAGGGGAAATATTTTGGAAACTTGTCAGGATTGGTTTAGATGTTGTACCTCACAAATAAATCAGAGAACCAAATATCTAGTAAGTGCCTTCCAAGTAATTAGCAAAACGGCCAGAATTTATATCATTGAAAACGACTGGATGAGGGTCGCCTGGGTGGCTCAGTCGGTTAAGGGGGTCGGCCTTCGGCTCAGGTCATGGTCCCAGAGTCCCAGGATCGAGTCCCACATCAGGCTCCCTGCTCAGCGGGGAACCTGCTTCTCCCTCTGTCCTTTACCCTGCTTGTGGTCTCTCTCTCTCTCTCTCAAATAAATAAAAGCTTAAAAAAAAATGGTTTGATGAGTGAACGGAAAGAAAACACCAGTAGCACAAACCTCTGTTTCTTACACGCATGTTTGAAAATTTCAGTTTGTTTCCTCCTTCCCAAGTTACTTTTACTTCTCTGATCTTAAAATACAATTCTCCATGGAGGGGGCATTATAGAAGAGAGACTCATGCCACTCGGGACAGTGAAGGTTTGGTACCTCAGACACATAAAGGCAATATGCCACCACGCTTGAAATCTTTCCTGGGATACTTCCAGGGGCAGGGCTCTGGGCTTTTGTAATTCTCTATTCTAGAAACACTCCATAATCAAAATTGCAAGAATGCTGTATAGACCATGTCTTCAGATCAGGGCGAAAAGTTCCCAGATTTGAAATATTTTTGTGTTTAAACATACGCATTATAATGTAAAGATAAAACCGGAGTGTGCGTTATTGTTATTGTGATAATGACTTATGGCCGTGCTTGAGATCTGTACACAGTAGTTCCTAACATACAGCTTACCTCTGAGCTTTTTTTAAATGAAAAATGTCTAGTATAATAATAATTTTAAAGAAAAATAAAATACAAATGTTGCCTTTATAGAGATAGATACAGATATGTATTCGTTTTAAAATGTTCACAGATAGACTTTTTTCTCCCGTGAATATGTGTATTTGAAAAACATAACCCTTCTCTTTAGCAAAAGGCGAGGACGCCATATTCTACAATAGCCACTAAGTAGAGGTTGATGGGTTAATTTATAATTTATCTGTGATAATATTTTATACTTTTCCAGGAGGGCTGTGGTTGTTATTAAGTTACATGTTGGAAGATAAAATTTTAGTTTGCTGCCTGAAAGAAATAGAACATGTAGTGGTTTAATGCAAATTTGAAATTATTTATATTAAAGTTAAATATCTTAAAAATGAATTGATTAAAGGCATTCTTTCCACTTATAATTTCATTTCTTTAAGTATTCCCGTATGTTTTGTAATTTTTTTCATTTTGTTATGGCAAAATACACGTAACATAAAATTTACCATCGTAAACATTTTTAAGTGTATAGTGCAGTGGCCGTAAATATGTTCATTATGTTGTGCAGGAATCACCACCATTCACATCATAAAACTGAAACTCTGTCCCGATGAAAGACTCACTCCCCCTACCTGCTCCCTGCAGCCCTTGGCACGCACCATTCTCCTTTCTGTCTCTGAGATTTTTTTGGCTAAGTACCTCATGTAACTAGAATCATGCAGTGTTTGTCTTACTGGGATTGGCTTGTTTTACTCGGCACCAGGCCCTCGAGGATGATTTGTGTTGTAGCAGGTGCAGTAGACTCGGTAATATTCCATTAGATGGATAGGCCACAGTCTGCCTCCATCCATCCATCCATCCAACCATCCACGGACATTGGGTTGCTTCCACGTGGTCGCTCCTGGGGATAATTCTGCTACGAACTTGGAGGTACAAATATCTCTTCGAGACCCTCCTTTCCATTTTGGGGGGGTCTATACCCACAAGTGGAATTTCTGGATCAAATCGTAATTCCGTTTTCAACTTTTGGGGGACCCACCGTACCGTTTCCCACAGCGGCTGCCCCATTTTACCTTCCCACCAGTAGCGCACAGGGGTCCCATTTCTCCACATCCTCTGTTTCCTCCTTTTCTGAGCATTGCCATCCTCATGAGTGTGTGGTGTGAAGTGGGACCTCATTGGGCTTTTGATTTGCTGTTCCCCAATGATTAGTGATCTTGAGCATCTTTTCATGTCTTTTTGGCCATTTATATATCTTTGGAGAAATGTCTATTTGAGTCATTTTCCCATTTTTGAATGTTTTTTTGGTGGTGGTGATGAGTTTCAGGGGTTCTCTTTATATTCTGGATGTTAATCCCTTGTCAGATCTATGATTTGCAGATATTTTCTCCCATTCTTTGGGTTGTCTTTTTACTCTGGATAGTGTCTTTTGATGCACACAATTTAAAAATTTCATGAAGTTCGATTTGTCTGTTCTTTCTCTTGCTGCCTCTGCCTTTGGTGTCACATCCAAGAAATCACTACCAAATTCAGTTTCATGAAGCTTTTGTCCGATGTTTTCTTCTAAGGGTTTTGTTGTCGTAAGACTTACATTTAGGTTTTTGGTACATTTTTAGTTATTTTTATATGTGGTATTAGGGAAGGGTAACTTTATTGTTTTGCATGTGGATACCAGTTTTGCACTGGTATCATTTATTTATTGAATTTATTGAAAGACTCTTTTCTCCGGTGGAAGGTCTTGGCACCCTCATCAAAAATTATTTTAACCATCTATGCAAGTGTTTGTTTCTGGGCTCTTCATTTTATTCCACTGGTCTGTATGTTTGTCTTTATGCCAGCACCACACCATTCTGATTACTGTAGATTTGTAGTAAATTTTAAAATCAAGTATGATTCTTTTTTTTTTTTAAGATTTTATTTATTTGAGAGAGAGAATGAGATAGAGCAGGAGAGGGGGGAGGGTCAGAGGGAGAAGCAGACTCCCCGCTGAGCGGGGAGCCCCATACGGGACTCGATCCCGGGACTCCAGGATCATGCCCTGAGTCGAAGGCAGTCGCCCAACCAACTGAGCCACCCAGGCGCCCAAAATCAAGTATGATTCTTCCAGTTTTGTTCTTTTGTTCCTCCAAGATTGTTTTAGATGTTGGGATCCCTTGCAATTCCATATGAATTTTAAGAGGGTTTTTCTATTTCTGCAGAAAATGTCATTGGGATTTTGATAAAGGATTGCATTGAATCTGTAGGTCACTCTGGGTATTCTTGACATTGTAACAATATTAAGTCTTCCAATCCATGAATATGGGATGTGTTTCCATTTATTTATGTCTTCTTTACTTTCATCAGTTTTGCAGTTTTTATTGTACAAGTCTTTCAAGTTAATTCCTAAATATTTTATTATTTTTGAAGGTAGGTGGAATTGTTCTTATAATTTCCTTTTCAGATTGTTCATTGGTAGTGTGTAGAAATGCAACTGATTTTTTTTTTTAAGATTTATTCATTTATTTTGGGGGGGGTGCAGAAGGAGGGGGCGAGAGAGTCTCAAGCAGACTCCACCCTGAGCCCAGGGCCAGACACAGGGCTTGATCCCACTACCCTGAGATCATGACCTGAGCTGAAACCAAGAGTTGGACACTTAACTGATGCTTAACTACCCCGCCTAGGCGCCCCTGAAATGCAGCTATTTGTATGTTGACTGTGTGGCCTGCTGCTTTGCTGAATTCATTTGTTAGGTCAATCTTCTTGTGGAATCTTCAGTGTTTTTTATATACAAGATCATATCTGCAAACAAGTAATATTACTTATTCCTTCCCAATAACGTGGCTTTTATTTCTTTTTCTTTCATAATTGCTATAGCTAGAACTTCCAGTACTATGTTCTAAGCTGAATAGACATAGTGAAAGTGGGCATCCTGACCAAAAAAAAAGGTTTCAGTCTTTCACCATCTGGTATGGTGCTCACTGTGGGCTTTTCATGTATGGCTTGTATTATGTTGATGTAGTTCCCCCCCCCCAGTTTTGTTTTTAAGGTTTTATTTGAATTATTTGACAGAGCGAGCATAAGCAGGAGGAGGGGCAGTGGGAGAGGGAGCAGCAGGCTCCCCACTGAGCAGGGAGCCCAATGTAGGACTCGATCCCAGGACCCTGGGATCATGACCTGAGCTGAAGGCAGGCGCTTAACCTACTGAGCCACCCAGACCCCCCTGTAGTTCCCTTCTTTTCCTAGTTTCATTGAATGCTTTTGCTTTTTTTCCCTCAATCACAAAAGCGTATTGAATATTTGCATTTTCTGCATCAGTTGAGATGATCATGTGGATTTTTTTCTTCATTCTGTTAATATAATGTATTACATTGATTGGCTTACATGTTGAACCAACCTTGCATTTTGCTTGGTCATCGTGTATAATCCTTTTAATGTTTTGCTAAATTCTATTCACTAGTATTACAAGATTTTTGTTTGCATCAGTGATCATCAAGAATGTTGATCTTTATTTTTCTTGTCATGTCTGTGTCTGGCTTTGGTATCAGGGTTGTGCTGGGTTTATAGAGTGAGTTAGGAGATGTCCCTTCTCTAATTTTTTGAAAGTTTGAGAAGGATTGATGTTAGTCTTTCTTTGCATTTTTGGTAGATTTCACCAGTGAAGTCATTGGACCCAGGGCTTTTCTCTGTCAGATTTTTTATTATTGATTCAGTCTCTTAGCTAGATATATAGGTCTATTCAGATTTTCTATTTCTTCATGATTACTCTTAGTAGGTTTTGTGTTTCTAGAAATTCATCCATTCATCCAATTTCTTGCCACATGGGTACTAATGTATTCTCTTTTAATCCTTTTTATTTCCGTTGAAGTGTAATATTTTCCCACTTTGGTTTCTGAATTTAGTAGTTTGAGTCTTCTTTTTTGTTTTTTTCTCAGTCCAACTAGCTACAGGTTTGCCAGTTTTGTTGATGTTTTCAAAGAATGAACTTTTGCTTTCATTCACTTTTAAAATTGTTTTTCTGTTCTTTATTTCATTTATCTTTGCTCTAATCTTTATTTTTTCCTTCCTTCAGCTGGCTTTAGGTTTAGTTTAGTCTTCTTTTTCTAGTTCCATAGTTGTAAAGTTACGTCATCGATTTGAGATCTTTCCTCTTTTTTAATATAAGCATATATTATAGCTTTAAATTTCCCCCTTATCACCACTTATGTTGCACCTCCCAAGTTTTTTATCATTTGTCTCTAAGTATCTTTTAATTTCCTTTGTGATTTCTTTGTAATCCATTGGTTGTTTAAAAGTTGTTGAATTTCCACAGTTCTGTGAATTTTCTGTTATTGATTTCTCTCTTTATCTCATTGTGGTTGGAGTAGATACTTTGTATGATGATCTGTTGGAGCTTCATTTGTAACATAAGGTCTGTCCTGGGAAATGTCCCATGTGCACTTGAGAAGAATGTGTATGCTGTTTTTGGGTGGAATGTTCTGCATGTCTGTTAGATCTAGTTGGCTTATTTTGCCAAGTTTTCTCTTTACTTACTTCTGTCTGGTTGTTCTAGCCATAATTGTGAGTGGAATATTAAGGTCTCTATTACTCTTGAGCTATTTCTCCCTTAAGTTCTATCAGTTTTTGCTTCATATATTTTTACAGGTTTTCATTAGATGCACAGTTGTTTATAATCGTATCTTCCTGCCTTATTGAACGTTTAATTAATATATAATGTCTCTTATAACCTTTTTTGGTTTCACATTTAATTTGCTGATATTAGTGTAGCCACACCTGCTCACTTTTGCTTACTATTCTCATGGAATAGCTCTTTTCACTTGCAACTTCTTTGTGTCTTTGGATCTAAAGTGAGTCTCAGCATGTAGACAGTATATAGTTGGATCATGTATTTTTATCCATTGTGCCAATCTGTCTTTTGATGGTTGAGTTTAATCCATTGATACTTGAAGTAATTACTGAAAAGAAGGGACTTAACTTCTGTCATTGTTCAATTTTTTGTGTGCCTTATATATATATATTTTTTGTCCCTCATTTCCTACATTACTGTCTTCTATTGTGTTTAGTTGGTGTTTGTAGGGAAATGTTTAAATTTCTCGTTTCCTTTTGTGCATATTCTATAGCTGTTTTCTTTGTGGTTACCATGGGAATTACATTTAACATTCTGAAGATATAACACTCTAATTTGAATTTATACCAACTTAAGTTCAATAACATACAAAGGCTGTGCTCCTTTATAGCTCTGTGCCCACCCCTTATGTTTGCTGATTTCACACAATTACATCTTTATACGGTCTGTGACTAAAAATGTAAACGAATAGTTCTTTTAAATGCACCCAGCCTCTTCATGTAGAAAACAAGATTTGGAGTTACAAACCAAAATTACAACAATACTAGGTTTTATGTATTATTCTTTTAAGTCATGTAGAGAACAAAAAGTGCAGTTACAAACCATTGCTACAATAATATTTGCCTTTATAATTGCCTGTATTCTCACCGTTCTTGAGATCTTTATTTCCCCATGTAGTTTCGAGTTATTGTACCCTCTTCTTTTACCTGCAGGACTCCCTTGAACAGTTCTTGCAGGAAAGGTCTAGTGGGACACATACTCTCTAAGCTTTTGTTTGTCTGGGAATATCTTGATTTTACCCATATTTTTGAAGGACAGTTTGCTGGATATGGGATTCTTGGCTGACATGGGTGTGTGTTTGTTTGAGCACTTTGTATCACCACACTGCCTTCTGGTCTCCACTATTTCTAATGAAAAATCTGCATAGAACCTTATTGGGAATTCCTTGTATGTGATGGTTTGCTTCTTTCATACTGCTTTCAAGATTCTCTTTTTGTCTTTTTTTTTTTAAAGATTTATTTATTTAATTTTTTAAAATTTTATTTTATTTTATTATGTTATGTTAGTCACCATGCAGTACATCATTAGTTTTTGAGGTAGTGATCCACGATTCATTGTTTTCGTATAACACCCAGTGCTCCATGCAGTACGTGCCCTCCTTAATACCCATCACCGGGCTAACCCATCCCCCCACCCCCCTCCCCTCTAGAACCTCAGTTTGTTTCTCAGAGTCCATCGTCTCTCATGGTTCGTCTCTCCCTCTGATTCCCCCCCTTCATTCTTCCCTTCCTTCTCCTAACGTCCTCCCTGCTATTCCTTACGTTTCACAAATAAGTGAGACCATATGATAATTGACTTTCTCTGCTTGACTTATTTCACATAGCATAATCTCCTCCAGTCCCATCCAAGTTGATGTAAAAGTTGGGTATTCATCCTTTCTGATGGCTGAGTAATATTCCATTGTATATAAGGACCACATCTTCTTTATCCATTGATCTGTTGAAGGGCATCTCAGCTCTTTCCACAGTTTGGCTATTGTGGACATTGCTGCTATGAACATTGGGGTGCATATGGCCCTTCTTTTCACTACATCTGTGTCTTTGGGGTAAATACCCAGAAGTGCAATTGCTGGGTCATAGGGTAGCTAATGTGAGATGGGAATCCATCAAAATCCTAGAGGAGAACATAGGCAGTAACCTCTTTGCCATTGGCCACGCAACTTCTTTCAAGATACATCTCCAAAGGCTAGTGAAACAGAAGCAAAAATGAACTATTGGGACTTCATCAAGATAAAAAGCTTCTGCACAGCAAAGGAAACAGTCAACAAAACAAAGAGGCAACCCACAGAATGGGAGAAGATATTTGCAAATGACACTACAGACAAAGCGCTGATTTCCAAGATCTATAAAGAACTTCTCAAACTTGACACCCAAAAAACAAATAAGTCAAAAAAATGGGCAATAGACATGAACAGACACTTCTCTGAAGAAGACATACAAATGGCTAACAGACCCATGAAAAAATGGTCATCATCATTAGCCATCAGGGAAATTCAAGTCAAAACCACATTGAGATACCACCTTACACCAGTTAGAATGGCAAACATGGACAAGGCAAGAAACAACAAATGTTGGAGAGGTTGTGGAGACAGGGAACCCTCTTACACTGTGGGTGGGAATGCAAGTTGGTACAGCCAGTTTGGAAAACAGTGTGGAGGTGCCTCAAAAAATTAAAAATAGTGCTGACCTATTTATTTATTTTCGAGAAAGAGATAGAGAATACGTGGCGGGGAGGGACGGAGGGAGAATGAGAGTCTCAAGCAGACTCTGCGCCGATCGTGGAGTCCAGTGTGGGGGTCAGTCTCACAACCCTGAGGTCATGACCTAAGCCGAAACAAAAGTCAGACACCTAATGACTGAGCCACCTGGGCGCCCTTGTCTTTGTCTTTTAAAACTTTTATGATAATGTGTCTCTATGTGGGTCTCTTTGAGTTCATCTTCCTTGGATTTGCTTGAGCTTCTTCACTGTTTACATGCATGTCTTTCATCAGATTTGGGGTGTTTTCATCCATTACTTCTTCACATATTCTCTCTGCCCTTTTCATTCTGTCTTCCACTTCTGGGACTCCCACAATACCTATATTGGTTTGTACCTTGGTGTCCTGCACTCCCTCAGACCTTTTTAATTTTCCTCCACCTGTTTTCATTCTGTTTCCCAGACTTGGTCATTTCCGTTGTTCCGTGTTCAGGTTTGCTGATTCTTCTGCGTGGTTAGATCTGCCTTAAATCTCTTTAGGGGAATTTTCATTTCAGTCATCGTACTTTTCAGCTCTTGACTTTCTTCTGCTTTCTGTTGAGGTTTTCTGTCTCTTCATATTTACGTTTCGTTCACACATTGTTTTCTTGGCATTCTCCACGTCTTCATTTCTTTAAACATCCTTAATACTTTCCTTTTAAAGTCTTTGTCTCGTATATCTGACATCAGGTCTTTTTCAGGGGTTGTTTCTGTTGATTTACAATGTTCCTTTAAATGGGCCATACTAGGCGCCTGGGTGGCCCAGTTGGTTAAGCGACTGCCTTCAGCTCAGGTCATGATCCCAGAGTCCCTGGATCGAGTCCCACATGTGGCTCCCTGCTCAGTGGGGAGTCTGCTTCTCCCTCTGACCCTCTCTTCTCTCATGCTCTTTCTCACTCTCTCAAATAAATAAAATCTTAAAAAAAAAAATAAATGGGCCATACTTTTTTTGTTGTTGTTTTGTTTTTAATGCCTTGTTATTGAACACTTTGTTTTTAGTGTAATGATGTACCTCTGGAAGTCCATTCTCGCCCTTCTTCCGGGCTTGCTGGGGTTTTAGTCATTATATTTATTTGTTGATTTACTTATTTTTTATGATTATAGACTGTCTCTGTGCTGGGTTATCAGTCTGAGGTGTACATTTAATGTCTTTTCAGGTCTTTTCTGAGCTTTTTCTTGGGCACCCACAGTCACTTTGTGTTTTTTTCCATATATGCAGTTGTTTTAGAATGTTCTAGTGTTTAATGTCTGGCTCCCAGAAGGGGGACAATGGGGCCCTCGCCCTTCCAATGCCCTTGGAGTCACTGGAGCTGGAGGGCCGCCAGCGAGGGCCGCCAGGCTCTGTGTCTGCACCTGTGTGATCAGAAGCAGCCGGCAGTGGTCAGAGCTTAGACTCCTGCTCTTTGGAGGACGGGGTGCTTCTTGCCCACCTGGCGTCTGCAGGCTGCCCCAGAAAGACGTGCACAGCTGCCTGCCGCACGGCTGGGTAGCTGCTCTGTGCTGGGAGTTAGAAGAGACCAAAACTGACTACTTCCCCTGGACAGCTGCAAGCCTTCAGCCGACTCCACAGTCCCCAAATAGTCCCATCAGACAGATTCTGCCATGTGGTCATTGCCCGGTGGGCAGAGATTCCTGGTGCTCCCTGCTCTGCCCTCTTCCCAGGAGCCTCTGTCTAAATTCCCATTTTTCACCTTTATTCTGCAGTGCCATTTCACTGCTCATTCACTGAATCCAGCTTGTATGTTTGTTTTATCACTGCAGATATCTGAAGTAAAAAAAGTTGCTAACTTGCCATTTTTCCCCTTCTCTGTGAACAGGAAGACTGCCACCCACCCATTCATGAGAGTCTCAGCCTAGAAAATACACTGCGGGCGAGCACCATTGTTGCATCAGGTATGAAACAAGTTCTCTTGTTAGTGTCAGCTCTCACATTTGGTGGTGCTTTTGTGCTGGAGTGACTCTGTGCAGTATCTCTGAAAATAACCACCTTGTACCACCCAGGGACCTTACGGATCATTCCCTGTAGTTGGCGGGTGTGGGGCAGGACCTGAGGGGCTGAGTGCTAAGCAAGCGCTGGCTGTGGGCTGTGCGCTGCAAGGAGCAAGGCCTCCGTGGAGCAGGGCAGCGGCATTTCGTGGGTTCTGATCCCTCTTCTCGCCAGACTTGTCAATGTCCCTTACTGGGAGGTGGCCTAGCGCAACCGGGGAAGGAAGGGGTGGTATTTGGGGGTTTTCCCACTCCTCAGTCACCCAGTAGAATTTGGAAGAGATCACTGTGGTGGGTTTGTCTGTCAGGGAGAAAAGTATTAGATGAGATAGGGGGCCTGGGGAGATATTTCCTGTTCAGCCTTTGGGGACCAGAGTAAAGCGTCTTAATTTTCTTCTGAGTGAAATTGGAGGATGTTGGAGTATTTCTAGTGGCTGAACAGGGAGGTCACCTAAATATACATTTTGGGAAGTAAATTTCTCTGGGAGGTATTGAAATCTAAATGCTGGTCAGCTTTTCAGAAAGTAGTTGACTTGCTAATGGTAAACAGGAGTGAATCTTAGCAGCAGGGAGCGTGAAGGCTGCTGGTGGGGGTAGGAAGGGTAGGGGATGTTCAGAGTAGGGCTGTCTGTCTTCTTAATCTGTGGCCCAGCGCCCATAGAGCCTGGTTGCTCTTCTGGTGGTTTTGTAAGAATCCCTCTGCAGAGACCAGGCGCTGTTGAATGCACTGTCCTCGGGAGCGCGCATGGGCGAGGACTACTTTAATAAAGCGAGGCGGGTGCTTTACGCTCTGCTGAGTACCACAGGGAAGTATAGGGTGCCCCCAAAACAAAGAAGCCAAAATCCTTACCTGATCAGAGTTTGAAGGAAGAGCAAACAGGTGCGTGAGGTCAAGGGGTGGAAAGGTGTGGGGAGGATTCGTGAGCGCACCAGCAGCTACGTGAGGGCCTCTTGAGCTGCAGGCTGACGAGGATGGTGCCGGGGCCTGGTGTCTGGGGCTCGGGGAAAGGCCGGGCAGTTCTGTGCGCGTGCGCCGTGGGGGCCTGTGTGCACAGCAGCGTGTCAGTCAGGCTCCTGTAGGGGTCCACGTGTGCACCTTCTAGGGAATAGAGGAGGAGAGGGGCCTTAGGTGTATACTAATGTTTCCTATGTTTAATAAAAATCTGAGGGCAACTAGGACAATTTTAATAGAAATTGAGGTCTTTCATGATTTTTGTACTGATGATCTTTTAAATTTCTCAAACTAAAGAGAAAGAGAAGTCAGGATAGCACACCAAGGAGGGGTGGGGAGCAGGCCAGGTCTCGGGCTGTGTAGACCCCAGGATGGGGAGACTGGCTGTGCCCGGGGGGTCACTGGAGAGGGCACTGCGGCCAGGAGGAGTCCCCGAATCTTGAGCTCACGCGTCCTCCACGCTGCCGATCTTTGCTGACCTTGCTGACAGCTGCGCCCTGGCTCGGTGTGGTGCTGCACAGCCTCATCGCGCCGGCCCCCATTGTTCGCTCGGTCACACAGCCAGGCTGTCCCAGGGTCGGGATTGGAATCCATCCTCGACAGCTGTCACCCTTCAGCCTTTAGCGTTTAATAGCTGATAGGAAAATATTTAAAACATAGCACATATGAGCTGATACTTGGTCACTGATTTCACATTTTCCCCATGTCTAGAGCTGTATTCTGTTTTGTTTCCATCATATTGAAGATGCTTTTTTAAAAAAAAAAATACGTTTTATTTGCTCTTTTGTTCCCTGTGTATTAGAATGTTGCTACTGACCCTAGTGCTATCGATCTGTGGCCTTTCTTCTCACAGAGGCAGAAGCCCCCGAGCAGAAGGCCTATGTGATGCGCCCGGTAACCCCCGTACAAACGTTTCCTCTCCAGGCGACCTTGGCACGTGGAAGCTCTTGGTTGCACACGTGGGCAGAACAGACACAAATCTAGGCGTCACATATGCTTGCCACATTGATGACTGTTTCTCATTCTCTCATGGGTTGAATTCAGTGCACCCGGGCTTTTTATCTTCCAGGAAAGTATTTATGCTGCTCAAAAACCATCCGTTCAAAAAAACTTAAGTCTTAAGACGCCTCTTAAGATTCATTTGTGTTTGGACATTTTAAAAATGCAAGCTCTTTTCATTAATTTTAAATATTTTAACACATACTTACCTTTATTTAAAAACCTTAATAATGTGAGCAATTACTAGACTCTGTATATTATGAAACTGCTGTATCCTGAGCAATGTTTGAAAGACCTTGGGTTTCCAGGAGTAATTTAAGGGCTCATATCTTCTTTATACTTGATTATAAGTTGAGAAAGAATTGTTTTAAATCTTACTTTTAAATACGTGTCCACTGAATTCAGGTTGCCTCCTAGGTGAAGTGAACTTGGGCCTTCCTCCGTCATCCTGGGGTTCTGAGTGCATGGGAATGAGGGCTCACGTTAACACCACAGAGGATCCGAGGGCCAAGGGTCCCTGAAAAGGGACAAACACAACTGCTTGTGGTGCCCTCCATCTTCTTCCCCTTGTCTGTTAGTGAACGCCATTCCCAGAGCAGAGTCAGTGTCCCAGAGAGCTGCCACGTTGCAAGTGATAAGTGGACAAGAGAGTGTTCTGAAATTAAACTGCCAAGAGCCTGGAAGCAGGGATGTGCCCTAGAGCAGGGCTGCTGGGCGTGTGTGCCAGCGGGGGTCCAGGGTGACCCCTCTAGAGCGGGGGCTTGTGTGCCGACGGCGGTGACCCCCCCAGAGCAGGGCTGCTGGGCGTGTGTGCCGACAGGGGTCTAGGCTGACCCCTCTAGAGCGGGGGCCTGTGTGCCGACGGCGGTGACCCCCCCAGAGCAGGGCTGCTGTGGGGCCTGCTGTGCCGACGGGGGTCTAGGGTGACCCCTCCCTCTAGAGGGGGGCCTGTACGTAGACAGGGGTCCAGGGCTGGTACTGATTGTGATAAATACAGAAAATGAGAGTAAACACTTGGATACTTCTATAGCAGTTTGATGAAATAATTTAGGTTGAAAAAATTGGAACATATATATTCTTTTTGGTTTTTGTGTGGTTTCATTTCTCTTGGTAATTTTTGGCATGATATTTTATGAGACTAGTCCTCGTGCCGGATTAGAAACTTAAAATCACACTGTCCCTTTAGTGGGCATGGTGTGTGAGGCTCCTGCGGCAGAGCGGTTGCCTGATGGGCCTCGGGAAAGCAGGAAAAGCTGCCCCACTGCAGTCCCCTGAGGGACACAACCCGCGAGCTGTGGTGCAGGAGGGCAGCGGGGGTCATGGAGGACACAGCGGCGCCGCACGCTGCTGCTGCTTGCACCTCGGGTCTCGGGACTGGGCAGTCCTGGCCGCTGGGAAGTGGGTGCGGCTGCCCTGCTGTCCCCGGACGCATGGCACGCTCACCGGGCGGGGCCCAGACCTGGTGCAGGTCGCAGTGTCCGCCTGTGTCCCTGGCTCAGTCTCGCCGTGTTGCTCTCCTGAGGCAAATCCGTAGTCTTTGCTGGCCGCCTTTGTGCTCCCCATCTGTTGCAGGCACACGAAAACTCTGCAGTGGGTGGGCCGCCCACGCTCGGGGTTTTGTTGAGACTGGCACGAGGAAAGCACTTCTGCATGGGAGCCAGCAGGTGCCTAAGTGACAGTCAGGAACTACTTCGGATGGTTGAGCATTCTCGAGGTCTGTCCATGTGTCTGTCTGTCTCTGACACGTTCTCTCTGTCAGACTTTCTGATGAATGTGCTCTGTTGTGTTCCCTCTCTGGTCTTGTTTCCAAAATGAACAGGTGACCACTTTGCCATATGTATCTATATATATGTATCTATAGATAGATTTGCCGTACATAACAGGGTTTGGTCAACCTTTCAGCCTGTACTAGTCCATAAGTAGGTGCCCTTTGTCAAAAAGAATGGAGAGTACTGCAAATACGCCATACTGACTTCACTAATTTTAGTAGTTAAAAAGCATGACCGACTTGGAAAAAAATGCATTATTCTAATTCCTTTTCAGTGAGAATGGGATGAGATAATGCATGGGAGAGCCTTTACCAGACTTCAGTAGATTATACAAGGAAAACCATGGGAGGAATTCTGTTAAATACTCTTTATGTACGTTGTATTTAACCTGCAGTACTGATTAAATATGCTATCTATGTGTATCTGAATGCATTACGTTTTCTTAGTCTTGTCATTTCTCAGATTGCATTTTGGATACTTGTAACTGCAATACCAGCCTAGAATCAACATTACTAATAGTTTGTCTGGATTTTAGGACAGTGTTTTCTAGCCTAATTAATTTTTAAGTCTTTTCTGAGACTTTTTGTTCTGCTAATATTAAAAATAATTTTGCAGTTTGTCTTCCGTTTTTGTACTTTTTTAACATTAGTGAGCTCATTTCACATGAGACACTCCTATATTTTAAGTTTAATTGGCAAAATAGGAAGAAACTACTGACGCAGTCGGATTGAATGTACTGTTTGACACAAGAGCTGTGTGTGTTTGGGGTGGGGTCCTCTACGGCACTGGCTCATTACGTAATCTGTGCTTTCCTGAGCACTAAGTGCAGACCCACCATCTGCAGCTCTGCTGGGCACTGCTCTACAGAGGCCGCATCTGTGCAGTTTGGGCTGCCCTCTGTGCTGGAGGGGCTGCTCTGCTTTCAAGGGGCTCAGGAAATTCAACCACACAGCTCTGCAAGCGGCTCACAATTAAAACAGGGGGAAGAAAGGAAATGCTTATTTTGAAAGAAACGTGTAACCTCTGCAGATGTGACCACTGAGCAGCCCTCTAGCACCTCCCTGTCTTCCTGAACATTCCATGGAGGAAACCGTTCATTATCTAATGCGTCTAATTTGCAGCTATGTGTTCATATAAATCCAAGAGATCACTAGGATCACATTTATTCCCTGGGTCCTGACTTACAACGCACTAAATTTCACACGTTACATTAATGTGACATCAAAGAGTTTTTGTACAATTATTATAGTGAATTCTGCAGTGGTGTTGGTCTCAGTGAGTATTTATGGACGTGATTTTCTTTCTTTAATCATTTCTCATCCTCAGAATTTATGAAAACTAGGAATATAGATTATGCATAGCTGCAGTTTAGAAACAGACCTGTTCTGTGGTTTTTAATTTAATATTACAGAGGTGAGTGCCTCTGAGCCTTTGTAATCCAATGGTTGTTCTAGGGGTATTTTAGTATTCTTTTACCTTAAGTTTGATAGGCATACACACTTAGAAAACCAAACTTTCAGGAGACATGAGTAAAAAAGGCTAATAACATCTAAATTCAACATCAAATGTTATTTATGTAATTGTCTCTTACTGTTTTAATTGTATAGGTGCTAAAATGTCAGCGGAGGCTCTTATACCTAGTAGTACTCAAGTCTCGCTCAGGGAAGGTGGTTCGGCTGGTGCGGTCTTGGTTTGAAGGTCCCATGATGCATCTGACCACTTGAGAACACAGCCTCTCTTCACTTACCTGTGGTGTTTGCACACGTGAACCGAGTGATGTTGTATATAGGTAAATGTGTATAGCTTAAAAAATCAGTTGAGTTCCTCAAAGCTTATTTTGAAAGTTGAGATTAGACTCTCTTGACCTAGCCAACTCAAATGTGCTGTTAGATAAATTTATATAAAATTAAGCAGTGAATAATATTTTCCATCAAGACAATTGATTAGAAAGTGTTCTCTCTGTGCTTCCCCTTTGAGGCATCTCTCTGTAAGGACCACTTTCGTGTTTTTGCAGGTACTGTAATAGGTGTTGTCATTTATACTGGAAAAGAGACTCGAAGTGTAATGAACACATCCAATCCAAAAAATAAGGTAGGCTAGATTAAGGAGCAGCTGCTTTAATGACTTGATTTTCCCTTTCAGTAAGAAAGTACATGCAGTCCTGAAGAGCTTGTTCATTTTAGGTTAATATAAATAACCTAAAAACAGACTTTCAAAAATGTTGGTGTTTTCAGATGTGAATTCTCTGTATTTATGTAACAGCATGCTCAGACTGAAGAACTTCCAAAAGTATCTTTTCTTGGTTAATCAAAGTTTCCGTGTCTCTTAAGTTTTCTTTGTTGGATATACAATTTGCCCATAAATAGTGAGTTGTGGTCTCTTCTTTTCAGTTTATTTTACAGTTTGCGTTCTTTTTTTTATGTCGATGGCTCATTTTTAAAATAGAATCTACATTAGTATGTTACAGTATTTGATAGTGCGACACTGTTGAACTCATTTAAGTTATTTTCATTTCATAGCATGTTGAAAACAGGTTTTAGTTTTAAAGACTGCTTGATTATATTCCTAAATTGATCATCTTTCTGTTATACTTCTGAAATTGTTTAGGTAGGCAGCATGTGTATGCAAGTTACATAGGAACCAAAAAAAAGTTAGTTTGATATCTCAGTTGCTATTATTTGGTTAATACATTTTGTATGGTCAAGTCACAGAATTTGCCGATGTCCACTTTATGAGAAGCTCTTTTTAACTGTGCATTTTACTCCTTTTTATTTGAAATATAATCTGAGGTGTATCTGAGTAGAACAAAAAAAGTGCTGTCGTGGATTCATACCTTGCTTTCTGAGTAATCAATAGAAAAGGTTGTCTTTTGTAGGAATTTTTATTGCAAAGCAATAGAAATGAAATAATTCTTTGAAAAGATATTTTTAAGGACAAGATGTATTCCATTTTTTCAGCTAAATATTGTTTTAAAAAATAACCCTTCCAACATTAGGAAAGCGTTCCTTACCCTTTGAATGTCCGTGCCTATTTGCAGTGCTTCAGAGTGGTTCTGACACGTTTGCTGGCTGGCAAGTGTCCTCGCCCCCGCCGGGCCACACGGGTCATCCCAGGGAGCTCGATGAAGTAGTGTTCATTAGGACTCCAAATGTCTGTGTGTGACACATTCATATTAGTTTAAATTCTGATTGTGATAACATGGAAAATTATCCCTGTTGATGTCTGTTACAAAACTTGCGCTCATTTGAGGAAATTGAATATACTTCAAGTCCTTATTTTTTCAGTAGAGTTAAATCTATTTAAAAATAAATTATTAAATTATTGACAGATTACATGCATATTTGTGTATGTTTTCTGTGAAGTATAGCAATATTTTTTTTTCTTTAGTAAGCAAAACTAGAATGTTCTACCTGTGCATATACAAGTTCTAGGGTATGTTTTGTTTCTTAATCATTTCTAATCGTTTTACTTTTAGGATGACTTTGAGGGTCAATTTTATTTTCAATAGTAAGCTTTAAAATCTGAAAAGTGATCCTGTCATGGAATCCAACTCCTGTTTCCTCCCAGCTTACTCTTTGGGGTGGCTTCTTTTCTGTTCCCTCCTGTTGTCTGTCCTCACCTCACTGCTCTGCACACACCTTTGGTTTTGGCTCCATGCTCTTCCCCTTGGGCGTGGACACAGAAGCCGTCGGGTGACCTTTCCCAGGTGTATACCGGAGGTGAAGAACTCCGGCCTGGGGCTTTGCTGCCCGGTCAGCGTCTGGGCATTGCCACTAGCCAGCTCTGTGACCCTGGGCAGATGGCTTAATTCTGTGTCTTACCGCTCAGTACACATTACCCACCATGACTGTCTTCCTCGACAGGGAAGTGTGCATTGGGAATGAGTGCCCAGAAATACTCAGTGCGCCCCTAGCTGTGCGGGCACCCCACCCCACACTGTCCCGCCAGGGGGCCCGGAGACCTGCTCCTTGCCCATGTCGGCAGCCGTCCTTCCGCTCCACTCCTCTTCCTCCGTCCCTGCTTTAAAACCAAACAAAACCTCTAAATGTCCTTGGTGCTAACACAGCACACCTCTAATAGGAAGGGCATCTCTGACTTTTTGCAGAACTGGATTCAGAACCCTGCTCTGCCACGTGTCAGCCTCACAGGTGGAGCAAACGTGCTCTTCCATGGCCGGCACCTTCCTGGTGCTCCATCAG
Source organism: Eumetopias jubatus (assembly GCF_037043125.1). Lineage (NCBI taxonomy): Eukaryota > Metazoa > Chordata > Mammalia > Carnivora > Otariidae > Eumetopias > Eumetopias jubatus. Next base: position 510,718 of record NW_028274842.1, on the reverse strand, counting down.
CTCCAGGTGGAAGTCTTTGTACCTGTGATGGCTGAGGCCCAGGCAGAGCGCCAACACATGGCAGGTGCTGTTTGAAGCACCCGGTACGTAACGTCGTGAATCTGCGTGACCACCCTCAGAGGAAATGGTGGCAGCTGGTTTTGGAGCGGGGACGTTGTGGTGCAGTCACCGTGGTGCTTCTCCCTGAAAGCGCTGCGGGTCAGAATGCGTCAGCTTGAGAGGAAGCGCTTGTGTAAATTAAGGAATGCTCCTAGGAGAAGAATAAAATCTCTAAATTTGCGTATGTTATTAAATATTTCTAAGTGTCAAATGCCAGATTTATAAGAAAAAAATTCAGGAAACATGAGCATGCTACAGTGGGCAAAAAGTAACGGATGTAACTTATCTAGGGGAAGGACTGATACATGTTGAATGAAAAGATGATGTGATCTATTCAGATCCCTAAAGAGAGAAAGGAAGACATCATGTAAAGATGACCTCTCAGTGTTCTTGCAGTGGCTTACTAAACCAGCCAACGTTTGGCCTTCAGAGAAGGCCACCCGAAACACAAAGGAAACATCTCAGACGGAAGTCAGACCATTTCCGAGTTTCTCTTCTTTAGGGAAGCGCACTGTTCCTCAGACTCCGTTCTGTGTGCACGCAGGGCAGTGACAGACACAGTGCTCCGGTGAGATTTCGCTGTGGTGCTCACGACAGCAGAGTAATTGGGGCTGGAAATACGTACTTATGAAAGAGTCCTGTCTCTGAGTCATGCTGTGACACACATGGCCCTGAAAACCACAGTGGCTTACTACAGCAAAGACCGCTTTCCTCCTCAGTATGGGTCTGACACGTTGGCAGGTGCTCTGCTCATCGTGGTCCCTCGGGGAGCCCTCCTGGACACGTGCTTCCAGGACCACTGGGGACGAAGACACAGACGGGGCGGGTTACATACCAAGTGGCTCAGGTCACCTTTCCTTGGCCAGAGCAAGGAATGGCCCTCACAGAAGGTGAGTGGGTCACGGGGGTAGAGGCCAACCCCCAGTGCAGAAGGAGAGAAAGGGGGACTACTTAATAACTTAGGACCACTGGCTACCCCAGCGTGGTCCTAGAGGAGCGCTCCCAGGCCTTTTATGTACAGTAAGAGCCAGAACGAGACAGGAACCTCGTCAAACCTCCTAGTGCTGGCAGTGAAGGGTTGAAGTGGCAGAAGAGCGGCCAGGGAGGAAGAGGCTGAAGGAGGAAGGCACTCGTAGCAGTGGGTGGAGGTCCACAGCGTGCCGGCGCTCTGGAGGTCGTTGGGGAGAAAAATGAAAAGAGACGAGTAGATTTAGCAACAGGAGAATCATTGTCTTTGATTTGTTCCGGGGGAATCAGATGCAAAGGCAGCAGGAAGGTCGGGGATGAGGGGAAGGACAGCGGGGCCGAGGGTTGGGAGGGAGCCCGAAGCACCAGGACAGCAGCAGGGATGCGGGCAGAGGGCTTTATTGATTTTGTTTGTTTCTGGTTGAGAAAATTGTAAAATTATTCATGCTTTCCATAAAAGAAGAGAGGGCCCTAGTTTATAAAGGAGAAGCTGCCGTCTATGGAAGAACGCGTTCCACGGTCATCCCGCAGTCACTTCAGATCACCGAAGAGAAGATTCTGTGGTCACTGGGGGAAGAGCTGCTGTGTGCAGTAGGGCGTGGCTCCATGGCTCTGGACACATGTGGACGGTCCTCAGTCCGTCAGCCGGTGTGTCCTTGCTATCGCTCTGTAGTGCCTTTATTCCCTGCCTTCCCGTAGCGTGCGGAGGAGGGACCTGCTCATTTGTGAAACGTCTGTGCGCTTCTGGGATGGAGGCACTGCGGGAAGAGAGCAGTGCTGACAGGTGGGGGAGAAGCCAGTGATAACAGTCATTCAGGTGGGGAGAGGGATGCACAGCACGGCCGGAGTTGGAGAGGATTCGCCAAACGATTCAGCCTCATCAGTTCTTGAGTGATGGAAGGACCCAACAGCTGCTGGGATTCTTAAGTTTGTAATGGAGCCAGTAAGGAGTGTGTGGCTTTCTCAGGCCGATGTTCAAGAGCCCCAGAGCAGAAGCAGAGACATGGGCAGAGAAATGGCCGGTCCAGAGTGACAGGTGGTGGGGCAGGCGAGTCGGGGAACTTGCACAGTCGCAGGTGCACACAGTTGGCGGTACTCAACATCATGGCCCGCTCGTAGGGCCCCCGTTCCCCTTGGTGGAGTCGTTGGTGAGGACTGTTGCACAGAGCCCTGTCTCCCCCTGGGAAAAGCGCCAGCCGTCCCCACGGGTCAGGGGATGTGCGTGTGACTTCCCTGTGGAGGCCGGAGGTGCTCATGCACCAGCATTTGTCCCTTTCAGAATACCCTCCCAGAGCTGAGGAGAGGGATGTTCGCCATTGAACCAGTGTTGCTCGTTGCTTCATAAAACCTGTTTTTAAACTTGTCCTTCTGCCCATCCCATTTCCCAAGCCTTAATTTGGGCCTTTCTCCTTTTGTCTTCATTTTGTCTGTTCCGTTCTTCTCTAGCTGCTTGTCAGAAAGAAAACATCCAACAGAAAAATGAGGAGAAAAATGTGATCACTTGCCTCATCTTCTGCTGTGGCCACAGATGCCTGCACTCTACCCCAGGCATGCATTTTAAGAAACAGAGAAGGCAGTTTCTCTACCTGCTGCCTTAGCCACTTGTCTTACTCTGCGGCACCTCCCTATCCACACGGCCTTGTCTCGTGGCCCAGCTGAGTGGCCCTGGGCTGGTGACATCAGTGTTACCTCTGCCTGCGCGGAGACTGCCCCAGGGTGTCTCTCCTAGACCTCCTGAATTGGAAATTGGGGGTGCAGCCAGCCCTGAGGGCTGGGACCCATACTGATAACTGAGAGCCACCGCCTCCTCAGTGGCCACGACAATCTGAGATGGAAAGAGAATTCGTAGGCAGGTGAACTAAGCTGCAGTCAGATTCATCACTGACAGATGAGCCATGTTAGTTCACCCTTTCAGAGTGGTCCTTGGAATCCAAGTTGATCCTTTTATAGAATCAGAATATACAGCTTTAAGCTTATTACAAGGGTTTATCGGAGTACTCTTTAAAATGTAGCACGTTTTATCTAGTTGTGTCGATTAATACCAAAGTCTATGATGTTGTTCGATGGAGGAGAGTTCTGAGATATAGACCAGTTCTCGAGGCTCTTTTTCAGGACAAAAATGCATGGCTCCAGGACTCCCAACAGGCGCAAGGCAGGGACATGGGGTCTACCCAGTCTGAAATTGTTATCTTAAAACTTCAAACAAACCAAAAGTTTTTATTACTAAGGAGTTACTTTTATAATAATATTTGGTGAAAGTTTAAATTATAAGGAATACAACTTGAGTAATGGACTGTTGTATAAAGCCTAGCTTGAGATATATTTAATAAGATGATACTTGATTACATTTAAGAGGGAAAATTCTTACAGGTGGTGAAGAAAAATCAGTTGTGACAGGCTGCCATTTTCATGCCATTCATAATAATAAGTTGCTCAGAGCAAGAGCATCAGGGATGAAATGGTAATACAGATTGCTTCAGGCAGTTATTGTAATCCCTTGGGCATATTGATTTGTGTTTCTAATAAAAAGATGCTTTCAGATGTCTCACTGACAGACAGGTGATATGTGCCATTATGTGAATTAGAGCTACTTCTTGTTCTCTGAATTATCGTAAAGGCATTTTCAGATAACAGAACAAAATAGAATCATTTATGCTGTACTTTGTAGGTTGAAATATCAAGGCTGTGTTGGAGAATAGCTTTCTTATTTTAAAAAGGACAGTTTATTAATATTTTAAAAGTTGTATTGACTTGTATTAAGATGTTACCATAGAATAACTTCCTTCTCTTTTTTCTTGTGGTTTCTTGTGTGCAATCATAGTACCCCTTAATTTTTCTAATAGTTGTCTTCTTGAGTAATAAAATATCCCTGGGTTTAAATATCTGTTTAGAAACGTGATCGTGTGCCTCGCGCACGTGCTGTGTGCTGTAGAATACGGCAACTGTAAATAACGAGACTTCAGGAATGCTGTATTTGGATAACTGTTACTAATATTAACAAATCATAGTGTTTGAAAGCCTCATCAGGAAAAGATCAACAAGAGAAACAAGCCTACAATAACGTGGTTCAGCGGCATGCCGACAGGACCCAGGGTGGCTCTAGGGGTTATGGCCCCACATACCCTGCCTTTGCTGCACTTGTGTGACTGCACACTTTCATATTGCAGCTGCTCACCATGAAAAGTTGTGTTTCTTCATCAGCATTGTGAATGTAAATAAACTTACAATTTCAGGAAAGCAATAAAGAGGCAAAATGCTAAAGGGTTAAAAAGCAATCCTAATGATAACATCTGGGACATAATGCTCTGTCAGAGTATGCAGCAAATATCTACACCAGAAAACCGGGATTTAGTCCCTAAGTTCCTTTTAAGTATGAATTTGATTATAAAGCAGGTGTTCTAAATAGGAACACGAGCGTATTTGTTATTTAAATACTTTGTATCACTAAAAAGCCTTAGTTTTACATAAAGTTCTGAATGAGGAGGGCTTACTAATCATTTGTCGAAAACTACTCGATAGGGTATTTTATCATTTCTGAGCAGTATAGTTAAATTCTTTATAACCAAAGTCTTAACAAAGAAGTACAGGGGCACCTGGGTGGCTCAGTTGGTTCAGCGTCTGACTCTTGATTTCGGCTCAGGTGGTGATCTCAGAGTCCTGGGATCCAGCCCCGAGGAGGGCTCCACGCTCAGCAGGGAGTCTGCTTAGGATCCTCTCTCTCCTTCTCCCTCAGCTCCTCCACCTAGTGCCCGCTCCCTCTGTCTCTCTAAATAAGTAAATAAATCTTAAAAAACGAAAGAAGTATAGTTTATTCAAGAAGCAAATGTTTTCATAATTGTCTTTGTTTTTTGAAATCCTTGTTTCCTTACTCCGAGCCTATAAAAACTTAGAAATTTGTGGAAGTTGTGATGCCTTTCGATCACAATGTTTCCATCTTTTATGAGCTCACAAAACTGAGTACTTACCATCATCAGATAATCCTGAAGCCTTTTTTGGTGGAAGCCATTTTGGACAGGTGAGAAATGGGATCTGGAATATCTAGTAGAACCGAGAGTAAGGAGTAAGACCAGTTTTAAAACTTGGGACAGGAACTGAAGGAAGGTGGAGTGTGGGTGACGATGGTATGAGTGGAGACTGGGAAGGGGGGTAATGAGGTTTTCCTGTTGCTTTGAGATTCCCAGAGTCATGTCTTCTTCCCAAGAGGGCTGTGGTGGGTCTGAGTGGTACAGACCCACAGTGCAACTGTGCACACGGGGGGTCTTCCTCAGGATCAGGAACAGGTTGTGTGCACGGTGTGGGTTCAGAAGCAGACTTTCCTGGGGGTAAATTCCAAGCCAGGCCAGCTAGAAGGGAAGGCCACATGGGCTCCTTACTGTGTCCTGGGAAGGCCTACTGTGCAGCGTGTTCGGCCCCTGCGTTGGCTCCTCCTCGTTAGAGAGAGAAGTTGGTCCTCGGTGGGGACATGGACTAGCCAGCACTTGGCAGGCCGTGCAGGGTGCTTGTCCTGGGGGCTGAGGTCTCGGTGGGTTTGGAGGCCCGCTGGCTCCTTGTGCAGGGCGCCTCCAGCTTGCTGCCCGGGCCCCAAGCCTGTCCCCCGGAGAGCTGGCCCCACGCTGGCCACCATGACCGTGTCAGACCTCTGGCATAGCGCCCAGCACGTGTGCTGAATGATTAGATAGTTTTACTAAGGAGCTGATTGTCTTTTTTCCCCTCCATAGTTAATTTTTTCTAAGCGACAATTGTTTTAAAAATATTCCTCAGAAACAAATCTTAAAACATCTGGTTTCAACTTAATTGTCTTCTCATACTTCTGAAAATATATTCTGAATGCTACCGTTTTTTAAAAAATTTGAGTTGTCGTTAGAGTAGCAACTGTACCAAAGTTTCTTTTTTAAAACTGCATTAACTAAAACGTGTGTATGATAAATTTAACGTGAAATTAAATAGCTTTCTCTTCTCCTATGTAATTAGCGGTGTCAGCTAATAATTACCTTTTGTAAAACTTTAAAATATATCGTGTGTGTGTCTGTGTGTGTGTGAGCTTTCCCACTGTGATGAACTGTTGATTGCCTGGGATTTCTTTCTGAGGGCCAGTCATCCACAGCAAGCATCTCTGAGTCTTGTTTTTAAACTGTGTAATACCATCAAAATCAAAACTTTTTTGAGGCCTTGAGTCACAATGACATTTTTGAACACAGTGAGGACACAGAAACTTCTGTGGGATAAGTTACACATCAGACAGTCCTTTTTTTTTTTTTGGTTTCAGTATAAATTGAAATCAACATGCCAGGGTATTTCTTCATAGTATTTTCTAGAGGCAATAGGAAAAGTTTTGAGCGAGCCCAAAACATACTGGTTAAAGGTTAATTAGTTCCTTCCTCCAGTGAACAGAGCCTCCAGTGGCAAAGCTTTAGCAAAGATCAGTGAAATACTTACTGTTTGATGTTTTTAAATTCTGGTGGGAGGAGCGCTGCGCGGGGCTGGGGGGGTTGGCTCAGAAGGATGGTGGTCCTGAGGTCACAGAGGACAGGGATGCGCGGGGCCCGCTGGGTGTTTCACGTAGTGTAAAAACCCCCATCCTAGTGATCATGTGAGCTTGGTCCTGATGCAGGTTAGTTAATAACTGAGGCCGGGTTAGTTCGTGCAGTGGGCTGGCTGAGTGAGCTGTTTGGTTGGTTGATTTGAATTTGTGCTGAAATGAGGCCGAGATTGAGAGGGCCCTTCAGAAGAGCACTGTCTTGTGTTACTCTCACCCTGAAGAAGGAGGGCCGCTGGCAAATGACAGGCAGACCCACAGTGACCCCGAGGTGCCGACGGTGCCGCCCGGGGGCTTCGTGTCAGCCTGGGCACCTGTGTTAATTGGCTCTTTTACTCCATTAAAACTTCTAAATTTGTAAACAACCAAGACATTATTATAGACAGAACTATAACATTACATTCTGATTATGAATCTTATTTTTTGAAGCACATCTAGTTCACAAAAATTACTTTCAGAAGAGAGGAGAATTGTTTGGAATGCAAAGTTTGTACAAGTTTTCACGCTGATAATTTAGGGATTTAAAATGATCTATTTTATACAGATGCACAGCAGTGTGGGTATTAACTTTGAAAATACAGTTACTGCCTAAGCTGCAAATCACTGTTTCCGCAGCGGCTCCTCTGGCAGGAGACGGGGTCGTAAAAACTCCGGTGAATTGAAGATGTGCGCGCTGTGTGAGAGGGTGGCGTACCTGTGGGCTGGTGGCTGGAGCGCCAGGCTCTCATCGTCGTCTTCCCTTGCACCTGCGCCCTCCAGCCTCCCCATCCCTTCCCATGCGGCTAGCCTCCCCCATCCCCCCATGGTTACCAGCACCCACTCCCGTCTGGGGCGCCCCTCCGCCCATCAGGGTTTCCCATACTTCTGGGATGGCACCCCATCCAGGCAGTGCTGCCATTCCCTCACCTGCACAGCTCAGACAGCTGCAGTCCTGTTCTCTTGGCATCACACATGCTCACAAAGTGCAGATTGGTTGAGGTTAGTTTCCTGCCCAGAGCCATTCCTGGGGTCCCTATTTCTTTTTCTTTTTTCTTTTTATTAGCATATAATGTATTATTTGTTTCAGGGACACAGGTCTGTGATTCATCAGTCTTACACAATTCACAGTGCTCACCATAGCACATACCCTCCCCAATGTCCATCACGCAGCCACCCCATCCCTCCCACCCCCCACCACTCCAGCGACCCTCAGTTTGTTTCCTGAGATTAAGAATTCCTCATATCAGTGAGGTCCTATGATACACGTCTTTCTCTGATTGACTTATAAGTTTCTTTTCTTTTTTTTTTTTAAAGATTTTATTTATTTATTTGAGAGAGAGAGAATGAGAGATAGCACGAGAGGGAAGAGGGTCAGAGGGAGAAGCAGACTCCCTGCTGAGCAGGGAGCCCGACGCAGGACTTGATCCCAGGCCTCCAGGATCATGACCTGAGCCGAAGGCAGTCGCTTAACCAACTGAGCCACCCAGGCACCCTCTCTGATTGCCTTAGTTCACTCAGCATAACATCCTCCAGTTCCATCCACGTCATTGCAAATGGCAAGATCTCATTCCTTTTGATGGCTGCATAATATTCCATTGTGTATATATACCACATCTTCTTTATCCATTCATCTGTCGATGGACGTCTTGGCTCTTTCCACAGTTTGGCTGTTGTGGACATTGCTGCTATAAACATTGGGGTGCACGTACCCCTTCGGATCCCTACATTTGTATCTTTGTGATAAATACCCAGTAGTTCTCTGTAGAGTTTTGTACACCTTTTGTATGGTTTATTTTTAGGTAGTTAGATTTTGTTGATGCTGTTTCATTTGTTACCTCTTAAAATTTCATTTTCTATTTATTGCCATATAAAAATATAGTTGCAGTGAAGCCTTTTATTCCCAAATTGGTTTCCCATTAAAAATATTAAATGCATACTTTGCATTTTAATTACAGATCCCAGTCAGATGTTGAGCACTGTCATCTCAAGAATTTACCCTGTCTTGGGGCGCCTGGGGGGCTCAGTCAGTCAAGCGACCGCCTCTTGATTTTGGCTCAGGTCATGATCTCAGGTTGTCCCGTTTAACATTCTCTCTCTCTGCCCCACCCCTCTAAGAAAAAATATTTACCCTGTTTGGCCAGCTGATAGTTTCTTAAATGAGAAACTTGGTGACTTGTAGCACAAGACTTCACTGCTGTTGGTCAGGTGCTGAGGCCGCCTCAGGGCCCTGGGGAAGCTATTTCCTGTCTGTGTGAGGGAGGCAGATGGTGGGTCCCTGATGTGTAGGTGCAGAGGCTCACAGAAACACTGGAAGAGAAAGCACAGTGACTTGTCAGTTTGGGCTGCTGATGTGCAAGACCATAGTGCAGGATGACCCTGAATACGTCGGTCCCGCCATTTTTTTCCAACTCCGTACACTCCCATGTGTGTTCGGAGCAATGGGGTGTCGCTTTGAAGATGCTTGCCAAAGTCCAGATCTTACTTTTCACTCATGGAATCGGCCAGGCCAGAGCCAGCTCCTTAGTAGTTGTGGGCGCAGCCTGCCCCTGACCGTCCTGACCGGTCCTGAGTCACTCTTCTGCCCCTACCCCACTCACGAGCTCTGTGTGGACAGGCTGTGAAATTCACTTCTGTCTTCTTCCTCTGCTGTTGAGATGGTGATGTGTGTGACCAGTGGCTGAGGGGCCGGAGCCGACATGACCTCCTGTTGGAGAAAGCTATTCCAATGATTGGATTTCAAAAGGGGGAAAGATCTGCAGCCTCCAAGTGAGCTATTCTGTAACAGTGTTTTTGCTTGGATTGAAAGAAATGAGACCAAATGAGAAGTAGATACTTCATCATGACATGAGAACAAGAATGATGGTGGTTGGCTGCCGTGAGCGGTTCTCCTGTTCCAGCTGTGGGCCAGACTGCAGAGGTTCCAGGGCCGCATCCCAGGCCGGCAGCCTGAGTCGTTCATGCAGAGGGCTCACCGTGGAGAGGGTGCCTTTCAGCCAGAGACCCCAGCGGGCCCAGATGCATCTCGCCTTGAAAGAGCTTCCAAGGGCCACACTGGGCGGTGCGTGGGGCCAGCGGCCTGGCGGTGCTGAGTTGGCCTGGCTGAGAGGCGAGGCTCTGCCCGCGTGCCCGCCAGTACTCCGTGTGTCTCTCCTGCCCACAGTCCGTCACTAGTTGTGCATCTAGAGAGGAAACAAAGATGGCGAATTTGCACACAGGCCAGATGACATCGTGGCACTTCACGCAGACGTTGTGCACGCAGCCCTGTGCACGTGGACCATTCTCGTGGAGTGGGGCCCCAGGATGAAGCGTGAGCCCCTGAGCTCTGGGAAGACACGTGAGCTAAAGCCTGCCTGAGGCCTGTTGTCGTGACAGGCAGGTGGGAAGATGGGCTGTGCCGCCGTGGATTATAGGTACTTAAAAATAGTCTGGGAAGAATTAATTCGTTTAAATTCTAGTCATTATGGTGCCATTTCCTACCATCATGCCATACTTATTTTGAAAGGAAATTGAAGAAAAATTAGCTTACCTGCGGTGGATCATTGTTTAAGAGAAATCTGATGACCAACACTCACTTCAGGCAATTCACAGCAGCTTCTTCTATAGTTTAAAATGCTCTTCATGTAAGTTATAGGATTATCCTTTGGGAGGAATATGTGTCTCACCTTGCTGTTTTCTTGAGAGCATTGTTTTGTAAGGACAGTTAATCATCCGTCAAGTATCAAGGCTCTGAGAGATGCTGAAGGACACAGAGGAGTGTAGAGTGCATCTCTGGGAGTCCTTCAGGACTGCATTTCCACGTGCCCCCACCCTGGCTCTTCGAGGACACCTTCCTGCCCGACCCAGAACCTCAGGGCTCCACACACACCGCCCCGTCCCTGCTTGGAACTCGGTGGAACCCACTTAAGAGTGTGGGAAGGAAGGCTTGAGGTAGAACAGGCAGGTACCGTGGGGTTATTTGTCCTTTGATGACTTTGCTGGATAAAAGACTTGCCTTTGTTGACTGTTTACTTTCTTGGTCGTTGGTTTTGGTCAGTCGTTTGATTTAGTCTGTTCTGCTTTCCCCAAAGTAGTTGGTGCCATGTCAGCAAGTTTTAGCACATTTAGATAAAAACAGTGGAGAAAAACATTTTGATAAGCAAAATTTGACCAGTCTTTATTTTATGGACCTTGTGGAAGTATGTGTAGTTAAAGGGAAGTGCTACCAGAGATCTGATTATGGGGATGAGTAGTCCCAGGGAGCATCCACAGCTGGGCTGTGTCTGGCCCAGGAGGCCAGACTGGAGGAGGAGACCGAAGCTCCCGGGAGGTCAGCCACAAGTGCTGACCTCTGATGGAGTTAGGAAGATCCACCAACGGGAATCACGCAGCAGCCCTTGGGGAAGGCCGTTGGGTGGGAAATGGCTAAGGTCATCAGAGGTCTGAAATTAATCAGACCAGAAATGAAAACTCTTTTATGTTAATTATTAGTGTGGAATTACTCTTGTTAAAGTAAATCAGTTACTTATGCATTTATGTTTTGTTTGCCTGGAGCACTTTTGCCTGCATCTTTTTTCATGTAGAATGTAGCCTGACAGACTCCAGTATTGAACTAGCTCACGGTGGGTCCGTCCCCCAGTCAAAATGCACGGCCTCTCAGAAATCATACTGCCCCTTGTCTCCTCACATCTGGCCTGGGTGCTGTGTCATATTTTTGAGCACCAAGGCTTGATAGACGACGACCTCTGAGATTCTGAGACTCTTCTCAGATCGCCAAGGAGCCGCAACCCCGTACCCTCTTTGTGATCCGTGCCGTGTGTTCTCCGGGAGCAGCTGAGGTGCCGAGGAGCTTTCAGTGCAGACCCACTCGGCCATGGCTGTTCCCGGCTTCAGCTATAAACAGCCCTCATCCAGAGTGAGAACCTGTTGAGTGAACCTGATTTCTTACATAGGATACCAAAAGCACAAACAATAAAAGAAAAACTAATGTAGCTCCCCATTCATATCTCTCAGGTCACCTCCTCACCTGGTGTCCACCCAGCACCAGGCCTCCTGGTACTTATCAAATCTTTAAAAATATCGGTGGAATGAATAAATAAACAGATGAAGGGATGTAGGGAATCTGAGAATGGGGACTGTTTGCCAGGTTTCTCAAAAGCCCTGAACTCTATGTTCAGTTCTGCATGGGGTCAGTCATGGGCTAGATGTTGCTGGAAGCACAGTGTATGGAGACCAACGACAGAGCCCCTGCTCCCCAAGAGTCCCAGAGCAGGTAGAGCACTGGTCCCTGTAGGCTGAGGTCAACCTAGACAGCACAGTACGGTGGGAAATGGGGTCCGGGAGAAAACGATCAAGAAAGAATTCTTGAGATGTGTTTAGCTCAAAAAGGGTAGTTTTATTAAAGCACGGGGGTAGGACCCGAGGGTAGAAAGAGCTGCACTGGGGTCATGAGGAGACACTGATCCTATACTTTCAAGTTAGGGGGTGTAATGGATACTGCTAAGTCTCCAAGGAAGTTGGAAGGAAGGTTTCCAGGACTCCGAGGGGCTAGCTGCGGTTAGGAAAACGTCACTTACTCCCGCCCAGTAAAACCTTAGTCGTGAGACCCTCCAGAGGTGTATCAACGGTCATATGCTTGGGGGATGATGGCTAACACATATTGTGGGGGCGCAGAGATAAAGGAAGTTTCCAAGGGGATTTTTACAGGATCCTGGAGGTCAGGCTAATGTCAAACTAAGGCTGTCTTCTGCCTCCAGCAAGTGTGAACATTGGGGCAGTTAAACTCCCAGGGGAAGGTCACGCTGCCTGTCTCAAGGACTTGTCGATGGGCTGTGAACTGTAAGGAAGTTTGATTTTTCTTTTCTCTATTTCTTTTGCCTTTGTGTTCCACAGCAAGTACCAGAGGCCTGAGGGACAGCCCGTGGGGGGACACGTGCATTGTCTTGACAGGAGCGCCGGATCCGCAGGTGTCTACTTGGGTCACAACTTACTAAGCTGCACGCTTCGTGTGTGGTTTATTGTATCAATGCTGTGAAAGAATTTTTCAAGGAAAAAAGGAACAAACTATGATAAAGGAGGCTGAGAGCAGAACCAGGAAGGACGGGCTGCTGCTGAAGAGACCTGGATCCCAGGCTCCGGTCTGGCCCTTCCTGCCTTATGACCCGGGAGGGCGACCCTGATCTCCCTAAGCCAGTTTTGCACCAGTGAAACGAGAAGCACACTCACCACCCGGCTTTCCTGAAGGTCAGTGACAGGAGCAGAGCCCGGGCTGACAGTAAGCAGGGACGACTCGGGAGTGATTTGGGGGACAGCGAGCCTGAGCACACATCCCACAACAGCTCTTTCCAGAGACTCCAGGCCGCGGCCTCCTCCCCCAACCTCGGTGACGCCTCTGTTCTACCTTAACCCCCCAAACACTTGCCTGCCCTAGGACGCAGGTGCACACAGTCTGGAAGTTAGCGCACCGCGAGCCCCGGGGCCCCTGCGCCTGGGCCACAGGAGGGCTGTCCCCACCTGAGCCCGCGTTCTCCCGTGTTCTGCGCCCAGGGTTGAGTCCTGGGGGCGGCCCCCACTGCGCCCGCTCGCCGGCTCCCCACCCCAGGCCAGGCCGCACAGCCCTTCGCCCAGCCCCGAGCACCCCAGTGCAGAGAGAGCCCGAAGCGGGTGCACAGGGGGCGTTGGCAGGACCGGGGAACTCCGCGGTACCAGGACCGCAGACCCCAGGGGCGCCCGCGGCTTCCCGGTCTCCTGGCTCCCAGCACACCGGTCCCAGGAAGCTCCAGACCTCCCGTTGCACCCTGCGGATGGGGGCGCCCCCTGCAGGCCCTCGGGCGCGCTGTTCGTCGTCCCTGCCGCGGCCCCTCCTGCCAGGGGACCCGGGGACCTCCCGTCAGCGGCCTGACTCTGGGGCAGTTCAGCCATGGCCCCAGGTCCCGCGGAGACCTCCTCCCGTACCCTTGGCGCTGCCTGCACCCCAGCCCCTCCGCGACCTTGCGACCTTGCGACCTTGCGCCCCAGCTTCCCGGGGTCGGACTGGGACGGCTCCGGGGAACCCGACTCCCCAACGCCCGACTGAGCGAGGGGAGCGAGAACCAGGGTCCGGAGAGGAAATCTCTGGGTGCCTGAGGACCCCGCCGGGTGGAGAGACGGGGTTTCCAGGACCTGCCCGTGAGCACCAGCCTGGGTCCCCAGTCCCGCGCCCCACGCCGGGTCCCCTGCTTGGCCAGCCCAACGTCCGGACGGAACCCGGGCCCGGACAGATCCGCGCGCCCCGCCCGGAGCAGCAGGAGGCCCTGGCAGCCTGGCCATCCCGCCCAAGGTGGAGCACCTCATTCACCGCCTTGACCCCGGGGCCCCTTCGCCCCCTGCTGGAAGCTGGCTGAGCGCTCCTTGGTGCCACCAGGGCTTTGCCCTAGGATGGCTGGGCCGCCACACTGTGTCCCCGCCAGGGGGGCTGGAAGGGACATTCTGAGGGCCGGCGGGATGCCCGCGATCGCCCCCTCCTCTCCAGCTAGTACATGGCCGGCCACGTGGCAGAGGTTTCTTTCTAGTCAGCAGGGCACCTGCCGTAGGTGCTAGGGTGCTCCTCCTTCCACGGGTGAGGAAGCCGAGACTCAGGGAGGGAAGCACCCCTGAGGGTGGACTCACCTGCCCTCCTGCCTCGCTCAGTCCTGGAATTCCTATTCCTTACTCCCCCCCCCCCCCCACTCAGTTCACCCAGGTTCTTTCCGCTCAGAATGTCACCTCCCCTCCGCTCCATCAGGGAGCAGTGTCCCCCAGAAGCCCAGTATCCTCGGCTCGATGCTCCTCTTGCTCACTCTTAGGGTCCTCCATCAGCCCCTCACCCCTTCCCGTCTCCAGGCAGATGATGACATTTCCCCTGGCTTTGGCCCCGCTGACCTCAGGGTGGCACATCTCTAAAGCGCTCAGATTCTGTAGAGACACCTGCACACAGCCTCAGCTGATCTGCGCTGTGTCCTCAGCCCCACCCCACCTTCCCAGGCTCCGAGGTGAGAAGGGGAAATACAAATGCAGCCCTCCAGCGCTGGCTCACGGGGGAAGCTGGGACACCACCAACATGACTCAGACGCAGTGGGACAGGCTCGCTGGTCATCTGGAGGGTGTGGTGGCAAGCAGAAGCTGAGGACACTGTGCTCCAAGACGGATGGCCGCCTTGCACACACCAGCCCAGGCTCGAGAAGACTGCTGAAGAGCTCGCTCAGCGTGGACACATCAGAGGGAATTAAAGGACATTCCGCACCCGTGTCTCCGACGAGGATTTAAGAAGAGTCCACTACAATGAGGGATCCTAGACGAGACGCTAAAATATCTGGACGACACCCAAGAGTGATCCCAGACCTGGAAACAAAGACCCCAAAGTCTCATTGCACGAGGAATAAACAATGGAGTTTTCATCAGAATTGTGCTGAGCTGAACAGCGGTGCCCAGTGGCTGCCGGAGGAGGCCACAGGAGTGCCGCTCCCGTCCACCCGAAGGCTCACGAGCCAGGGCTGGTTCTTCTGAGGCTGGGATGGAGACTGCCGCTTCCTCTGCCCCAGCACCTGGTGGTTCGCTGGTGGCCATGGGTGCTCCTCGAGGGCTGGTGCGTCCCCCAAAACTGCCCCCATCTCTGCAGGCCATCCTCCCTGTGTGCCCGTCTGGCCCTTCCTGAGCAGGTGAGAGATCCCAGAACACAACACACAAGATCGGGGAAGAGTGTCTGGAGAGAGTGCAAAACGACGGCAGGTCTGACTCACGCCAGGTGGAGCAGGAGGGGTCAGGGAGGGCTTCTCGGAGGAAGGGACATTCGGAAGAGAGCTGAAGCACAGAGGTAGTTAGGGAAGTTGGGTGGGCTTCCGCGGAAGAGGAGACCACTTGTGAAAAACCCCAGAGTGGTGGAAGCAGAGGGAAGGGTGAGGGGGGGAGAGCACAGGCCGTGGAGGGAGGTTCAGTCCGAGGACAGAGAGCCCCGGGCAGGCTCGGGGCCTGAGCCTGGAGCCCAGGACCCCCAAACGGAAATGCCACGTGAGGGGCTGGAGTTCAGAGGACAGAGAGATGTGGGAGCCGGACACGTGGAGTCACCAGTATGTAGTTGGCGATGCAATTCGCTGGTGCGGTTAGGGCCACCCGAGGAGAACACAGTAGAATGGCATCAGTCAGCTACTGCCACGTAAGGACCACCCACAGGATCTCTGTGCTATGAACCGACATGAATGTACTTAGCTTTCCTGTCTGGGCAGCATGGGGTCAGGTGGCGCAGGCCGGCCCTGCTGGGCGGCGGGGGTCTCCGCAGCTTGCGCCCGCCTTGGGGGGTGGCTGTCCGTGACTGGTTCGTGCCGGCTCTGCTGCCATTGTCCCCCTCCCACCGAGGGCGGCCACGTCCTGCTCGTCTCACGGCCACGCCGAGGCCACAGCAGGCGAGGCCACAGCAGGCTGGGAGGAAGGGCTCAGCACAGGACTGCATTTCTGCCTCAGCGGCTAAGTGAAGCATGTCAAGGGGCCAAACCCCAAGTGCAGAAGGGCCTGCACAGGGTCTGTCGAGGGTCACAGCCCTGGGCACGCGCAGGAGCCCAGGCTGAACACAGCTCTGTGTCCTCACACAAGGGCTGCACCCAGGCCTTGCGTGGGGTGTGGGTGGGGTGGGGTGGGAGGGTGTCACTGTATAGATGGGGCATGGGGGGGGTCAGCATTGAACAGCTGGGGGAGGGGCCCTCGCGGGTGGGGCTCTTGTCTGAGGAGGAAGTTGGGTGAGGGGACCCCGGCCATGGTGACCTCACTTCCCTGACAACAGAGCCCATCAGAATTTGGAACCCAGGTAACCAGGAACCCACATTCCAGAGACAGCCCCCGGCCCAGCTCATTACTTTAGAGATAGTCAAACCAACATGTTCGCATGCTGTGTTCCCAGATCCGGAGGTTGCCGACGGAAGAAAGCGCGCCCAGCAAATGCTGTCTCAAGATGTCCGTTCAGGGCTCCCCACCGCCTCTGGCCGTTTGGTCGGAAAGACCACAAGGTGACACCAGGAGCCCCAGAGCCGGCCACCCAGCCCCACAGGGTCTAATCCACCTGTGCAGCCCCAGGTCCCCACCCGTGTGTGTGTGTGTGTGTGTGTGTGTGTGTGTGTGTGTCTGTGTGTGTGTGTGTCTGTGTGTGAAGAGGGGTCATGTAGGGTGGGCCAACCCCATTCAAGAGCAGGCTGATGAGGGGTCAGATACCCAGTGGGCAGGTCTTGTTCAAAGTCAAGGGTGGCTGGGTGGGACGGGGTGTGTGCGGATGCGAGCTTCTGCCCTGGGTTTATCCCAATTGCCCTGGAGCGGGGGTCACTGTACCGCGTGCAGGGCTGGGCACGCACAGGTGTGTCTGATCTGGGAGCAGGAGGGGGACAGGACAGGGAGACAGGGAGGCTGGCTGGGCAGGGCTGTGATGCCTCTGGGCCGGCTACCCGTCCCTGTCTTTGCAGACCACGGATGAAATCGGGAGGAGGCTGGCGGACAGCCGTGACGTTTCCGCGACCTGGGGCGTGACCCCACAGGGGTCCCCAGGAGCAGGTGCTGGGGATTGCGGGGGAAGGCCTCCGACACCACCCAGACCACTGTCCCTGGTGGTCATTGACTGGATTGTGCTCGAGGAATGGAGCCCACGGAGACCGAGCTCGAGGCTGAGAAGCCTGGGGCGGGGTGCCTGTGGGTGTGTGGGGACGGGTCGGGGCAGGCCCCACAGGGAGGAGCCCCGAGAGGCTGGTGTGGGGCCAGGAGCAAAGACTGTGTGCAGAGCACCCAGCGGGTGGACTGCAGTCGGGGAGACGTCCCGGGGAGGGCTCCTTCCTGGCTGCGGCTTCTCTGGGAGGCTCTGGGCTGGGCTCTGTCTTGCAAATACCCACGGAGAGCAGGCACGGGGGTGAGCTTTCCTCCTCTCACAGATGTTCCACGACCTAAGGAGCTAGAGCCGGCTCCAACTCCATCAGCAGCTCTACAGGGAGGGGTGGTGCCTGCAGAGACTTCAGCAGGAGACCAGGAGCCGGCAGTTGACCCGGCACCTGCCCACGGAGAGCCTGACGCCGACCAGGAAGGGCCTCCTCGAGAACCTGTGCCCGGAGAGCCTGCCCCTGTTCCTGCCACTCTTCCTGCCGGAGCCAGGGCCCCTGTGCCTGCCCCGAACTGTGGCCCTGCTCCTTGCCCAGACCCCGCTCCTGCCCTGGATCCTGACCCGTCCCTACCCCTGCCAGTGCCCCTGTCCCTGCCCCTGACCCAGATACTGCCTTGGTTCCTCTATGTGCCATTGCTGCAGACCCTGTCCCTCTCCTTGCACCTGCCCCTTCCCCTTCCCCTGCTTGTGCTCCTGTTCTGGCCCCTGACCCAAGTCCTGCCCCTTCCCCTGCCCATGCCTGTGTCCCTGTTTTCACCTCTGACCCAAATCTTGCTCCCACTCATGTCCCTGCCCCTGCCCGTGCCCCTGCAGCTGCCACTTCCCCAGCACCTGCCTGTGCACCTGTTCTTGCCCCTGCTCCGGATCCTGACCCAGCCCCTGGCCTGGATCCTGCCCCTTCCCCTGCCCCTGGCTCTATTCCTGTTCTTGCCCCTGTCCCGGCTTCTGCCCCTGCACCTGCCCCTTCCCCGACGTGTGCAACTGTTCTTGCCCCTGACCCAGCTCCTGCCCCTGCAACTGTCCATTGCCCTGCCCCTCCCTCTGCTCCGGTGCTTGCCTCTGACCCAGCTCCTTCCCCTTTCCCTACCCGTTTCCCTGCCCCTGCATGTGCACCCATTCCTGCCCATGACCCACCTCCTGCCCCTGCACCTGTCCGTTCCTCTACCTGTGTCCCTGTCCGTGCCCCTGCCAGAGCCAATGCCCTTTCCCCTGCCTGGGTCCCTGTTCCTGCCCCTGCCCCTGCCAGAGCCGATGCCCCTTCCCCTGCTTTCCAGGGCCGCGGGCCCTTCCCTTGGCCCTGCCTGTGCTCCTGTACTTGCCCATGACCCAGCTCCTACTGTGCATCCGGCCCCTGTCCCTGCTCTTGCATCTGGCCCTGCCCCTCCTCCTGTTCCTGCAGGGCTCCCAGAACCACAGCCAGAGCCCACATCCTCGCGGGGAGAGCCGCTTGTACAATTACCCTTGTTTCCATCACCCGACCCTGATGCCCCGCCAGATTGTTTCATCCCCTCCCCCTGTGTTCTTTCTCTCTGGTACATATTAACTGTTATATTATCTTTCCTTATCCTCTACGCTGTTTATTATTTATTTTAAATAAAATTAATTGTTTTCTGTTGGACAAGTCTGCAGCATTAATTATATTCCCAATGCTGTGCCACCGCACCACAGAACATTGCTGCACAATATCTGCTTCCGCAAAGGACACCCTGAACCAGAAGGCCTCCCTGCCCATTTCTCCCTGAGCCCAGCCCCTGGCGACCCCTAAGCTGCTTTCTCTCTCTGTTCCTTTCCTGGGTGTTTCCTATACGTGGAATCACGCAATAGGGGCTTTTGCGTCTGCCCCCCTATTTTCAAAGGGAACTCGTTTCCTTCTGTATTTATTGGACAGAGAATTTCCCTTATTCGATATTGAAATGCCTGGGGGTTACAGATCAGACGTAATCAGAGAGGCCACTTTAGGAATTATGGGCACAATCTTGGGGCCGAGACCCCTGTTCCTGCTGGGACACCTCAGCCTGACCCCAGACAGGACAGGGCTGGTTCCTCCTGTGGCCCACACAGAAACCAGGGAAATGCAGAAAGCTGGAAGACACACCCCAAAGGGCAATGCATTGCTCACAACCCCAGGCCAGAGAAAGGTTTCAGCGGACTCTGGTCCAAACCATGCTCCAAGTCACTGGGTTCCACAGGGAGAGACCACACGCATGCAAGTCCAAGTGGGGACAGGCACGGGGGGAATCAGAGAAGCGGAGCTACCAGGTAAGGACTCTGGCCAAAAAAAAAACTCTATGGAGGCAGCGCTGGTCACCCTCAGACCGGCAGGTGTCTGGTCTGGAGACCAGCAGCCCTGGGGAGAACGTGAGGAAGCGGAGGTCCCCTGGAGGAAAGGGTGACGGCACCCCTGTCTGGGAGGACAGTGCGCAGCACCCATCCCAGCCTGCAGGTGCACCCATCACCTACTGTGGGCGGCTCAATCCCAGCTTGTGGAGGGAAGACCCGTGTCCATAATCCCCTATTTGCAACAGAATCCATAAAGGGGAGTTTGTGGGTCAACACGTATACAGTGTTTAAGGTACAAGTCTCGAATTCCAACATCCATGGTCTGCTTGTCCACCTTGAGCCTTGTTTGGGAAGCAGGGGTGGGGACGCCCGGGGCTGTGACCTGTGGGAGGGGTGGGGAGGGCGAGCTCTGAATGGAGTGACCAAAGCACACGGGGTGACCTGCCCAGGAGGGACCCTCTCGGTCCCCAGCCCCTCTCCTGACCTCGCGCACGATGGCGAGGATGTGATGATGAAGGTGCTGGCCCTTGGCTGGCGAGTTCCGTAGCTGGTGTCGGAGCTGCTCAGGCTGCACACCGGGCTCTGATCCCAGAGCTGGCGCGAGAGCTGAAGCTGCAGCTGCCCCAGTCTCGGGAGCTGCGGCTCGCATCGCTGTTGGACCTGCCTCGAGCTCTGGGGCAGCTGCTAGAGCTGAATCCCCCTCCAGAGATGATCTAGATCCGGTTCTGCACTTGGATAAGGCTCTTGAACCCACGAACGGCTTTCCTCCCCTGCCCATTTCATGGATGACAAAACTCGGGGCGGTGACGGGACCGGCTACCTGGGGGTCATGGCTACGGGGGGATTCAGCCCAAGGATCCTGCATGACCTTCACCTCGTGCCTCATACAGGTCGGTCCTGAGCTGCCCGAAAGGGGGAAGGGCCTGAACCGCTGCTCCCGGCACCTGATCCCACCTGATCAGAGACTCTCGCCAGGGACGTGAAGTCCTCGTTTGACCTCTGCTCCGGCCAGCCCCACGTGAGCAGGGACCGTGCTTCCTCACCGCTGGGTCCCCAACCCCAGAACAGTGCCTGGTAGTGGTATCAGTTCACATTGTAGTGAATCACAGGGATCCCCCAGCAGCCCCTTGATGTGGGGGATGTTGCTTACAGAAGAGAGATCTGGGCCACAGACTTGTGTTCACTCTTTCATCCACTCGTGCAGCATCCCCACCTGTGTCTGTTTGCTGGAATTCAGAGGGGACCCCCAGACACCCTCCCTGCCCTCGGAGCTCCCAGCCCAACCCGTAGGTCAGCATCTCACCTACAGTCCGCAAGGGGGCGATACAGAGCTAGAGCATCTCTAGCACCAGACCTTGCAGGAGGCATGGGGCTGGGCCCGCCCTGGTGGCAGCTAAGATCTAGAACCGTCTGACGCACTAGAACCTGCCCCAGTGCTGACTCGAGCCAGCCGTGGAAGCAGCTCGAGAGCCTGAGCCAGTGCCCCCACAGACTAGAGCCCGTCCAGCTCCGACCCGATAATACTGGTATTATCAAAATCATTCTGTAGACAGAACCCGAGAGAAATATTATGCTTGTATATACCCCACCCACTACCATACCGTACAACACTAGTAAAAAACAAGAACCACTAATCAATCACCAATTACATAGGATATGATCTGCACTATCTTCACAACTGATAAAGGCTAAAATATGTTTAATTCTAGCTTTGTTAACATAGGTATCCTTGAAATGATCCTAAATATCTTCCTAGCTCTGGGGAAAATCTGAAAGAAGCCCAGAGCTGATATATTTAATGTCATTCAAACCCAAACTACTTATTCCCAACAAAACAATCAATTGTGAGAAGTTGATGGACAAAGCAAAAGGGTAGAAACCCTATATATGTATATCCTTTCAGCTCCCTGATGAGGTACATTCATAAAAAGCAGTCTCAAAGCATGTAACTCCTATCAGGTATCAAATCTGCCTAATTTCTATAAAATTTATTTACAGCAATCCAATAATTCCCAGTATTTCAACAAATATTGATAATCCCTTATTATCAACAGGTTTAACACGCACAGCAAAATAAAATAGTAAAATAAGAATAAATACCAACACACAAATAAATAAGTACAAAAGCTGACCGACCTAGGAGAAAAGGGTGGGGTGACCCACTTCAGCAGGCCACCACTGAGGGCCTCCCCCAGGAGATGACCCTTGAGTCCTAAATGGGAAAGACTGGGCAGATGGACAGCACCGGTACAGGCAGCGGACTGGGCTAAATTAATCCAAGACAGGCTCTGAGCCTACGGTAGGCAGGGGCCCTATCTTTGTGGGTCATGATATCAAGCTTCTTTCCCACCAATATTCTCACCATTTCTACCATTTGGATCACAATCCAGTTTTTACTTTTCCTAAGGTCTAGCCCATACAAAAAGATTTCCTCTTACGATGCAAACTATCCATCAGTGACTTACCACCATGGGTCTGTCTTCATGTGAGTGAGTGACAATGAATGGCACACCGATATTTGTGTTAAATGCTTGTGTGCCTCATCCCCTTGATTCTACAACAATCCAATGTAAAACAGACTGTTATCACCCCCATCTTATACTATGCCAAGAAACAAGGGTTTGGCAAAGAAAAGTTATCTTCCTTTTAAAGCCTATACTCTTAAACACTCTGAGCTGATGGGGACCTAAATATGAGTCAAACACAGTCCCTGACCTCAAACAGCTTATGTTCTAGTGTCCAGGAAAAACAGAATGAACTCAAAAAAATAATTATAGGGTGAAAATAACTGTCATAACTGAAGCAAAAATAAAATGTTACAAAAGTTCAGAGGAAGAAAGACCCCCAAATTCTAGGTGGGAAGAAAAAAGTTTTGGCGAGTGTTTTTCATAATAGTAGCCTCTTAGCTGATAGCTTAGCTTACTAAAAAGGGGAAAGGCATTTGGATCAGAAAACACTGTAAGCAAAACACAGAGATGAAGAGGTATGAAGTACACTCAGCAATAAAGCGGTTCGAGTATTCTGGAGCTTATGGCAGAACAAAACAGTGGTCCAGAGCCCAGGGTCTGTAACCAGTCTCTGGGTTCAAATCCCACCCCATCATGACTGATCTGTAATCTCGTACAAGTGACTTAATCTCCCTGAACTACAGTTAATTCAGCCATAAAATAAGACCACCACCTAACTTATGGGTTTGTTAACACAATTAAATGAAATGTGTGTAAAATATAGTACTTATCACAAACATAGAGCCTACACTGAATTGAGTATCATTAATATTGGATGTTAGGAACAAGAAAAGAGGTGAAGATAATTAAAGTTTTGAGAATAATGTTAACAAAGAGACAAGTTTAGGACAAAAATCAGCTTTGGGAAGGGCACTAAGTAAGTAGTTTGGTTTTCTATAAGCTGAGCTTTCAGCTCCGTTGAGTATTCGGGTATAGCATTTACAATGTGGTGTAGTTTGTTTTCGGTGCCTTTTGCTCCCTAGAGCTAGCTACACATTTAGAAGTGTCATGAAAGTGGCAGAGGTGGTAAGGAGAACAGAGCAGAGCAACTTTAGACCAAGGACAGAACTTGGAACATTTGCCTATCTTAGGGGGCTAGGAAATAAAAACGGAAAAGGAGACCAAAAAACAAAAAGAAAAGCTCTGCCAGAGAATCAGGAAAAAATTAAGAATGCAGTGTCATGAAACCTCTTCAAGAGGGAAGTGAATTTCAAGATTTGATAGCATGTTTTGAGTGTGTATACATTTATGTAGCAAGTTAAATAATCCAATTTTATTTTTTTAAAAGACAGGAAAAAATTATTTGTCACTTATTTTTTTAAATCTTTCAAAATTAAGCAAGCATTACTAAAGGAATGTCTACTACAATATTTCCTCAAATTTTTTCTGATTAATCACCTCAATAGGAAAGACAAACATATAACCAAAATAATTTAATAGGTACTAACAAAGGGGAATATGAAAAGTGCAGAGAAAGGAGCTTGATTATTTCAACTTAAAGAAGAGGTGAGGCAAGGTTCAAGAGTAGGCAGTGGGTGCAGCAACATCAGAGCCAGGCCTTGAGGAGGTAGTCAGGCGGCTGGAGCAGGCAGGGGGCACTGATAGGAGAAAGCCCCGGACACGCCTGCTAAGTGAAAGCACGCGGCCCGTTGGGAGCACAGCCCATTAGCAGCGACCGTGCAGTCCGAGCCGCGGGGGCAGGAGCACAGGCTGGAGGTCAGCGGACGAGGGAAGAGGCTGTGAGTCATTCAGACCTGAGTCCGTAGGCAGTGAGGACCCATGAAAAGAATGTAAATGCCAAGTTCCTTAAATGCAGCTAAGAATTACTACCAACTGAAAATCAAAAATGAATATATGGCAACTCTGAGATTCAAGTGAAAAGTATAATCAAAAT
The DNA here is from genome assembly GCF_037043125.1 of Eumetopias jubatus. NCBI lineage: Eukaryota > Metazoa > Chordata > Mammalia > Carnivora > Otariidae > Eumetopias > Eumetopias jubatus. The sequence continues at coordinate 486,836 of NW_028274842.1, read as the reverse complement.
GTAACATGCAGACAACTTCTCAGAGACATAACTGCTCTGTAAATCAAGGAATATATGTGGTAAATTTTGAAACATAACAGAGTTACTACTGATACAACAGACACCTAAAATACCTGTAAGTATTTGTAAATTTTGTCTTAAAATTTGCCAGAAGAATTTCTACCTGAGTGTCTATAGTTAGTATTTTAAAAGCAAAAACAAATTTGTTTCCAAAGATGAAAAAGATTAAAATAAAAGCAACAATAACAAGGAGGTCACAAGCCCACAGAAATACACTAATGTTTCTGATTGCTAATTCACAACCTAAAACATGTTCAAATGTAAACACATTTAACAAACAAGATGACACACTTACTGTTGGCTTCACCAGCAACTGACCCATCACTGTGAACATGCGGGAAAGGCCAACAGGGGTACACACTGCAGGAGAGGTCACAGAGAGGAGGCTGATAAATGGCTAGTGCAAAATACAGAACAGACTCCAAGACGATCGTTGTAAGAAAAGTCTTGCCTCAAATTTAGATTCTCTCAGTGTTTTATCAGAGGAGCCTTCATCAATAAAGAAGCTAGAGAGGATGACAGGTGAAAGATGAAAGATACCCAAAGACTGAAGAAGGCTTAGCACGTGCAAGACTCTAGCAGTTGAATAATAGTATTTTCACTTAAAAAATTAAAAAAAAAAACTAAAGAACAGATTAAAATTTCAAGTACTGATGGAGTTGAGAACCAAACAACTATTATCTTAACTCCTTTTAACTACATTTATCTGCTTATAATATCCCTGAGATATGCTGTAATGCCTCAGGTAAAACTGAGTACATTTTAACTAAATTAAACCACAAATTCACCACACAGGGTCTATGTTACCACTCAAAAGTAGAATCTAATGCTTCAGTGAGTGTGGGCCTGTGTGTGTGTGTCTCCACAAGAGAGGCTTTCCTTAAAGAACAACACATGAGTATTATTTCATGGCTTCAGTTTATCAAAATTTATCTTAACATAAAAAAAGTTAAGGGCCAATTTTAAAAACATCTCCAAGCTGTTAAGTAATTTCATCAGGAAACCTTAGTATAATTTTCTAGAACAAAGAACTCCATTTTCCCATCAACAATAAGCCAGAAAAATACTTACAGAGAAGTAACAAACATCCCGTCCGAGATATACAGGAATATAAATAGGGTAGGTAGAACTCCCAGAGATCTGTAAAGAAACACAAATATATTTTAGTAAATCCAAAATATTGTACATTAAGATATAGGTTGACTATAATGTTTGATAAACATCATAATTGTCTATTTGAGTCTACTAAACCATATAATTTCTAAATTGTACAATAAAAAGATCTAAAACAGAAAAGGAAATACCCCTTTTGCAAAACCTGTTTGGAGGGAGAAAAAAAGTCTCCATGGAATTTTAAGAACAGAAACCAACTAAGAAACAAAGAAAAATCTTAAAAGCTGCTTGCTCGTTCTGAATACAGCAAACACAGGAACACTCATTTATTTTCTTAAACCTGTCTAAAGACTTGTTAACTCTGTAAATTAACAACAAGGGCTGACCACACAAAGAATCACTACAACGTTCACGACAGCGAACGTGTAGTCATAGGCCGGTTCAAGGTCCCGGAGAGAAGCCGACTGACCGTACAGACTCCATGCTCGCGGCGTCCTTGTCAACGAGCGCAGAGGCCACCCACACCATCCCCAAGATGAGGAGCGCAAGCAGGACAAGCATGACCAGAGTTTCTAAAATTCGGGCTCGGATTCCCTGAAAAAGATAATGGAGATCTAACTGTATTTCATTTCATCTCATGATTAATTAGGCTTCTATCTGTAAGAAAGCACAAAAATTCTTTGGAAAGGGAAGAAATTTCTATTTATAAGGAAGACAGAAAACACTAGCTTTACAGTGTCATGTTTAGACTACCTTGGTTTTACCAAATTATGTAGAATACCATCAAGCTTTAAAAAACCAAAAAAATTCGTCACGAAAACATTTTTCAGAGCAGTGTTTTAAGGGGCGCCTGGGAGGCTCAGCCCGTCGAGTGCCTGCCTGCCGCTCAGGTCATGGATCCAGCCCCACGCGGGGCTCCCTGCTCAGTGGGGACCTGCTTCTCCCTCTCCCTCCCGCTTGTACTCTCTCTTGCTATCTCTGTCACCGCCTCTCTCTCTCCCAGATAAATAAAATCTTAAAGAAAAAACAAAAACGGGTTTTAAAACACAGATTGATGAATTTTTGTCTGTGGCTCTAAGCAAGGGCCTCAAGGACGACCACGGTCCGGGGCCAAGCAGCCATGGGAGCGACGGACCCCACGAGCACACACAGCCCCCAGTTCCCAGGCGCCAGCCACCTGCACCGCTCCCAGAGCCGCGGGTGCAGCCCCCAGTGTCCCCACCCCCTTCCCCCACGCCCACAGGGCCAGCGCCCCCTCCCCCGCTCCCGCCAGCGCCCCCCTCCCCTCTCCCCCCGCCCTGCAGCGGCAAGTGCCCCCTCCCCGACTTCTGCCAGCTACCACCTCCGGCTCCCGAAGCCCGTGTCCCCCCTGCTCCCGCCAGCAGCCCAGGGAGTCCCTGAGCAAAGCCCGCAGCAGAAACCAAGGCCAGGCGCAGTGCACGGTTATCGATTATGTACTACACTTCTTTCTTCACATTAGATAAAACCGCCATTACTTCATGTGCCTGGAATATAATAAACCATCTTTCTGCACAATTTTGTTTTAAATATAAAACAAATTCTGACCTCAGGGCCAAACCAGAGGCCAGGCTCCTAAACTTGAAACCTATTGGACAAGCCAAACAAACAAACGAATAAAAACAACTTTCTTATATTCCTGAAAAGTCACCAAATGATTGAATCCATACCTAAATTCAAAGATTCACATTGTTGTTTTATACTATAATGTACATGGAATACAACAAACAAAATTAGAAGTAAATCCATGTCTCTCGATAAAAGAGTTGGAGGGGCCTGCTCTTATAGCCCAGTCTTACACAGGACTGCCCTCGGCCGGTTAAAAGATGTCCCCAGGTGTGGAGTCAGCACACCTTAAGTGTTTCCAGTAGGGAGGTCGGTGGACCAGAGTAAATGACGCTTGTATTTTATTTAACGCATCAGATCTAACAGTAGTTATGACTCAAGTAAGATGAAATATGAACAGTCCCCAAACATACTACTAAAAAACACACTCCAGCTTTCCGAAAGAACTCTCCAAACCCGCACTTCACAACTTTCAAACCACTTAGGATACCAAAACATGACCACCACCCCCCTTTTTTCTTTTTTAAGTAGGCTCCATGCCCAGTGTGGGGCTTGAACTCACAACCCTGAGATGAAGAGTCACAGGCTCTACCAAGTGAGCCAGCCAGGTGGCCCAGACAGCCACCTTTTAATGGTAATTTCTTTTTCCTTCCTTCTCTCTTTCTGAGCAATAGTCTTTTTTTGTAAGCAAGAATCTTCTTATTACACATCAAATATTACGTGGAAAGCTTGTAACAGATAAAAAGAACAGGTGCTTTGATGAGAATGTGTAACACCCTTTCAGCTTGTCTCCTCCTATCTCTGACTGGAGCCCAAATCCTGCCTGCCTCCAACCAGAACTTAGGAATACTAAGGGCTCCCAAAACACCTAACACATGTGTCTTAAGTGTTATGACATATGAGCTAAACACTGCAACCATGTTTGATACAAAACAGTAGTGATCCTTGGAACCATCTGAGACCCACTGTCCCCAAAAAGTGTTTTAATAATATAATTATTAAACAATTGTAATAACGTAATAAGTATATAACCATTACGATGATATTAAGTGTTGGGGAATCAACCTACCATAAGATTTACACACTTCCTCTGTTATTTTGGTAAGAAATATCTGTTGGCAATTAAACGTATTTTTCTTCAAATATGTTATTCTGCTTCGGGAGCTAATGCTCCATGGGCCTCTCTCATTTCTGTGCATCTCAGAGGCAGGGATAGACCTTGTTCTGGACTTTTTTTTTTTAAGATTTATTTATTTTGGAGAGAGAGCATGCATGCATGCAGGGGGGAGGGGGAGAGGGTGAGGGAAAGAGAATCCCAAGCTGACAAACCACTGAAAGTGGAGCCCAACAAGTGGCTCAATCCCATGACCCTGAGATCATGACCTGAGCCGAAATCAAATTGGATGCTTAACCAACTGAGCCACCCAGGAGCCCCTGGACTATCTTATTAAGGATGTCTGGATAGCAAACAGCCTTGGAAAATAGAGACGCTGTCTCTCTGAAGCAGGTCTGTTTCATACAGAGCAAAGCACAGACAAGTTTGCTTGAAGCCCATTTGTGGGTTCCCCTGAGATTCCTCAGCTATGACTTGAGCCCACTGGAGGAACAGCCTCCACCTGAGCCACACTGCCCCCATGAAGCTGGTGGGTGGGGGTGTTGTCCTGGAGAACAGGAAACTCATGGCTTGCCTGTTCTGAGTAATGAAGTCCTTTGTCTCTGATCCAGGAGTCTCATGTCTACAACTACCATGCAGGAATCTAGCAGACTGTCAGCTTGCAAGTACAGTAAAATCTCAGACCCTCCACAATTCTTGCAGCTTTGGGTGACAAGGGTAGGCAGCTAACATGGCTTTCTAGAGAAGAACAAATAAGGGCCCACAAGGTTGGGTTAGGGGCAATGAGAAAACTCCCAAGATCTAGCAGGGAATGCTCTTACCCAAGCAGTAGGCAAGTGGGAGAAGTATGAGTCCCCCAAGGACCTGACGTGCTAATGCCTGTCAGAGGCTGAGCTACAGGTGGAGCTTGGTCATAGCCCCTTCTCCCAGAGAGTAGGGGTGTTATCATGTTCGTGTAACACCAAGCCCTACAAGGCCAACTAAAAAGACTATGATTACAAGGAACTATTTTTCTTGTATACTTTGTCCTTTTCTGTATTTTCCAAATTTCATAGAGTGAATGTGCAGGGCTTTAAGTAATATGAGAACAAATTAATGTTGTTTTTAATTTTTAATTTTTTTCTTAAAAGAACTAACTTCCAAGAGATTGACACTCAGAAAAATAATTTTTAAAATATCCAACTTCAGTTTATGAGACAGTATAGCGAGCTAGTTCAGGACCCCAACTCCAGCAACAGACTGCTTGGGTTCAAAGCCTGGTCCCATCACTGACCAACTGTGTAACACTGTGCAAATTTCTAAACCTCTCTGTGCATCAGTTTATTTCTTCATAAAATAGGTTTATCCCTACCTTATGGGGTCATTATAAGGATCAAATAAGTTAAAATAAGTAACATGCTTAGCATTAGGCTAGGTGTTTAGTAAGCACAATATAAGGGTTAACTGTAACGGCTCAAATTACTGCCTTTGTTTTTAAATTTTCCAAGGCTTTGTAGTTCACCTATCATTTGTGTTTCTGGATTAAATTTATTTCTCCTAATGCCAGCTTATCAACTTCTTTCCATCTGTCACCTATCATTCACAGACCTGTAAGACAGCACATCCACTAGCCTGACTCCCTTGTCTCTCAGACCCATCCTAAGATCTCAGACTGTGAGACTGCTCCATATTTCTCTGATACGTCCAGTCCTCTAACCTACACTGTGTCTTCATCATTATAACCTCCACTCCCTCAATCCACCCAACTCCTCCAATCAGTCTTGTTTTCACTTGCTTAAACCCTATGTTGAACTGTGTATTTTAATGAAAATCCAGTACCAATAATATTCTAATATTCCTGGTCCCTTTGATTTCCACCAGACTACCTTAATTCCACTGGCGGCTCATTCCTTTGAATTCTCAGTCCTGTGAAAGAAATTTACAAAATCTTGAGAAACATGTGCTACTACATTCCAAAGTGGGTCTTTGCGGTTACCTGGCAATACTTATGCTGATCTCTGGCTAAGGATTCCCTCAATGATTTTTTAAATGTTTTCCATTCTCCTTGACCCTAAATCTCATCCCCTGCTTTCTAGCAAATTGCAGCTGCCCTTACCTCTTCCTTAGTAGGACATAACTGGGGAGACTGCACATCCCTCAGCTTCCTTCCCCTATCTCTGGTTTCTCTGTCTCCATTCTTTCTTTCATTCTTTATATAAAGGAAAATGCCTCAGATCCCTTTTTTCCATGGCTCAGGCTTAGATGTTCATCCTTTCAACATGCCAGATTAGTGCTTCTCAAACTTCAGCGTATGTCAGCATTACCAAGGGGCTTGCCAATCCCTGAGAACCAGCCCAAAGACACTTCAGTCAATTCTGACGAAGCCAGTTCATGTGATGAAGACACCAGATAGACTGCTCTGTTCTTCCCCTGGGTGATCTCGGCTCCTCACATAACCAACGGCTCTAAAGTTTCTATCTTTAGTCCAAATCTCACCACTGAGACCAAGATCCATACATCTAAACTGCCACCTCCCCTCAAGTATCTCACAAGTACATAAACAATTCTAAAGTCAAACTCATCACTTTATCCCCTAAACAAGCTCCTTCAGTGTTACATACCCCAATTAATGGCACCATTACCCACTGTTTTTTCCAGATGCTGCAAACATCCTTATCATCCCCCTTGCTGCTGCACCCTCTCTCTCTCTCTCTCGCTCTCTCTCTCTCTCTCACACACACACACACACCTTGGACTCTGATCTATTCAAACACCAAGTCCTTCTGATTCTACTGTGTCATTACAACTAAATCCATCCACTTCTCTTTCTGCCACTACATCCAACTCACCTGGACAACTCCCTACTTTGCTAGCTAGTAGTCCAAAATGCAACTCTTAACTCTTTCTGCCTGACCTGTTGCCTACATTGCAGTGGGAATGCAATCTTTGCAAAACACAACTCTGATCGTGTCACTCTTAGTCAGAACTTGCTAACAGAAGTACAGGCCAGCAACAGGGAAACAGGTGCATTAATGCAACAACACATAAACATCAAATCTCATTAGCATCACTTCTAAGAAAATGAGGTGCTATACACATAGATCCTTAAAGCTGGGTCTTACTCTGTCTTCTGCTGTTTAGATGGTAGACAAAATAATTAAAGACAAAACAAATATAGATGAAACAAATTATTTATGATTTAATAGCATACAAAAGTGCTGTCCAAAAGACCCTTCTGTGATGATGGAAATGTTCTGTGTTATCCAATAAGATAGCAACTAGCCATACGTGTTTATCAAGCACTTAGAATGTCGTTACTATGAACGAAGAGCTGATTTTTAATTTTATGTAATTTTAGTTCTTTTAAATTTATATAGCCACACATGGCTAATGGTTACCATATTGATCAGAGAAGATTATTAACAGCCTGTTGCTAATAAAATCTGATATAAGTACTCTCTGTACTCTCAAGTACTTTCTGGTTATTTTTTTTTAATCCATTTGTTATTCTGGTTTTTTTTAAGATTTTATTTATTTATTTGAGAGAGAGAGAAAGAGACAGCACAAGAGGGAAGAGGGTCAGAGGGAGAAGCAGACTCCCTGCTGAGCAGGGAGCCCGATGTGGGACTCGATCCCGGGACTCCAGGATCATGACCTGAGCCGAAGGCAGTTGCTTAACCAACTGAGCCACCCAGGCGCCCCTACCTTCTGGTTATTTTTCTAAATTTAACCTTGATATAAAATTATTTGAAAAACAGCTTGGTTAAAGTAACCTCATTTAACATGCTATTGCTCTACTTAGTATTTTCATTAGCATTTATGTCAAAAAGAGGTTATCTACTTTTAATTCAAAAACTGCCCCCTTCTGTTTATATTAAGAAAAATTACATTCTCTCATTAAGAAAAAGTTTTTAAAACGCAGCCTACATATGACCCATCTAACACTGATACTAAGGTTCAAGACCCACACACTTATTCCCATACACTGACAAACCAAGTCCTTAAATAAATCTCTTTGTGTTAAAAAAAAAATAAATTATATGTGAACAGTTTTTCTAAAAAGAAACAAGCTGTGTGATTCCAAGAAGATGCTTTTTTCTATTACAGATATATGAATAATATCAAGAAGAAATGTCTAAAATGTATACTCACATGCTTAAGCAGTCATATAAAAATCATTTAGCAAAAAAAGACCTCTGTAGTCAAATCATATAAGTGGTTCAAAATTTACTATCAATATTTCTTTTGAAAAGTACTAAATAGGGCGCCTGGGTGGCTCAGTCGTCAAGCGTCTGCCTTCGGCTCAGGTCATGATCCCGGGATGCTGGGATCGAGTCCCGCATCGGGCCCCCTGCTCCGTGGGAAGCCTGCTTCTCCCTCTCCCACTCCCCCTGCCTGTGTTCCCTCTCTCGCTGTGTCTCTCTCTGTCAAATAAATAAATAAAATCTTTTAAAAAAAATAGTAAATAACACAAAAAGAAATCTGCTCATTTTCAGTTATCAATCTAAGCACAAAAGAGTGAATTAGCAATATTACATGTACAGAAAAGGCTGCCACAGAGCAGGTCATCAAAACTGTTGGATAGGATTATGCGTGTTATGAAATACTGATAACTGCTGTAGGAAGAAATAACCGTTATTCTGACTCAGTCCACTAGGAGGCCAGGACAGTTATGTTTTTCTTTTAATTGTATTCTTTTTTTTTTTTTAATTAAACGAGACAAAAATCAGCCCAACTTGAAATCAGTGAAGTGTCACATTTATGAGCTTTAGCAACACCAATAGAAAAATATAAATTTTTTCATTAAATGCAACGTGGCAGCTTTTTTTTATCCTCAACAACTTTAGGACAGAGAGAAGAGGGGTAATGGGGCTGTAAATAACCAGAGACTTCATCTGTTAATTCAGAATTGACTGGCTCCTACAAGTGCCAAAAATACATAAACTATGGTTACTACCTTTCTTGAGACCATAAAAGTATGACAAAGCCTAAAAAGTACAGGCTTTGTGGCATGGAATATGTGAGATTTTTAAACTTTTGTACGTGATTCTGCCTGCAAAAGTAATGAAAGCATTGAGAGAGCTTTTATCGCTACCACTAATCACCAGCAGGACAGCATATAAGCAAAAAATATGCCTACTGCTCATTTTTCCATTAAGAGTCAGAATGAGGAGCTAGGATCCCCAAGGGGAAGGTTCCTATCAACTCTATTCTCGCATATGCTGAGCTGAAAGATGTGCCAGATGTCAGAATAACTGACTGAAATACCCTGCAAATAACAAAGTGGCAAAACATTGTCGAGGGGAAAAGGTTTCCATGTTTATCTTAAAAAGTAAGGAAAGTCTCCTGAATATAATAAGATCACAAACTATAAGAACTTGAACTTAAACAGTTGTACTTCTTTCAAGTACTTTTGAATGCTTATCCTCTATCATATATTACTAAGATTTCAAGAACTCCATAATATTTTTATCCCCAGTATAAATACTGGGATAATCCCTCCCCAAAACCATGAACCTAAGTTACTTTAATGAAACTCCACCCCTTTTATTAAAATCATAGTTCAATAAGCACTCAATGTACTAGTTAAAAACAGCATCGAAACTAAGTACTTCTTTCTGCTAACACTTTCTGAAACACTACATTGTTTTTAAGAAAAGCAAGCTACATAATTACACTAGTTTCATATCAATATTATTTTGAAAAATTACAACCATCACAACATAGTAACAGGTTAAATTAAGTAGGCTAATAAAGATGAAATACATGTAAACAGAGATTTCTTTTTACATTTAAATAAGCACTGAATGGGTAAAAGTCTAAAACATTAAAATAGTTATTGCTTTTTGAACTTTTCGTGCTGGTCAATTACACATTTAATTGCTTTGTGCTAAAGATCAATGAAGTGACAATTACAACGTATACACAAAAGCTCTAACAATAAGCTGACATGTTTCTGTGGTGATGAACATTTAAACAAGATTTTGCCTGGACATCTTGACCTCTCAGAAGGTATGTAAACACCATATTATATACTATGGCTCCACCCATCAGGAAAGCCTGGTAAAAATTTCTACAATTATAGAACATTTAAAATATGTATCAAGCCACTGTTCATTTAACAAAAAGAGTCTCTTAGTAACACTAAGATACGGTTTGCTCAGCATGCCATCAAGACTGCACCAAACAGGCTCAGTCGTTAGGTGTCTGCCTTTGGCTCAGGTCATGATCCCAGGGTCCTGGGATCGAGCCCCACATCGGGATCCCTGCTTGTCAAGAAGCCTGCTTCTCCCTCTCCCACTCCTCCTGCTTGTGTTCCCTCTCTCGCTGTTTCTCTCTCTGTCAAATACATAAATAAAATCTTTAAAAAATAATAAATTAATTAAAAAAAAAAAAAAGACTGCACCAAACATATATGCTGTCATCTGGGGAAGATTGACAGAAACACTAATAAGGAACAGAAAATAAAGGCAGGTATTAATTATTTTAAACCATGAAAATAGCTACAAACAAGCATCAGTAGAGTGTCACACATTTCCCCCCTTTGCTCCCAAGGTAATCATTAAGAATTTAGACAAAAAAAAGTTTTGGTCCCAGGGCAAAGAAAACAGCTTTACAGAAAGCTTTGTTAAGCTACAGTGAAATATTTTTAATATTAATATTTTCTGCATTTAATCTATTTAAGATGGAAAGATTAAAACTATAAGATGTTCAAGCTATTAAAATTTGACAGAGAGAATATATTTTAGGATAAGATAAAATAAAAACACTATGATTGCCAGTTTATTTAACTAAGATGTTCACTGTATTCAAATTTATAAGAAACTTCCCATGATGTTAGACAAACAAAAATCCTCAAGATTGCAAGTAAATAAATTAATACGGCAAGTAAATGAAACAAGTAAATAAAAGAACTGAACCATAAAAAGATTGCAAAGAATTTATATTAAAATTTTAAAACGGAATTCTAAATTTGGAAAAAAAGTATTTCTCGGTATACTACATCATATCAAAATAACTTAATGGACAGCCAGTAAAGACCTTTCCTTCTACTTCTTTTCCAATAATCTTTAGTTATCAATTTCACAGAAAAGAGATGGGAAATGACATTTGCCAAGCTCCTACCAGTTGTTTTATATGTGCTCACTGAACCTTCATGATAAATTAGAAGGTAAGTTGTATTATAAATGAGAAAGCTCACACCCCAAAAAGTTAAATAATCTGCCTACAGTCACCCTGTTCAAGGTTTGCCTGCACTCACAGTAAACACAGGTCTGTCAGCTTTCAAAGCCTGTGCTTTCCACCTCCTCACACAACAGAAATAAGACACCAAAGACAAACTGACATGGAAATAGGGACGTGGGGGAGAATGCTTAAAACATATTTAAGACAGACCTCTAATTTAGTAAAAGAAATAAAGCAAAATACATAAAAGCTTCTTTTACTAGAACATTAATTTTCAATCCCATAATAGCAAACTCATGCTGAGGTCAAATCCTCAGTCCCGTAAGACACTTAATACAAAAGAAGTCAATACCTTACTATTGGTTTCATAAAACACCCAAGCATAAACTCCAATAAAGACACAACAAAACAGAGATTAGGGTTTTTATCACATTACTAGAGCAAAATGTACAAAATACTAAAGTGTAGAATATAATAGAAAATACTGCCCCATGATTTAGATGTAGCGTCACATCGCTTATATGGCAAACAGTACATTCACACAAAAAGCACTAGGAATTCCAAAATACTACATAAACCTTAGGGCTATCTGCCCTCACTCCATTATCTGAGTTGGGCCCATCTCTCCCTGATTTCCACATTCCCTCCAGCTCTCAATAAAAGCTGCTTTGGGTGGATAGGTGTGCACGCATGTGTATTTTACAGTTTTCCACTGAAAACCAATAAATTGGCATTTTAGTTTTACCTATCAGCTTCAATTTGGGTAATGTGAGCCCATCACCAAGAAATAAACAGCCTATTGTTCCTTCCTATTTTTAAATAATGACAGGATACTGTTTAGCTCTGTATGTCTATTAAATACTTGTGGATTTACCACCCAACTTAAAGGAACATCATCACAACCACTGCGGCACCCATGTGGCCCTCCCAACTGCACCAAACTTCCATACCAAAGTGGCCAAATGGAACCACTAATTTGAACTGCCATCTTTGTCATTTATTTACTTTTATTTTTGATTGTGGTAACATACACAGAACATAAAGTTTACCATTTTGAACATTTTTAAATGTACAGTTCTAGAGCATTAAATACGTTCATTCACATTGTTCTGCCATCACCATCACCATCCATCCCCAGAACTTTTTCACATTCTCCAGCTGAAACTCTGCACCCATTATAACAATGACTCCTCATTCCTTCCTGCTCCTACCCCCAGCCCCTAGCACTTACCATCCTATTTCTGTCTCAATGAATTTGACCATTCTAGGGACCTCATATAAGTGGCATCACAGTATTTACCTTGTTGTGTCAGCCTTACCTCACTCAGCATAATGCTCTCAAGGCTCACCCATGTTGCAGCATGTGTCAGAAGATTTCTTTACTTTTTAAGGTGAAATAATATTCCATTGTAGATGCAAACTACATTTTGTTTATCTATTAATCCATTGGTGGATACTTAGGTTGTTTTCACCTTTTGGCCATTATAAATAATGCTGCCAGGAAAATAAGCATAGAAAGGTCTGTGAAGGAAAGAGAGGAAGACGGCGGTGGAGAAGGAGGACCCTAGGCTCACTGGTGACCAGAGGGCAGGTGGGCGAGAGGACGGGGGAAATAGGTGATGGGGGTGAAGGAGTGCACTTGCGATGAGCACCAGGAGGTATATGCAAGTGCTTCACTGTGTTGTACACGTGAAACTAACATTACTCTGTATGTTAACTGGAATTTGAATAAAAACTTTCATAAATAAATAAAGGAATATCTGTGGAGTTCTTGCTTTCAATTCTTTTGTGTATATACCCAGAAGTGGAATTGCTGGATCATATATAATAGTTCTATGTTAAATTTTTGAGCAACCACCATGCTGTTTTCCGCAGCATCCACACAATCTTACATGCCCACCAACAGTGTACAATAGTCCCGTTCTCTCTACATCCTCACCATGACTTGTTATTGTTTTGGGGGTTTTGGCAGTTGTTAGCAGCCATCCTAGTGGGTATGAAGAAGTACCTCACTGCGGTTTTGATTTACGTTTCCCCAAAGACTAGTGCTGCTGAGGTCTTTCATGTGCTTATTGGTCACACGTATGTTTTCTTTGGAGACATGTCTATTCCAGTCCTCTGTTCCTTTTTTATTTGATAGAACAGGTACCATCACCATGTTCTTCAAAATTGCTTTGGCTATTCTTGGCTCTCTGTTCCTCCATAAGAATTTTACTATCCGCTTATTACATTCTTTAAGATAATTTGCTGGAACTCTTTTTAGAATTGCATAAACTCTAAAAAATAATTTGAGAACTGTTATTTTTACCATATAAAGAAAGTCATAAACACAGAATAACCTATCCATTTGTTTAAGTCTCCTGTAACATCCTTCAATGAGATTTTTTGTTTCCATATATTATTTCCATAAAGATTCTGCATATCATTTGTCTAATTTATTTCAAAATACCTTAAGGCTATCTTGCTACTATAAAAATATTTTTAATTAGATTTTCTTTGTTATTTGATTTTTCTATATTAATTTTCTATTTTAATCTATATTAATTTTTTCTATGTTAATCTTTTTTTTTTTAAAGATTTTATTTATTTATTTGAGAGAGAGAATGAGATAGAGAGAGAGAGACCATGAGAGGGGGGAGGGTCCGAGGGAGAAGCAGACTCACTGCTGAGCAGGGAGCCCGATGCGGGACTCGATCCCGGGACTCCAGGATCATGACCTGAGCTGAAGGCAGTCGCTCAACCAACTGAGCCACCCAGGCGCCCTTTCTATGTTAATCTTATATCCAGGTTCCTTGCTAAATTTTTTTTTACTTGAATAATTTATCTTTAGATTCTACGGGATTTTTCAATAGACAATATCATCTAACAAATAAAATAATGACTATTTTATTTGTTCCTTTCAAGTTTTCCTTTTCTTGTCTAAATTGTACTACTAGTAACTCCATTACAGTGTTATTATTAGAAATAAAGGATTTAAGACGGCATCCCAATTTTAAAGTAAATACTATTTACATTTTTACCATTAAGTACAATGTCAGTTACAGACTTAGAGTAGATATCCATTATCAAGGTAAGAAAGTTCACTCAAGTTCTTAGTTTGCTTTTTAATCATGAATGGTTACTGATTTTGCTAAATGTGTTTTGTGTCTCTTTGGAGGTGCTCGCTTGACTTTTTTTTTTCCTCATTTACTTTCCTAATATGAATTACAGCCATTGATTTTCTAATGTGAAACCAATCTTACATACCTGAAATAAAATTTTCCTTGATGATGATTTTTTGCATACATGGCTGAATTCAGCTTAATATTTTCTGATTCACAAGTATTCGCAAATAAGAATGGCCTATAATGATCCTTTCTTATACTGTCCTTGTCTACTTTCAGTATCGAGATTATATTAGTCCCATAAAACTCTGAGTGTTCGTTCCATCTTCAAATCTCTGAACAAATCTGTATGAAACTGAAGTCATCTAGGGGCGCCTGGGTGGCTCAGTCGTTAAGCATCTGCCTTCAGCTCCGGTCATGATCCCAGGGTCCTGGGATCGAGCACCACATCGGGCTCCCTGCTCAGCGGGAAGCCTGCTTCTCCCTCTCCCACTCCCCCTGCTTGTGTTCCCTCTCTCGCTGTCTCTCTCTCTGTCAAAAAATAAATTTAAAAATCTTAAAAAAAAAAAAAAGAAAGAAACTGAAGTCACCTATTCTTTGAAGTCTGGTAAAAATATCTTGCAAACTGTCTGGACTTGATTTTTTTAAAATCTAATGACTATAGAACTTTCATTTCTGGCAATATTGAGAAGAAGATATCCTTAATTCCCTCCGCCAAAAAATGTCTAAAATGCTAGATCAAATATTTTTAAATCTCCCTGAAATCTTCTCTTTGTCTATTTATTCTGAGCAATACATTGAGTTCGGTACCTCTCACAGTGTTGGCTTTTCCCAATGTCAGGTCATCTTCTGAGTCCCTACTCATCCTTATATTTAAGAGTTTTTGTCCCTCCCAGTTCTCTTTATCACCTCCTGACTCTGGTGACGGTAGAACTAGTAAGTGAATCTAGAAAATAGATCTAGATAGGCAGGATCTGATTCTGAGTGACGTGTCTTGGTAGCTTGTATCCTGGTGGACACTTTTGAGTATTTACCAGACGCTCTACCACCAGAACCCCCATTTTCTATGTCGTCTACAGTATTACTGCTGCTTGCTAACTGCAGCTCCCCTCTGAGTACCCTGATCCTTTCTGTTCCTCACATCCTTTACCAGCAGAGCCAGATGGTTTTAATTTTTGTTAAGACCAGGTCAAACAAAAATGTGAAAAACAGGGCGCCTGGGTGGCTCAGTTGGTTAAGCAACTGCCTTCAGCTCAGGTCATGATCCTGGAGTCCCGGGATCGAGTCCCACATCAGGCTCCCTGCTCTGCGGGGAGTCTGCTTCTCCCTCTGACCCTCTTCCCTCTCGTGCTCTCTATCTCTCATTCTCTCTCTCTCAAATAAATAATAAAATAAAATCTTTTAAAAAAATGTGAAAAACACAGATATACTTAGGTAACTGGAAATGCTAAAATCAATTTGCTAATAGATGCAAAACTGGATAGTATCCTATGGGACAACATAATAAAATGTTTGGGGTTATCTTTTGTATAGAAAAGGAATCAATTCTATCAGACAGAATCATTTTCATTGCTCTTACTTTCCTACAAGTTAACTCTAATCCTAAAGAGATGTAAAATAGTCAAGTCAATAGAAAGTCAGCCAAAGATACACACCCCTACAAAATCGGATGACCACCACGGTCTACTACACAATGCCTAGGACTCCACTGACAGAACACCCGGGATCTCCTCTGCCCATTTCCAAGTCTTGGACAACTCTTCCTGGCACCAGAAAATTTATGTATGCAAAATAAATTATTAAAATAAAAAGGATATAAACTAT
The DNA here is from genome assembly GCF_037043125.1 of Eumetopias jubatus. NCBI lineage: Eukaryota > Metazoa > Chordata > Mammalia > Carnivora > Otariidae > Eumetopias > Eumetopias jubatus. Next base: position 470,873 of record NW_028274842.1, on the reverse strand, counting down.
ATGTACACACTAATTATAATTACACAATACTCCAAACACAAATATTGACAGGTAATCTGAATGATATAAAGTATAATGACAGATTAATTGGCTTTCTATGAAATTGTCTAAAATTAAAATATTAATGAAAAAGCAACAGAAGTCAAGATACATAGGACAATCAAACAAAATCATCAGCCTCATAAGTATGCTTCATGCAAGCCCAATATGACATAGGAAAAGTAAACATTAAGGATCCTACAATACAGATGCATTCAGGAAGGATGTGTACATTTGTAGAAACCATCTTGGAATCTTGAGGATTTCTGAACATTAGATTGAAAAAGATCTTCTTTGAACAGTAAGGCCATGAGAGGCCAAAACAGTTTACAAAGCTAAAGAGGAGAGGCCAAAAGGAAAGACTGGACCCCCATATTTGCTGACAAAATCAGAGACAATTCAAACAGAGACCACAAAATCTCCCAATCTGGAAAAAGACCCAAGAATGTCCCCAAATTAACAATTAGCAAATTAACACTGTATTCCAGATAAAGGGCCAGTAAAGTTAACAGGTAGAGAGAAAAGAGCAATCAGGGAGATTGGTTCAAGATGATGAATTATCATAGAAGACAGGAAAAATATATAATAATCAATCAATTAATCCGCACCATCCCTAGCAGCTGTAATAATACCAAGCATACAATAAATGGCCAACAGGAATTAACTGAATGAACTATGCTAGAAGACAAGACTGCCATCAGTAGACTAATAATGTTAAGAAATCCCTAAATGATAGAAAGTAGATGGGATCAAATCTATAGAGAAATTATAGTCTTAAAAAAAAGGGGGAAATAAGAAAAGAGCAGTGATTCTAAGAGCTATAAGCTTCTAGTCAAAAAATCCAAAAATTATAGATAAATATAGAAAAGATCAGAACACAATAAAATATTTAAAATAATAGATAAGAGTAATATTCTTATATAAATTGCCTTAGAATTGAATAATACAGAGAAAAATAATTTAGATTCATTCTTTTTAATCACCTCACAAAATTAACTACATAGATTAAAATACTAGATCTTTGTAAAAACTCACAGAAAAGGGTAGCTAAAATAAAAGAGACTACGTTATTCATTCTTGACTTTGAGGGATGATAACACTTAACAAACTAAACCAGTATCAAATTACTAAGAAAGAGTATAAGTTTAAAGTGTACAAAATCTAGGATAAAATGAAACCAGGTTTTATTTAGGCCTGCTTATGTAACATTTATTGTCAGGCCTGAGTTTTCTCACACAATTAATTTAAAGGCAATTAAACAACACATGTCATAGTTAAATAGGACCAGGTCAAAAACATATATGGATTATGAATCTTGAATTATAGTAAATGAACTTTCTAAAACCAACTTTAATTATATATTTATATAAACCATTTTTAACTAAATTTTACTTAAAAGTATTACACACTAGGTTAAAATGACAAAATGATGCATAATGCTTTGAAACAACTTTTATGCTAATTTCTTGTCTTGGGATTTCCCAGCAGTTGTTAAATACTGAACCCCAACTCCTAGGAGGTAAAGGCCTGTGCAGTAACTCTCTACCCAGAACTAAGGCTGACAGTACAGTCTTCCCCTATCAGTGGGCAAAGGGTGTGAGTGTGTGTGTATGTGTCTGTGTGTCTGTGTTAAACAAGGAGGCCCTTTTGCTGAAGGTTTTCAGAGGGGCCTCAGTTCCATCTCCTTGCCTCTATGCGCCTATGATCCTCTGTCACCATATAACCACCTCGCTGTCCTGACCAATGCAGCCAGGGCATCACCTACTCACTATTCATGTTTTTGGTGCCTTTTCAGTTTAGTCTTTGTGGAGATCTTCTTGCTTTCCTGGAACTTATCTATGCATTTAATCATACAGGGATTTGGTTATACAATTAAATTTTTGACTTGGTTCTCTTTAACAATGATAGATGCTATTTAACTTCCTTTAAACTAACTATGTAAGAAAACTCATGAGTTGGGGGCGCCTGGGTGGCTCAGTCGTTAAGCATCTGCCTTCGGCTCAGGTCATGATCGCAGGGTTCTGGGATTGAGCCCCGCATCGGGCTCCCTGCTCAGCGGAAAGCCTGCTTCTCCCTCTCCCACTCCCCCTGTTTGTGTTCCCTCTCTCACTGTGTCTCTCTGTCAAACAAGTAAGTAAAATCTTTAAAAAAAAATTCATGAGTTGGCATCAAACATCATATAAGCAGACCTAAACAAAGCCTTATGTATAAAATATATAGACTAAATTTTCTCTATGTATTACATCTTACAGTATTTTTTTAAACTCTAACGTCTCAAACTTTTAAAAAACTATTTCTTATAACCTTCATATTTTATTTCTACATATTGAAGTAAGAGAAGATTTCAAGCAGTTATTTGCAAATGTTCCTCAATAAATAACACTCCAGGCCCAAGTTGTCTATTTTTAATACATAAAAAGCCAAATTAGATAAAATTATTATTCAATTTTCTCTGGTTAGCATTAATTTTGAAGCTCCAGGGCCATCTTAATGTGCAGTACAGAATTTTTAATGAGGCAAATACCTTCACCACAACCCGGTGAGGAGTTACTGGGTGGGTCTGCAGAATCATGATTTGTCTCATTATTAGTTGCATGTTCTCTATCCACATTGCACTTAAACCTCAGTGCCCCTTAGATTCATGGTATTTAAACAATCATTCATTGTAGCACTAAATGACTAAGAATTTTTAAAAAAGAAAACACACAATGCTCAAAACCACTACTGTGGCTTGTGGGGTTCACCTGAGTGATCAATCAGTGGAGTACTGCAACCATGAGCATGCTCCCTGAATCTCCACTAAAACCTGGCAATCTCACCAAATACACATTCACAAGCTCTCAAGATATTTTCTTTTAAGGAAAAAATATACATTTATTGATTTTTTAAAAATAGAAATAGTATGAGATCTCTTTTTAGAATTGCACTGCAGGAACCCTTCTCTAATCTTGAGAAGGTTTGAGAACTATTTGATTAGTAAATACTAACACAGGGAAAACACACTCTTCGGAGTCTATTACGAGCTTTGCCATGGACCATGTCCTGGAAGTTTCCCAAGAAACCTGGGCTTCAAGACATTATCTATAAGAAATGTGCAATATAACTTGCCTTGGTTACTTCTCAGATATTTAACAAATCAAATGAAATATATGAAAGCAGTTTAAAAACAATAAAATACTAAGCAGGCATGAACCTTCAATAATACCTGGCTGCAGGGAAAAAAGAGGCTAGTGCCTATTCTATGTGAGAATCAGATTTGGCATAGAAGACATTAGGTTAACAATATTAACGCTATTTTCAAAGTTTAACTTTTCATCAATTTCTATCACAAGTAAACACTAGCACCTGTCTTCCTGCCTCTCAGGCACTCCAACCCAGGAGGCATGCTAGTCCTCCACTGACAGGCCAGGCAGAGAAGGAAACTGGGAATGGAGCACTATGGACAGAGGAAAGCTCCACTGCTGAACACGTGGCCCTTGAAGGGCATGGCCAGGAGAAGGAAGACCTCACACCCTGGCAGGTGGTCAACATCCTGCCAGGCAGGCTACAGTCAGGCTGAGCTCTAGCACAACAAGAGAGCTAGAACTACCAGTCTCACCCAACAGGCAAACACGGTGGTGACTGTGGGGCTCATTCCTAACAGCCAGCTAAAGAACCAGGATGGGGTGGGGGAGATACGGTTTTGTAAACCAAGCCAAGGATGGTAAAGATCCTGTAAAGACTCACTTCATTAGTGAAGAGCCTCATTATAATTTAACCTGGAGGTTCTGGACTAAAAGCCTAAGCTGTACTAAAACAATGCAAACTCTCATGTCTTCATTTGTGTTGAGGTTCTAAAATGATTCTAAAAATAACACACCCTGAAAGATAACCATGCAGGAACCCATAACCAGCCCCCTCCAGAAAGGGGAGCATTGATGCATTTTTAGATCCTTCCTCTGACAAACCAATGGAACCTAAGACCTACTCAGCTTTTATGCTTTATTTTTCCTGTACAAAAGCTTTGTCTGCAGTAGGCTAAGTATATATATTTGGGAATACCATGGTAAATAAGAGAAAAAGACACACCTACAAACAATCACAATAGAATTACAATCCCTAACTGCAGGGGGAGGAAGCAGGTCACCACAAAGGAGGCCCACCGGAAAGACTTAAGGAGCACCAGGAGGTAGCACTAAAAGACAGATTCCACTGGGAAGTGAGTAGAGGGCTTCCTGGCAGAACAGCACATGAAGACAGGAGGCCATGAAAGCACCTGGAAAGTCCTGGGCAAGGTGAGGAGCTCAGGGGGATACAGCTTGGGGAATAGGGGAGCCTCCTGAAAAATGTGGCCGAAATGACAGACGGAAGCCAAATTTCCAGAGTTGTAGATATAACGTTACAGATTTTAGACTTCATTTTGTTGGCAGTTAAAAACTATCAAAAGATTTTATGGAGGTTAGTTACACAATATCATTAAGAAAACAATGCTGGAAAGCAGTGTGGAGAGTACATTGTATAGGAAGGAAACTGGAAGCAGAAAAAACAGTAGGACAGTGGTTTAAATAAATCCAAGCAAAAAATGATGAAGCCTGAACTAAGGTAACGGCAAAAAGAAAAGAGGAACATTCAGAACACTTATTCAGAAGTTATTCATAGTAGTGAATCCAGTACTTTTAAGCTATCTAATGCACTAAGTTCTTATTACAAGGTAAGGTACTTTATTACATCTCTTCTAAAAAAAATAAATCAGAAGTATAATTTAATTCTGGGCATTTAAGAAGGAAACAAAAGTCATCATGAGATCAGACAAATCTTTATGATAACTCAAAAAAGCTTTAAAACATTTTAAGCCCTTCCCACGCCTGTTTAAAAAAAAAAATCCCACGCTTATAATAAAAATTAATACTCATTAATTAATGTGTAAAGAGAAACATTAAATATCAAGTAATCCCAACTAAAATATGAAAGTATACAAGTATTTAAATCTAGCATTCTGAACAACTTCAAATTTCTTCTTTGTGTTCTAAAAAAAAGATAACAGGAAATGTTTTCTAAGAACTGGTCATTTCAGTACTTAATTCTAACTTTTTCTTCTGTTGATATAGCCTTATTTTTTCAGTTTTTGCCTGCTAATCTTATTTTTAATAACTAAAAGAACATACATTCATATATATACTTCTGACAATTCAGTGCTTTAAAATTCAATCATTCTAGAACAGTAAGAACTTGTCTTTTTTAGATAAGAACTTCCTTTGCTTACCAGATGTGCAAACCAGTAAATTTGTAAGTAATGAAACTGCTAATAACTTCAGTTTTTAAAAAAAGTAGGTATATCACAACCTAAAATATTCCCTAATGTCAAAACTATCAGGGGCGCCTAGGTGGCTCAGTCGTGAAGCGTCTGTCTTCGGCTCAGATCACGATCCCAGGGTCCTGGGATCGAGCCCGCATCGGGCTCCCTGCTCACTGGGAAGCCTGCTTCTTCCTCTCCCTCTCCCACTCCCCCTGCTTGTGTTCCTGCTCTCGCTGTCTCTCTCTCTCTGTCAAATAAATAAAATCTTTAAAAAAAAAAAACCTATCAAACAATCCAATTGCCTTTGATTTATCTGCTCATGCAACATTTATTTCCCATACAAATGGGCCAAATAAATGGGTTGGTAAAGTAATATACCAAGTTTCAACTATACACTGGCAAACATTTCATAGAGATCAGAAGATTAACACTGTACCATGCTGAATAAATTATTTTATACACAAATAAATATGTTTAAATGCCAAACAGATTTTAACAGCCCAAACTCCAGCCGTCCTGTGGACCTGTGGGCATGTGCCATAACGTGCCATAACCAGGTAAGTAGCTCTCTAGTCAGCATGAAATTAGACATTAATTTTACTTTCAAATAAAGTTTATTCCAGCCAAGGGTAGATAGTTTTCAAGTCCCCCCCCCAAGAAAAGTTTTGGAAAAGAGACTCTAATCGACAATGATTATTTCCATAAAATTGTTTCATGAATGTTGGAAGTAGTAGGGCCAATTTATTTATTTATTTATTTATTTTTTTAAAGATTTTATTTATTTATTTGAGAGAGAGAATGAGATACAGAGACAGCATGAGAGGGGAGAGGGTCAGAGGGAGAAGCGGAGCCCGATGCGGGACTCCAGGATCATGACCTGAGCCGAAGGCAGTCGCTTAACCAACTGAGCCACCCAGGCGTGCCAAAATAATGCCTATAATACTTATAAAATCAAAAGTTAAAGATAAAATTATGCTAAGCATAAATTCAATCTATCACATGCACTTATCACTTATCACTCAGTGCTTTGGATCACAACCACTTTGGGTGGTTAAAAGTGACCCTAGGTTTTAGTACCAGTTCTGGAATTGTACATACAAGGCCCTTAGACAATTTAATAATATTTAATATATTTGGACCTCAGTTTTCTCCTTACAAAAGGAAGGTTTGTATTAAATCCCATTCAGCAAAACTCCTATAATTTCTTCAAGAAGTCATAAACACTCAAAGAGCTTTTTAAACTGAAACTACACAATTCTTTCACATTATACAGATGACTTAAATAATTCAAATACATCATGATAAAAAACAATTCCAATATACCAAAGCCAGTTTTCTCAATGTCAGGGTTGACTACCAAATACAACCATCCATTCTGATCTCAGTACATTTACTATATATGAAATCAAGGCTGAGTTTTTCAGCTTCAAACTATTCAAGTATGGAATAATATCTAGAAAGCAAAAAGGTGCATCCACTAAAACAATACTTTATCACCTCTGTGACTCTTTCTCAGCATCCTTCAACACACAGACCTAAAAAGTGCTGCACTTAAGGTTTAAAATCAAAAGACTTATCAAAATGTGAAACTAAACAATTTCATTCCTAAGTACCTACAAAAAGTTATATGAAATAAAAAGTCATATAAATTCACAGTTTATGGCTTCCCTTGCCAAATTTATGGAACTGGCATTATAGTATTATTCAACAATAACATACATAGGCATACTTTCACTTCATGTATCACAATATGAATAGAACTAACAACTAAAAAGGTGTAATGTGTCTATAAATAAACTGTAACCTAGAACTCATTTTTGCCAAAAAGTATTAACTACTTAAATCTTTGCATTATATTCCAAATGTTTATAGCAAAGACCTCCACAAGCTATAAACAGAAACATTGTTCATTTTACTTTAAAATGTTATATTCAAAGACAGATGAAGTTATTACCACTGATACAGTCTGGACTGATTGTTTAAGATGCCCTTGCAAAGTCTCCTGTTTTGCTCACTTCTAACCTCCCACATTCACTAAGATCAGTAACTCACAGTATCTTGAGAATTTGACTATCTCCAGGGCATGTTTGATTTTATAAAATGCTACTCTTCTGAAAATACTAGATATAAAATAACTTTTACATCAAGATATGTTTTACTATTTTGAGAATTTCATGTCATGCTTTAAACTAAATGCGAGAGAGCCTAGGAAAGGAAGAATGGCTATTTTATCAGCTTTATTCTCTACAAACATTCCACCAAGTAAACATTCAAAGGCCAAAAGATGACTTCCTCCCTGTGGGCACACAAAATCATTCAATATGCACTATATGTTAATAGTATTAACATGATTAATATTAATAAGATGTTATTATTACTAATTAAACTTTTGTATTTCAAATGGTGGCTCAAGCCTGCTTTTACTAGTTCAACATGAATGACGTATACTTCTTAATTTGACAAGTTTAATTCCAAAATATGATTCCTTACCTTTTTCAGGCCAGCAAAACCTTCTGATTCCAGAAAGAAAAAGGCAAAGGGCATCAACACAAATAAACAAAGGTTGGAAAAGAGAGAAGCAAGATTCCACAAGCCTATAAGGAGATAGCAAAAAAAAGAATAAAGATTAGAGACAGGCCTTGTAAAAAAAATTACTATGCTAAATTATGGTATTAGTCGAAGATCTATACTTTTTACTAATAAAAATAAACATAAACTTGAGGACAGTGGACTAACGAATCACCTAAACTTAGAAATGAGAAAATAATTACACATCCAAATTTCTGTAACTTTGTAACTTGTAACCTATTAGGAAAAGCCAATATAGAAACTAGAAATATTTTTCCTCATGTCCTAAAACAAATTCACTAAAGATATGACAAATGCAGAGATCCAAAGACACAGTCTCTTTAGACATACTGGCAACTGAATATTTAAATTAGATCCACTAGCATTTACTGAGCACTTAATAAATGCCAGATACTCTACTAGACATTGTACATGCATAATATCATTTAACTTAAGCTTAGTAAAAACACTAAAGGTAATAATTAGCATCTATTGAGCCCTTCTGTGCCAAGCACTATTCTGAGTGATTTACCAATATTATACAAACTCACATACTCTTCATAGGAATCCCCCAACAAGACAGAGGAACAGGCTGGTTATATAACTTAGCCAAGGTTGCAGAGCCAGTGGCAGAACTAACTCCTGGGATTTTTAAAAACCACTATATCATAGAAGTTTAAGTAAGCAATTCTAAGTGGGAAGGAAAATGTAAGAGAGGCAGGCAAATTCATATTACCTTTTCCCTTTTTGACACATTCTGTACTCTTGTCAAACCACAATAAAAAGGTACTAAGATGACAATAAAAATAGATTTAGAAAAAGAAGACTAAGTCTGTCTTTGGGATTATGTTTGGCCAAACATCTTATACCTTTTATAGGTATAACACTCAAATTTAAAACAATTTTCAAAATAATGCCTACTTTTTTTTAGATTTTTATTTATTTGAGAGAGAATGAGAGAGAGAGAGAGAGAGAGAACATGAGAGGGGGGAGGATCAGAGGGAGAAGTACACTTCCCACTGAGCAGGGAGCCCAACGTGGGACTCAATCCCAGGACTCCAGGACCATGACCTGAGCTGAAGGCAGTCGCTTAACCAACTGAGCCACCCAGGCGTGCCAAAATAATGCCTATAATACTTATAAAATCAAAAGTTAAAGATAAAATTATGCTAAGCATAAATTCAATCTATCACATGCACTTATCACTCAGTGCTTTGGAAAATGGGAAACCAACGTTCTTTCAACACCCTTATTTAGAAGGCACCGTTCCAAGCACAGGAGACACAGGAACAAACAAAACACAAAACCTTTGTTTTCACCAAAATATGGTATGAGGAATCCTTTCAGTTTTAGCCATTCTAACAAGTATAAAGTGGTATCTCCTTACTGTTTTAATTTACATTTCCCTAATCAATAAAGAATAACATGAACATCTTCATTAACTTATCTGCCACCCATGTATATCTTCTTTGGTGAAGTCTCTTCAAGTCTGTTGCCCATTGTTTCATTAGATTGTTTACTTATTGTTGAGTCTGCCAAGTTCTTTATATATGCTGAATACAAGTCCTTTATCAGGTATATAATTTGCAGATATTTTCTCCCCATCTGTAGATTGTCTTTTCATTTTTTTAACAAGTATCTTTCAAAGAACAAAATTTCTTCATTTTGACAAAGTCCAATTTACCAATTTTTTCTTTTACAGACCATCTTACCCAAGAAATTATATGGTCTAGCCCAGTAACACTGAGACTTTCTCCTATGGTTCCTTCTACAAGGGTTACAGTTTTAAGATTTACATTTAGATCTATGATCCCTCTGAGTCACTTTTGTATATGGTGCCAGGTATGGACTGAAGTTCATTTTTTTCCCTATGATTATCCAATTGCTCCAACACCATTTGTAGAAAAGAATACCCTTTTTCCACCAAATTGCCTTTGCACCTTCTTTGAAAGTAAATTGACAATATATGTGTAGATATATTCCTGGATCCTCTATTCCATCGAGTCGATCTATTTATCTTTATGCCAATACCACACCATCAATGATTACTATGGCCTGAATATAGTCTTCGAGTTGGGTAGTAAGTCCTCCAATTTTGTTCTCTCTCAAAGTTGTTTTGACTATTCTAAGTCCTTTGAAGTCCTATCTGAATTTCAGATCAGCTTTTAAATTTCTACAAAAAAAAAAAAAAAAAGCCTGCTGGGATTTTGAATGAGGTTGCATTTAATTGGGAGACCCATCTGGGGAAAACTGACATCTTAACATTGTCTTCTTATCCATGAACATGGTATATCTCTCCATTTATTGTGGCATTCTTTAATTTTTGTCAGCAGTGTTTTATAGTTTATGGTATACAGGTCCCACACATCCCTAAGTATATCAGGTTTCTGATGCTACTGTACACAAGTGGGCTTGTTTTTTTTAATCAATATCCAATTATTCATTGCGAGAATATAGAAATGCAATTGAGTTTTGTATATTTACCGTGTATCCTGCAACCCTGCAAATTCATTTATTGGTTCTAATAGCTTTTTAATAACAGATTCCATCACAATTTCTATATAGACAACCCTATCATCTGTTAATAGAAACAGTTTCACTTTTTCCTTTCCAACCTCAATGTCCTTTATTTTCTAAAAATCACCAGAACAATGTTGAATAGAAGTGGTGAGAGGGGACATCCCTGCCTTATTTCTATTCGCAGGGAAAAGAGCATATTCAGTCTTTATTAAGCATGATGTTATCTGTAGGGTTTTTCAGACGCTAACCAACTGAACCACCCAGGTGCCCCCAATTGTCTTTTTAAAAGACATATAATAAAAACTTTTATATTTTGCCACAAAATTCAGCCAATAACCTGAATGAGCCTGGAAGCAAATTCTTACCAAGAGCCTTCAATAAGGAATGCAACCTCATGAAAACGTTGTCTACCAATTCTGAATCTGTGTCAATTGTAAGTCAGTTTTGACTTATTTTTCTCTTTGTTATGAGTTTTCCTTTCCTGCTTTGTACTCAGTTGTAGACTCAAGGTAGGCAGAGTGAACCTCCAAAGATGTCCATATCTTAATCCCTGGAATCTGTGAATATGTTACATTACATGGTATATTAGTTTTCTAGGGCTGCTCTAACACAGTACCACAAACTGGATGGCTTCCAACAACAGAAATTTGTTCTTTCACAGTTCTGGAGGCTGTAAGTCCAAAATCAAGGTATCAGTAGGGCCATGTCCCTTCTGAAGGCTCTAGACAAGAATCCTTCCTTATCTCTGGTAGAGACAAGGTAGCTGCATTCCTAGTTCTTATAGAAGTATCTCTCCAAATCTACCTGTCTTCACATGGCCTTTTTCAGGTGTGTCTGTGTCTCTGTTTTATCTTCTTATAAGGATACTAGTAATTAAATTAGGGCCCACCCTCACCCAGTGTGACCTTATCTTAACTAATTACAACTTCAAAGACATTATTTCCAAATAAGGCCACATTCTGAGGTTCGAGGTGGACCTGGTGGGGGAAAGAAGGGTGGGCAGGAAAGAGGACCATTATTCAATCCAGTATACATGCCAAAAAGACTGCAGATATAATTATTAAGGCTATAGACCTTAATATAGGGAGACAGATCATCTTAGATTAGCCAGGTGGGTGAAACCTACCCAATGAACCTTTAAAAGCAGAGAACTTTCTCCAGCTGAAGTCAGAGAGAAGCAGTAGAAGGGTAAATCAGGGAGGAACTCAAGCCACTTTTTCTGGAGGGGGTCACATGAAAAACATAAGAGGTGGGCAGCCTCTAGGGCAAAGACCAGCACCTGGCAAGGAAATGGAGGACTTCAGTCTTACAACCACAAAGAACCAAATTCAGCCAATAACCTGAATGAGCCCGGAAGCAAATTCTTCCCCAGAGCCTCCAATAAGGAATGCAACCTCACGAAAACCTTCATTTCAGCTTCCCCCCACAAAAGAACATCCATTTCATAAGATCTTACAAAGAGAAATGTTTAAACTGAGATTATGATAGTCCCTTAATTCTATTCATCTGTAAAACAAGATGTTTCTCTGTGCAACTCTCACCTGTCTAGTACTCTGCCCAGAACCTCCAGCCACCTGCCCCCCAACTATAGCCTGCACCCCCATTCTCTCGGCAGCACCCTCCAGCAGTTGAATGTATTTATTTATATGCTGAATTGCTATTCTTCAGTGCCTAGGTTTTCTCGAAAACTTAGTTGTTTTAGGTGACAGGGTATATACAGTCTCTCTTACTTCATCTTGGCCAGACTATATGTAGCTTTTAAACTTGAATGCTCATTTTAATTTTTCTTACTTCATACCTCAGCCTTAGTTTTTGATAAAACAATAAACACAGGGAACGCTCTGGGCATAAAATACCATAGCAGATCACTCATTCTTTACTCACTGTCCTCATGGATTTGTTAATCTTTAAAAAGCTGTTTTTAACGGGTAGTTACCCACTGTTTGAAGTGGACTTCCCAAATACTTACTGAGGTCCTTGACCCTTTTTTAAATTGTTTCAACACACAACTCAATAAAGCCTAAGCCTCAACTCCTACGTCTTAGACAAAATTGTTCCCTATTACCCTATTGTAAAATATCCATTCTCTTTACTCTCTTGCCCTAAATTCCTAAAATATAACTGCTCCAGTACACATTCTATAGTGGGCCTCTAGGATAGTTCACAAAACCATCATGCTTATTCTTTTTTCTCCCTTTTCTATACCCTGCCCATTATATTCTTTGATACATTTAGAAAGTGCACTCTAATCAAATAGGATAGTATCTTAGGGGCGCCTGGGTGGCTCAGTCAGTAAGCATCTGCCTTCAGCTCAGGTCATGATCCCAGGGTCCTGGGATCGAGTCCCGCATCGCATCGGGCTCTCTGCTCAGCAGGGAGTCTGCTTCTCCCTCTGCCTGCCACTCCCCCTGCTTGTCTCTCTCTTTCTCTCTCTCTCTCTCTCTCTCTCGCTGTCAATAAATAAATAAAATCTTTTTTAAAAAAACATAGTGTCCTAAAAACATATTAAACATAATGAAATCATTGCAAAGCCTCACTTTGTTAAGCTCCTATTATACTATTCAATACCTGCTACTTTCAATTTACACTCTGAAAGGAAAAAAAAAAATCACTTAGGAAAAAAAGTACCAGTTTTATATCTTCTCAAAGAATTGTGTTAAATTAAAAGGACCTCTCTCTCTTCCTGTTTCTACTGGTCTAAATAAAGATCTCTTTAACAAAATACTTAAGCAGGGTAGACATACATTTGTAAGATTCTGAAATTAAGATTTATTCAAAATAAGCAAAAGTGTACTTTTAATGCACCAAGAATAACAAGTAAACACAGAATTTTGGAGCAGAAAAGAACTTTGAGATCCCTTGTTTAATTCACTCAGAAACCAAATTCTTTTTTAAAAATTTTTAAAAGTGGTTAAATAAATGCCACACAAATTCCAAAACTTACAAATAATGGACAAAGGATTAGATCCAAGATCTCTTGCTCTTTCTACACTACTGTATGGATCTCACACTTACCATTCTGGATGAAAAAAGCACAATATTTTGAATTTTGTTAATATTATCTGCTGAAAAAAGCAATCAGTTTAATAAGATTTTACTAAAGGAAATGTTTAAACTGAGACTATGACAGCTTATTAATTCTATCCATCGGTGTAAAACAAAATTAGTGGAGCTTCTGATCAGTTTGAAAGACACTGAAACAGAATTCAGCACTAGTTTGAAAGACACTGAAACAGAATTCAGCACTTCTACATGTAGCACTTCTACATTATATGTGAGCACATGTACACCCAAGCCTCTGAAAACATCAAATACAGAAAGGTTTTAACAAATCCAACTCTGATAAAACACTGACTGTACTATATGTACTCTGTGTGCTATAATGTCCTCTAACAAAACAAGGCATTCACACTATTCATGATTTAAAAAGCCTAAAAGTCCTGAGGCCAGATGTCTGAGTAAGTGGCACTTTATGTCTGACTAGCCTAAGATTGCATCTATCAGCTATACATGAGCTGGAAAAGGAACTTCAACTCTGTGTCCTCATAAAATAGGCTACAACTTAACTCATAGGGCTCTCATAAAGAAGAGAAATAACATACCAAATACTAAACCAATGTCAGTGCCTCCCGCCAGCCATCTCAAAATAATGTAAATGTTCCAAACAACTGAAAAATTCTAATGCACACCAGCTTTGACCTGATAAAGACAAGACAGTGATTTACAGCTAAAATCAGCTCTCAACCTTTCCCTAAGGAATTATTCTCATTAGGGGCTTCCTGGGTGGCTCAGTCAGTTAAGCATCTGCCTTCAGCTCTGGTCATGATCCTGGGGTCCTGAGATGGAGCCCCGAGTCTCTTCGAGTCTCTTCGGGCTCCCTGCTCAGCAGGGAGTCTGCTTCTCCCTCTCTCTCTGCCAATTCCCCAGCTCATGGTCTCTCACACTTGCTCTCTCAAATAAAATCTTTTAAAAATTTTTTTAAAAAGCATGATTCTCATTAATTATACCCCAAAAAGCTTACAAAACAAAAACCTGTATACACACATTAAAAATATATAAAAACAGGGGCGCCTGGGTGGCTCAGTCGTTAAGTGTCTGCCTTCGGCTCAGGTCATGATCCCAAGGTCCCGGGATCGAGCCCCGCATCGGGCTCCCTGCTCAGCGGGGAGTCTGCTTCCCCTCTCACACTCCCCCTGCTTGTCTTCCCTCTTTCGCTCTCTCTTCATCACATATATAAATAAAATCTTTAAAAATATATATATATAAACATATATATATATATATATAAACAACGACCAAAAACAGAAACAGAAAATAAGCTGCAAAGAAATACACCAAATTACTAACAATGTGAATGTACTAAAATTATGGATATTTGCGTCCTACTTTTCTACATATTATTAGTTTTCTATAAGGAGCAAATAAAGACCCTTAAAAAAATGAAATATATTTAAACCTTGTTGTGAAACTCACAATTCTCCAAATCCCTGTTAGGTAATCTCCCAACAAAATGCTGGGCTTCCCGTCAGCCATGCCATTCACTCTATTTACCAGCCTCACTGACAACACAGTTCAAATCCAAGCTTCAGCCAAGTCACAGATTACCACTTAGGAGGAAGCTCAAAGCTTGCTCTCAAATAGTTGCCACCATGAATATAAACCCCTGAATGCTTAAAATCCACTATACTTTTATAATAAGGGGTAAAACTTTATTAGTTTTTGTAATTTGAAACAACATTCGTAGCACAGAAAGGAACTTTTTTATTGTTATTGAACTATAAATACACGTACTCCCAGAATTCATCCTTCTGATCATATATGTCTCCTTTCATGCAGGGAAAACTACAAATTGTTCTCTGAAAATCAAAAGTTAAGAAATAAAACGCTGGGGGCGCCTGGGTGGCTCAGTCGTTGAGTATCTGCCTTCGGCTCAGGTCATGATCCCAGGGTCCTGGGATCAAGCCCCGCATCGGGCTCCCTGCTCCGCGGGAAGCCTGCTTCTCCCTCTCCCACTCCCCCTGCTTGTGTTCCCTCTCTCGCTGTGTCTCTCTCTGTCAAATAAATAAATAAAATCTTGACAAAAAGAAAAAAGAAATAAAACTCTGCCTTGGGCAAAAGCTCACAAATCAGAAAAAGTATCTGCTCTGACTAACCTACACACTTAAAATGAAGATAATTAAGAAAAGCTAAATAAAGAAATCTGTATCAACAGATATCAACAAGCAGCAATGTCTGCAGAACAAGTGGAGAAAATGATGAGTATGATCACAAAGATTCTGAATACCAACTCATTTAGTTTGACAGGAAATTAGATGCCTACATTTTTACATACTGAACTTTATATTTAAGTAATATATGTGTGTACATATGTATATGCTATATATGTGTGCATATATAATACTTAAGTGTGTGTATATATATACATATATCATTTAAATTTTTTTTTTATTTTCCCCCAATTGCCCCTTTTCCAGGAGACTCAACATTACTACTAATGGTTTTGACAACCACAATTGTAGAAAGGGATATGTGATACAGAACCTCCACTGTATTTATTTTTGCAAGAAATATTCACTTAACACAAAGAATTTGAGAGCTGAGGTCTTATCTTAACAGAATAATCATCTACACAAATAACCAGTTTTTATTCAAAGTCTAAATAATTAAATGCAAAGAATTAAGTGTATTTACCAGAGTAAGTAAATGTGAAAGTTTCAGGCTTAGCTTATGCTAATTTAATTATTAAATCTACAACATATAAGTTAAAGTTACTATGAGAAAAACATCTAATATAGAGAAATATATCTAACATACATTCCTAAGTAGTAATTATATTCTTGACAATTAAGACTTAATTAGTTTCCAACAGTTTACAAACATACATCAGACATATATACGTAAATATCCCTTAAGAATTATTCTGTAATTTTGATGAAACTTTCTTAATTTTAAATTAGGACTAATATTTATAATATAACTTATTTATATGACTACATATTAATTTATAAAATAAAAATAATCAAATTTCTCTACTTCCAAAGGCTAAAATTACTTCATATAGCTAAAATCCTTCAATATAACCCCAAAAATTCAAAAACCTTGTAGTTTGTCTAAATCAGTATCAGTGACAACCTTTCTGAAAGATGTCCTATGCCTATCTCCCAAAGATGTATCTGAACTTAAACAAAGGTTATTTACTAATCCTAGAATACTTCATTTCAAACCAAACCAAACTGAATTGCCAGATCACCGTAGGATGCATTAACTTCTAGCTCCATCTGCTGGAGTCACAAAATATTCCAAAATCTGACATAAAATACTATGAAACAAATGATCTACAATTTATCATATAGACCAAACACTTCATGAATTTAAAACAGAAAATTAATCAGAGTTCAGCCATATTCAATAATTTCTAAAATGACAAATCTAAGTTAAAATCAGTATTGCAGTGGAATTGAGGATCTAACGCTATTGTCAAAAAGTGAGTTATATAATAAAAAAATTCTACCAAGAAAGCAGAAGCCTTAGAGAAAGACAAGTTTGCTTTTGAACAGTAACTATTGTGTGAACCTCAGAATCAGAACAGCTTCCGTCTATTAGAAGAAAAACAAAAATTAAAAAACAACGTTAGCAATGAGTTGTGAAACTTTTTACCTTAATATAACTTTTTCTTGTAACAAAAAAGCAATACATGTCCATTGCAGAAATATTATACAATACAAGCACCAAAAAAATGTCTATATCCTGTAATTAATCCTACCACCCAGGGAAAAACATGTTTTTCAACATCTTTCTCTATCAACAAATACTCTTCTACATCATCATCTATAATGGCCAAGAAAGCACTCCACTGTTAGGATTTACCAAAATTCAATTAAGCAAATTTCTTACTTTGACACTTAGATGGTTTCATTTTTAAAATTTTTATAAACAATACCTCCATTACTATCCAGTAACTACGGTGATGCATACTATGACAAATGACTATTAAGACCAATTAATTAGAAACTACTAGTAACATTTAACTAATAATGGTATATTAAACTTTATGAAGGACTGACTTTGATTTAATATCTATACATAAGTAGATGTAATACTTATTTTTAAGTTTAATTGCTTATAATCTAGAAGTCTGATTTTTTTAATCTTCTGTGGGACTTGAAAATGGCTAAATTAAAGATGGATTTTGCATAGTTCCTTCATGATATCCACAATAGCATATTGTCTATTCCTGTTGAAAAATCAAAATAAAACACCCATACCTTGAAAAGACTAGTCAGGTTCATGGTGGTTATCTTTTAACAGACCTAAATGTCAACTAGGCAATCATGTTATAAACGTGTGTCTCTGTCTCTTTCATAAATAAGTATGAACGGCTTAGCAAAAATTGGCCCCCAGTGGGGGATACCTCAAAAAACTGAAGAATTATTTCCTGACTTTATTTAAGGCTACAACTTAACTCCATCATTCTCCTACCTTCCAAAGATTTATTCCTGTTTATTTTTTAACTTTAATCTCACATTACATAAAATTACCATTTAAATAAGGAAGTAATTCAATGCATTTAGTGCATTCACAAATCATGCTACCACTACCACCATCTCACCCCAAAACATGTCTATCACCCCGAAAGGAAAACCCATTAAGCATTTGCATCAGTTTTTCAATTTATGGAACTGAAAAGTTTCGTAGTTTTCTGCTAAGTTTTTAACAAGATACAAAGAAAGTGAATACAAATAGATGCTTTCTTTTTCTGTCCATTTTTTACCCTTTTTCAATTTTAACAATAAAAGTGACAATACAAATTTTAGCTACCATTTTGTCATCTCTGCTCTCTTTGTACCATCCTATAACTATAGTTGCCGGCATGTCATACCCACACTAAGTGAATGATGGGACACACCTCACAACATCCAGCTGACAAGCAAAAAAGACCTTGGCTAAAACTGCCAATGACCAGATTACCATTCTGCCCCATTCTAGCTCCAATATCATTTTTGTATATCACATTTTCCAAGCTATTTTAATCATTTTCCCCTTGTAGACAGAGATACATCTTGCTACACGATACAGATTTAAAACTAAGGGTAATATTTTATTTATTTATGTTATTAAATTCTGGCCCACAGAAGTGAAGTGGCATTCTGACGTAATCTGGTTAACATGTAACATCTCAAACCCAAGTGGCCCAAATCCAGACACTATATTTAATTCAAACTAAATATTTTTATACATACTAAAGCATTATCAACACATACAGTGGCCTAATCCATATGATTTACACACTAAAGGCACAAGTGATCAAAACCATCCATACTGACAATTTTACAGGATAAGCCATTACATTTGTTTTCAAATTAAGTTCCTTTTTACCAAGGTATTCCTAATGACACAATAAATAACTTTTATTCACTCAACGATGAATCTTTATTGGACAATTTCAGTGTGGAAGTACTGGAGCAGTGATCCGTGGGAGATTAAGAGAATTTCAGACATATTCTGAGACCTCAAAGAATTTGGCATAAATTCACAAAAGCTTAACACAAAAAGACAAGTAACAACTTAAGAAAATCTCGTTAAGTGTTACAAGATGGTAAATGATTGACAAATGAATATGGATGATATAACTGCAGTGGGGTAAAGGAAATCATCAGACTTTTCAGGGACTGCTTTTGGAGACCCAACACATCACTGCAGCCCACCAGTCAGAGCAAAGGCTTATGGAGGTCAGCTGGTCAACTGAGTGTTAGCTCAGGTCTCACATGTGTCACAGTGGGTCTGCAAACCAGGTCTGTGGTCATATCCCCAGTGCCAGAATGCATAAGGAATAGATATACTTCACAGCTAACAGAACCCCTACTCTGGTCCCCTGACCTGTGTAGTAAGGGCTATTACAATGGGAAACGCCAAGTGGAAGCCCCCAGAATTGCCTCTAACTAGGAAAACAGTAAACCAAGTCATGCCACATCCCCAAAGGAAATGCAGAGATTAATGCCACCATCAAGGGTTTGAAAGACGCAGAAGTAGTGACTCCCACATCCCCAAAACAGACAGACCTTAGGACAATGACAGTGGATTACTGTAAGCCTCACTAGGTGGTGGCTCCCACTGTAGCTGCTGTTCCAGATGTGGTTTCACTGCTTAAGTAAATTAACACATACCGTGGTACCTGGTGTATGACTCCTGATGTGACAGAGGCCTCTGTCTCCATCTCTGTCCATAAGACCGACCAGAGGAAGTTTACTTTCAGCTGCAAGGCCAGCAAAGCACCCTCACTGTCTTACCTCAGGGACACCCCAACTCCTCAGCCCTGTTACAATTTAATTTGCAGGAATTTTGATTGCCTTTCTCTTCCACCAAATGTCACAGTGGCCCATACTAATGATGACACTGTGCCGACTGGATGTAGTGAGCGAGAAGTAGCAAGTACTCTAGACTTATTGGTAAGACATTTTCATGTCAGAAGGTGGAGAATACATCCAAAAATAATTCAGGGGCCTTCTATGTCATTGAAATTTCTAGGGGTCTAGTGGTGTGTGGACGTGGGGATCTCTGTTCTCAGGCGAAGGATGAGTTGTTGAATCTGGCTCTTCCTACAACCAAGAAAGGCACAAAGTCCATGGGCTTCTTGGGATTTTGAAGGTAATATATGCCCCCTATTCCTCCTCTGGGTGTGTTACTGCAGCTCACTTACCAAGTGACGCCCAGAGCTGCCAGTTTACAGTGGGGTCCAGAACAAGAGAAGGTTCTGCAACAAGTATAGGCCGCTGTACAAGTTGCTCTCTTATGTAGGCCATCTGATCCGCAAACCCAGCGACGCCTGAAGTGTCCACGGCAGGCAGGAATGCTGCGTGGAGCCTTTGGCAGGCGCTATAGATGGATCACAGCACAGGCCCGTAGGACTTTAGAGCAAAGCCCTACAGCACTACAGCCCCTCTGGGATATACCTGAAGGACAGCCCTGCACAGATAACCATTCTCGTTTAAGTAACACTTGTAATTTAATTTAATTAACACAGTAAATCTTGGCCTGTTACCGGGCCTTAGAAGAGACTGAACACTTGACCATGAGCCACCAAGTTACCATGTGACTGGAGCTGCCCATGATGAACAGGGTGTTTGTTATCTGACCCACCGACCTGTAACATCAGACATGCAACAGCAATACTCCATCATCAAACAGAAGCGGTATACATAAGATCAGGCCCAAGCAGGCCCTGAAGGTACAAGTAAGTTACATGAACAAGTGGCCCAAATGCCCATGGTCTCCACTCCTGCTCTACTACTTCTCTTCCCCAACTTGCGCCTAGGGCCTCATAGGGAGTTCCCTACAATCAGCTGACAGAGGGAAGAAAAGACTCAGGCCTGGTTTACAGATGGTTCTGCACGACACCACCCAGAGTGGACAGCTGCAGCACCAGAGCCCTCTGAGACAGCAGTGAAGGGAAATCCTCCCGATGCCCCTGGTTGTTCACTTTGCTTGGGAGGAGAAATGACCAGACACGTAATTATAAATTCATGGGTTGTGTCCAGTGATCTGGCTAGAAGGTCAGGAAGAAACATGACTAGAAAACTGGTAACAAGGAAATTGAAATTTGGGGCAGAGGTAGTACAGACAGTGCTCTCCGAATGGGGAAAAAAAACATGAAGATATTCATGTCCCATGTGACTGCTCATCAAAAGGGGACCCTGGCAAAGGAGGAGTTTAATAATCAAGTGGATGGGACTCCCTGTTCTGCAGATACCAGTCAGCCTCTTTCCCCGCCACCCGTCATGATCCAATGGGCTCAGAAGCAAAGTGGCCACGATGGCAGGGTAGAGATTAGGCACGGGCTCAGCAGTGTGCACGTCTACTCATCACACTCACCTGGCTATGGCTACCAACTGCATGCCTAATCACCAGCAGCAAAAACCAACACTGAGACCTCAATATGGCACCACACCCAGGGGAGATTAGCCAGCTACCTGGTGGTGGGTTCCCTGAAATGGGCCACTCCCATCATGGAGAGGGCAGCAATTTGTCCTTATTGGAACAGACACTTACTCTGGGTACAGATATGCCTTGAACTTCGCGCAAAGCTGCTGCCAAAACTACTATCTGTGGACTTTCAGAATGCCTTGCCCACCATCATCACAGCAGTGCTTCTGATCTAGGAAATACTTCACAGCAGAAGAACAACAATGGGCCCATGCCCTCGGAATTCACTGGTCATGCATGTTTCCCACGATCCTGAAGCAGCTGGTTCGACAGAATGGTGGAATGTCTGTCCTTCTGAAGACTGTTACGGTGCCCGCTAGGTGGCCATACCTCGCAGGGCTGAAGAAAGGTACTCTAGGAGGTTGTATTCGCCCTGAATCTGTATTCAATATATGGTGGTACTTCTCCCATCGCCGGGGTTCACAGGTAGAATCGAGGAGTAGAATTGGGAGTGGTAGCACTCACCATTATCCGTAATGACCCACTAGCAAACTTTCTGTCTCCTGTTCCTGTAACCTTAGGAACCAGTGCTGCTAGACTAGAGTTCTAGCTCCAAAGGGAGGAACGTTTCCACCAGGAGACACAACAATGATTCCACTGAAATGGAAGTTCAGACTACTGTCCAGCACTTTGCGGTCCTCATGCCTCTCAATCAACCAGCAAGGAAGGGAGTTCTGACCCCCAGGGGGAACCTGGACGCCTCCTCCACAATAGAAGTGAGGAAGAGCGTGTCTAGAACACAGAACACGCCTCAGGGCATGTCTTAGTATTACCATAATTTGGCCCCATTAATGATTTTTTAAAAGCCAAGAAGCAAGTATGTCTAAGGTTGACAAATCTTCAACCCCAAGACAATCTAAGGGACTAATAATAAGCACTCCCTTGAATGTCATCGACAAGGTTAAAGAAAGCTATGAATTTAGAAGAGAAAGATGAATTTAAGAGATTTGCGTAATTCACTACATGCAGCAAAGGATACAGACCTACCAAAGATTTAGCAGAAACAAAGCCAGGGGTCATAAAACCCTCAAGGAAAATTTCCAGGGCTTACATCCCAGGCCTCCTGAAACCTATTCCTAAGGGTACATTTAGAAGCAGTGACATCATTTAGAAGGTTCTTCCTCTAGTTCCCCAACTTTCAGATGATGTGGTTTATTGGAGTTCAAAATTATTGTCTATCACATATTCATTCAATAGGTTTATTAGGCAATCACTATGTGGGAATCATTGTTCTAAGCCCTAATTTATAAACAAAATATTTGAGCTTACACACCTTACATTATAATGAGAAAGACTACCAATAAAACAAATACATTTACTTCCAGAGTTAAGGCCTCCAAATATATGGCATGTCATGTGTTAGTAGCTCTTACTTACAGTCCATAAACAGAATAAAAGAAATAGCCTTGATTTAGAGTATGTGAAGGTCACTAAGTATAGCATGCAATTTCTACTCAGTAAAACTGGAAACAAAGGCCAGTTCACCTGTCATACTGGTTAGCCCAGCTTGAGACCACCTGCACTGCTGGTAAGAACACCTGGAGCCCAATCCTGAAAAATGTATGTGCTATAGTACCTATAGCTTTACAGAAAGCTAGGGCCAAGGGGAACCATGCCAAACAGTCTTCCTCAAACATTTTAGACAATACATATAAAAACCATTTTCTAAATTATATATTATCCAAGTATTTTTAATAACAAAAAACATGTCATCTAAAAAAAACTCACCAAAACATTCACAGCCATTACTTTCCAGGTTGCCTCCTGCCTTTCATAATAATAGCTGACTTTTCAGTAGAGGATTTATGTTTTGTATCAATTTCAGTTTGCTTATTCAGTTTTTTTCAATTGCTAAGCAAAAAAATGGAGTAATTTATTTTTATTCAGTTAATAATTAGTCCTAATTTTACTGAATTCATTTGGTCTTCAGAGCACCATGACTCCATTTGTTTCTACTTTCAAGCATGACAGAAACCACAAAGGCCAGATTCAAATATATGATTAAACTAAAATGTTAAAATTTTTCATGTTAAAAAACAGTTTAAGCAGTATTAAAGGACAAATGGGAGGAAAATGTTTGCAATTAACCTCTGAGAGACAACTAATTACTTAAAAAAAAACTGCCAAGTGTAAAAAGGAATGAAATCTTGCCATTTGCAACAACATGGATAGAGTGAGAGTATAATGCAGGAGAAATAAGTCAGTCAGAGAAAGACAAATACCCTATGATTTCACTCATATGGGGAATTTAAGAAACAAAACAAATGAGCAAACGGACCAAAGGGGGGGGGGGCAAGCCAGGAAACAGACTCTTCACTATAGAGAACAAACCGATGGTTACCAGAGGGGAGGGAGTCGTTGGGGGGATGAATGAAATAGGTGATAGCGATTAAGGAGAGCACTTGGGATGAGCACGGGGCAGTGTATGGAGTGCTGAAGGACTGCACTTACACCTGAAGCTAATATTACACTGTATGTTAACTAACAGGAATTAAAATTTTAATTAAAAAAAAAAGGAGGGGAAAACACTGTAAAAATGGGCAAAGGAAACATAGGTAGGCAATTTACTAAAAAATAACTATGAATGACCTCTGAGTATGTTTTGTAATTGTCTATCCTTACTAGTAATTAAAGAAATGTACATTTAAGAGGGGAAACGTTTCATATTTCTGACCTGGAACTTTTTTTTTTTCAAGATTTATTGCAGGGGGTGGGGGGTGGGCAGAGAGAGAGAATTCAAGTAGACTGCACTGAGCATGGAACCTGATGCAGGACTCAATCTCATGACCCTGAGCAGAAACCATGAGTTGGACACTTAACCAACTGTGACACCCAAGCACTCCTTGAATTGGCAGGTTTTAAGTACCACCCACAGTTGATGAAGATACATTCTGGGAAGAGGAGCCCCTCAGTGAAAGTGAAACCACTAGTGGAATTCACACAGCTTTTCGGAATCAGGAAACATCTTCTCAAAACTTTTAAAGTGTGCTTACCTAGAAAGTGAATTGCAGAAATTTATCCTAAGGACAAATATTTGTAAAGATGTACACTGGAGCTCTTTTAGTTAAAAAAAATTGGGAACAATCCATGCTTATAACAGCTCCAGGCACTACTATAAATTGCACAGAAAAGTAGTTAATGGCATGGAAACCTCCCACTTACATGTTGATTTAGGAAAACATAAATCATCAGTGAGTCCATGAAGGTTGCCATCTGGTTATGTATTCACAGGAAGACACCTTACTGAAGATTACAGACCACAGTATTCACAATAGCTCTGTGGGTTGTAGGATTGTGGGTAACAATTTTCTTCACCATATATTGTTTTCCAAATATTCTCCAGCAAACGAAGCATTTTTTTTAAACACAAAGGAGTGAGAGAAATGGTAGTTGTCTGTATAAATTCCAGACGAATTAGACAGTTATGCACAAAAAAAGTCACCTTTAGAAAATGAGGGGGAAAAAGAGAGTATTTGTCACACATCAGGAAGGGAAAGGATCTTCTAAACACAAAACAATTAGAGAAACCAAAGGAAGAAAAAAGACTGGACCCTGGACAATATACAAATGTTAAAAATTCTGTCAATAAAAAGCAAGTAAAGTTAAAAAGAAAAATAACTAGAACATATTTACAAAAATCTAATAAAAAGCTGATGTGCTTTCCATATAAAGATATCACAATTCAAAAAGAATAAAAGGGGGAAGGACAATGAAACATATAAAAAAGATCTATGTATTAGATCTTGTAATATATTTTATAAATTAAAATTAAAATGTCATACACCTCACTAAAAATTTCCAGGAAATGGCAGAGTCAAGATTGGAATGCAGGTCTAATTGGCCTCCAAGCAATATACCATGTTGCCCACAGTAAGTAAGTCACTTTTTTAACCACATTAATTTTAAAGTTTGTACTTGACAAAAGAGTTTTTCCCCCTTCAATTATACATTCTTAAATAACAAAAGTAACAGAAAATAAATTAAGTAGAAAACTATGGCTAGTATTCTTAGGTCTTAAATGGAGGCTGCGTTCTTTTGACATATCCAGATAAACCAAAATTCTCTTGCTAAATATTTAAATGAGAACTTACCAAATCATTAAGTATAAAGACTGCTTCTTGATTAAGTAAAACAGAAAAGCCTTTCACAACTAAGAATAGGAATAGTAAGTAAAAATCTGGTTTTCTGATTTTATGAAGGACTCCTGGTTTATTGGAGGAAGATGCAAATTATGAAGGAAATTAAGAAAAGGCAAATCTAAAAATACAGTGCAGTAAAAAATGAAAACATTCATTGTGATATTAAGCAATATATACTAACCATGAATCAGGGAGCCATTTAGCCATTGAATATAGTAGTTCTGAGGAAAAGAAAGCAGGATTTCATTGCTGATTATTGAAAAGGGTAAAAGCAAAACAGCCCCAGCTGAAACTGCCAGAGTGAACGTGCTCAAAAACAACCTGGAAGAGAAGAGATCATTGTCACCAGCAATTGAAAAAAGCAAGGAATACGGTAGGAATTTAAAAAGGATAAAAACTCTTAAATCTTTTAATCCAAAAAGTTACATCAGATTTTCATTAAATATGTGTAGTTGGGAGACCAATGATATATATATGATACTAGAAGTTCAATTAGGTATACTCTAAAACTACTCACTCTGTGAAAAGGGTCATTAACTTGTTGAACGAGCAGGCCCTAGAAGAATCACATATAGAAGACAGAGTACTTTGCACATTTTCCAAAGAATAAGCCATAGTCTCTTTCCTCTTTTAAGTTTAAATATTTATTTCACAATTGCATTTAATTAACTACATTGGCAAATACATCCTAACAGCAATGCAAAAGCTGATTTCAGATGAAAAAAAAACAAAAACTTGTGAAAACAGTATGAAAAACAAATCAATTCAAAATGGTTATTTCAAGAGAAAAAAACTTAAAGCCATTGGTCAGCTACCTCTTAAAATGGGTAAAGGCAAAATAAATTATACTAAGAAACCGTAGAGAACTATTAAACAATATTCTACTATTAAACAGTATTTAAAACAGTATTTGTCATTTTTAAAAATAAGATATTGCTAATAAATACTGATACAGAGAAATGTCTAAGATAAATTAAGTTAAAAAAACTGAAAAGGCACGGACAATAAATAGAAAACATGCTCCCCCCCCAAAAAAATGCATTTATACACACAGGAAAATAGAGGTACACACACACACACACACACACACACACACACACAAAAACCTAGCACAATATATAACAATCCCACAGGAGAGTGGAATTCTAAAGGGCTTTCACTTTCTCAGTTATATATATGTCTGAAATGTTTAAAATTTTTTATCTAATTTTTAAAAGATTTTTTTAAGACTTAAAAGGCAAAGGAAAAGAAAACCTCACCAACATTAGAGATGGAATCTTAATTTAATATCCATCCCATTAAAGTCAATATAGGAAGAACGTGAAAATAAATGTAACACATAAGAAAAAAAAACACGTAATAAACGCTTGAACTACACATCCACTAGAGTAACTTTGAGACCAATGCCATCTTGTGGCAACCAACAGAAGTGTTTTCCTACTTAAAAGCCAAAACAACCACGAAACCTCTGTTCAGTAAATCATCGATAATGTTTAAATGTAGACCATATCATACATACCAAAACTACAGCTCAAATCAGACACAGAAGAAGGCTTAGAAGCTGTTTTGCTGAGTGGGCATGTTTCCTGGGAAACGCACTAGGAAAAATGTCCAGCCAGGTCCACTGCCAACTCTGGCAACTACCAGCCAGTGGCCTGAAGTGTGCTTCTCTGGTTTTGTCCTTGCAAGTCAAGGGAGGAAGTTATCCCAATCGCTCCCATTGCTTCCTTCCAATGCCAAAAATAGGATCAAACCCACAAGTTCACCATTCCAGGTCCTGAACAGCTATTCCAGTATGTGTGCCAGGCTCCTCTTGCCACGACAGACTCCCACATACAGTGTGATGTACCCACCTGCTCACACACCAAACCTCAATGCGTCTCACGGTTCTGTGCTCTGGGGCACAGTCAGCTCTGCCCCTAGGGTCGCTTTATGTCATCTGCCCTGCGAAGCAGCCTCAGCACCACTCTCCACACTCCTCTCAACAGTCAATGCTTCTCCTCTCTGCTCACAGGACACTGACCACATAACCAGCAAGACCAACCAGAGTTTCCAAATCAAAAACCGGGACCCGTAATCTGACAAAAAACTAAGCTTATGAGGGCGAATAGGTAAAGTATTTGAAATCATAAACGATCCAGAAAAGCCTAACTATAAACAAACACTTGCAGAATCTACTGCATCTCAGGTACTGTGCCTGGGCTCTGGATACAGAGCGCCGCTGCCACCCTCTCACCCTGCCTGTGAGCACCTAGCATGAAAGCTACTCAGAAAAGGCCGATGCAGGTCAGGTCAATGCTGGCAAGGGGTCCCCAAGGGAAGGCCAGATCGAAAAAGAGCAGTAGTGGTCATAGCTTGCAGACCTCCTGAAGTGCCCTTCAGATTAAAGTGCCGTTTCACAAAAGTCACCTTCCGAAGCAGAGCAGATTCTGAGGACAGCACCCACAGGACTTCCTGGGGTCGGGGCAGCCAGGGCTCAAGGCTGACGCTGAGCCTTCAGCCTGAGAACGGGAAGGGTAGAGCTGGTATCGCCCGTGACGGAGAAGGCCACAGCTGGAGCGGGCCGGCGGGGAAACACGGGACTCAGCTTTGGCCCGGCCTCGTCTGTCATGTCCACAAGGCAGGAGCATCACGGAGGCCACGCTTCACATCTCTCCGCAGGCTACCAGGTGGCCTAGAACTTCTGTCTGCCCCATTGCTGGCTACGTTCTGACTGACCACTGGGCAGGACGGTGTCTGCCAGGGCTCTCTGACTCTAACATCACTCTTCCACTTTTAATTAGTAAGTATTTTGTGGGAAGCTAAGTTTGAAACTAGGAAAAACACCCTGTTCCTTGCCAAAAAGTTTATTCATTTACTGATGCCTATCAGGATGGACTCAAGATTGTTCTATTTTATTCTGTGCAGGATCCATTACAATCGTTCTCCGGACACTCAGATTGTCCCTGATTGATGTGAAAGCCCTTCAAGGCTCTTGGGTCTTTTAGACATGCACCCCATCGTTCTTGGAGCACTTCCTTGCATTCTGGCAGTACCATACATACAAAATGAGCCTGGAACTTCCCCTCTCCTACCCCTGCAGTCAGCTTCTTCCCCAAGGAGCCCTGGTTCCTATCAGTGGAAAGTTGTATTTAGAAGCACAGATCTAGGGCTAAGTATATTCACTGCTCCTGGGGTGTCATGCTCCCAATGGACAGGCAAGGAATGCAAGTATGCACTACGCCTACATGTACATATACACACTAACATGCACCCACCTTCACATCTAGATCTGGTGCAACAACTCTGTATTGAAAACCGTGAGTCCACACTGATAGTTCACTTGCAAGTCCAACTGCAATGCAACAACCCTGTTCATTTTCATTTTTCTCCCATTCCCTTAACTATAGAATGGTTCCCCTCACCTTTAATGGACCAACCCCCTGGAAATGATCTGACACCCCGCCCCCTGCGGAGGCGCCCTCCTGCTCAGGTGACGCCCCATTCTGGACCGTCCCACCTCCCTCCCCACGGACCTCTGATGCCTAGGCCAGGCCATCCCTCTGGGGACACCCTCCTCAGCCTGCTTGGGCTCTGTCATCCTGCCTGGATGCCCTCCTCAACCTCTGACTCCCTGTAACAGAGCACCCCTGAATACACGCGAGTGCCCCTCGTCACCGCTCAAGCTGACACTCCACCAAGGATTTCCCTCTGCAGGGAAAATTCCCTCCCTGCTCCTGGACCCTGAGAGCCCACACCGGGTCACCCCCGGGCTCTGATACCTCATGCCAGGCCTACTTCCTGCAATGGAGACTCTCCTCTCACCTGCAAGGGCTCCCAAAAGTTTCACCAGTTAGGCATTCCATTTTTATATCAATAACTTAAATCCAAATCAAATCAACTAACTAGCTAACAGTAGCTCTCATAAAATGTAGTTTTTGGTTGCAAAGTTAATTTGGGGGCACAAGTAGATACAAACAGAGAACAGAACAAAGGAGCAAAGGAGAAAGCAAATGTGGGTCTAATGGGAGGTGAGAACGGCCAATGGACAGGCTTTCCATTTTGACATGGGTGCTGAACCAGCTACAGAGATCCCTGTTTCAAGTGGCCAGGTAGTGCTGCCAATCATTACACTTAAAAACTTGTCTGAGGGCGCCTGGGTGGCTCAGTGTGTTGGGCAGCTGCCTTCGGCTCGGGTCATGATCCTGGAGTCCTGGGATCGAGTCCCGCATCGGGCTCCCTGCTTGGCGGGGAGTCTGCTTCTCCCTCTGACCCGCTTCCCTCTCATGCTCTCTCTCATTCTCTCTCTCTCTCAAATGGATAAATAAAATCTTAAAAAAAAAAAAAACTTATCGGAGCTCTTCCCCTTTTTTCTCTTTGTTCAGCAGGACTCTCCTTCCATTTCCTCCTTTTTGGTGGAGGGGGCAAGGCAAGGAAAGACGGTGGAGAGAAGGGAGGCAACCCCAAATTCCCACATACTGTGCACGAGCACCAACCCTGGATTGTTTTGCAGATGTGATTGAATCCACACAACAGCATGACAGAGTAAGTGGCAGCTCTCCTTCACACACGGAGAAAACAAATCTTTCTCAATCTCTTCTGATCTTAAGTTAATCTTGAGTTCGGAATTTGAACCCAGATCTACCTTCCTCTTCCATTCTCACTCATTCTATCACACAAGGGGGAAAACAGGCGGTGAAAGCCAAAAGGATTACTGGGCAACGGGGGGGGAACGGAGCAGCCCTGATTCTCTCAGGTGCCTCCCCCCGCCGCCCCGCGCCCTCTCCTGTCTTTATTGTAAGTACACCCGTCGGCCTGCAGGAAAGGGATGCCAGCTCCAGGCACGTGATGCAGGAGCCACCTGCCAGGAGAACCCTCAGACCCGCCACAACAGCGATGGCAGCAGAACTGATGAAAGCAGAAGGGGAGGTCAGGGCTCCTGAGCCTCTTCACAAGGAAACGAGGCACAGCCACCGTTTCACAGAATACACTGCAAGGTAAAGTCTAAGTGATGTGTTCTGGTCTGTTGTGCAAACACCACCACTTTCTAGTTCCAGAACATTCCATCACCCCAAAATAAAACCTTGTATTCATTAAGCAGCTGCTCCCCATTTTGCCCTCCCCTCAGTCCCTGGTAACCATCAATATGACACTGATGGGTTTACCTATTCTGGATATTTCTCATAAATGGAATCCTACACTACATGGCCTTTCATGTCTGGCTTCTTTCACTTAGCATGATGTTTTCAAGGTTCCTACATGCTGTAGTATGTGTCAGTACCTTATTCCTTTTTATGGCTGAATAATATCCCCGGGGACACGAGAGTATCCGTGAATGTGTGCGTAAGTGCGGGCAGCCTTTCTCCCTTTCCCTCACCTCCTCCCCACCCCAGGCAAAAGATGAATAATCTGATACTAATCGCAAAGAAACAAATCCAAATAACTGGCCTGTCATCTTCAGAAGTATCAAGGTAAGGGAAGTCAAGAAAATCCTGAAGGGTTTCAGTCTGAAGGCAACTAAAGGGGCATGACAACTACAAGCAGTGTGTGATTCTGAGTGGGATCTTTTTGCAACAAAGGACATGAACGGGACAACTGGTAAATCTGAATGGGGCAGGAGTGGTACAGCATCAGTTTCATTATCTTGATGTTTGTATGGTAGCTACACAGGAGAATGCACTGTTTACAGGCATTATATACAAAAGTATCCTGAGGAAATGGAGAACCAGGTCAGCAACTTCTCAAACAGTTCTGGGGCAAAAAGGCTCTTTTTTGTTATATTTCTAACTTTTGTCTAAATTCAGGACTACGCCAAAAATTTTTCAAGAATCAAAAGAATCCTGGAATAATAATCTCTCCAATGTAGTTACATCTGTGTGATTTCAAATTTTAGTCAAGCAAAATATGATAGAAAGAAACTCACTGCTTCCCATCTGGTTTGATACCTCAAAAAAAAAATTAAAGGGTACATCAATCATATATCAGCATATATAAGCAGAAAAAGAGCTGTCAGGAACCTAAAGAACCATCTGAGTCCGTCTCCCTGCTCACAGCAGGTAGATGTTCGATTAACTAGAAGAGATGTCTGTTCCCTATTCCAAGACTGTCACAGCCTTCTCAGCGGACCATTAAACAGCCAAGAGTTTTCTTTCTTATGGCCCAGCAACTTCCCCAACCATAAGCCCACTTCCTGGTTAAAACCTCTGAAGGTAAAATTGTCAGCTCCTCAAACAAGCAAATTTTAACAGGAGACAATCAATCCTCATTTTTCCATGTACAGTTGATCCTTGAACAATATGGCTTAGAAATGCACAGGCCCACTTACAAGTGAATTTTTTTAATAAATATAGTACAGTAATATAAATGTATTTTCTCTCCCTTATGATTTTCTTAATAGTTTTCTTTTCTCTAGCTACTTTATTGGGAGAATACAGTATATAATACATATAACATATAAAATATGTGTTAATCAGCTGTTTATGTCATCAGTAAGACTTCCAGTCAATAGTAAGCTATTAGTAGTTAAGTTTTGGATAAGTCAAAAATTATACACAATTTCCAACTGCACAGGGCCAGCGTCCCTCACCCCCACGGTGTTCAAGAGTCAACTGGGTATCTGTTTCTATGTGTTTCTAAGGATAGGGTTAATATCGATAAAAGCATTGTAATACTTCAGGTGAATTTTTTCCACATTTATGCCCAAAGGTGTGAATTAAATTTGAAGAATTTATGACATCAAAATTTGAAACAGAACAAATGAATTTTAAAATACATACGAAATCCTGTTGACTATGGCATCTTCGTCTTCTTGTTCATCTGTAAAAATGGTTAAGGTATTAATTTTTTTATCTTCAATAAAATGTTTCATTAATTTATTAGGAAATTAAACAAAAATAGAAACTTAATTATTTTGAAAAGAACTGATTTTCAAAATGCACTGTATTTATTTCAACATGGATCCAAATTTAAATCTCATTAAATCACGTAAGATAGAATGTAGTTAGGTAAGAGTGTTGTGATTAACCAAAATCCTGATTAACAAAACTACCATATGTAAATTGAAATTTTCCAAATATTTATTGCTCAAGAAAATAAAACTCAGTAGAACCTTAGGACCACTATCAAGTTTACTGTCATACGATATAAGTAAAATTATAATTGCTAATGAATGAAATGTTTTCGTTGATAGTATCCAACAAAAATCTTTACTATAAAATTAGAAGTCAGAATCTTAAAACTCATGTAGTTTTCTATGATTTGAGTTTGTCATTATTAATGGTACTAAGGAAGATTCTCTTCGACCAGTCTAAACCATTTAGATACCACTGCCTCAATACTTCATAATTATTGTGCAAGTTATAGAGTGGAAAGTATCAAGTTCTGTATCTCTTACAAGTAGCAGATACCCTCTGCCCCAATGCTCGCTCACCTCCTCTACCTCTCCCTCATGGCTGCTCGCCTTCTCTCTGTCCTCCCACATAAATTTACCAGCTAAAGAAAGTCTGATCCAATTAGAAGAATATTGCACAGCACCCCCTGGCCCCTCCTTCTCCTCAATACCTAACTGGGGTTGTCCTCAAAGGCTCTCTCTCTAAGTCTCTGTAATTATGAGTGTCCACCTGCTTCCGTGTCAATGGTTTATTTGAGCCATTCTCTTACTCCAATCTCCATTCTTAATTATGGGCTGCCCAAAATAGCTTTACAACCAAAAGGACCATAAAATAACAGTCACAATTTTTATACTGTTGTACACACCCCCAATTAACCATCCACTACTGAAGAACGTTTTAATAGCTTCATATAAATTTCAATTCTTCTCCCTACACTCTACTAAAGTCCAGGGTATTCATCACCTCTCCCTGCCATTACTTTAAAAATCATCTGATAAGGGTGCCCAGGTGGCTCAGTCAGTTGAGTATCCAGGTCTTGATTTCCACTGGGGTCATGTCTCGGGATCATGGATCAGGCCCTGCGTCAGGCTCCGGGCTGACTGAAGGGGTCAGGGGAGTCTGCTTGGGGCTCTCTCTCTTCCTCTGTCTCTGCCCCCCACCCCGGCTCACTCTCTCTCAAAATAAATAAATACTTAAAAATCATCTAAATCATCTAATAAATCTCTAATTTTCCTGCTCGTCATCCCCTAATTTCCCCTAAAATGATGCATTTATATTCATTAATTCTCCCCCCACCTTCTATGTCCATAATCATTAAAACCTGATGCCAAAACAAGTTTAAAAATAGCTAACATGCTGTGTTGAATCTGCAGGTCTTCAAATTTTTGAGAGATTATAGATTCTAGGAAGTATTTTAGTGTAATCATAGAGCCAAACTAAAACACTAGAGAGCAAGCATTTACTGACTGCTTTCAAAAGTCTAACAAGTTTAATATTATGACATAAAGAGTCCCTATTATATGGAATCCTTAAGTATTCATATGGTACCTACTATTAGCCCAGCATCACAGGTAGAAAATCCTGTGATTTATAGAAAATAGCTGAGATTTAACAGAAGGCAGTAAGGCAACTGTTTAGGTCCTTACAAACCCTGGCACAAAAATCTGTGAATGAATTAGCACAAAGTTCATTTTTAAAAAAAGAATAGGGGATGGGATGCATGAGTGGCTCAGTCAGTTAAGAACGTGCCTTCAGCTCAGATCACAATCCCAGGGTCCTGGGATCAAGTCTCACATCAGGCTCCCTGCTCAGTGGGATTCACTCTCTCTCCCTCTCTCTACAAATAAATAAAATCTTAAAAAAAAAAAAAGAACAGGTGCCTGGGTGGCTCAGTCAGTTAAGTGTCTGCCTTCAGCTCAGGTCATGATCTCAGGGTCCTGGGATCGAGCCCCACACCAGGCTCCCTGCTCAGCAGGAAGTCTGCTTGTCCCCCTCCCTGTCCCTCTGCTCCTCCCCCTGCTCGTGCACATGCACATTCGCTCCCTCTCTCTCTCAAAAATATAAAATCTTTAAAAATAATAATAACAATGCTGGAGTGGTGGGGGGTGGGAGGGATGGGGTGGCTGGGTGATGGACATTGGGGAGGGTATGTGCTACGGTGAGCACTGTGAATTGTGCAAGACTGTTGAATCACAGACCTGTACCTCTGAAACAAATAATGCAATATATGTTAAAAAAAAAAAAAAAAGATCATAGGAAGGGAAAAATGAAGGGGGGGATTCAGAGGGGGAGACGAACCATGAGAGACGATGGACTCTGAGAAACAAACTGAGGTTCTAGAGGGGAGGGCGGTGGGGGGATGGGTCAGCCTGGTGATGGGTACTAAAGAGGGCACGTTCTGCATGGAGCACTGGGTGTTAAACGCACACAATGAATCACGGAACACTACATCAAAAACTGATGATGTAATGTATGGTGATTAACATAACATAATAATAAAAAATATGAATAAAAAATAAAAATAATTTTTTAAATAAAAAAAGAACAAAGATTTAGTGGTCCCTCTGGTAGACACGATATATATGAAATAATAAAAAGAATAATATACGATTGAATCCTAAATTGATACTAAATGGTATCATGGAGACTCTACATTCTGTATTACTTTAGAGAAAGAAAAGATAGTCCAGTAGTCAGAGAAAAGATGGGATAGGGTATGCATGTTCAAACTCAGAGCCAGTCACAAGAACTCATATATCCTTATAAACTCTAGAATTTCCCAGATACTGAGCGGCCCCACACTGTTCTTGGTTGGACATAAGAACGGTAGTAAACGAGGGCTCAGGTCTGAGAATGACGACCCTGCAAGCAGTCAGATTCCCTGAAGGTTACTGTTTACTCTTACTACCAGGCTATCGTGTCCTTCAATCATGGCCATACTGAATATATATACTCCCACACTGACAGGCACAGTATACAGCCCAAATACCACAGACCAGCGGACATGATGATCTAAGTTTTAACTACAATGTTTCTACTTGCCTGATTTTCTCTTGTATCTTGTGATGATGAAGTAGGAAACAATGTAGAGAATGGCAAAAAGAAGGAAACATATCTGGAAAAAAAATTAACAGTTCATTTACATTTGTGGCATATTTTTTTAATAAATTATAGAAGATACATCTTTGGTATTTATATGCAAGAAGGATTTGATCTATTAAAAAAGTAAAAATTTTTAGGTATTTTGCTAATATAAAGTTTTGATAAAATACTAACTTATATGAACTAATAACTCAAATAGCCCAGTGTTTAATATCATTGCAGAAGAAAAAGCCCAAGGAAGATCTTTCTTTTCATAACTTAACCGAATTGTTTTCAAAATCATATGGAAGTGTAAAGAGCAAGACCAACACCAACAATTCTGAAAACCAAAGTCAATGAGACGCTACTATCCTTTCCAAATATCAAACACACTATAAAGCTTCAGTAACATTTAAAGAGTGTGATGGCACCAAAACTTGACAGACAAATGAAACATCTACTACACAAAATTTATATAATTTGGTTCTACATATAGAAAGCATCACAAATCAATGTGGGGGGAATAATCATTCAATAAATAAACCACATATCAAAATAAACAGCAGTTGAATGAGAAACTTCTTAAATATTAAATTCAAATTAAATTCCATTTAATTTCATGGGAACGATAGGTAAAAGAGGGTGGGTCAAAGAACGGGAGACCTCGTCCCTGTCAAAGACCAAGTGTGCAGAAATACAGTCTCACTAGAGCTATGAACCAGGGTAAAAATAATGTGAAGACTCTCAAATGAAACAATTCAAAGTGACGATAGTCTAGGGAGCACCCCTATGCATAGATTTCTGAAGGACTGTTGGCCACATGACTAAAAAGGACCTTAGATCTAGGTGTGAACAGCCACTGTGAAATGTCATCTAGGAAATGACAAACTAAGAGTGGACAGGAAGACCACGAGCCTCATGTTCTTCCAATACCAGTGGAGTGGGAAAGTGACAATGGACCATAATGACAGTGACCAAAAAGGAGCCAAGAGTCAAAAGCATCAAACTGGCCTACTGCTGGGAGCCCACTAAGAACTCCAGATGGATAAGAGAATGTTAGCACCATCACTACTTCCTCCCAAAATCCTATGAGTAGGGAAAATGGGTCAAAAAAGGAAACCAGTTATTGGTGAAGAAATGTAAACGGAGGGGGTCTCCTAAGAAGATGTTGAGGGCACCTGGGTGGCTCAGTCGGTTAAGTGACTGCCTTCGGCTCAGGTCATGATCCTGGAGTCCCGGGATCAAGTCCCACATTGGGCTCCCTGCTCAGCGAGGAGCCTGCTTCTCCCTCTAACCCTCCCCCATTTCATGTACTCTCTCTCTCTCTCTCATTCTCACTCTCTCAAAATAAATAAATAAATCTTTAAAAAAAAAAAAAAAGATGTTGAGTGTCGGGGGAGACTGTTTATAATGGAATGGTGAAGTCTGAGTAGGGCTGCAAGAGCACTAGAAACAGGGTAACTGGGCAGAAACTCCGTGACTTACAAGGTTAAAGTCAGAGGGATCGGATGACCAAGGCAATTAATATTTATTACAGAAGCTAAATGAAATTCAATTCATTCAACAATTACTTGTCATGAGCTTACTGTACACCAGGCATTCTTTTCAGAACTGAGAACACAGCAGTGAACAAAACAAAACTCCCACCCTCACTGAGCTTACACTCCACTAAGAAAACAGCCCATCAATAAACAGGCAACGGGGCAAATGACAATTGGTGCAGGATTACGGGAACAGGGAGTGCGAGCTCAGGTGAGGGGGCACGCTTCACTAATAAGGTGACATCTGAGGAAGGACTTATGGGAGAAGAGAGAGCAAGACATGCAGAAATCTGGAGGGAGGGTATTCTGTTCTCAAGGGACAGAGAACAGTCACACCAAGGGTCTGAGACAGGAAAAGCTCTGGTGTGTTCAAACAGCAAGAGAGAAGTAAGAGATGAGGTCATACAGGAGTTCGTACTAAGCGTCAGTTCTCACAAACAGTGAAGAGTTGGTTTTTACCCTGAGTGAGACAGGAATCCGTGCGACGAGACTCTGAGCAGAAGGGCGACAGGATCTGACAGAGGGCAAAAGGCTCACTCTAGGTACAATGTGGAAAGTAACTTAGAAGGGACAGGTCAGAAGCAGAGAGACCAGTTAGGAGTGCCCTGCAATCATCCAGAAGACAGGTCACTTGGACCTGTGTAGTAGAAATATCAAAAATTATTAAGTTCTAGGTATGTTTTGAAAACAGACTTGAGAGGGCTTGCAGGCATTAAGGCTTGGCCGAAGAAACTGGAAAGAGAGAGTGTGAAATACTTATTATTCACTCAGGTGGAGAGGGTGGATGAGCTGTTGGATATAAAAATCTGTACAGTCCAAGGAAAGGAGCCTGGCTAGAATTTTCTTTTAAGCTGAGGAGCAGGGGGTACATAACCAGATAGATAGCTAAAGCCCTGAGACCAGATGAGATTTCCACCCCAGGGAGTGAGTACAACCAGAGAAGTCGGAGAACCAAGCCCCGGAGCTCTCAAATATTTAGAAGTCAACTTGACAGAAGGAACCAGGAAGAGCTAACTGAGAAGCAGCAGTCAGCAGGTAGGAGGCAAACAACAGACTGTGATGTCCCAAAAGTCAAATGAAGAAAGTTCATGTAGGAAAAGGGAATTATCAGCTGTGTCAAATGCTGCTGACAGGCCAAGTTAGACGAGCACTGAGAATTGACAACTGGATTTAGCAACATGGAGGTCATCGGTGACCTTGACCAGAGCTGTTTTTCTGAAGCAGTGAACGTAAAACCCTGACTGAAGTAAATTAAGACAGAAGAAGCACTGAAAATAAAATGTACA
The DNA here is from genome assembly GCF_037043125.1 of Eumetopias jubatus. NCBI lineage: Eukaryota > Metazoa > Chordata > Mammalia > Carnivora > Otariidae > Eumetopias > Eumetopias jubatus. Next base: position 432,575 of record NW_028274842.1, on the reverse strand, counting down.
TAGACAGTTCTTTCCAGGAATTTTAAGGTAAAGGGAAGCAAAAGAAATGGGATGGGAACTATGAAGAGGGCTTTTTTTTTTTTAAGATGAGAAAAGTTACACATTGCAATAATAATCAGGTAGAGAGAAAAATTATTGATGCAAGAAAGAAAAAGGAGAAGTGCTAAAGCAATGCATTCAAGGTGAGGAGCTAGAAATAAATGTATCCCTAGTCAGAAGGAGGAGGAGCAGAGGACAGAACATTTGAGTTCCACTGCAGCTAGGTCAACAGATGCGGGGTAAAAGCACAAAAACATTCCCTTTAGATGGTTTCTATTTTCTTAGTAAAATAGAAGCCAAGTTCCTCAAATAAGAGTTACACATGGAGACAGAATGCACACAGGAGGAGGACACCGTAAATGGAGTAGAGAATATGAGGGAATCCTGAGAGCCACGGCAAGATGAAATGGACTTCACAGCTCCAGGCAAGCCCAAGCTGAACCTCCGAGCCAGGCAGGAGGCCTACTGCTGCTCTACAACACGACGGCCTAGCTCTTAGGTGCTGGGGAAGCTGCAGGTACACCAAGCAGAGCTTTGAGGATTCTAACAACGACCCTATTCTCTCCTCCCCTGTACAGCCTACACTGGCAGACTTGTGCTAGGTACCGCTCACTCACTCCTCCAGTCACAGATCTGACTTCATGCCCGCTGACCAACTCCAAGTGCTCTGGCAGTGGTCAGTCAAGACCCAGCATCCAAATTCCACTCTCACAATTTCACCTGATCTCTGAGCAGCCCCTCCTATTTCAGCAATCATCCTCCTTCTCTGATTATTCACCCATTTTCCATCATTAGCTTCCCTTTTCCTGCCAGTCTTTAAACATTATTCTTCTAAAACAAACAAAACAAAACACAGCACACTATTTTTCTTCTCCATGATTTCAGGGCTGAGCCAGAAATCTGTTCTCAATCCACAAACTCTTCACAGGTAACCTAATCTGCTCCCAGGGTTTTAACCATCAACCCCAGAAATCCCTGGACAACAGTGTGAAAACCACTGGATTAGGGTATTAGCAAAAGTAAGTAAAGGGCACCTGGGTGGCTCAATCGGTTGGGTGTTTCCCTTAGGCTCAGGCTGCAATACGCTGGGATTGATCCCTGCATCAGGCTCCCTATTCATAAGGGAGTCTGCTTCTCCCTCTCCCTCTGCCCCTCCCCCACACAGCTTGTGCTCGCTCTCTCGCACGCTCTCTCTAAAACATAAATAAAATCTTTAAAAAAAAAAAAAGAGTGAAATGAATGGCCATAAATCCTAAGTAGATTGGGGAGGAAAAAAAGAAACCAAGTACAGAGTGATGGATAAGTGAAGATGTCTATCAACTGAGGCTCCCAGTAGAACTGCAGGAGACCAAGGAACGTGGAAGAAGAAAAGGTTATGATTAAAGAATGTTTATAGATTTTTAAACTTAGTATTTGAATTTAGAGAACAAAAGTGTCAGGAATTCCAGAAAGTTCATGCAGAAGCAGAAGATGAGAAGGCATGAGAGGTAATGAACAAAATGAAATTAAGAAACCAAAATGCATGGCATAAAATGAAAAGACTAATGGAAAGCGATTCATTTAAGAACGGAAATAAGGCTAACAATTATAAAAACAAATATAAGTATTACTAATTTAAATATAAAAGCCACGCATTAGGAAAATAAAAATACAACTATAACGGATTAGAAAACTCACAGAATGGGTTAGACTATTTTTCTAGTTCCAAAAGTGAGACTAGGAGCAAATGCCTCCCCTAAATGAGTGCATCTTCAACAGAAAGCAACCCAGAGATGAGTGAAATGAAAGCAAGCTGTCGTGATGCCTTTTATTGTCCCTATATCTGGTGGGAACAAAAGGAAATTCCTAAAAAAAGGAGAAAGGCGGGGCACCCTGGGTGGCTTAGCTGGTTCCGCACCTGCCTTTGGCTCAGGTCATGATCCCAGGGTCCTGGGATCTAGCCCCGCATGGGGCTCCCTGCTCAGTGGGGAGTCAGCTTCTCCCTCTCCCTCTGCCACTCCCCCTGCTTATGCTCTCTCTCTCTCTAATAAATAAATAAAATCTTAAAAAAAATAAAGAAGAAGAAAGTCATTACAGCTCCTCGCCATTAACAGTGAGTAAGATACAGCTGATAAAAAGGGAGAGGAACAGGCTCTCATGGTTCTCTAAGAAGACTGAGCTCTTCCCTCCTGGTCAGGGAGGAAGAGCAAGGTTACTGAAACTCAAGCAGAAACAATACCAGTTGCATGTCTTCTATGCCAGCTAAACTAGACAGCAGAAAATTCAGCCCTCTCGGGGGCCACATGGCTTTAGTCCTGATGATGATCAAGGATGGCTATCCTAGAAACATACACTCTTCCAAAACTGAAACAAGAAGAAATAGAAAATTTGAACAGACCGATTTCTAGTAATAAAACTGAATGGGTAACGAAAAACCACCAACAAACAAAAGTCCAGGACCTGATGGCTTCACAGGTGAATCTACCAAACATTTAAAGAATGGTTAATACCTATTCTTCTCAAACTATTCCAAAAAGATAGAGGATGGAGAAAAACTTCCAAATTCATCTTATAAGACCAGCATTACCCTGATACCAAAACCAGACAAAAACCTGAGGGGAAAAAAAAACAAGCTGATATCTCTGCTGAACACAGAGGCAAAAACTCTTCAACAAAATACTAGCAAACCCAATCCAACAATACATGAAAAAAATCATTCACCACAATCAAGTGGGATTTATTCCAGGGATTCAAACATGGTTCAATAGTCACAAACCAATCAATGTGATACATCATACTAACAAGAGGCAGGATAAAAACCATATGATCATTTCGTAGATGCAGAAAAAGCAACTGACAACATCCATTCATGATAAAAACACTCAACAAAGTGAGTTTAGAGGGAGTAATACCTCAACATAATAAAGGTCATATATGAAAAATCTACAGTTAACATCATACTCAATGATGTAAAACTGAAAGCTTTTTCTCTATGATCAGGAACAAGGCAAGGATGTTCACTCTCACCACTTTTATTCAACAAAGTACTAGAAGTCCTAGCTGCAGCAATCAGGCAAGAAAAAGAAATAAAAGACATATATTGCTGAGGAAGTGGGGTGCCTGGGTGGCTCACTCGATAAGTGTCCAGCTCTTGATCTCAGATCAGGTCTTGATCTCAGGGTCGTGAGTTCAAGCCCCACATTGGACTCCATGCTAGGCATGGAGCCTACATTTAAAAAAAAAAAAAATTGCTAAGGAAGAAGTAAAACTACTACTGTTTGCAGATGACATGACACAATATACAGAAAACACTAGAGACTCCACCAAAAAACTATTAGAACTGATACTGAATTCAGTAAAGTTGCAGGACACAAAATTAATATTCAGAAAACTTGCATTTCTATACACTGGTAACAAAGTAGCAGAAAGAGAAATGAAAGTATCAATCCCATTTACGATTGTACCAAAAATAATAAAATACCTAGGAATAAACTCATCAAAAAGGTAAAGCACCCATATTCTGAAAACTATAAGACATTCATGAAATAAAGATGACACAAACAAACAGAAAGATACACCATGCTCATGGACTGGAAGAATATTATTAAAATGTCCATACTAAAGCTATCTACAGATGCACTGCAATCCCTACCAAAATACCAATAGCATTTTTCCCAGAACTAGAACAAATAATCCTAAAATTTGTAGAGAACCACAAAAGACCTTGAATAACCAAAGCAATCTTGAAAAAGAAGAACAAAACTGGAGGTATCACAATCCCAGATTTAAAAATATACTACAAAGCTAAAGTAATCAAAATAGTACAGTACTGGCACAAAAACAAGAAACACGGGTCAACAGAACAGGACAGAGAGACCAGAAACAAACCCATATCTATATGGTTAATTAATCTACAACAAAGGAGGCAAGCATATACAATGGGGAAAAGACAGTCTTCTCAATAAATGGTGCTGGGAAAACTGGACAGCTACATGCACAAGAATGAAACTGGACCATTTTCTTACAACATACCCCAAAATAAATTCAAAACAGATCAAAGACCTAAATATGAGACCTGAAATCATAAAACTCCAGAAGCAAACAGAGCTAGCAACCTCTTGGAAATCACCTTAGCAACATAGTTGTGGATATGTCTCCTGAAGCAAGAGATACAAAAGTAAAAATAAACCATTGGGACTACACCGAAACAAAAAGCTTTTTGCACAGCAAAGAAAACCATCCACAAAACAAACAGTCAACTTAATGACTGGGAGAAGATATTTGGAGCAAATATCCAAAATACATAAAGAACTTACACAACTCAATACCAAAAAAACAAACACTCCAATTTAAAAATGGGCAGAGGACCTGAATGGACATTTTTCCAAAAAACACATACAGATAAGCCTATGTGAAAAGATGCGCAACATCAGGGAAATGCAAATCAGAACCACCTTACACCAAAAACAAACAAACAAACAAATACGACCTCACACCAGTCAGAATGGTTAGTATCAAAAAGACAAAAAATAACAAGTGTTGGTGAAGATGTGGAGAAAGAGGACCCCTTGTGCACTGTTAGTGGGAATGCAAATCAGTGCAGCCACTCTGTGAAACAGTATAGACGATCCTCAAAAAATTAAAAAAAGAAATACCATATGATCCAATATTTGCACTACGGGGTATTTACCCAAAGAAAACAAAAACATTAATTTGAAAAGATGTATATACTCATGTGTATTGCAGCATTTTCTACAACAGCCAAGATACAGAGACAACCCAAGTGTCTACCAATAGATGAATGAGTAAAGAATATGTGGCACATATATATAAATAAAATAGAGTATTACTCAGCCATAAAAGAGAATGATATCTTGCCATTTGCAACAACATGGATGGACCTAAGGGTATTATGCTGAGTGAAATAAGTCAGACAAAGAAAGACAAAATACCGTATGATTTCACTTACATGTGGAATCTAAAAAAAATGAAAAGCAAACAACCAAACAAAATGGACTCTTAAATACAGAAAATAAACTGGTGGTTGCCAGAGGGAAGGTGGGTAGGAGGATGGGTGAAACAGATAAAGGGCATTAAGAGGTACAAACTTCCAGTTATAAAGTAAGTCAGTCACTGAGATGAAAAGTACAGCATAGGAAATATAGTCAATAATATTGTAAAAATGTTATATGGTGACAAATGGTGACTACATTTATTGTCGTGAGCACTGGGTAATGTACAAAATTGTTGAATCAATAGGTTGTACACCTAAAACTAATATAACATTGTATGTTAACTATACTTAAATTTTAATTTTTTAATTAAAAAAAGGGCTAGGCATTTGGGAACTGAATTACCCGGTCACAAATAATCTAATAATGCTTTCAAAATACAATGTTAAAAGCTAAAATTCTTAAATTCCAGGTATAAGATTTGAACCTATATTCAAACTGGTACATTATAATCAAATGGTACTACCTAGTAGCTTTTCATTCAAGGCCGATAGGCTTCAACTATTTTAGGGTAACCAGAAGGAATGAGTATCATAAAAGAGTCATGGGTGCAAAGACGCTCAAGGACTGTTACCGTGAACTCATTTCTGACAAAATCTTGGCAGAGAAATGAGGAAACTATAATTGAGCCAATAATCTCATACCACAGCTGAGAGCCAATAGACACTGCTTTATTTTAAGGTCACTAAATCAAAAATAGAGATGTTAAGTATCCTTTAACATTACAAGCTAACCACTACAATAAAATTAAAATTCTTCAAGTTACCCTAAGAGCCAGGAAAACAACAATAAAACAAAGAAAAATCCAGACTATGTAGTAAAAGACAGGAAGACACCAACATTATGAAAATAATAATACAACAGATTAAAGATGAAACACTAAAACCAAAATTGTAAATGAGACAAATGATTAAAAGAAAACTCTCACAGATACAGACATATCTAAAATAAAGTGACTCATGCACTTGGGTGGCTCAGCTGGTTGAGCGCCTGCCTTCAGCTCAGGTCCCTGACCCCAGACTTCTGGGGTGGAGCCCCGCACCGGGCTCCCTGCTCCGCGGGAAGCCTGCTTCTCCCTCTCTTCCTTGCTCTCGCTCTCACTCTTCCTCTCAAAAAATCTTTTAAAAAAATGAAATAAAATAAAGTGACTCAAAAAGATTGAAAACAAAAGGATAAACAGAGACAAACCAGGCAGATGCTAACAAAGAAGCTGTCGTTTTTTTTTTTTTTAATAAGGTGTGAAGACAAAATAGGGTACTTTATGAACAACAGTATCGCCCACAATGAAGAAAGAATCCTCATGTACCAAAAACACCAAGATAATTTTTCAAAACTGAGTATGAAAGGGAAAATGTAAACCACTACTTTAGTTGGGAGTCTTCAACTCACCATCAAAGAAAAAGCAAATGCAAACCAAATACATAATAATAAAAATGAATTTTTTTAAAGTAATAATATTGCTCCAGTAAATAAATGGCTTTATCATACTCAATGGTATATACCTATAAATCCATGTCCTGCCACCCCAATATCCTAGCCCCTCACAACTACTGTTTTCTGTTTCTATGGATTTGCCTATTCCGGATATTTCATATAAATGAAAACATAATATGCGCCTTTTTGTGTCTGTCTTCTTTCCCTTAGCATAATGTTTTCAAGGTTCATCCATGCTATAGCATGTACCAATACATCGTTCTTCCAGACTTTTTACAAGAAAAATAAAACACTATGTAATTAAAAACACAGTGAATATTTTGTTGCTAGCAGCTGCAAGCATTCCTTTCAGATACATTTGCATATGTTCATTGTTTAGAACTGCAACAAACCACCTTTTAAAGAGATAAGAAAACAAAATTAGCAATATTCTATCTCCCAAACAATTAACATGACTTTGAAACACAAGCGGATATCCACTTTTCTGTTATCGGCACCATCATAATAAATTGCCCTGTGTCCATCAACTTGTGCTTCAGTAAAGGTAAAACAGTATTTCCTCATAAACATCTAATAGAGACCTTTAACAAGGAGTAAATATTCTGTTTTTCAAGATTATCACAGTAAATGTCAAATTCAGTAATGTCATCTACAATATTACACCTTATTACTTATTGAGATTTTTCAGATTCTGTCTAATCTTACATTGTATGTCACCAGCCAAAAGTTCTCTAAAAGAACTTTTAGAGACCCAGAGCATTTGACAAAATCCAATACCCATTTATGATAAAAGCTTCTGAGACCCAGACTCCAGCAAAACGTAAACGAAAGACAGCTTTACCTGAGAGAAGCTGCCACCAGAGCCAGCTGTCACTCACTTTGTCCTTCGTGTTCTACATCCCAAGCACAGCTATTCTACCCACAAAGCCCCCCCTTCTGAACCCTCACAATACTCCTAGTTCACAGTATTTCAGCACAACCACTGATTTCCATTAAATGTTTCATGTAAATAAAATGTGTCTCCTAAAATTCTTATTATATATAGTTTAGGCACATTAAAGGTACTAATACAAACAGGAACTACCTTATACATCTCTTGAATCTTCCTGAGTGCCTAGATAAATAATTTTAAAATAAACAGAGTAAATTACAATCCTTCCCACTTCTGGTTCCTTAACCTCCATGAGGCCCAGTCACGGCAAAGGGGAGACACTTTGAATAGGATGAAAGACAGAAGTTTAAAATCGACTGGACTTGATTTTTCAATATGTGAGAGTGACCATAAAACTATTAGATGAGCCAAAGTTGTCACCAAAGGTAGGGAACAGAGATCCAACAAAGGATCCTTGCAAGCAGCAGTGGGAGAAAATGAAACTGCTTTACAACTATTTCCTACCAAGTTTACCCACACAATAACCAGTTAAGTACGACCTCCGAACCGATACTAAGTCTTCCTTCCAGGAGAGGAACAGCTCTCCACTAATTATCTTCTTTGATTTTTTTAAATCAGAGTAGTTTTCCTCATATAGATCAGGTACATGTTTTGTTAGCTTTATACCTAAGCACTTTTTTCTTCATGCTAATGTTAATGGTGTATTTTTAATTTCAAATTCCAATTTTTCATCCCGGTATACAGGACAGCAACGGACTTTTGTGTATTAACGTTGTATCTTAATGTCTTGCTATAATCTATTAGTCCCAGGAGTTCTATTGTTGTTATTAACTTTCTGGGATTGTCTACCTAGACTATCATGTCATCTCTGAATGAAGACAGTTTGCTTTTTCTCTCCCCAATTTGTAAACCTATCAGTTCCTTTCCTTTTCTCACTGCATTAGCTAGGACTTCCACAAAAAAGCAGTGATAAAAGGGGACATCCTTGCCTTGTTTCGGATCTTAGTTGGAAAGCTTTTGGTTTCTTCATTACTGTGATATTAGCTGTAGATATTTTGTGGATGTTCTTTATCAAGTTGAGGAAGTTCCCCTCTATTCTTGGTTCATTGAGAGCTTTTATCATAAATGGGTATTGGATTTTGTCAAATGCTCTCTCCCATAGGATATTAATAGGATTATATGCTATTTCTTCTTGAGTCTGTTGATGTGATGGATTACACCAAGTGATTTCTGAATGTAGAACCAGCCTTGCATACTTGGAATACATCCCACTTGGTCGTGGTGTATAATAATTCTTTCGATATGCTACTGGATTTAGTTTGCTAATATTTTCTTGCAGAACTGTGCATTTATGCTCACAACAGATACTGGTCTGTAGTTTTCCTTTATTGCAATGTTTTTGTCCAATTTTAGTATTAAGGTAATGCTGGCATCCTAGAATGAGCTAGAAGTGTTCGCTCTGCTTCTATTTTCTGTTCGAGATTACAGAGAATTGGTATCACATCTTCCTTAACCATTTGGTAGAATTCACTGGTGAAACCATCTAGGACTGTTTGGAAGGTCAATTGCTGATTCAATTTCTTTAAAAGATACAGGCCTACTAAGATTATCTGTTTCTCATTCTATTACACTTTATTTGATTTCTACCATTCCTTCGTTCTTAAAGTTTCCATCTCTTTGCTTACATTATCCATCTGTTCTTGCATATTGTACACTATTTCCATTACCACCCTTGGCATATTAATTAGTTATTTCAAATTCGGGCTTTATAAACCCCAAGTCTCTGTCATATCTAAATCTGCTTCTGATGCTTGCTTTGTATCTTTCAACTGTATATTTTGCCTTTTGGTTCTTAAATTTTTTCATTAAAAGTCAAGGCATTATAGGGGCACCTGGGTGACTCAGTCAGTTAAGCATGTGCCTTTGGCTCAGGTAAGATCCCAGAGTTCTGGGATCGAGCCCCACATCGGGCTACCAGCTCAGCGGGGAGCCTGCTTCTCCCTCTCCCTCTGGTGCTCCCCCTGCTTGTACTTTCTCTAACTGCCAAATAAATAAATAAACTATTTTTTAAAAAAGACATTATACTAGAGGAGCTAGGGAAAAAACAGCAAATAAAGCCTAAACCCAGCAGGAGAAGAGAAATAATAAAGATCAGAGCAGAAATCAATGAAATAGAAACCAAAAGAACAGTAGAACACATCAACGAAACTAGGAGCTGGTTCTTTGAAAGAATTAACAAGATTGATAAACCCCAGGCCAGACTTATCCAAAAGAAAAGAGAAATGACCCAAATCAACAAAATCATGAATGAAAGAGGAGAGATCACAACCAACACCAAAGAAATACAAACAATTATAAGAACATATTATGAGCAACTATACGACAGCAAATTAGATAACCTGGAAGAAATGGATGCATTCCTAGAGATGTATCAACTACCAAAACTGAACCAGGAAGAAATAGAAAACCTGAACAGACCTATAACCACTACAGAAATTGAAGTAGTCATCAAATATCTCCCAAGAAACAAAAGCCCAGGGCCAGATGGCTTCCCAGGGGAATTTACCAAACATTTAAAGAAGAATTAATACCTATTCTCCTGAAACTGTTCCAAAAAATAGAAATGGAAGGAAAACTTCCAAACCCATTTTATGTGACCACCATTACCTTGATCCCAAAACCAAAGACCCCATCAAAAAGGAGAATTACAGACCAATATCCTTGATGAACACAGATGCAAAAATTCTCACCAAAATACTAGCCAATAGGATCCAACAGTACATTAAAAGGATTATTCACCATGACCAAGAGGGATTTATCCCTGGGCTGCAAGGCTGGTTCAACATCCACAAACCAATCAATGTGATATAACATATTAACAAAAGAAAGAACAAGAATCATTTGATCCTCTCAATAGATGCAGAGAAAGTATTTCACAAAGTACAGCATCCCTTCTCGATCAAAACTCTTCAGAGTATAGGGATAAAGGGTACATACCTCAATATCATAAAAGCCATCTATGAAAAACCTACAGAGAATATCATTCTCAATGGGGAAAAACTGAGAGCTTTCCCCCTAAGGTCAGGAACGTGGCAGGGATGTCCACTATCACCACTGCTTTTCAACATATTACTAGAAGTCCTAAACACGGCAATCAGACAACAAAATCAAAGGCATCCAAAACAGCAAAGAGGAAGTCAAACTCTCACTCTTTGCAGATGATATGATACTGTATGTGGAAAACCCAAAAGACTCCACCCCAACACTGCTAGAACTCATACAGGAATTCAGTAAAGTGGCAGGATATAAAATCAATGCACAGAAATCAGTGGCATTCCTATACACCAACAAGACAGAAGAGAGACAAATCAAGGAGTTGATCCCATTTACAATTGCACCCAAAACCATAAGATACCCAGGAATAAATTTAACCAAAGAGGCAAAGGATCTGTACTCAGAAAACTATAAAATACTCATGAAAGAAATTGAAGAAGACACAAAGAAATGGAAAAACGTTCCACGCTCATGGATTGGAAGAACAAATGTTGTGAAGATGTCAATGCTACCTAGAGCAATCTACACATTCAATGCAATCCCCATCAAAATACCATCCACTTTTTTCAAAGAAATGGAACAAATAATCCTAAAATTTGTATGGAACCAGAAGAGACCCCGAACAGCCAGAGGAATATTGAAAAAGAAAAGCAAAGCTGGCGGCATCACCATTCCGGACTTCCAGCTCTATTACAAAGCTGTCATCATCAAGACAGTATGGTCCTGGCACAAAAACAGACACATAGATCAATGGAACAGAATCGAGAGCCCAGAAATGGACCCTCAACTCTATGGTCAACTCATCTTGGACAAAGCAGGAAAGAATGTCCAATGGAAAAAAGACAGTCTCTTCAACAAATGGTGTTGGGAAAATTGGACAGCTGCATGCAGAAGAATGAAACTGGACCATTTCCTTACACCACACACAAAAATAGACTCCAAATGGTTGAAAGACCTAAATGTGAGACAGGAGTCCATCAATATCCTAAAGGAGAACACAGGTAGCAACCTCTTCGACCTCAGCTTCTTCCTAGCAACATCGCCAAAGGCAAGGGAAGCAAGGGCAAAAATGAACTATTGGCATTTCATCAAAATAAAAAGCTTTTGCACAGCAAAAGAAACAGTCCACAAAACCAAAAGACAACCGACAGAATGGGAGAAAATATTTGCAAATGACATATCAGATAAAGGGCTAGTATCCAAAATCTATAAAGAACTCATCAAACTCAACACCCAAAGAACAAATAATCCAATCAAGAAATGGGCAGAAGACATGAACAGACATTTTTCCAAAGAAGACATCCAAATGGCCAACAGACACATGAAAAAGTGCTCAACATCGCTCAGCATCAGGGAAATCCAAATCAAAACCTCAATGAGATACCACCTCACACCAGTCAGAATGGCTAAAATTAACAAGTCAGGAAACGACAGATGTTGGAGGGGATGCGGAGAAAGGGGAACACTCCTACACTGTTGGTGGGAATGCAAGCTGGGGCAACCACCCTGGAAAACAGTGTGGAGGTTCCTAAAAATGTTGAAAATGGAGCTACCATACGATCCAGCAATTGCACTACTGGGTATTTACCCCAAGGCTACAAATGGAGGGATCCGAAGGGGTACGTGCACCTCGATGTGTATAGCAGCAATGTCCACAATAGCCAAACTGTGGAAAGAGCCAAGATGTCCATCGACAGATGAATGGATAAAGAAGATGTGGTATATATACACGATGGAATATTATGCAGCCATCAAAAGGAATGAGATCTTGCCATTTGCAACGACGTGGATGGAACCGGAGGTTGTTATGCTGAGTGAAATAAGTCAATCAGAGAAAGACATGTATCATATGACCTCACTGATATGAGGAATTCTTAATCTCAGGAAACAAACTGAGGGTTGCTGGAGTGGTGGGGGGTGGGAGGGGTGGGGTGGCTGGGTGATAGGCATTGGGGAGGGTACGTTCTATGGTGAGCGCTGTGAATTGTGCAAGACTGTTGAATCACAGATCTGTACCTCTGAAACAAATAATGCAATATATGTTAAGAAAAAAAAAGAAGATAGCAGGAGGGGAAGAATGAAGGGGAGTAAATCGGGGGAGAGGAACCATGAGAGATGATGGACTCTGAAAAACAAATTGGGGGTTCTAGAGGGGAGGGAGGTGGGGGAATGGGTTAGCCTGGTGATGGGTATTAAAGAGGGCACATTCTGTGTGGAGCACTGGGTGTTATATGCAAACAATGAATCATGGAACACTACATCAAAAACTAATGATGTAATGTATGGTGATTAACATAACAAAACTAATGATGTAATGTATGGTGATTAACATAACAAAATTTAAAGAAAAAAAAGACATTATATAGAGGGTAAGAGGAACTAGGGTAAATAGGTCTTCAGTGAGGTTTATGTTTATCTGGCTGTGAGCTGGGCTGTTTACTGTTTGATGAAGCTGTAGGAGCCAGAGGCTAGAATGTCCTCTAGGGTGCTTGGTTTTGTCTCACCTGTTGCCTCTGGTTTTCTATAGACTTCCTCTTAAAGAGAGTCTGAGCCTTGCAGTTCTTTTAGCTGTAATCCCCTGTTATTATACAGAAGCCTGACTGATATGGTAGAAAGGGGTGGTTCTGGTAAAAACAATTTCCCTCGAGAGCTGGCCTTTTGTCAAGGTGAACAAAATGTTCTGGTTATTTTCCAGAATGGTTACTTTCCCTCCCCCCTGCCAGAAGCACTAGGGGACTTTTTTTTTTTTTTTTTACCTGAGAACCCAACAGAGCTCTTAGAAGTAAAACTCATTAAAGTGTAGAAGCACCCCCTATGAAGACTAGACCTCTGGAGGTTCAAACTCTGGTTAGTCCACACTAAACCTCCATCAATTAATTAATTACAGCTTAAGTGTTCCTACCAGTACTAGCTACTTAGCAGGCTTCTGCTATATAGGCTTTTGTTTTGGGTAAGCTATGATTCTAGGTACCCACCTCTCTTTCCAGTTTTCAAGGCAGCAATGTGCCCTATGATCTCAATTCTCTGACGAATCTAAGAAGAGCTGCTGATTTTCCAGTTCTTCAGCTTTTCTCACTATTGGGAGTTTGGGAATGATGACTCCAAGCTCTTTTCAAATTGGACTGGAAACCAGAAGTCACCTATATGTTTTATTGTTTTAGCTCTTAGCTTTAGTTCTTTGATTTACTTGGAAATTATTTTTTGTGTATGGTGTATATGATGTAAAATACTGTTTTAAAAATACTTATTCTCTTGGAGAACTCTCTTGGATTCATCATTTGGCAGCTGCTTGGGATCTTCCTCTGATATGCAGTCTCTGCATAGACTTAATCCAGATGAGTTATGCCAGGGCTTCTTTCTAACTTATTCTGTTTTACTTTTAATTTTAAATATAAGTTTCTGGTTGACAGAGTAAACATTATTTTAATCATTTTTTAAAAAAACACAAGGTGTAAGATCATAATGGAAAGTGCTTTCTCCCCCATTTTAATACTAAGTAGTTTGGAATGATCTATCCTTTAATCTCTTAATGTGCCTATTTTTTTTTAAAGAGAAAGGAATTCAGTTATTACAATGTTCCAATTAAATTAATATAAGCATTCCCTACTAAGGCAACTTATAATAGAAAACAAGCATTACTTGTAAGAGGCTATTCAAATTGTGTTGATTATGTAATTATTTCTGTGCTTATGTATTTTTTGGCAGTTAGTCTAAAAGAGAGTTCCTCCACCCTGGCACTCTTAACATTTTAGGCCAAATAATTCCTTGTTGCTGTGAGGGTCCTTGCAATGTAGGAGTGTAGTATCATCTTGGTCCTCTACCCGCTAGATGCCAACACATAATCCACCCCTCAAGTTGTTACACTACTACATGTTTTCTGGGGGGGTGGGGAGGGGACCCAGTTGAGAACCAGTGGTCTAAGAAATGAATGCTAAATGTGGAAAAAAGAAATAATGTAAAAATTATATTACTTGGTTTTAATTTTTTCAAATAATGTAAATTTTCAAGTGAAGGAATGGAAGCTAAATCTCTAAGGAATGACTTAAAAATTGTTGTGTCATTGTGCAAGACTGTTGAATCACAGATCTGTACTTCTGAAACAAATAATGCAAGATATGTTAAGAAAAAAGAAAAAGAAGAAGATAGCAGGAGGGGAAGAATGAAGGGGAGTAAGTCGGAGGGGGAGACGTACCATGAGAGACGATGGACTCTGAAAAACAAACCGAGGGTTCTAGAGGGGAGGGGGGTGGGGGGATGGGTTAGCCTGGTGATGGGTATTAAGGAGGGCACGTTCTGCATGGAGCACTGGGTGTTATGCACAAACAATGAATCATGGAACCCTACATCAAGAACTAATGATGTAATGTATGGTGATTAACATAACAATAACATATATATATACATATATACATATATATATATATATATATATATATATATATATATAAATTGTTGTGTCAGAGATATACAAGCATGTGATATACAGACCTCAAGGAAAGACTGCCAGGGGCGCCTCGGTGCCTCGGTTGGTTAAGTGGCCGACTCTTCGTTTCTGCTCAGGTCATCATCTTGGGGTTGTGAGATCAAGCCCCACATCAGGCTCCGCATTCAGCGTGGAGTCTACTTGAGATCCTCTCTCTCACTCTCCCTCTGCCCCTCCCCCTGCTCACACAAACTCTCTCTCAGGAAAAAAAGTATTAAAAAAAAAAAACTTCCATCCAACTCTCCTCCATAGGCAATCTGTTGTTTTCCTAAGCCATTTCCGTAATACTAGGAAATGTTTCAGTTTACTGACATTAACAATATATACTGACTACCCAATACAGAAGTTCAGAATTTACCGATTAGCTTTCTGATACTGAGGATTTACGCCAATCAATGACTATTACCACTACTACCTGTCTTCCACTTCCTCCTCTGGCATTTATTATATTATTACTCTTTGTTATTCTCTTGGGTAACCCGCTAAGGATTTAAATCTTTACTTCTTGTCTTACCAGTTTATTCCCAAAGGTGTAGCTGACAGATGTCTTCCTGCTCCTAAATTCTCTAGTAGCTGCTATTACATTATTGTGATTATTAACATCATAAGTAGTAAAAAAAAAAAAAAAACTAATTATCTAACAATAGATGAATGGTTCTCTTTAGTTTTTCATGGTTTAAGATAATGAGACAAAGAAAATTTTAATGCATACAAGTCACATTTTTACATAAATGCAATATAAATTCCCAGGAATAAGGTTATTGAATCATAGTGTATAAATACTCCATCATATTGCTTTCCAGCATGGTTATTAGAATCCATTTTATTTTGTTCATATTGAAAATAGTGTTATTTTTTTCCCAATTACATAAATAAAAATCCTTATTAAAAATTCAATCAATTCAGGGGCACTTGGCTGGCTCAGTGGGTAGAACACGCAACTCTTCATCTCAGGGTTGTAAGTTCAAGCCCCACAGTGGGTATGGAGATTACCTAAAAATAAAATTTTTTTAAAAAATCTAATGTATTCAAAGAAGTATAAGGAAGAAAGTAAAAATATGAAATTCCAGATTTAGTATAATCCTTCCTGTTTTTTTTTTTAAGATTTTATTTATTTGAGAGAGAGAGAATGAGAGATAGAAAGCACGAGAGGGAAGAGGGTCAGAGGGAGAAGCAGACTCCCCGCTGAGCTGGGAGTCCGATGTGGGACTCGATCCCGGGACTCCAGGATCATGACCTGAGCCGAAGGCAGTTGCTCAACCAACTGAGCCACCCAGGTGCCCCTTCCTGTTCTTTTTAAAAAATATTTAAGTAATGGGCGCCTGGGGGGCTCAGTTGGTTAGGCGACTGCCTTCAGCTCAGATATTCATAATACTAAAGACAAAAAAGGATTATTACATGAGTAATACTCCAAATGGCTGAAAGACCCAAATGTGAGACAGGATTCCATCAAAATCCTAAAGGAGAACACAGGCAGCAACCTCTTCGACCTCAGCTGCAGCAACTTCTTCCTAGAAACATCGCCAAAGGCAAGGGAAGCAAGGGCAAAAATGAACTATTGGGACTTCATCAAGATAAAAAGCTTCTGCACGGCAAAAGAAAGAGTCAACAAAACCAAAAGACAACCGACAGAATGGGAGAAGATATTTGCAAATGACATATCAGATAAAGGGCTAGTATCCAAAATCTATAAAGAACTTACCAAACTCAACACACAAAGAACAATGATTCAATCAAGAAATGGGCAGAAGACATGAACAGACATTTTTCCAAAGAAGACATCCAAATGACCAACAGACACAAGAAAAAGTGCTCAACATCGCTCGGCATCAGGGAAATCCAAATCAAAACCTCAATGAGATACCACCTCACACCTCATAGAATGGCTAAAATTAAGAATTCAGGAAACAACTGATGTTGGCGGGATGTGGAGAAAGGAGAACCCTCCTACACTGTTGGTGGGAATGCAAGCTGGTGCAACCACTCTGGAAAACAGTATAGAGGTTCCTCAAAAAGTTGAAAATAGAGCTACCCTACGACCCAGCAATTGCACTACTGGGTATTTACCCCAAAGATACAAATGGAGGGATCCGAAGGTGTATGTGCACCCCGATATTTATAGCAGCAATGTCCACAATAGCCAAACTATGGAAAGAGCCAAGATGTCCACTGACAGATGAATGGATAAAGAAGATATGGTGTATATACACAATGGAATATTATACAGCCATCAAAAGGAATGAAATCTTGCCATTTGCAACAACGTGGATGGAACTGGAGAGTATTATGTTGAGCGAAATAAGTCAATCAGAGAAAGACATGTATCATATGACCTCACTGATATGAGGAATTCTTAATCTCAGGAAACAAACTGAGTGTTGCTGGAGTGGTGGGGGGTGGGAGGGATGGGGTGGCTGGGTGAAAGACAGTGGGGGAGGGTACGTGCTATGGTGAATGCTGTGAATTGTCTAAGACTGTTGAATCACAGACCTGTACCTCTGAAACAAATAATACATTATATTATACATATAATACATTATATGTTAAAAAAAAGAAGATAGCAGGAAGGGAAAAATGAAGGGGGGGAATTGGAGGGGGAGACAAACCACTAGAAACTATGGACTCTGAGAAAGAAACTAAGGGTTCTAGAGGGGAGGGGGGTGGGGGGATGGTTAGCCTGGTGATGGGTATTAAAGAGGGCACGTTCTGCGTGGAGCACTGGGTGTTATGCACAAACAATGAGTCATGGAACACTACATCAAAAGCTAATGATGTGATGTATGGTGATTAACATGATAAAAAAAAAGAGTATATGAGGATTCACCGTGCTATTTTTGCAATGTTTCTATCACTCTGAATTAATTTTAAAAAATCAAAAAAAAGATTTTATTTATTTGTCAGAAAGAGAGAGAGCACACAAGCAGGGGGAGCAGCAGGCTCCCCGCTGAGCAGGGAGCCCAATGCAGGACTCGATCCCAGGACCCTGGGATCATGATCTGAGCCAACAGCAGATGCTTAACCAACTGAGCCACCCAGGCATCCCTAAGGTAGGTGTTATAATTCCTATTTTCACAGACAAGAAAAGAAACATTAAGGTTCCAAGAGATTAAGGAACTCACCCAGTAGCACACAGCTAGTAAATAGCAAATATATGACTGGAACCTACACTGCCCCAATCCAAACCCAACAAATCTACCTCCTTGTTCAGCTTTCAGCACTGTTGTGCAATAAAGAGAAGCTCAGGCTCTCAATAAGTTAAAATTTGGAGTTTTGAAAGAAAGTATTACACTATGAATAACAACGGTATAGGCCTCAATAATATATCTGATATTCAAATATACAACATCAATAAACTCATCCATGAATCCCATAGAATCACTACAGAATCATGAATTAGCATGCTAGTGAAACAATCCTGCTTGCAGTCCTGGATGGCCAGCTTTTTGTCAAATTCCATATTTAGTTATGGTGCTCTTTGAAAAATACACAGATTTGAGAAAAATTAAAATACTGTTAGATGAATGACTTCTAAAGGCCAAAAACTGTACTTTAAAGACTATGTGGGGCAGGTGGCACCTAGGTGGCTCAATCGGTTAAGCATCTGACTCTTGGTTTCGGGTAAGGTCATGATATCAGGGTCATGAGATCAAGCCCTGTATCAGGCTCTGTGCTGGGAGCCTGCTTAAGATTCTTTCCCTCTGCCTCTGCCCCTCCCCCCCCACTCTCTCCTTCTCTCTCTAAAAAAAATTAATTTATTAAAGGATATGTGGAATGTTCCTGAAGCCTAAGCCCCGAAGACATGTGAAAAACTGATATTAAGTATCAGAATACTTTAACAATTCTATCTAGAGAATCTATGGCCTACACAACTGAAACACAAGTTTTATTATGAGTACTGCCACAAAAAGACCCACAAAGAAAAGAAAATGATATTTTATTCCCTCTCCAACTTCAAGTTCCCCTCACACAATTTGAAGTCCATGCAAATTTAATTATACAAAGCTTTTTAAAAAAAAAAAATTTCTGGCACCACCAAATTTCAAGTCACTCCTGGTGGCGATGGGTCAGCAATGGAAAGACAAGTAAAGTGGGATGACAGAGAAGTAGTTTTTACAATGTCACCTCGGGAAGGCAAATCCGAGCTGCAGAGGGACCGCACTACCATCTGTGGGGGCAGGAGAAAAACAGGAACATAAAAGATAACAAGTGCTCTGACACAGAGCTAGGGTTCTCCACGCAGCAATCGGGAAAAGTCACCCAAAGCATCCCCCACCTCCAGCACACAAGTTCTTCTGTGCCAGTGGAATGATAGTGAGGAGTTGGGTCCCAGGAGTCAACAACTCTGAGCCAAAAATCAGAAAGACATCTGGATGAAAGAACAGACATAAGGAAATACTTCTCATAATGCATATTATTCAAAACAATCCAAAATGCATCACAAGGATCCCACTGAAATTCTAGGGAAGGGGATTCTGAAAATTCTAACATACAACAGATAACAGATATTAACTGTAAAATCAGAATTTATTGTCTTTATTGTGTACCCTTTTTGAACTGTTTCATCTTAAGTGTTAAAACATTTACAAGGGCTTTCAAAGATAAATTCTGAACTTTATCACCTCATGTGTGTTTTTTCTTATGATGTCTTAAGTTCTTTGAATTATCTTACCACCAAGGTTTTCAGAAAATTAACCTATATTACTATATTTGTATATAATCTTCAAAACCACATCATGAGTAAATATCTACAATTACCTTCTACAAATACAGTGCAGAATAAAACAAGAGCATACAGCTCTCAGAGTATATTCTATCCTACTGTATAAAATTAGCTTGGAAACAAAAGGAAAACTAACACTAGAAATCGTCCTGAAATGATACGGCATTCTTTGGATGCCTATACCTCTCAGGAAATGTACTTCCAACTATCACTTAAGATGGAAAGAATAAAAAGAAAAAAAAAATCTTACATGCAATCAGAAATGCCTCAGTCTCCTTCAACCCCAAGTAAAAAACTAGAGAGAAGTGAAGTATACTCACAAGGAGAGCGGTGAAGGTCAAAGCCTCCTGATAAAGGATTCTGAGTGGCTGCTGTAACCAACTACCGCAACTGAGCACCTAACATAAATTTATTACCTCATAGTTCTAAAGGTCACAAATCCAGCATGGGTATCGCTGGCTAAAATCAAGATGTCAGCAAGGCTAGTTCCTTCCGTGATGTGGACTCTAGGGAGAATCCATTTTCTTGACTTTTCCAGCTTCTAGAGGCTATTCAATTTCCTTACCTGCAGAGTGCTTCACTCCACCCTCCGCTTGTTGTCACATCTCCTTCTCTGACTCTGACTCTCCCACCTCCCTCTTAAAGGACCCTTGCGATTACACTGCATTCACCCAGATAACCTAGGACCATCTCGCCCTTAACACAATCACAGCTGCAAAGCCCTTCTGCCATTTATGATAACATACAGGTTCCAGAGATTCCCACACGAACATCTTCATGGGCTACTGTGCCACCTCCCAGAAGTTCATTTAATCCAGTTTAGCAAAATCAAATACAAAGAATCCTCTATACCTCTATCCCGTTCCTTTTTGCTCACCTATGTTATAAAGTCAATATATGTTAGCTATTGGATTTGTATCTACTATGCCGTTCAACTGTAAGACTTTACGGAACACACTGAGAAAGAGAAAAGCAGCCCCTGACATCTGGAAGCCCTGCTACTATCAGCTAGGCCTTGTTGCTACAAACTGGCTAGCAGCTCAGAGTGAGGCACTCACAGCTAGGTCTTGAGGATTCTCCTCTTGAAAATAAACAACTTCAGAGAACATCAACATCAGAGAAGGGCACTCTGTGACCATAATGGACAAAGAATAAACATCACTCTGTAATCATGCCTGAACAAAGCCAAAAACATGAATACCATCCAAATCATAAAAATGACTAAATATCTCCCCACCATGGCTTACATGAAGGACTTGCTTCTTATTAACAATAAGTTTTAAGTTCAACCCACCCAGTCTTCTTTCCTTCTATATAAGATTAAGATACTCAATCATAGAATTATCTCTGCTTCCTAACAGCATCCAATACAAATCAAAGCCCCATTTCTTTGAACTCTTTCCAAATCACCCCACACAAGCCCAAATCCTATTTTTAAAAGTTCCTTTCAAATGCTCTCTTATTGAAACACCCCACAATTCCCAATGGTGTGCATTTTCCCTTACTGCAACATGCAATCAACCCAACTTGTCCAACTACCGGTATATTCCTGGTGGTCTTTGGCTGGAGAGCAGTGACAAAGCTCAGAAAAAACTTACAGACCTCCAGACACCTGCATTTCAAATTTAGATACAAGACTGATGATTGGCTCCCATCTTCTGCCCGACCTCTATTCTCAAGAGGGAAGGGCTAAAGTTTTTATCTGCAGTACATGGAGTGAGCCATGGAGATGAAGGCAAGACCCTGGTAGAAAAAGGCAGGTAAACTGACCTAGGGAAGCAGTAGAGAGAGCATGATTCCTGGCATCTCCAGTATATCCTCACTCTATGTGGCCAAAAGGAAGCCAAGAAAATTAGAGGGTCCTAAAGTCTCCCCTGTTGTAAAAGTCCTAGTGAACCCCAGAACTGCACCAAAAATACTACACCAAGTTAGGGAGCTTAAACCATAGCCAGAATAAGGAAGAATTTAAATTGTGCAGCTAGACCCCAAAATTCCCTGCCAGCTAGTTTCACCAGTTCTCCTTGGTCCTTTCATTAGCCTTACAACAAGCATTTTATGTAACCAATCTAGCTGGATCCGACATAACCCTGTTATGGTGGAGATTTAAACTTTCTAAGACTGTAAATATAGTACAGGCTATGAAATCAGCCTGCCTGGATTCAAACTCTCGTTCCATCACACACTGACTATGCCGCCTTGGCTACATGCTGCGAAATACCTACTTCATATGCTTGTTGTGAAACTCAAATGAGATACCTAGTAAGCACTCAATAAATGTTATTTATTATTAATTTAATAAAGGGATTATGAGGCTATTTTGGTACTGTTATGTATTAATCTGTGACCATTTTAAAGTAACAGCTATATCAGTGAAAGTGGCAACATAAGAAAACCATTTGGAACGTACCATCTAAGTAAATGCACTTGAAGAATAGAGTACTGGGGTGCCTGGGAGGCTCAGTCAGTTAAGCGACCAGCTCTTGATCTCAGCTCAGGTTTTGATCGCAGGGTTGTGAGTTCAAGCCCCCTGCTGGGCTCCATGCTAGGTGTGGAGCCTACTTAAAGAAGAGATGGACCAAAAGACAAGTGATGCTGTGCAACTATGGCAGGTATAAAGAACAGGAACATATAAATTACTGTCCATATTTCAGTTCTCCTGCTGGATACTTAACAAGCTCGAGTCAGTGGTTTAGTATCCTGGGTAACAGTTCATGTGTGCATACTATTTAAAAATAGGTTAATCAAAAGCAGGTCACACATGAACCAATGAAAAATTTGTGTATGAACCAAGGATTATAATTAATCCAATTCTGTGCACCTGAAGTTCAAAATAAAAAGGAAAAAAAAAAGCCAGCAACAGGAAGAAAGAAAATAGATCATTGCCACCTGGTTAATAGATTTTAGCTACGTAATCATTGAAGTAATTGACAAGAGAACTCAGATATTCATAATACTAAAGACAAAAAAGGATTATTACATGAGTATTTATAAGTTAAACACTACACAATATACAAAAATTAACTCAAAATGGATCAAAGACCCCAAATGTAAGAGTTAAAACTCTTAAGAAGAAAACATAGATAGAAATCTTTATGACATTAGATTTGGTGATGATTTCTTTAATATAACACCAAAAACACAGGCAAAAAAAGAAAAAAAAGATGTATAAAATGAACTTCATCAAAATTAACAACTGCGGTGCATCAAAGAACATCATCAATAGAGTAAAAGGCAACCCACAGAATGGGAGAAAATATTTGCAAATTGATATTTAATAAGGGATTAATATCCAGAATATATAAAGAACTCCTGAAAGTCAACAACAAAACAACCCAATTCAAAACGGGCAAAGGATTCAAAGAGATATTTCTCCAAAGAAGATATACAAATGGCCAGGAAGAACATAAAACAGTGCTCAACATCACTAACCATCAGGGAAATGCAAATAAAAGCCACAATGAGATACCACTGCACACCCGTTAGGATAACAATTATATTTTAAAACAACACGTGTTAGTGGAGAAACTGGAATCCTGGAGCGCTGCTGGTGGGACTGTGAAATGGTACAGCCACTGCAGCAATTTTTCACAAAAAAATTAAACGTAGAATTTTTTTATATGATGCCACAATTCCACTTCTCGGTATACACATACCTAAAAGAACTGAAAGCAAGATTTCCAAGAGGTATTTGTATTTGTACACCTGTGTTCATAGCAGCACTATTTACAAAGGCCAGGAAACAACCCAAATGTCCAGTGATGAATGAATGGGTAAACAAAATAGGGTTATGTCCATACAAGTGAATATCATCCAATGTCAAAAAGGAAAAAAATTCGGACACATGCTACGAGATGCATGAAACCTGAAAACCTTATGCTGATTGAAATAAGCCAGACATGAGAGGACAAATACTGTACGAGTCCACTTATATGATAACTGGAATAGTCAGATTCATAGAGACATAAGTAGAATGGTGGTTACCAAAAGCCGGAAGAAGAAAGGAATGGTAAGTTAATGACTCATGGGGACAGTTTCAGCTTGGAATAACAGCAAAGTTCTAGAGATGTGCAGTGGTGACGGTTGCACAAGATGTGACTGTACTTAATGCCACTGAATTGTACACTTAAAAATGTTAACCACATGCGATGTATACTGTATCAGAAAGGTAAAACTTACAGCATTACATGGCAAAACCAAACAAGAGTTAACTAAGAATTGGCAGCATGTCCTAGAAAAAACTCAAGTATCTATGTTCACTCTAAATATGAATAATTTGAGAAAAGAATGCCAAAGACGGGAAACCCAGTGAACGTGCTCACTTCTGCACAGCTTCTGTAGAGGGTGGAGTACGTTCACCACCCAGAGGTGCTGGCTCAGAGGAAGCTGGGGTGACAAGGGGCAGAACTAAGGAACTTTAAAATCAGTGCCAAAACTAAGTCGTTTTCAGAGTGGCAAAGGTAATAAAGCTCCTGGCTACTATAACATGAGTCTTTTTCTCAATCCAAATGACAGAATATCTAATTAATTAAAAAGTAAAGCCGAAAACAAATAGCTCAATGGAACAGCATGGATTACAAAATTAAACCCCACGATTATAGTTACCTAAGTCATGACAAAGGTCCTAAATGGTGCTAAAGCGACTGGACATCCAGGTGGGGCGGAAAAAAAGACTCCTACCTCAAAACATACACAAAAAATAAATTCCAGATGAACTGCAGATCTGAATGGGTGGAGAGGATCAATAAAGCATTTAAAGAAAACACAGAGAATACCTTCATAATTTTGGAATAGGCAAAGATTTCTTAAACAAGACACAGAAAGAACTGACCAGAAAACAATGTCTGTTAAAGTGAACTATATGAAAATTAAGAATTTCTCATCAGAAGATATATCACTGAGTGTTAAAGCATCCACAAAATGGAAAAAAAATTGCAATACATATATTCGACCAAACTATCCTATTCGGAAAACATAAAAGTTGCAAATCAATATTTAAGAGATTAAAGGACTAATTTAAAAATGGGGACAAGACTTGAAGATGCTTCACAAGAGTGGCAAATGACCATAAGTATATGAAAAGGTACTCAAATTCATTAATCGTCAGGGAAGTGCGAACACAGTTTTTGTGCAATAAATATGAGACGCTTACTGCAATGGCTTACATTAGAAGAACATGCTGAGCGTCGGTAAAGAGCAGCCAGCGGGCCCGGCGCGGAGCTGCGGGAGGGCACCGCGGCCGCGCACCCGGGAACCGGCAGGCAGGGGTCCCCCTCCGAGGCACAGCCCCGACCAGAGGCGCACACGGCCGGGCACCAGAAAACACGACGCGCTGCAGCCCAGGCCGGGGACTGCCGGAGCGCCCGTCGCGAGGGCGGAGAGCGGCTACAGCCACACGGCCACTCGCTCAGAGCGCTCTCTACCGCAAGCTACGACTGCGGCGGTCCCCCGGCTGCAGGGTCCAGAAGGGCCCGAAGGAGGCAACGCCACGGCAGAACTTTCCCAGCCGCGGCGAGGGCCGCGGCCGAGCGCGGGGCTGACGGGCGGGCCGGCCGCTGGGCGAGGGGACGCGAACACGTACAACGGGCCCCGGGCCGGTACGAGACACAGAGCCGAGCACACTCCGCGCCGCGCGGCGGAAGGCAACCACAGCGGACGTCCCGGCGGCGCCGCAGCGACGGAACAGGGAGCCCCCGCGCCGCCGCCCGCGCCGCCGGGCTCCCCACGCAAACCCGCAGGGCTGAGCCAACGGCGCTCGGCAGTCCGCACAGCCCGCGCCGCGGCCGGGCCGGGCCCGCCCCCGGGTCCCGACGCGCGCTCCGAGAAGGGCGCCGAGGGGACCAACCAGGTGCTCCCCGCCGGGAGGTCCGCCCGCCCGACGGCACGGCGCTGCGCCCCCCGGAGCTCCGGCGCGGGGGGCCCGTGGAGGAGGCGGGGGCTCAGGGGCAGGGGGCACCCCGCACCGAGGGCGGGGGCGCCGGGCGCGGCGGGGGGAGGGGCGGGAGGGGCGGGGGGCGTGGCCGAGGGCGGGGGGCGCCGGGCGCGGCGGGGGGAGGGGCGGGAGGGGCGACGGGCCCGGGCCGACTCACCGTGGTCTCCGGCACTTGGCTCTGGAAGTGCTGTTCCCGCGCCGACACCTCGTCCTGCTCCTCCATCCTCCCTCATGCCCGCCGCCGCGCCGCCCGCATCCGCGCGCTCCGCCGCACCATCGCCCGCCGGTCCGGGACGGGAGCGGACTGACAGCGGGCCGCCGTCCGCAGGGTCGGCTACCGCGACCCCCGCCGCCGCCGCCTCGGCCCCCTCGACCGCCTCAGCCGCCTCAGCCGCCTCAGTTGCCGCCCCAGCCGCCGCCTCAGGCGAAGCCGCTCTAGCTGCGGAGGGCGGGCGCGGGGCGGGGCTGGGGCGGGACCTGACGTCAGAGGAAGGCGCTTTGGCGTCAGAGAAGCGCGCCGTGACGTCTGCGAACGGGAGCCGCCGAGGGGCGTGGCCTACTGGGGAGAGGAGGCGGGGCCACGCCCCCAGGAAGTGGAGGCCGGAGCCAGGCTGTCAGGAGCAGTACCCGGCCCGGTGGGGACGGGGCGCGGGTCGGTTTGCTGGAACGGGTTCTTCCCTCTGTCGCAGTGGCAGGTGGGCGGCCGGCCACAGTCTCGGTGCAGTTGTTCCCGGCAGAAGGGAATCATCGTGGCCCGGCGCCCGGCCCCGCCGGCAGAGCACTGCGCAGGGTCAAGCCGGTCTCCCACGAAAACTTGGGCTCCGCCAAAGCAGGTCAAAGGCCAGGAAGGACTGGCTTCGGACACGTTTTGGGCGGACCCCTGGAACCCTGGCTTCTGTGGCTCTGCTAACGGGTTTGCCCGCTCGGGAAGCGTAGATAGCCCTGAATGTGAGGCCCTTGCCAACTCGGTAGAGTCGCCTCTCTGCCCCCGGGGTGTTTTACGACCCCCCGGAGACCCTCAGCAGATGTTTATATTAGGGACCTCCAGACCTACCGAACACAGTCATTCATCCCCATGGTACGTTCAGTATCTTTTTTGGATTTTTTGGATTCTTGCCATGAAAAAAGTTTGAAGGAATATTTATCATTTTACTTTTGGATTTATTTGACTATAAAGAAGTCATTTAAATTGCTATTGGCTGTGTGATTTTGGGGGGCATCTCTAATCGAAAATTCTAAGGAAGTAAAAATACCTAGAAATTGCCTTCAAATTATTTTAATGATATATGTGCATTTAGATTTTTCAGTATCTTTTGCAATTTTGAATTAAAAATGTTTTCATGACTCAAAAAAAATGTTTTTAAGGTCTCCAAAAATCCTGTCAACCCCATATACTGTGCTTACGATGCAGTAGGCTGTAAACTGTTGGTAGTGGGAGGACTCAGAACATGAGGTTTGTTCTGAGGGAGTGCCCCTGCAGCCATAGGCTGATTAGAAACCAGGAATGCTTCCAACTGCTTAAATGCAGTGTTCACTTTTATTTTTAAAATGTCTCAGAATCCAAAAGAACCAGGGAAAGACAAAGTATCTGAGTCTGTTTTTCGAGACACCCGGATTGTGAGAGCTGGGTTAAATACTTGTCCAAAATGCTCTGCATAACTTCTGGGTTAATCTCTCCAGATCAGAGGGTAAGCAGATCAGATTTTAAGATGTAAGGTATTTAGGCGCATTCCACAAAGTGGGTGCATGTATTTCTGCTCTTTCTAACCCAACCTCCAAGCATGTAGAACTTTATGTTTTCTTCATCCCTTAGCCCAGGGTAGGAGGCTTCAAAAATGGCCAGAACCTCACCCCTCCCTATACGCCTCCTGTTTGCCTTGCCGTGTTGCCCCTCCTTCCATCAAGAAGTGGTGTTGGGGCGCCTGGGTGGCTCAGTCATTGAGCATCTGCGTTCGGCTCAGGTCATGATCCCAGGGTCCTGAGATAGAGCCCTGCATCAGCAGAAAGCTTGCTTCTCCCTCTTCCATTCCCCCCGCTTGTGTTCCCTCTCTAGCTGTCTCTCTCTGTCAAATAAATAAAATCTTTTTAAAAGGAAGGGAGGGAGGGAGGAAGGAAGGAAGGAAAGAAAGAAAGAAAAAAGAAAGAAAGAAAGAAAGGGAAGGAAATGGAAGGGAAGAAGGGAAGGGAGAGGAGAAATGGTGTTTATTTTCCACCCCCTTGAATCTGGGCCTGAACAGGTGACTTGCTTTGGCCAGAAGGACAGCAGAAGCTATGAAGCTACTTTGAAAAGTGCTTGTGCATCAGGGCTGGTCCCTTCTTACCACCCCTGGGCATCCTCCAACCGCTACTGTGCAAGTAAGCCCCAACCAAGCTAGAGATAGGGATCCCAGTTTTCTCTGGCACCTATCTAACACACTCTTTTTTGCATCCCTCTAAAACATAAATCTTCCCAAAACAGTTTTTCTCCCCTGCTAAATGTACTGCAATGCAGTTATTCTCACTAACTGTAGAATTAAATTAAACTCCTTAACTTGGCATTCAGGAGCTGGACTTTGGGGCCCCACCCCACCCTTCCAGACATCCCCCCACTTCATTCCCTGAAGAGCTCTTGGCTACAGCCTGGCTTCCTTCCCTCTCCAATCCCCAATTCCAAGGGCCAGCCCCTTTACTTACTCCATATCCTCTTTCCTACTATTCAGAGTCAGTGCTTCCCTTCAGCGTTCCCACCAAGACCTTCCTTCTCCAAAAAGGGAACCCTCTTACGCTGCTGGTGGGAATGCAAGCTGGTATAGCCACTCTGGAAAACAGTATGGAGTTTCCTCAAAAACTGAAAATAGATCTACCCTACGACCCAGCAATTGCACTACTAGGTATTTACCCAAAGGATACAAACGTAGTGATCCAAAGGGGCACCTGCACCCCAATGTCTATAGCAGCAATGTCCACAATAGCCAAACTGTGGAAAGAGCCCAGATGTCCATCAACAGATGAATGGATAAGGAAGATGTGGTTCATATATACAATGGAATATTACTCAGCATCAAAAAGAATGAAATCTTACCATTTGCAACAACATGGATGGAACTAGAGGGTATTATGCTGAGCGAAATAAGTCAATCAGAGAAAGACAACTATCATATGATTTCACTCATGTGGAATTTAAGAAGGAAAAAAAGATGATCATAGCAGAAGGCAGGGGAAAAATAAAATAAGATGAAATCAGAGAAGAGACAAACCATCAGACTCTTAACTCTAGGGACCAAACTGAGGGTTGCTGGAGGAGCAGTGGCTGGGGGATGGGGTAACCGGGTGATAGGCATTAAGGAGGACATGTGATGAAATGAGCACTGGGTGTTATATCCAAATGACGAATCAATGACCCCTACCCCAGAAACTAATAATACATTATGTGTTATTTGATTTAATTTAAATTAAATAAATAAATTAAAAAGACCTGTCTTCTCCACAAAGTCTTTCCTGATGATTCCAGACACTTCATTCACACATTCATCCCAAACTGTGGGGACACGATGGAAAGACTGCTGGGGTTCCTGGGTGGCTCAGTGGGTTAAGCATCTGACTTCGGCTCAGGCCATGATCCCAGAGTCCTGGGATCAAGTCCCGCATCAGGCTCCCCTGTCAATGGGGAGTCTGCTTCTCCCTTTCCCTCTGTCAATGGGGAGTCTGCTTCTCCCTTTCCCTCCGTCCCTCTCCCCTGCTTGTGCTCCCTCTCTCTCTCTCTTTCTCAAGTTAATAAAGTCTTAAAAAAAAGAGAGAGAGAGAAAGGGAGAAAGAAAGGAAAGAAGGAAGAGAAGAAAAGAAAACTGCTTCAGTCCCTGCTCTCACAGAGGTCACAATCCAAGGGTAAAGCAGAAAGCTTACAGAGGTTATGTTCCTAGCCAT
The DNA here is from genome assembly GCF_037043125.1 of Eumetopias jubatus. NCBI lineage: Eukaryota > Metazoa > Chordata > Mammalia > Carnivora > Otariidae > Eumetopias > Eumetopias jubatus. Next base: position 403,130 of record NW_028274842.1, on the reverse strand, counting down.
TCATTTGGCCCTTAGCACACATGCCCTTGTATCTGTCCCCTGTCAATGGGGAGTCTGCTTCTCCCTTTCCCTCCGTCCCTCTCCCCTGCTTGTGCTCCCTCTCTCTCTCTCTTTCTCAAGTTAATAAAGTCTTAAAAAAAAGAGAGAGAGAGAAAGGGAGAAAGAAAGGAAAGAAGGAAGAGAAGAAAAGAAAACTGCTTCAGTCCCTGCTCTCACAGAGGTCACAATCCAAGGGTAAAGCAGAAAGCTTACAGAGGTTATGTTCCTAGCCATTCATTTGGCCCTTAGCACACATGCCCTTGTATCTGTGTCTAGTGACAGTCAACATATAAGCTCTTTAAGGTCTAGAATATCTTTTCTTGCATCTTGTAAACATCTGTGTACTTCCTGCAATACCTGATAGAATGCCTTGCACAAAGTAGACACCTAACAAATATTTCTTGGTCAGTAGGCTGGTTGCCCTGAGAAATTTCCCAGACTTCTTCACATTTCAGTATGTCTTCAAATTTCTATATGGATGTAAATAATTGCCTGGGCCTTGCTGGTGCTTCCAAACTTACCGTTCACGGACATCCGTGATGAAAGGCCATGCTTGTCACTGTGTCCTCTGGCTTCGCTGCCATGTCATGTCTTTGAAACTGCTACAATTCCAGGTAATTCCCCTCGCTTCACTAGGCCTTGCTTTGATTTTCTTGGTCATGATGAAATCAAAGTTTTGAGATATAAGGTGACAGAGACCATTTTTTTTAACCTCTTTATGCCCTATACAAAACCAAGCCAAGCAGTACTGAGATGTACCCTGTATTCCTTCCAGGCTCTGTCAGAGAGGAGCTCTGTCTTTTTCCCTTAGCCAAATACAGCAAGAGAGATGAACAAGAAAAAGTCCAGAAACAGCCCAGCTATCCCTCTGCAGTGGAACGGGTAAATAAACTGTGATGTGTTCATGCAATGGAATAATCCCCTGGGGTAAAAAAATCAATGAGCTACAGCTGCAAGCAACAATATGGACAAATCTCTGAAACAGTGTTGAGCAAAAGGCCAAACAATGCCTACTGTATGATTCCGTCTGTGTGAAGTCCCAAACCGTGCAAAACAAAACAAGGTATTACTGAGGGATACAAACATGTAGTAGAATTATAGAGAAAGAGGGGCAAGGATAAACTTCCAGGAAGGAAGGTCAGGGCCGAGAACAGCGGGAGGTGCTCAGGGGGCCGCAGAGGTGACTGTGCTCATTGCTAAGACTTGCATCTGGACCCTGGATGGGGCTGTTGCCACTTGCGTAATGGATCCCCCACAGGGGATCCCCCTCACGTCACTGCACCGGGTCTCTCTAACTGGAGGAGCCTGGGTCACGTGGCTACACCCGAGTTGCAAAGGAAGTGAGTATGGGATATTTTTGGCTTCTTTTTTGGGATGGAGTCCCTGCCTCACAGGATATGGGATTCTCATAACATGGAAAGGGGCTTCGGATATGATTCAGCCTAAAGGAATTATTTGGTCCAAATACAAAGTTCTCTGGTGCCCCAGCATAACCAAAGTATAAAATTTAGACTCTCTAGAGAAACAGATGGACTTTAGGGTTTTGTTAAGTGATAACCAGCCAGCGCTGTGCTGGAGACCAGCTCTCAAACAGCAGTTGTTAATTTTTAGGAATTTTGTGAGCCAATTGTTAAACATAACCATTATTTCAAGCTAAGTTATATAAACTTACATTCAAATTATATTTTTAAGGGACGCCTGGGTGGCTCAGTCGGTTAATCGTCTGCCTTCGGCTCAGGTCATGATCCCAGAGTGCTGGGATCGAGTCCTGCCTTGGGCTCCTTGCTCAGCACGGAGCTTGCTTCTCTCCTTGCTTGTGCTCGCTCTCTCTCTCTCTCTCTCTCTGATAAATAAACTCTTTTTTAAAATTTATATTTTTAAAAGGTAGCAAATATTCAAAAGCCATCATGTCTTAATTATCTTATACTTCACTCTCCGCTGTGCTCCTAAAGTTACTTCAGTCTACAGCAATGTGTTACTCTTCTTTCAGTGACCTCACTTTGGCAGCTGGAATCAGCCATGGTGGGAGCATCTACGCCATGGAAATCAGCAAATGATACAAATCAGGGCCCTTTTTCCTCCCCCTTGTAGAGCAATTTTTATTTATAGCATACCATGGAAGCTGCCAAAGTTTTGGAAATCACCTAAGTGAAGATTTTCCATATTGGGAGCTAATGTCAAACAACCAGCTGATCAAAGTTGGTGTCCTTGGAGGGAAATTGAGGGGAATGAGACACTCGTGGCTGATCGTCCCAGGTGTCTGGAGAGGTAGAGGGCTCCTACAGGGAAAATAGGATTTTCTCAGGAAAACAGTTCTAACCCCATGAGAGTACAACTAGGTTTCACATTGATCACAACTCACCAGTGGTTTGTGTATTTGTTGGTTTTCTAAAGGGCCAAGATGAAATCACTGTTCCCTGTCACGGGAGAAGCAGCAAGCAGGTCCAGGTGCAGAGAGGAGATAGACCTCGTGGGAGGGTATCAGTCCCCCGGAGACGCCACCACAGTGTGCCCCAGACCGAGCAGATTAACAGAATCTTAATTTCTCCAAGCTCTGGAGGCTGGAAGCCTGACTTGAAGGCAACAGCGGGGCTAGCTGTCCTGAGGCTCTCTCCTTGGCGTGTGGATGGCTGTCTTTGTGTGTCATCCGTCTGTGTGTCTGTCTCATCTTTTCTTACAGGGACACCAGACACATTGAACTAGGGCCCTCCCACATGACCTCATTTAACTTAATCACCTCTTTGTGTTTTTCGTTTTGTTTTGTTTTGATGGGGTTTTTTTTTTTTAGAGAGAGAGAGAGAGAGAGCACGGGTAGGGGGTGGTAAGAGAGGGAGAGAGAGCAGCGAATCCCAAGCAGCCTCCATGCCCAACGTGGAGCCAAAGACAAGGCTAGATCTTACAACCCTAAGATCACAACCTGAACCAAAATCAAGAGTCGGAAGCTAAACCAACTGAGCCACCCACGTGCCCCAACTGAATCACCTCTTTGAAGACCCCATCCCAATTAGAGCCGCATTCTGAGGTCCTGGGATCAGGATGTCCACATGTGAATTTAGAGGGATACAATTCAGCCCAATAGGGAGCATGTTTAAGTTCTCTTCTGACTGTCTGCTTTTCTGAGGGAAATAAACAGCAAGATCGTCCTCCAGAGGGAAGAATGTAGTGGTTGAGGTCCTGGGAGAGAAGAGGTATGACATAGTCACCAAGGGGCAGGCAGGAGTAGACACAGTCATAGGATACTAGCAGGGGCAGACACAGTCGGGGTGGGCGGGGGTGGACAGAGCCCCCAGGGGGCGGGCAGGGGTGGACACGGTCACTAGAGGGCAGGCAGGAGTAGACAGAGTCATAGGGTGCGGGCAGGGGTGGACAGAGTCACCAGAGAGTGGGAGGTAGTGGGCAGAGTCACCAAGGGACAGACAGGGGTGGGCGGAGTCACTAGAGGGTGGGCAGGAGTAGACACAGTAGGGGAGTGGGCAGGGGTGGACAGAGCCCCCAGGGGCGAGCAGGATGGATGAGGAAAGGCACATCATTTCCCGGCAGCACTAAGCTCCAGCTTGGCACCAGATCCCAGCATCTAACTGCCCCCTCTGCCCAGTAGCACCCTGGGCCCTGCTCTCCAGTTACTGTGCTCGGTGCTGACCAGCGTTTGTTAACATTAATAGATGAACTGCGACTTTGAAACCTAGAGGGGATGGTGTTTATGAACAGTGTCAGACATCCGAGTACTGGATTGGAATACCAGCTTTACCACTTCTTGGTTGGATGGTTCGGGGCAAGTCACTGATCTGCTTTGTGCCCCTGTTTTCTCATCTGTAAATCAGCTGGAAATAATGAAGAGGCTTCACTGGCATTGGTCATTGTGGTGAAATGCCATATCCACGAAGTGCAAAGGCACCCGAAATTTAGCTGTCATCACCATCGTCATCTGAAAAACCAGGACCTCAGCATGGACTGGGCTGACATTTACCTATTGGGTTATGTACCCACGAAATAGTCACAAATTTCAAGGAAATTCATGGCAAACTTGTAACTCCTACACAGGGGATGAAAGACAATGCTTACAGTGGAAGAGCGGAGCTTCAATTTGCCAAGATACTGCGTGGCTGTGGGTATCCAAGAGTTGGGACTTAGAAGGACCAACCAAAGGAAATGAAGGGATGTGGACCTGGCGTTGGCAGGGGTGGGTGTGATTACAGGGAATCATGGGAAATATAAGTCCACAGATAGAAAGGGCATCCCCTCCTCGACTTGCCCTTCAACTTTGGTGTCAGCTTCTGATTTGGACAAGATTCTGTCTTAGGTGAGTCACGTGGTTTTCACCTGCCCTGCTAACTGTCACTGAAGCAGGAATAAAGAGATGATCAAGGTCGCTTGCAGAGGAAAGGAGAGGGACATGAGGAATTCACGTGTGGGGAGAATTTGGTCTTATTCACCTAGTGTGCCATCACCTCACTGTGGCGCGCATCACCCTTTCCACAATAATGTATCAGATGCCACAAGAAAGGGGGACCCGCTAAATTCCAAGAGAAGACACCTGTAGACATCTTTAAAGGTTTTCCCCTTGCAGTATCCACACAAAATGGCCTGATCTCTGACTCAGATCAACTAGAGGAGGCGCACTTTCTCACCAAGGTGTACGTCCGGTGGCAGGGAGCAGAACAGCAGTAGGGATGGCGGCCTGGGCCAACAAAGCAGGAGGACCAGGAGGAGACGGGACACGCCGAGGCTGGTCGGGGATGAATCAGGAGAACAAGGCGTGTTCTTGGACTCACCACAGCCATGGTTTTGTCATGACGACGTGCCGGCCTGAATATCTCCCTGCGGCTCAGCAAAGCCTGCTGGGGCCTGAAGCCAAGGTACAGAAACTCTCTGAGAAAACATCCTTGGCTGGCAGAGCCAGCTCGGAGACGGCTCTAGAAGGAGTTAAGTGCTCAGGCAAAGGAGGCTGACCTTCCTTCCCCTTTTTATGATAGCTTGTTAACTCTTCTGTCTAAGGAAAATGAAAGAAATGCTGAGGAACATATATTGAAGAAGTGAGCCCTTCTCCCCTCTCCCTCAGACCTGCTCTCTGGAAAAGCCAGGGGTGAGGGCCTCTGCCCATTCCTACACACAAAGAAGTATTTGTCACCCAGGCCAGAGCTATTTTGCCACTTGATACTTTTATTTGACAACGTATCTCAGCTACGGTACCACATCACTATGTACAACTCTGTTTCATGCTTCCCACCGCTTCATCAGTACTCCATTGACTAGGACTTTTTACATTTATTGATCTAGTCTTATGTGCATAGACATTTAGATTGTGCGGTTTTTTATTTTCTAGTCTTATCAGAACAGTGCTATACTGTATATCCTTTGTACATATATTTTTGCACGCCTGTAGGAGTCTTGGGGGCGAGTGGGCCACTGGAGAGAATCTCCTCCGGTTTGCTCCAGATGAAGCCAAGGCAGCCCAGGTGCTTTTGGCAAAGGCTGCACGGGGCCCAGGTCCATCACGGCAGAGGGCTCCCGGGGCGCCTGGGGGAACCGAGCCAAACCTGGCTGGGAAGGGACTGGGTCACATTTGAAGTCTTCCCTGGCCACTGGGCCTGGGGAGGGAGACTGCCCTCAGAGACCTTGGGGAACTCACGCAGACCTCACCCAGGCCTCCCCCAGAGCTGCCGCCCCCGGGACAGGCCCACTGTGGGTAAATGAAGTCAGCAATGCCAGAAGGGAGGGGTCAGCCGGGACTCTCTCTTGCCTATTCCAGCGGCTTTAGAAAACACTAATTTCGGGGCACCTGGGTGGCTCAGTCATTAAGCGTCTGCCTTCGGCTCAGGTTATGATCCCAGGGTTCGGGGATCGAGCCTAGTATAAGGCTCCCTGCTCAGCGGGAAGCCTGCTTCTCCCTCTCCCACTCCCCCTGCTTGTGTTCCCTCTCTCGCTGTGTCTCTCTCTGTCAAATAAATAAACACAATCTTAAAAAAAAGAAAAGAAAAGAAAAGAAAACACTAATTTAGCCCCTGAGCGCCCAGGCTCCATGCTTGAGAACTGGGCCCGGGAGGGAGGGATGGTGGCAGGAAGGGCGGTGGCAGGAGGGGCACAGTCCAGGTTCACTGTCATAACGAGCAGTCACTGAACAAGGACCAGCCTCCAGCTGTCGGCTGTAACCTCAAGGGCATGAGGCAGGCATCTCGCCCACTGTTACTTAAGGAACTAGAAAGGCTTATAACATATAGCTTGTAACACTGACAAAAATATCTTGGTTACCTTTTGCACTCCTGAGCTGTGGCATGCCTAAACATCCTGCTGCTTATGTTCCTCTTTTATCGTCTTTCTAACCCAATTTTCAAGTGAGCGTCATAAAAATCACTCTATCCAGGAAGTCAGCGCCGTAATCTCCACGACATAAACTTGGACAGCAAGATACAGAATGCTGTTGGGACACCCTGATGTGCTCTCACAATGTGCTCCTTCGGGAAGTTACCGGCAGCTCAGCGGGACATGAGGATCCACACCGGGGAACGGAACAGAGGAACCGCTCGGCTGTCGCTGGGGACACGTTAGGTTTCATGAGAAACTGCGATCTGAGAGGACACAGAAGCATTACGCCATCGGCGCAGGTCCTGCTCATTCGTGCGTTTGCCTTCTGGGAAGGTTTCTTTGACCATAAAACATCAAGACGAGCACACAAACAAAACATTAGCCCGAGACCCTGCGCGGCTCTGTTCTAATGTGATGTATGGCACAGCCGAAGTTCCCCTGTCGTTGTTTATGTATCTGCGTGCGCGTCTTGTCTCCGTTAGTATCAGCCCTCTAAGGGCAGGGCGCGGCCCCTGTAATTTCTCTCCCGGTGTTGCTTCGGTTCTCCCTGGGCTGCGCAGGAAAGGCTTGCCGTAGACAACGACTCGGAGGTCACAGACCATCACAGACGCCTCGAAATGCCTTGCTTGCTCACCTCATCAAGAAATCTTCAACTGAGGCAAAATGCCCTCCGAGCTGGACACTTAGAAATTCAACACAAGAACCACACACACAAGCCCTGGTTCGGAAGATGCTGCCGGTAGAGAGGCATAGCTTGCCGTTTGTGTGATGGGGGTGCTGCACGCCTGGGCTTGCGGTGTTGGAAACATTAACGGGAGGTTGGGATCCATCCCCGACAAAGGCTGGTACCTGGGCTGCAGCCTCGGCTCCCCCACCTCCCCCTGGCTCCACCAGCCGGGTCCCACCAGCCTGCACCCCATCCTCTTGGCAGAGGGGCCCTGAAGGAGGCCGTCGGCGTCCCTGGGAGCCCTGGCGGAGCTAGGGGGCAGTCGTGCTACGTGAGCCGCTCAGGCGGCTGGGGACTTGTGGCCTCCAGAGTCGGCTCTCGGTCCCCTGTCCCCAGGGCTCCCAGGCTTTGAGCTCAGGAGCCCATCACAAGTCAGAGTACGGACATCTTTTGGACCAAAGATGACACTATTTATCCTGCTTATCTTTACACTTCATTTTTCCTTCCTCGTGGACTTAGCCCAGATCTTAGGGCGACGTCTTATAACGGAACCGAGGGACGATGTTACACAGAAGGAAGCTGAGGCTGGGAGGGGTCCGTGCTCAGCATATGGTCCTCTGCGTGGTCTTGTCCCAGCACAGGCCGGGCGGCCCGCTCCTCCGTCCTCCTTGCTGCCCGCAGGCTCTCCCCCTGGGAGCCCAGCCGAACCAACTGCACGCTTCCCTGGGGAATAGGCCTTGAAGTGGGATGGCCTCCCCAGCGGGGCCTGAACAGCCTATCACTAAGAACATTCTGCTGGTACGTGGTACTTTACTCATTATTTAAATTCACAGTAACCCGCCAAGATAAACTATGTTATCACCCCTTTTCAACAGATGAGGAGTCTGAAATATATGGTGATTAGCGCACCCAGGCTGGCACAGAGAATGAGCAGCAGAGGCAGCTCTGAATTCCTGACCTCTGTCCCAAGCCCAGAGCTCTCTGTGAAGTGCCCCACGGCCAGTCCAGGAGAAAGGGAGCGAACGGGGGATGGGACAGGGGAGCATAGACCTGTGGATATAGAAGCGGCTGCAGCAGAGACAGATGTAGCTATGGATCTAGAGACCATAAACATAGTTACCATCATTGATACACTGTGACTGTCGATCCGATGGTTATGGATGCAGAGGTAAATATATGGTCATAGATAGACATTGACAAAGATAGAGACAGATACAAAGTGCTCCTTGGAGCTGGCCAAATTAAAATTCTTTTTTTTTTAATTTTATTTATTTGACAGAGAAAGCTAGAGAGAGAGAGCACAAGCAGGGGGAGAGGCAGAGGGAGAGGGAGAAGCAAGCTCCCCGCTGAGCAGGGAGCCCGATGCAGGACTCGATCCCGGGACCCTGGGATCATGACCTGAGCCAAAAGCAGACGCTTAACTGACTGAGCCACCCAGGTGCCCCCCAAATTAAAATTCTGAGATGCAACTAGAAAGCCTGGGTCTAGAGACTGTAGCTCCTGGCTTCCTTCAGTCCACAGAACTCCTTGCTGAAGGGACGCCATGCCAGGGAGTGCAGGATGCTGGTTCCATAGACTCAAAGGCATGATAAAATTTCCCTCTCTCTTGTTCATCAAAATCAACATTCTATGTAGTTGGAAAATTTTGGAGCTTCCTGGGACAGCGTGGGAGGGTAGTTTATAAATAATTCTACTTTGTCTTTATATATGCAAGGATAGAAGGGAAACTCAAAAAAAAACTGTAAAAATATTTGTTTTATGTTTTACTATTATAAAATTAAATTATAATTTAAGAGCTTCAATACATTTCTAACCATGGTAGATTTTAAGGTAATTATGTGTCTCTTCAGTAATATATTTGCTATCAACTTATTACATAAAAGGATTGCTTGTGAATTCAAAATTATTTTTAGATTTATAGCCCTTTCAAATGAAAAAGGGGTTTTTCAGAAATACTTCCGATTTCCAATGTCTGGTGAATCTTCCATTTGCCATCAATAATGCCTCCAAGAGAAATCCTCCTTCATATAAATCCAACCTGACATTCCTATAATGCACAGTGCAAGAGAGTGCTCTTAGGGCAAGAAATAATATCTCTGTGAATTATATTAGGCCAGCCTGTTGAAAACATTCATCCCACAATTTATGAATTCAGATGCTCCTGGAATATGCTTTGGTATTCTAAGGAGATGTAGGTGTTTTCATTTTCATTGGCTGTCTTGATAAATGTTTATTGTGGGCACTGAAAACTGCTGATCTGGAAAAACATTTTTGTACTCATTTGTTTGCCTGCCTCTAATGTTTATTACTCACATTATCAAAATTGTACATCTCTATTATGCAGCCTAAGGTTGTTTCATTATTGTGATTTTTCCAACATAAAGCAGCATCGGTGGAAGCCTCGATGTGCAATGTCCGGCTGTACCCGCGCCTGGGCTGTCTGTCCGGGGGGAGCTTGGGGAGCACAGAAGCAGAGGTCTGGCTGGAGACACTGTCCTGTTTAGTGTCGTGTGACTTCATGTTGCTTCATGTGCTGTGCAGTGTTGTGTTGCATTACGCTGCCCATGGTATATTGTCTTACATCATCCAGAGACCATAGAGGCACGGTTGCAATGCAAAAAATAACAATTTCGTGTGGACTGAGGACAGAGTAAGTGTTTGGGCTAAATGATACATACCGTCCACACTGTCTACATTCACAAGGCAGTTGGTACTCTCTTCACTTTCTGTCCTGTCACTGTATCGTTACAATATGGGGTTTGATGGGGCTCCTGGGTGGCTCAGTCGGTTAAGTGTCTGACTCCTCCTGATTTTGGCTCAGGTCATGATCTCAGGGTGGTGGGATGGAGCCCCATGTCGGGCTCCATGCTCAGTGGGGAGTCTGCTTGAGGTTCTCCCTCTCTCTCTCCCTCTGCCCCTCCCCCTACTCGCTCTCTCAAATAAATAAATCAATCTTTAAAAAGAATATGAGGATTGATTTGTTCATTTGGTTGTTTTAAAAGTTAAAGTCTGGCAGAGAATCATAGGGGAAGGGAGGGAAAAATGAAACAAGACGAAACCAGAGAGGGAGACAAACCGTAAGAGACTCTTAACCTCAGGAAACAAACGGAGCTGTTGCTGGAGTGGTGGGAGTGGGAGGGATGGGGTGGCTGGGTGATGGACATTGGGGAGGGAGGTATGTGCTATGGTGAGCGCTGTGAATTGTGCAAGACTGTTGAATCACAGACCTATACCTCTGAAACAAATAATACATTATATGTTAATTAAAAAAAAGAAAGAAAGAAAGAAAAGTTATACTGATCACATTGAAAAAAAAAAAGTTAAAGTCTGGGATCTCAAAACTTACCCAGCCTGCTGCCTCTGGATGTCTGTGTGTGTGTGTGTGTGTGTGTGCGCGCGTGTGTGTTTTGAAGATCCCAGGGAACTGGGATGCTACAATTTATCTTCATAACCAGTTCTAATGCCCAAGCTCCCGAGTCAGCAGCCTTTATCAATACAAGTGAGGAGGCTCAGTTCCTCTCAGGCTGCACACTCAGTTCTTCTTACAGTGATGTCTGTCTTGCTTAGCTCCTGGCCTACTCCTGGGAGTGGGATTTAACCTGTTATTTGAATAATATTTATAAGAAAAAGCATGCAAATAAACATGTAGCATTAAATGAAGAATTATTTGTGAAAGCCACTCAATCATTTCCTGTAGTTAGGTCACTGAAAAGGAACCATACACTATTCATTTTCTGAAAGATTTGTTTCAGAAGCATTAGAAATCCAAGTGGGAATAAATCAGATTAATTTTCAAAATTAGCAGGGATAAGCTTTATTCTGAAATCATGTTCTCTTTTAATTAAATTCAAATCAATTTATTTGATTAATTTGTTAATAGTCTTGTTTGAATCTTCTGTATTCATATTCGAAGTTTACTTATCAGTTACTGAGAAACTTGTGTGAGTCTCAACATCTTTGAGGATGTGTCTACTGCTTTAAATTATGTCAGTTTTGCTTTATATATTTTAGAGTATGTTATTAGATGATGCGAGTGTAGGGTTACTAACTTACTGTTGGATTGATCTTTATCTGATAATATTTCTTCTCTGTGGGCTCATAATGTCTATCTTCAATAAAATGATACCAGCTTTCTTTATTTTTATTTCTTTATTTTAATTCCAGTTAGTTGATATGCGGCGTTATATCAGCTTCAGGTTTCCATACGTCACCCTGTGCTTAACACAAGTGCCCTCCTTCATCCCCTTCACCTGTTTCCCTCCCCCACCCACCTCCCTCTGGTGAGCGTCAGTCTGTCCTCTGTTATTAACACTTGTTTCTTGGTTTGTCTCTCTCTTTTGCTCTCTCTCTCTCTCCCAGCTTTCTTTGATTAGTATTTGCATGGTATACAATTTTCATCCTTTTACTTTGTTTTATTTAAAAAAAAAACTTTTCTGGGGGCGCCTGGGTGGCTCGGTTGGTTAAGCATCTGCTTTCAGCTCATGTCATGATCCCAGGGTTCTGGGATCCAGTCCCACATCAGGAGCCTGCTTCTCTCTCTACCCGTGCCCCTCTCCCCTGCTCATGCTCTCTCACTCCCCCTTCTCTCTCAGTAAATAAAATCTTAAAAAAAAAAACCTTGTCTTTTGAAATAATTATAGCTTTACAGGAAATTGCAAACTTAGTATAGAGGGGTCCTGCTTATCCTTCACCCAGTTCCCCCCAGTGGTTGCATCTTTCTTTTTTTTTTTTTTTTTTAAAGATTTTATCCATTTATTTGAGAGCGAAAGAGTGAGCCTGAGGTGGGGAGGGGCAGAGGGAGAGGGAGAAGCAGTGCTGAGAGGGAATTTCATAGCAGTCAGTGCCGACTCAAGATCTCAAATTAATAATCCAAGTTCCTCGCTCAGGAAACTAGAAGAAGAAGAGCAGAATTAAACCAATGCATGCAGAAGAAAGGAAATAAATATCAGAGCAGATCAGTGAAACAGAGAATAGGAAGACAAGATAGTAAATCAGTGAAAGCAAAAGTATTCACCAATCTCAGGGATGACAGAGGGGACATTACCGCTGGTCCCAAGCCATTGAAAGGGTCATTGCGGAATACGCCACCGACAGCTGTACCCCAGCTTAGATGAGATGGACCGATTCTTCCCAAACCACAGACTATCCGAACTCGGTCAGAATTAAACAGATCGTATGAATGGTTCTACAAACAGTAAGGAAATGGAGTTAGCAATTTAAAATCTCCAGGAAGGAAATATCTAGGTCCAGATGTTTTCAATGAAGAATTCCTTGAGACTCTTAAAGAAGACTAGTGTCATTTTTACAGAGTAGTTTCCAGAATATAGTTGAGGATGGAACACTGCTCAGGCTCGTGTTAGGAGTCCAGTTACTATCCTCCTGTCAGCACAAGAGAAAGACAGCACAACAAGAGAAAACAAATATCCCTTGTGAATAGAGACACAAAAAAAATTCTTTAAGAAAATAATTGCCTGTTGATATCCGCAGTATATATAGAAAATTCGACATCATGATGATGTGGAGGTTATTCCAGGTACTTAAGGCCCATTCCGACATTCTAAAATCACCCAGTGTAATCCACTCTATGAACAGGTTAAAAGAAAATTATATGATCATATCAACATGTGACTACATCCAACACCCATTCATGATAAAAACTCTCCACAGCTTGGATTAGATGGTAATTACCTTAATTATATTTAAAGGACATCTGTAAAAACATAGAGCCAACATCATACTTAACAGTGAAATTCTGAATGCCTCTCCTTTCAGACTGGGAGTAAGTCAAGGATGATTGTTCTTAACCACTGTTATTTAACTGACATTTCTAGCTACATAGAATAAGGCAAGTAAAGGAAAATAAAGGAATTCAGATTGGAAAGGAAGAAACAAAAATGTCCCCATTTGCAGACGACATGATTGTGTATATAGACAATCCCAAGGAACTGATGAAAAACCTGGAACTAATGATAATGAATAGGTTCAGCAAAGTGGCCAATTATAAGATCACCACTCAAATACCAATCCCATTTCCAACATGTGGAAACTGAAATTAAAAATGAAGTACTCTTATAGGCAGTACTAATGAAAACAAAATCTTAGGTATGCTGAAAATAACTGTGTTCATGAAAGTAATCAAAGACACTATAAAATTCCAGTTTTCCTAAAATTGAATATAGGTTTAATACAGTTCCCATTAAAATCTCAGCGAGGTTTTTTTTTTTTTAAGAGATTTTATTTATTTATTTGACAGAGAGAGAGACAGCGAGAGAGGGAACACAAGCAGGGGGAGTGGGAGAGGGAGAAGCAGGCTCCCCATGGAGCAGGGAGCCTGACGCGGGGCTCGATCCCAGGACCCTGAGAGCATGACCTGAGCCGAAGGCAGATGCTTAACAACTGAGCCACCCAGGTGCCCCGAAGTTTTGTTTTTTGTTTTTACTTTTTTAGACACAATAAGCTTATTCTAAAACTAATTTGTCAAGGCTAAAATGGCAAAAACGGCCTTCATAAGGAGAATAGAGTGAGAAGGGTCACTTCCTGATGTTAAGGCATACTACCTAGCTTTATTTACCAACACAGTGTGTAAGAAGAAATAAAGATCAGTGGAATGGTGTGGAGAACCCAGAAATAGACACTCCCAAAGGCTCAAGTGATTTTTTTAAGAAAAAAATTCCATTATGATAACATTAAAAAGAATAAAATAATTATAAATAAAATAATTGTTAAGAACGAGCAACAAAAGTGCAACACTTGTACTTTGAAAACTCCAAAGCAGTGTCAAAATATACTAAAGGAGACCTAAGTAAATGGAAAGACATCCTAGATATCATGGATTAGAAGTATTAATATTGTTAAAATGGCAGTACTCCCCAAATTGATCTACATATTCTGTGCTATCCCTCTCAACATCCCAGGTGACTTTTTTGCAGAAATTGACAGGCTGATTTTAAAATTATACGGAAACACAAGGGACCCAGAATAGTGAAAAACGGTTTTGAAAAAGATGAATAGAATTTTAGTATTCACACTTTTCCATTTCAAAACTTTATTCAACGTTAGAATAATTTAGACAGCATAGAACTCGCAAAAATTCAGAATTGAAAGTTCAGAAACAAAGCCTTAAATTTGTGGTTAATTGCTTTTCAACATGGGTGCCTAGAAAACTCCATAGGGTAGAGGGGTATATTTAGGTGAGTGCTCTTTTTTTTTTTTTTTGGACCCGGTACTGTTGGTGAGATTCTCCCATTTTGTTGTGGGTAGCCGTAATTCATTCATTTTGTTGTTACGTAGTATGTCTTTTATCCATTCTACTGTTGCTGGATATTTGGGTAGCTTATCAGTCTTGCCTATTAGAAATGATAATTCCATGTCATACTTGACTCAGTTGGCACACATTGCTCGTGTTTATATACCTAAAGAGTGGAATTGTTGGGTTTTGGATTGTGCGATGTTCCACTTCAGTAGATACTGCAAATGATTTTGCAAGGTAATGTATCCAATTATACTGTAATGAGCGTGTGGAAGACTTCCTGTTGCTTCACATGTTTGCTGACACTTGGCATTGTCAGCCTTTTTAACTTAGCATTTCCAATATTTATGTAGTAGTTGTGGTTTTAACGTGCATTTTCTTGAAAAATAAGTTGGACACCTTTTCATAGGATTTGGGGAATCTTTCTTATTTGGGAAGAGCCTGTTAAAATCCCTTGCCATTTTTCTTCTAAGTTATCCCTTCTTTTCTTAACTGTTTATGGGCCATTGTGTATTCTGGCTGGGAGTTTCTTATTAGTTATATGTTGCAATTATTTTTTCCTCCCTGGTGTGCTTTGTTGAAGAGATGTTCCTAATTTTTAGGAAATTAAAGTGGATTAAGTCCACTTTATTAATCTTTTCATTTGGAGTTAGTTGGGGATTTTTGTTTTGTTTTTTAAATTTTTGTTTGTGGAGAAGGAGGAATCTTGTTAGGGTTGGTGGGGAAGAAATTACTGTCTGCCAAAAAGTTGTGAAAATATCTGTAATATCTTTTAGGGCTTTATAGTTTTGACTTTGACATTTAGAAGCAGAAATCATTTGGAATATATTCTTATGTTTTGATTGATACAGAGCTTTAGTATTTATTAGCTCCTGTCATCTCCTATAGATATCTAATAAATTAGTTTCTCAGTACTGTTTATTGAGAAGACCACAGTGTCCTCGTTGGTCTGCAGGAGCGCCTTTCTCATTAATCTAGTGTCCATTCTTATGTGGGCCTCCCTTCTGGAGTCACTATGTTCCCATTGGTAGAATTATCTATCCTAGAGGAATACCATCTTGTCTTCATTGCTCTACTTTAATATTTTACTTTTGTTATACTGTGGAATCCACCTTCCACGTTTCTCACATTTGTCTTGTTCATTCTTGGCCTTGGCATTTCCCTCTACATATTAGGAATACCTTGTCAATTCCTCTCAAAAAACATGTTACGATTTTGATTGGGTTTATGTTAAATACATATTACCAGTTGATGGGCACATGACATCTTTAGATTCTGATTTTGGAGAATGATGTATTCTGTGTGTTTAGGTTTTATTTAACTTCTTTCAATAATGTTTGATAGTTTTCGTTTAGAGAACTTGCCTTTTGTTAGTTATAGTCTCACCTTAGTTTTTCTTATTGCTGAAATGGGCGTATTTAAAAAATACTTTCTTGCTTGTCATTACTTCTATTTATATACTTGTTTTCTAGGTCATTAATTTCTGTGTTTATATTTGCTTACATCCTTGTACTTTCTTTGGGGTTCATTGGCTCCCCCTGCCCCTGCTTTCAAGTGGATATTTAGCTTGTATTTTTAGCTTCCTTTATATATTGTATGCATTGAATTGTGAATATTTTCCTCTTAACATTTTCTTTTGGCTCTGGCAGAATGGTTCAGTTAAAAATATTTTCTAATTTCCGTTGTGATTTCTTTTTTGACCTAAGAGTTCTTTAGATCTTAATAATTGACCTTTCTTTATTCATGTTAGAAAAAGGTAGCTTTATCCCAGAACATATCGTTTTCACCTTTAACGACTTATATTTGTTTTTATTGCTTGCTTACTGACAGGTAATCCATTTCTTTTTCATGTGTGGGTAAATCTTTACCTAGGTCTCAAAAAATATAAGTACTTCATGAAATTGTGTCCTTATTATATATTTTTCCTTTAGTTTGATACAGCTTTTCCAATTGACAAAATTATTAGTAATGATTAAATAAATGCACGAATAGCAAATACTTGTCTAAGTTTATATGCTGTAAGTCCCTTTGAGTTTTTGTCCTTTTCTGCTTTATAAAAGAATATCTCTCAAATTTATAGGGTTGACTTTTTTGTCTGCTCAGTTGTACATTTATTCATTTATTCATTTATTCAACATTCAGTAAGTGTTTTATTTATGATGTGGTTTGTTTTGTGTTAGGCTTTGGAAGAATCCTATTCTCACTCTCGAGGGTTAGTCTACTAGGGAGGACATAATTTATTATAGGGCAAAAACTGCTATATTGTATGTATGAGTTCAGTTAACAAAGAGGCCACAGAAAAGGCAATATTTAACATTTTTCAGAAATGGAGACGTTTTCAAGTCATCATAAATGCTGTTTTCATGGTTTGTTAACGGGAAAGAATCGTTAAAATGTCCAACTACAAGATGAATTTAAATATAAATTATACAAATTGTTAAAACAAATTATTAATGTTAATTGCTTCAGTATAAATTTTAATTATAACTTTTTTTTAGTTGTTTTTACTAGCTATTTCTACTTTGTAATAGAATGGTATTACTTTATAAACTTGCATATAGATAATTAGTGTTTTATATTACTCTCTGCAGAATCAAAGAACTCCATCGGACATGGTATTTCTTAGGACTTCAGAAAAAGCAGGTATTTATATTTGTATTTAAATGGCTGATCATTTAGTATTTTAGCAGTTTAATTTTCATTTTGAAAGGTAAAAGTTAAATTTATTCTTATAAAAAGTTTTCTTCGAATGATAATACATTGAATTCATTAATTCTAAATCACATTTAACTGTTGATATTTAAAATGAAAATCTTTAGTGTATATGTTTGTTTTAAAAAATATAATCCTATCACAACCTTTATATCAAATGAGTGCTTTTGTTCAAAGCTATATTGATAGTGAAGTAATTAGATGATGTTGCTTGAAATTTGATTGCTATTCTGTATTTGCAGTTTTATTAATTCAGCAAACGTTTATTTACCACCTACTATGTGCCAGGCACTACTTGTCTCTTGGGATACAAAGGGGGATAAGATGGGTCAGGGAACAGAAGAGGAAGCAGACAGTTTGTGTAGGTGAGTTGAAGTGGGCTTCGCAGGATACATGATATTTATATGACCTGAGCTCTCACCAGTGAGGGGAAGGTGGAAAAGGGGAAATGAGATGGAAGCCTCATGTGGTCAAGGAGAAGAACTGTGTGTTGGAAGTCAGGAAACCCAAAATCTAGTCTGCTTTGGCCAATTTTTAATTATATGACTTAGACACATGGTCACCCATTTTCTTAATGTCTAAAATGATGAGAGGTTTATCAGGTAATACCCAAGTTCCTTCTGCCTTGCATTTCTGACTGTTAAATAAATAGTATTTTTTTCTCTTTAAATTTTTTTATTGTTCTGTTAATCACCATACATTACATCATTAGTTTTTGATGTAGTATTCCATGATTCATTGTTTGTGCATAACACCCAGTGCTCCACGCAGAATGTGCCCTCTTTAATACCCATCACCAGGCTGACCCATCCCCCCACCGCCCTCCCCTCTAGAACCCTCAGTTTGTTTTTCAGAGTCCATCGTCTCTCATGGTTCGTCTCCCCCTCCAGTTCGCCCCCTTCATTCTTTCCCTCCTGCTATCTCCTTCTTTTTTTTTTTTCTTAACATATATTGCATTATTTGTTTCAGAAGTACAGTTCTGTGATTCAACAGTCTTGCACAATTCACAGCGCTCACCATAGCACATACCCTCCCCAATGTCCATCACCCAGCCACCCCATCCCTCCCACCCCAACCCCCCTCCAGCAACCCTCAGTTTGTTTCCTGAGATAAAGAATTCCTCGTATCAGTGAGGTCATATGATACCTGTCTTTCTCTGATTGACTTATTTTGCTCAGCATAACACCCTCCAGTTCCATCCACGTCATTGCAGATGGCAAGATCTCATTCCTTTTGATGGCTGCATAATATTCCATTGTATATATGAACCACATCTTCTTTATCCATTCATCTGTCGATGGACATCTTGGCTCTTTCCACAGTTTGGCTATTGTGGACATTGCTGCTATAAACGTTGGGGTGCACATACCCCTTCGGATACCTACATTTGTATCTTTGTGATAAATACCCAGTAGTGCAATTGCTGGATCGTATGGTAGCTCTATTTTCAACTGTTTGAGGAACCTCCACACTGTTTTCCAGAGGGGTTGCACCAGCTTACATTCCCACCAACGGTGTAGGAGGGTTCCCCTTTCTCCGCATCCCCGCCAACATCTGTCATTTCCTGACTTGTTAATTTTAGCTATTCTGACTGGTGTGAGGTGGTATCTCATTGAGGTTTTGATTTGCATTTCCCTGATGCCAAGCGATGTTGAGCACTTTTTCATGTGTCTGTTGGCCATTTGGATGTCTTCTTTGGAAAAATGTCTGTTCATGTCTTCTGCCCATTTCTTGAGTGGATTATTTGTTCTTTGGGTATTGAGTTTGATCTGTTCTTTATAGATTTTGGATACTAGCCCTTTATCTGATATGTCATTTGCAAATATCTTCTCCCATTCTGTCGGTTGTCTTTTGGTTTTATGGACTGTTTCTTTTGCTGTGCGAAAGCTTTTTATCTTGATGAAATCCCAATAGTTCATTTTTGCCCTTGCTTCCCTTGCCTTTGGCGATGTTTCTAGGAAGAAGTTGCTGCGGCTGAGGTCGAAGAGGTTGCTGCCTGTGTTCTCCTTTAGGATTTTGATAGACTCCTGTCTCCCATTTAGGTCTTTCAGCCATTTGGAGTCTGTTTTTGTGTGTGGTGTAAGGAAATGGTCCAGTTTCATTCTTCTGCATGTGGCTGTCCAATTTTCCCAACACCATTTGTTGAAGAGACTGTCTTTTTTCCATTGGACATTCTTTCCTGCTTCGTCAAAGATTAGCTGACCACAGAGTTGAGGGTCCATTTCTGGACTCTCGATTCTGTTCCATTGATCTATGTGTCTGTTTTTGTGCCAGTACCCTACTGTCTTGATGATGACAGCTTTGTAATAGAGCTGGAAGTCCGGAATTGTGATGCTGCCAGCTTTGCTTTTCTTTTTCAGCATTCCTCTGGCTATTCGGGGTCTCTTCTGGTTCCATACAAATTTTAGGATTATTTGTTCCATTTCTTTGAAAAAAGTGGATGGTATTTTGATGGGGATTGCATTGCATGTGTAGGTTGCTCTAGGTAGCATTGACATCTTCACAATATTTGTTTTTCCAATCCATGAGCATGGAACGTTTTTCCATTTCTTTGTGTCTTCTTCAATTTCTTTCATGAGTATTTTATAGTTTTCTGAATACAGATCCTTTGCCTCTTTGGTTAGATTTATTCCTAGGCATCTTATGGTTTTGGGGGCAATGTAAATGGGATCGACTCCTTAATTTCTCTCTCTTCTGTCTTGTTGTTGGTGTATAGGAATGCCACTGATCTCTGTGCATTGATTTTATATCCTGCGACTTTACTGAATTCCTGTATGAGTTCTAGCAGTTTTGGGGTGGAGTCTTTTGGGTTTTCTACATAAAGTATCTTATCGTCTGCAAACAGTGAGAGTTTGACTTCTTCTTTGCCAGTTTGGATGCCTTTGATTTCTTTTTGTTGTCTGATTGCTGTGGCTAGGACTTCTAATACTGTGTTGAATAGCAGTGGTGATAGTGGACATCCCTGCCGAATGGACAGTATTTTTATAGGAAGCTCAGCATATTATTTATTTATTTTTTTGGAAGCTCAGCATATGTATTATTGGTAGTGTGGTGAAAACTCTAGAAAGGACAAAGTTAAATTGTAGAGTTGTTAATTAATTAATTTTTTTAAAAAAATTTTTAAATATTCTCTACACCCAATATGGGGCTCAAACTCATGACCCTGAAATCAAGAGTTGCATGGTCTTCCAGCTGAGTCAGCCAGGCGCTAGAGTTGTTAATTTAGTTTTTTCTCCATATGTAAACAGCATTTTTTTAAAGGGGTATTCTGAGGGGGGGGGGAATGTTTTTTCAACTGTAGTTATGGTTATTTGCATTGTAAGACAAGGCTGCCATTAACAGAAGAGTTCAGCTACACCTAATAATCAGGTACACTTGATACATTTACTTTATTGTGTGTTACTCAACGGGAGGTTTTGTTCTTCCTGTGGAGCAGACTAGAGAGCTCCTCTCTTCCAGTCCATTCCCTTTCTTCTCAGAAATACAGCTGGACTCCCTTTCCTGTCCAGTGAGATGGGGCTTTGCTCTGAGGGCTGGCCAAAGGAGGCTAGCTGGCCGCTTCCAGGCCTGGTCTTCACCTCTTCTGTAGCTCCATGTAGCCACGTGTCTCGAGTCAATGCACCTGGGGTTGTTGCAAGGCTTGGATTATTCTGCAGAGTTTGAAAAAGTTGCTTTGGATGATTTTTACTGTTGTTTTCATTATAGTTCTGGAGAAATGGATTTTCAGAGATTTTCACATTGCCATCCCTGTTTACATCACCTATTGTTTATGATGTTTGTCTTTGTTTCTAAATGTATTCAATATCATGAATAGAAAAACCTTTGCATTTAAGAAATTCTTTCATATTAATGGCCCTTCTAATGATTGTGGTAGAAATATATCTGAGATTAAGAACATTATCCTAAATATGGAAATGTTTTTTAGATAATTAAAATTAAAGGAAATACAGGTTTCATTAGGGGATAAAAGATGAAGGAAATCCAGCACTTTAAAACTGGAAGATGATGAGAACTGTCCATTTTCTAGAGGAGGAGTCTGAGGGCTGAACAATATGAATGCCTTGTTGAAGATCGTGTGACTAACAGCAGTTTTAGTTCTTCAGCCTCTGAATGACTTATAGCCAGTAAAACATAGATAGAATATTAGAGCATTAGGCAAATGAGATACTCTATATTATGTTAGCTTTGGATAAATAACATATCTAAACTGATGGCTTGTTTTTTAAGAGATTTTATGTATTTATTTGATGGAGAGAGAGAGAGAGAGCAAGCATAAGCAGGGGGAGTGGCGGGCAGAGGGGGATGGAGAAGCAGGCTCCCCACCGTGCAGGGGGAGCCTGATGTGGAGCTCGATCCCGGGACCCCGGGATCACGACCTGAGCTGAACGCAGACGCTTAACTAACTGAGCCACCCAGGTGCCCTAAACTGATGACGTTTTAAAAACATTTTCTTTCCCTCTAGTTTTCCCTTGGGTTTCATGTTATAGGGACATGTTGTAGTATAATGATACTTAATATTTTGTAGGTCCTGGATCTCTTTGAGAATCTTTTTTTTTTAATTTTTTTGAAAGATTTTTATTTACTTGACAGAGCACAAGCAGTTGGGAGCATCTTAGAGAGAGGGAGAAGCAGGCTTCCCCGCCGAGCACGGAGCCTGACTCAGGACTCGATCCCAGGATGGTGGGATCATGACCTGAGCCGAAGGCAGACGCTTAACTGACTGAGCCACCCAGGCACCCCCTAAGCTTACAGTTCTCGGTTTCTTTATTTTTTTCTATTAAATTTAAATGGTTAAAATTCACTGATTGTAGATATACAGGTATTAAAATGTGAGATTGCTATTTCATGCTGTTTTTCTTCTGAAATGGACCAAATAGCTTCACAGCTGGATAAAATGTGTGTCATGATACTGCTTTAAGTCAGTAATTCTTAGCTTTGGAAATTCTGTTTCTGTGACTTTAAGTGATTACGTTTTTTAATTGTCTCATTTTCAAAACTACACATACTCAGAATTTTTTGTGTATCAATACTCTTGCTATTATTACTTTTCAGTTTCAGTTCAGAAGACTCTGATAGTGCATTGTCTACTAAAATAAAAATCTTCAAACCCTAGCCAGTATAAAAGTCTTAAATCTGTGTGGTGTGTCGGAGCTTGGACAGTTGCAGCTCAGGGAGTCTCTTTGTGGTGTCCTATTGACTGTGTATTAACACAGGGCTTTCTGTGGGGCCGGCATCTAATTGTTTAGAATGCAGATGAAGCTGTTGATGGATCTGGGGACTGATGGCTTAAATTCCAATTAATCAGTTGCTTCATCAGTTTCTTAATTCAGATCAAATATCTCCTGAATGCACACAGTTCTTTTAGTCTATTAAGAGAAATTAATGCTTTAGAACTAATTTTCACCAATCTCTTATAAATGCCAATATCTTTTTCACTTGTCTCCTCAGTGATGACCTTATAGTTTAAGTGTTTGGGACCTACTACAATAGCTCGGCCTCACCTGTTAGTGGGGCAGGGGTAGGTAAATGACACTGTACTCATCCACATTCTCTCTCTGGTGCTATTCATCTTCCCACCAGCTTAAAAATTTCATGCCGTCATTGAGTCATATAAATGATTTAGAAATTAAGTTTAATGGCAAACGATCTGGTATTAAATATGCGAAGTCAATGTCTATTTTTCTTTTGTTGGGCATATACTGTACCCATCTCTTTCAGAGCTACTGGATTCATGAGCTGTTGCAGACAATCTACTAATATTACAGGATAACTTACCACCGTATATGACAGACTACGGTGCTCAGTCTCGTCGTGTCCCATCAGTTACTTTATCACCACTTGAGGCAGCTCTCCTGTGGGACACCTAGTCTAGTTGATCTTCATTTGATTGTCATTAAACCTGTCCTTTCCTGTCAGCTCTTGTCAGTTATACAAAATAAAATCAAGTATTCATAAGAAGTCTGTAACGGGATATAAGCAGACCAATTTAATAATTCATTTTTGCTGAGCCTTCACTGGCCTCAGTTGTAGCTAGTGTTTGCTGTTAAACATGATTAGATATGGTGTGTGTAAGACATGGCAAGT
Organism: Eumetopias jubatus; assembly: GCF_037043125.1. Taxonomy (NCBI): domain Eukaryota; kingdom Metazoa; phylum Chordata; class Mammalia; order Carnivora; family Otariidae; genus Eumetopias; species Eumetopias jubatus. Next base: position 380,076 of record NW_028274842.1, on the reverse strand, counting down.
TGGCCATACTTCTGATTTTGCTACAGTTCATTCTCTCTTTTTAAATTCTGTCAGTTACTGCGAAGTTAGTAATGTGAACTGTACTCGAAAATAAGTAATATGTCTATTGCCCCTAAATTTTTTAAAGAATTTTTTTTTTAAGATTTTATTTATTTCTTTGAGAGAGAGAGAATGAGAGACAGAGAGCACGAGAGGGAAGAGGGTCAGAAGGAGAAGCAGACTCCCCGCCGAGCAGGGAGGCCGATGTGGGACTCGATCCCGGGACTCCAGGATCATGACCTGAGCCGAAGGCAGTCGCCCAACCAACTGAGCCACCCAGGCGCCCTGCCCCTAAATTTTTAAAGCAGCATATAATTATTTAACATGAAGATGTCCTTTTTTCTTTAAAGAAAGACAACTGTATTGCTTCCAGTGTTTAATAAGTTTACAGAACCTAGGTATTACTTTCACTTTTAGAAACAGAATGTTTGAAATATAAGAGTCTCTAGAGATTCTCCCTTCTTATTTTCTATGTTAGAAAGCAAACCTAGAGCAGAGCTGTTGGCACTGACATCTCAAAGTATGTGTCCGAGAGAATCTAGAATCCGATCCGTATGCGGTTACTTTTGAATCAGAACACACATAAGCGCATACACACACATGTATAAACATGCATATATTTTAAGAGGAAAAAAAATCAAGTTTGAAAAACTGTTTAACTGTAAAATAACATCCACTACAAATTTCCCTATTCTCCTTTTTAGTTGAAACCAGTTTGTAAAATATTCTCCTTGTGGTAGGTCCTTTGGCAAGTAATGCATAACAAAATTTATTTATGTATTTAGATATATCTTTCAAAGTACATGTAATCAGACAAAGGTCTCCTGGGTAAGTCTTCTCTTGATACAGTAGATGATTCAGAAGTCATTTCATAGCGCTCCGTCTTTTGGAGCCTTGGGAAAGTGACTTGGTTTCTGTGGAGGCGCCTAGAATCCTGCTGGCAGCACCACGGCAGAGAGCCGCTCCAAGGGTTGGAAGTGTCATTGGTGAAGGGTTTGCGTGGGGCACATTCCAGATCCTGAACTGTGATTAGTTGAAGGTGCATTGGCTGGCAGAGAAAAGTAGGAAGAGCAAGAAAACGCTCGTGGTATGTGCAGGACTACAGTTTCTAACAGAGCGCTCAAGGGAAAATGCGTCTAGCACGGATGTGGGTTTGCACAGACCCATTTTAGTGTTAGGACGTTATGTGAGAGGTGTCCTGGACTGGGCTCGGTGAAGATACGTTCTACCTTCACTAGTCCCCCAGACTTGAGAAAGAGGTCGCTAAATGAGTTCCAGGCGTACGGCTCTCACTGGCATACTTCAGTAGATTTTCCTCTAAATTTTACAACGCAAGTCTGAAGTCAGTGCGATTTTCTCCCCCCGTGCAGATGGAAGCTTTAGTGGGGCGAGGTAACTGGCAGGGAGCATCGGTGAGTGAGGTGCAGAGCTGGTGTTCAGCCCAAGACTGGCCCTTCCTGCTGTGCCCCAGGAACAGGAGCCTCTCCTAGAGCTCGGCTGACACTCTGGGCCACGTTGCTCTTCACTGGGGCCGTTGGTCTTACCTGCCGTAGGCTGCTGAGCAGCACTCCTGCCCCAGGTCACAAGATACCAGCAGCGGGTTTGAAAACAAACAGGGTCTCCACAAGTTTCCAAGTGCCCCCCCAGGGGGGAAATCACCCCTAGTTGAAAAGCACTGGAGGACTTTTTTCTTTTCATTGAAGAGAATCCCTAAGTGTTCAGTTATGTATCTTTTGAGACTAATTAATATTCTTCAGAGATGCTCTCAGTAAGAACAAACTGATTCTGTGGTATTTGCCTCCGTGGGGAAGAAGCTTCTGCTCCTGCCAGTGCAGCCAAGAATTCAGGGGCTGGCTCCATGTCCCTGCTGCTGCCAGGCTAAGGCCAGGGCGTCCCCCTGCAGGGGTGTCCATTAGCTGCCCACTTCCCCAGGCCTGGTGGACTGGGCCTCCCTTCTGCTCACCAGCTTCCACTCAGAGGCAGGAGCTCTGCCCCGTTTTGACAGTCTGGGAGTAATGGAGCCCCAGCTTGTCAGCCCCACCGGCTAGCTTGTAGGGCCGGAAGGGCTGCCACAACTCCTCCCCTAACCCAGCGCCCACTTAGAAGCAAGCAGGGGCCCCTCCAGATAAGGCTGGGTGCTGTCCTCTTCCATTCCCCGTGTCTTCGCCCAGACCTTTGCAGACCTTGCTCCAGTTCATGCCTACGGGAGGTGGTGAAAACAGCGGAGAGCTTGGTGGTCCGTCGTTCAAAGGGAGGATCCATGATACGTACCAACAAAGGACAGAGCAGCCCAGTGAGAAACTTTATTGCCAGAACCAGGGAAAGATTCAGCCTAAAGGAGTCCCACAGAATCACACTCTACACTGCGTGCATGTGCTAGTCTGCTCTGCTCAGGAGTGGTCAGAGCGAGACGGTCTTGAAAAGGCCTCCAGGACACACATCCATCAGCAAAGCCAAAGCCTTGCTTGTCTCAGGGGCCCTGAACACAGTCTCTGGGTGTACTGCGCGCGGCTAGTGGTAGTTCCTGTGAAGCTGAGCTTAGAAATAGAATCGCATGCCTCCCCGTTGGTCTAGAAGATTGTACGTGTGCCGGAACCATGGCTGTGGGCCCAGGAGCGTGGACAGAGACCACCTGCAAGGTGCTGGTCCATTCCTGACTGAACTAGGGGCAGAATCAAGAACCAACTTCCCAGTTGGGGAGAATAGCCTCTAAGCCACATGTATCCAGTGGTAAAGGGTGAAAATCTGACTCAGTGAGTTCAGACACCACTTTTGACCAAGAGGAAGTTGGTGTGGGGCCAGGAGCAGCCCGTAGAAAGCCAGGAATACAAATCTGGTCAGGGACAGGAGAGGGGTGGTGCATGCTACAGGGTAATTGGACTTCACAGAATTAGGTCAGCCAAGTCACAAAAAAGAAACATGTCTGAACAACAACCAGCACTCAACATGTTTGATGTTTGTGTAACAGTTCAGAGTGTTCACTCATCAACTCTGGTGAATTTTATGTGATTGTACAGCAGAGGGGTTTGAAGTCAGATGGGCCTCCTGATGGCATTGTGCCGTTCATCCTGCCTGTCCCGGTGAGACCTCAGGGCAGTGCACCTCTAAGCTTGAAATAGGGGCCTGTTCCCTACCGACGGTCCAACAGGACCTCAAATATATATAGGCCAGGACTGGCACTTAGTAGATGCTCAGTATATATTAGTAACTTTCTTGTTCAGAGAGAAATGACTTTTTATTATGCATGTATGTCTCTGTATATTTTGTGAGGAGTGTGGAACAGTTTCTAATCAAGAAAGTAGATACCCTATTTATTTCCTCTTAGTTTGGAGTGTTCTGTTAGTTTCTCCCCATAACGATCTTTGGAAGGTATTTTCTAAAGGAGCCAGGCCCCAGAGAAGTAGACTTGTATTAAATCCCATGTCCCCGAATTCCTCTCCCTGGCACGTTGTCCCTCCTCCTGCCCACCCCCCAGGGGTCTCTGTAATTGTGGTCCTTTGGTCCTTGAGGTTCAGAGGGATCCCCGTCATGGCAGAGAAGACAATTACACTCACAGAGCTAGTATACTGCTTTGTAAAGGAGACTTTTCTGGATGCTACGGGTCTTCTTTCCCTGAACTGCAGGTGGTACCTGCTTTTCATTTCCAGCTGAATCCCCGTCCCTCTCACCTTCACAGAAACCGCTCCATCTCATTTCTAGAGTAGGACATTGGGTGTGCCCCAAGGGATCGAGTGTGGGTTCTGTTTTAGAATCTTGAGTCTGGGTTACTTGTCAGCCCTGTCCCACATGTGTCTCCCAGAACTTGTTTTACTCCTTCGGATTTTGCTCATTTGCTTCTCTGATCATTAGACGAAACACTTACTGAGGTCAGGGGTCCCTGGAAGAATGTTCTCAGTGTCGTAGGTGTTGTGTGGATTTGGAGTGCACCCGGAAGAGAAGCTGTGTGTGAGCCCGTGGTGAGGAAGGGTGCGGCCGCGCCCCGTGAGCTGGGGTACAAGTTGGCCGTGTCTGCTGGTTTGCTGCCAAATCTTCAAGTCTGTATTTCCATTTTTGAAGCTATCAGTAAATCTCTTTCAAACATTTGTCAGTATGTACAACCTCCCCATCACTATCCAGTTTTATTTTTGTTGTTTTAATTATAAATATCTAATAGTTTATTTTAACCATTTGAAATTACTTGAACAATGTCACGGTTAAATAACCATATCATTTCAGCTGCTTTTTGGACAAGTGATTGTTTTGTTTTGGAGGGAGAGAGAGGAAGAGAAAAGGTGGGCGGGACGCAGAGGGAGAGAGAATCCTAAGCAGACGCCAAGCGTGGACTCAGTGTCATGACCCTGAGATCGTGACCCAGGCTGAAATCGAGAGTTGGACGCTTCACTTACTGAGCCACCCGGGCCCCCCTGGATAAGTGATTTTTAACAGGTTCTATTAGATATCAGAAAACTCAGCCAGCATCTTCTGCTTCTGTCTTCTGAATCTAAGCAACTTAGAAGCCACCACAGTGGAAGTTTTAGGCCCTCTCTTTACTGGGTGACTACAGCCTGTGAGCAGTCATGGGCTTTTTTGTAAGGCTGTTCACCTCTTTCCTCTACCAGTCACCTTACGATTTCTGTATCTTCCTTTAAAGTTAAAACCCCTTTCACCCAGGACACTGAAAGTTACGCCATCAATACTAATAAATAAGTAGTTTAAAATATTGTGAAAACATTTTATTTAATGTTTCTGTTTTGCTGTCTTCTGGATAAAAGGGAAAAGGCCATGAGATAAGTTATTGATGAAATGAGCTGCTGAAGTGGAGAGGAGGTGTAGTCGGCCGATAACTGTCATAGCGTGAGCACTGGTAAATGACCGCGCATGCAGTCAGCCGTCCACCAGAGCCGTTCTGGTGCTGAGCTGCATCGATCAGTAGTAGGGTGTCAGCGAAGTTGATGGATGGGGCCAACACGGACAGACAGCAGAAGGGAGCCCTGAAATATAAATATGAGAAAAGTACAAGGAAGGGGAGTCTCCATCTCTGCAGGTGTTCAAATATAAATTGAAATGTGGGTTTCTGTGGTGCAGTTCCAGTTATTTGCAGCATTGACACCGAAAACATCCGACATACACGTTGGACCCCTTCACAGCTACAAATGACCCAGAAGTGATCCAAACACACCGACCACAAAGAGAGGAACTTGGGCCCCCAAGCAGACCTCCTGAGAGCGGGGGCGCTAGGGGCTCTGAACATGGCCATGTGGGCAGTGCCGGGCTCCAGAGACTCCCTTGAGGGGACAGAGGTCGGAATCTGCTCTGATAGCTCCGCTCGGCGTGGCACCACCTGACAGAGTCGGGGTCAGCCCCATACGAGTTGCGGATGTCCCGGTGACTCTTGCGCACGGCCACAAACCTCAGCTTCTTCATGACCCCGGGCCAGCCCAGCAGCTGCAGGTCCCACAGGTACTCTGGGGACAGACCTTGGTGGGCTTGTGGTAGAGAAGATACCTGTTCAGGTGGCTCTCGTCATGCCACAGGGCCTCGATCCCATTGGCCCAGTCGACCACCATCGCCTGGTGACAGGCTGAGGTCAGTCGGGGAACCTCCGGCACCGAACCCCCAGAAAAGCCTCCTGCGTAGTAAAAGTCACCCGGGTCCCTGGGGTGTGCCCCTGGGACCTTGTCCGCGCTCGTAGCTGAAGTCCTAGAAGGTCACCCTGGAGAAACCGGGGTGCAGGGTGCCTAAGAGGAGGAACAGGCTCTCCACGCCCACGTGGTCGCTCAACTTCATGTCCACTAAACGGACACCAGGTAGTCCACCTTGCGAAGGAAGAGCGAATGCGAGAAGTTGCTGATCTCCATGCGGTGCATGGGCACATCCTGCCAGCAGGGAGCCCCGGGGACCTGGAACCAGCACTCTCTGGTCCTACGGGAGCAGCACTCGGGCCCAGCAGCCGGCCCGTCGGTGAAGACATAGTAGGTGACCCTGTGTCCCGCTGTGAACTGCTTCTCCGCCGGCTGCAGGAACGGCTCCAGGAAGACCACGTAGCTACAGGGACGGGGGATAGGGTGGGAGGAGAGTCACTACCAGAGGCTGGTGGCAGGACCCCAGAGCTCGGGGCCGTGCACGTGTTCACCTTCGTCACTGGGACACGCCCCGGGCTGCGTTAAGCCACAGCCACCCTCCTGGCCTGTCCTGAGAGAGTCCGCCGGCGGGCCCTCCCTCCCTTCTGCTCCCAGAGATGGGGGCCCTCAGCACCCCATCTTACAAACGGGAGCCCGAGGCTTGGGAGGCTGGAAACCCATGCAGCCACACAGTCAGCATGCTGGAGCCAGGGACACTGCCCCGTGCTGAGCTCCCGGGCAAACCCTGCAGGTGCCCTCCCCTGGCCGCCCCCCTGCGGGTCCCCTCCCCACCTGCCAGGACTGGAGCTCCTTTGGGCACAGCCCTCGTTCCTTGGCCCAACAGACCGGCTAGAAGAAGCAGGGCCAGCCACCTGCCCCTCTTGCTTTGGGTGGGCTGTCGCTGGTCCCCACAGCTGGCTGCACTCCCTGGAGGGTCCCCCCGTGAAGGCTACGGGGCCTCTTGCTGACAAGGTCCTCAATCTACCACTGGTATTCCTAGGAGGGGTCACCCTGAACTCCCCCAGACCGGGAATCAGGTGCAGCCCGGGGACAGGGAAGGGGAAAGAGGACCCTGGGAGTTGAGGGGGGTTGCTTAGACCCCAGCCTTGAATCCAAGGGGGTAAGCTTCTGGATCCAGGTCGACATATGCCCCTCCCTCAGTCCAAAGCCCTCACATGGCTGGTCCCCCTGTGAGGGGTCTACCTGCTCCGCACCGTGGGGACAGCAGCTCCCCCAACGTCAGGCAAGTGTGGTGAGCCCTCTGAGTCTGGTTTTTTGGAGCAGGCACTGAGGCTACTTCCCTGGGCCTGCCCCACACCTGGCAGCTTAGTCAAGGGCTCACACGGGGAAGGCGGCCACTGCCTTGAAACAGGGGACAGGCACACAACCCACAGGCCCGGATCAGGTCAGCAGGGGAAAGGCCAGGCCCAGTCGTTGTGAGTGTGGTTTCACGGCCCCTTCCCTCAAGGACGCTGCCGGCAAGGGCTCCCTCATGCAAGCCCGGCACCTGCCCTCGCCCCGGGGCTGCGCTCCCGGCCCAGAGGGGGACGCATGAGGCCCGCCTGTGCGGGCAGCGTTGGGACAGGGCCACTGGCTCTGGCCGCGGACCCTGGGCCGTGAGGGTCTGGTTGGTGATTTCAGTCCCTGCTCTCCAGGACCTGGAGGACGACTCTGAGGCGACCTGGGCCCTTCCTAGTGCCCCCCGCACATGGGGCTGAAGGCCTCCCTTGCGATGGCCTGGGAAAAGGGTTGCACGGGCCTCAGGCCATCCTGCGGGCCTCGGCGAGCTCTGTGGAGGAAGGAAGCTCTGACTGCCGATGCTGTGGCCAGCCCCGGCTTCCAGAGGCTCCCAGGGGCCAGGCCACTTGCCGGCAGCCATGCCCAGCGCGCTCCTGGGTCCGCTGGGGTCCCAGGGCCTCACTGCTCAGCTCCCTTTCAGGGGACTGGGCTCTGGCACCGAGTGCTGTCTGACCCGAGTGCTGTCTGAGGCTGTGCCCTCCTGAGCCTCATCCTCTAAGAGACACACAGGAGGGGCCAGCCCGACAAGCATCTCCTCGCTACCAATGCACAGGGCACACGTGACCCCCTTCCACTTCTCTGGTGGTGGGCTCCCCGGAAGCCCCATTGTTGCGGTGCTCTGCCCCTTGACTCAGCAGGATAGCGGCCTGGGGTCAGGGCTGTGTCTGTCTGAGGGGAGTGACAGCAGGCGGGGGCTGTCACCCACTGTGACGGGCAGCCTCCTGAGAGGGAGCCAGGTGCTGTCCCCTCACCGGGCCCACGAGAGCCCAGTAAGACTGCTGAATGCATGCACTTTCGCATTAATCCCCAGGACGGGGTCCCCCCACTCTGTGCTCAACACACCGACAGTCCCATGGTGACGTTCTGCAGCTAGAACTGCTCGTTCAGGACGTCAGTGTTGCAGGTCCCTTCCCAGAAGATGGGGGCCAGGCAAGGGGTGAGGGCAAGGACATCGTTCCTCCGGGAACACAAGAGAACAGCATGGCGATGTGCGAGCTGGGAGGAGGGTGAGCGCACCAAGGGCCCTGGTGCTCACCACCCCCACCTGGAACCTCACCATCCCCCGCCCCATGCCTTCAGGGGCCCACCAGGTGCACCCTCCTTCCAGAAGGACTTCACACTTGCAAGAAACCCAGACTCAAACCTATGCAAATCCCTTCCAGCTCTAAGCAAACCTGGTCCCTGCCAGACCTCAGAGTGGGAGCAGGGATTTCCCAGCAAAGCCAGGGGGCCCTCCCCCGGGAGGGAACAAGCCCCCCTCACACATTCTTTGGTGGGCAAGGGATAGAAAGCAGGAAATGCAAGGCACAGAGAGAGAAAGGGACAGAGAATAATCTGTGGGCTCCAAATCGAGATCTCTGAAACAGGGAGAGGAAAAGAATCTGGCAATCGTGCACCCGCTGAGTTTTCAATCAGCCCGCCCTTCCTTGCCTACCTTAAATTTCCCTAAGTTTGAGAAAGGGAGGGGAAGAGAGGGAAGGGGAGGGGGGGAAATTTCAGTGAATGTATTCCCGGGGGTGTTAGCACCTTGGCTGGGGATAAAGCATCCTGAAAAATCACACAACGTGATGTGAGTTTGCAGGGAGGTCGCTGCGCCTTTATGATCTTGGAGAGATGGGGATAGGAAGGCGGTAGGAGGGCAGGTGTTGGCCAGGCAGGAGGATGCCCGACCGGACCCATTCTGCCCACGCCCTCCAGATTACGTGGGGGAAAGAGTCTGCCACACTTCTCTGCTGGGAAGTAGACCACGGCTATTGGACCAATGTCGTCCTTCTGTATGCGTCCCACAGCGCGTCTGCCACCAGTCCCCGTGGGCCCTGACGTCCTACACTTCCTCAGGAAGTCTTCCACTTATTTGCCCAACATTTCCAAGCACCCGTGACAGGCCAGGCACGTGCTAGCTGCCGGAGAGAGGCAAACTGGCAAATTCAGTTTCAGAGATCTGATGCCAGGACAGGCTCGCACCAGCGCAGCCGCCCTTCACACGACCGCAGACTCGGGGAAAAGTGTCTGGAGAGAGTGCAAAACAACGGCAGGTCTGACTCACGCCGGGTGGAGCAGGAGGGGTCAGGGAGGGCTTCTCGGAGGAAGGGACATTCGGAAGAGAGCTGAGGCACAGAGGTAGTTAGGGAAGTTGGGTGGGCTTCCGCGGAAGAGGAGACCACTTGTGAAAAACCCCAGAGTGGTGGAAGCGGAGGGAAGGGTGAGGGGGGGGAGAGCACAGGCCGTGGAGGGAGGTTCAGTCCGAGGACAGGGAGCCCCGGGCAGGCTCGGGGGCTGAGCTTGGAGCCCAGGACCCCCAAACGGAGATGCCACGTGGGGGGCTGGAGTTCAGAGGACAGAGAGATGTGGGAGCCGGACACGTGGAGTCACCAGTACGTAGTTGGCGATGCAATTCGCTGGTGCGGTTAGGGCCACCCGAGGAGAACACAGTAGAATGGCATCAGTCAGCTACTACCACGTAAGGACCACCCACAGGATCTCTGTGCTATGAACCGACATGAATGTACTTAGCTTTCCCGTCTGGGCAGCATGGGGTCAGGTGGTGCAGGCCGGCCCTGCTGGGCGGCGGGGGTCTCCGCAGCTTGCGCCCGCCTTGGGGGGTGACTGTCCGTGACTGGTTCGTGCCGGCTCTGCTGCCATTGTCCCCCTCCCACCGAGGGCGGCCACGTCCTGCTCGTCTCACGGCCACGCCGAGGCCACAGCAGGCGAGGCCACAGCAGGCTGGGAGGAAGGGCTCAGCACAGGACTGCATTTCTGCCTCAGCGACTAAGTGAAGCATGTCAAGGGGCCAAACCCCAAGTGCAGAAGGGCCTGCACAGAGTCTGTCGAGGGTCACAGCCCTGGGCACGTGCAGGAGCCCAGGCTGAACCCAGCTCTGTGTCCTCACACAAGGGCTGCACCCAGGCCTTCCGTGGGCTGTGGGTGGGGTGGGGTGTGAGGGTGTCACTGTATAGATGGGGCATGGGGGGGGTCAGCATTGAACAGCTGGGGGAGGGGCCCTCGCGGCTGGGGCACTTGTCTGAGGAGGAAGTTGGGTGAGGGGACCCCGGCCATGGTGACCTCACTTCCCTGACAACAGAGCCCATCAGAATTTGGAACCCAGGTAACCAGGAACCCACATTCCAGAGACAGCCCCCGGCCCAGCTCATTACATTGGACATAGTGAAACCAAGATGTTCACGTGCTGTGTTCCCAGATCCGGAGGTTGCCGACGGAAGAAAGCGCGCCCAGCAAATGCTGTCTCAAGATGTCCTTTCAGGGCTCCCCACCGCCTCTGGCCGTTTGGTCGGAAAGACCACAAGGTGACACCAGGAGTCCCAGAGCCGGCCACCCAGCCCCACAGGGTCTAATCCACCTGTGCAGCCCCAGGTCCCCACCCGTGTGTGTGTGTGTGTGTGTGTGTGTGTGTGTGTGTGTGTGTGTGTGTGTGTGTGAAGAGGGGTCATGTAGGGTGGGCCAACCCCATTCAAGAGCAGGCTGACGAGGGGTCAGATACCCAGTGGGCAGGTCTTGTTCAATGTCAAGGGTGGCTGGGTGGGACGGGGTGTGCGCGGATGCGAGCTTCTGCCCTGGGTTTATCCCAATTGCCCTGGAGCGGGGGTCACCGTACCGCGTGCAGGGCTGGGCACGCAGAGATGTGTCTGATCTGGGAGCAGGAGGGGGACAGGGCAGGGGGACAGGGAGGCTGGCTGGGCAGGGCTGTGATGCCTCTGGGCCGGCTACCCGTCCCTGTCTTTGCAGACCACGGATGAAATCGGGAGGAGGCTGGCAGACAGCCGTGATATTTCCGGGACGTGGGGCGTGACCCCACAGGGGTCCCCAGGAGCAGGTGCTGGGGATTGCGGGGGAAGGCCTCCGACACCACCCAGACCACTGTCCCTGGTGGTCATTGACTGGATTGTGCTCCAGGAATGGAGCCCACGGAGACCGAGCTCGAGGCTGAGAAGCCTGGGGCGGGGTGCCTTTGGGTGTGTGGGGACGGGTCGTGGCAGGCCCCACAGGGAGGAGCCCCGAGAGGCTGGTGTGGGGCCAGGAGCAAAGACTGTGTGCAGAGCACCCAGCGGGTGGACTGCAGTCGGGGAGACGTCCCGGGGAGGGCTCCTTCCTGGCTGCGGCTTCTCTGGGAGGCTCTGGGCTGGGCTCTGTCTTGCAAATACCCACGGAGAGCAGGCACGGGGGTGAGCTATTCTCCTCTCACAGATGTTCCACGACCTAAGGAACTAGAGCCGGCTCCAACTCCATCAGCAGCTCTCCAGGGAGGGGTGGTGCCTGCAGAGACTTCAGCAGGAGCCCAGGAGCCGGCAGTTGACCCGGCACCTGCCCACGGAGAGCCTGACGCCGACCAGGAAGGGCCTGCTCGAGAACCTGTGCCCGGAGAGCCTGCCCCTGTTCCTGCCACTGTTCCTGCCGGAGCCAGGGCCCCTGTGCCTGCCCCGAACTGTGGCCCTGCTCCTTGCCCAGACCCCGCTCCTGCCCTGGATCCTGACCCGTCCCTACCCCTGCCAGTGCCCCTGTCCCTGCCCCTGACCCAGATACTGCCTTGGTTCCTGTATGTGCCATTGCTGCAGACCCTGTCCCTCCCCTTGCACCTGCCCCTACCCCTTCCCCTGCTTGTGCTCCCGTTCTGGCCCCTGACCCAAGTCCTGCCCCTTCCCCTGCCCATGCCTGTGTCCCTGTTTTCGCCTCTGACCCAAATCTTGCCCCCACTCATGTCCCTGCCCCTGCCCGTGCCCCTGCAGCTGCCACTTCCCCAGCACCTGCCTGTGCACCTGTTCTTGCCCCTGCTCCGGATCCTGACCCAGCCCCTGGCCTGGAGCCTGCCCCTTCCCTTGCCCCTGCCTGTGCTCCGATTCTTGCCCCTGACCCGGGTTCTGCCCCTGCACCTGCCCCTTCCCCGACGTGTGCAACTGTTCTTGCCCCTGACCCAGCTCCTGCCCTGGATCCTGCCCCTTCCCCTGCCCCTGCCTGTATTCCTGTTCTTGCCCCTGTCCCGGCTTCTGCCCCTGCAACTGTCCATTGCCCTGCCCCTCCCTGTGCTCCGGTGCTTGCCTCTGACCCAGCTCCTTCCCCTTTCCCTACCCGTTTCCCTGCCCCTGCATGTGCACCCATTCCTGCCCATGACCCGCCTCCTGCCCCTGCACCTGTCCGTTCCTCTACCTGTGTCCCTGTCCGTGCCCCTGCCAGAGCCAATGCCCTTTCCCCTGCCTGGGTCCCTGCTCCTGCCCCTGCCCCTGCCAGAGCCGATGCCCCTTCCCCTGCTTTCCAGGGCCGCGGGCCCTTCCCTTGGCCCTGCCTGTGCTCCTGTACTTGCCCATGACCCAGCTCCTACTGTGCATCCGGCCCCTGTCCCTGCTCTTGCATCTGGCTCTGCTCTTGCATCTGGCCCTGCCCCTCCTCCTGTTCCTGCAGGGCTCCCAGAACCACAGCCAGAGCCCACATCCTCGTGGGGAGAGCCGCTTGTACAATTACCCTTATTTCCATCACCCGACCCTGATGCCCCGCCAGATTGTTTCATCCCCTCCCCCTGTGTTCTTTCTCTCTGGTACATATTAACTGTTATATTATCTTTCCTTATCCTCTACGCTGTTTATTATTTATTTTAAATAAAATTAATTGTTTTCTGTTGGACAAGTCTGCCGCATTAATTATATTCCCAATGCTGTGCCACCGCACTCCAGAACATTGCTGCACAATATCTGCTTCCGCAAAGGACACCCTGAACCAGAAGGCCTCCCTGCCCATTTCTCCCCGAGCCCAGGCCCTGGCGACCCCTAAGCTGCTTTCTCTCTCTGTTCCTTTCCTGGGTGTTTCCTGTACGTGGAATCACGCAATAGGGGCTTTTGCGTCTGCCCCCCTATTTTCAAAGGGAACTCGTTTCCTTCTGTATTTATTGGACACAGAATTTCCCTTATTCGATATTGAAATGCCTGGGGGTTACAGATCAGACGTAATCAGAGAGGCCACTTTAGGAATTATGGGCACAATCTTGGGGCCGAGACCCCTGTTCCTGCTGGGACACCTCAGCCTGACCCCAGACAGGACAGGGCTGGTTCCTCCTGTGGCCCACACAGAAACCAGGGAAATGCAGAAAGCTGGAAGACACACCCCAAAGGGCAATGCATTGCTCACAACCCCAGGCCAGAGAAAGGTTTCAGCGGACTCTGGTCCAAACCACGCTCCAAGTCACTGGGTTCCACAGGGAGAGACCACACGCATGCAAGTCCAAGTGGGGACAGGCACGGGGGGAGTCAGAGAAGCGGAGCTACCAGGGAAGGACTCTGGCAAAAAAAAAAAACTCTATGGAGGCAGCGCTGGTCACCCTCAGACCGGCAGGTGTCTGGTCTGGGGACCAGCAGCCCTGGGGAGAACGTGAGGAAGCGGAGGTCCCCTGGAGGAAAGGGTGACGGCACCCCTGTCTGGGAGGACAGTGCGCAGCACCCATCCCAGCCTGCAGGTGCACCCATCACCTACTGTGAGCGGCTCAATCCCAGCTTGTGGAGGGAAGACCCGTGTCCATAATCCCCTATTTGCAACAGAATCCATAAAGGGGAGTTTGTGGTTCAACACGTATACAGTGTTTAAGGTACAAGTCTCGAATTCCAACATCCATGGTCTGCTTGTCCACCTTGAGCCTTGTTTGGGAAGCAGGGGTGGGGACGCCCGGGGCTGTGACCTGTGGGAGGGGTGGGGAGGGGGAGCTCTGAATGGAGTGACCAAAGCACACGGGGTGACCTGCCCAGGAGGGACCCTCTCGGTCCCCAGCCCCTCTCCTGACCTCGTGCACGATGGCGAGGGTGTGATGACGAAGGTGCTGGCCCTTGGCTGGCGAGTTCCGTAGCTGGTGTCGGAGCTGCTCAGGCTGCACACCGGGCTCTGATCCCAGAGCTGGCGCAAGAGCTGAAGCTGCAGCTGCCCCAGTCTCGGGAGCTGCGGCTCGCATCGCTGTTGGACCTGGCTCAAGCTCTGGGGCAGGTACTAGAGCTGAATCCCCCTCCAGAGATGATCTAGATCCGGTTCCGCACTTGGATAAGGCTCTTGAACCCACGAACGGCTTTCCTCCCCTGCCCATTTCATGGATGACAAAACTCGGGGCGGTGACGGGACCGGCTACCTGGGGGTCATGGCTACGGGGGGATTCAGCCCAAGGATCCTGCATGACCTTCACCTCGTGCCTCATACAGGTCGGTCCTGAGCTGCCCGAAAGGGGGAAGGGCCTGAACCGCTGCTCCCGGCACCTGATCCCACCTGATCAGAGACTCTCGCCAGGGACGTGAAGTCCTCGTTTGACCTCTGCTCCGGCCAGCCCCACGTGAGCAGGGACCGTGCTTCCTCACCGCTGGGTCCCCAACCCCAGAACAGTGCCTGGTAGTGGTATCAGTTCACATTGTAGTGAATCACAGGGATCCCCCAGCAGCCCCTTGATGTGGGGGATGTTGCTTACAGAAGAGAGATCTGGGCCACAGACTTGTGTTCACTCTTTCATCCACTCGTGCGGCATCCCCACCTGTGTCTGTTTGCTGGAATTCAGAGGGGACCCCCAGACACCCTCCCTGCCCTCGGAGCTCCCAGCCCAACCAGTAGGTCAGCATCTCACCTACAGTCCGCAAGGGGGCGATACAGACCTAGAGCATCTCTAGCACCAGACCTTGCAGGAGGCATGGGGCTGGGCCCGCCCTGGTGGCAGCTAAGATCTAGAACCATCTGACGCACTAGAACCTGCCCCAGTGCTGACTCGAGCCAGCCGTGGAAGCAGCTCGAGAGCCTGAGCCAGTGCCCCCACAGACTAGAGCCCGTCCAGCTCCGACCCGATAATACTGGTATTATCAAAATCATTCTGTAGACAGAACCCGAGAGAAATATTATTCTTGTATATACCCCACCCACTACCATACCGTACAACACTAGTAAAAAACAAGAACCACTAATCAATCACCAATTACAAAGGATATGATCTGCACTATCTTCACAACTGATAAAGGCTAAAATATGTTTAATTCTAGCTTTGTTAACATAGGTATCCTTCTTGAAATGATCCTAAATATCTTCCTAGCTCTGGGGAAAATCTGAAAGAAGCCCAGAGCTGATATATTTAATGTCATTCAAACCCAAACTACTTATTCCCAACAAAACAATCAATTGTGAGAAGTTGATGGACAAAGCAAAAGGGTAGAAACCCTATATATGTATATCCTTTCAGCTCCCTGATGAGGTACATTCATAAAAAGCAGTCTCAAAGCATGTAACTCCTATCAGGTATCAAATCTGCCTAATTTCTATAAAATTTATTTAGAGCAATCCAATAATTCCCAGTATTTCAACAAATATTGATAATCCCTTATTATCAACAGGTTTAACACGCACAGCAAAATAAAATAGTAAAATAAGAATAAATACCAACACACAAATACATGAGTACAAAAGCTGACCGACCTAGGAGAAAAGGGTGGGGTGACCCACTTCAGCAGGCCACCACTGAGGGCCTCCCCCAGGAGATGACCCTTGAGTCCTAAATGGGAAAGACTGGGCAGATGGACAGCACCGGTACAGGCAGCGGACTGGGCTAAATTAATCCAAGACAGGCTCTGAGCCTACAGTAGGCAGGGGCCCTATCTTTGTGGGTCATGATATCAAGCTTCTTTCCCATCAATATTCTCACCATTTCTACCATTTGGATCACAATCCAGTTTTTACTTTTCTTAAGGTCTAGCCCATACAAAAAGATTTCCTCTTACGATGCAAACTATCCATTAGTGACTTACCACCATGGGTCTGTCTTCATGTGAGTGAGTGACAATGAATGGCACACCGATATTTGTGTTAAATGCTTGTGTGCCTCATCCCCTTGATTCTACAACAATCCAATGTAAAACAGACTGTTATCACCCCCATCTTATACTATGCCAAGAAACAAGGGTTTGGCAAAGAAAAGTTATCTTCCTTTTAAAGCCTATACTCTTAAACACTCTGAGCTGATGGGGACCTAAATATGAGTCAAACACAGTCCCTGACCTCAAACAGCTTACGTTCTAGTGTCCAGGAAAAACAGAATGAACTCAAAAAAATAATTATAGGGTGAAAATAACTGTCATAACTGAAGCAAAAATAAAATGTTACAAAAGTTCAGAGGAAGAAAGACCCCCAAATTCTAGGTGGGAAGAAAAAAGTTTTGGCGAGTGTTTTTCATAATAGTAGCCTCTTAGCTGATAGCTTAGCTTACTAAAAAGGGCAAAGGCATTTGGATCAGAAAACACTGTAAGCAAAACACAGAGATGAAGAGGTATGAAGTACACTCAGCAATAAAGCGGTTCGAGTATTCTGGAGCTTATGGCAGAACAAAACAGTGGTCCAGAGCCCAGGGTCTGTAACCAGTCTCTGGGTTCAAATCCCACCCCATCATGACTGATCTGTAATCTCGTACAAGTGACTTAATCTCCCTGAACTACAGTTAATTCAGCCATAAAATAAGACCACCACCTAACTTATGGGTTTGTTAACACAATTAAATGAAATGTGTGTAAAATATAGTACTTATCACAAACATAGAGCCTACACTGAATTGAGTATCATTAATATTGGATGTTAGGAACAAGAAAAGAGGTGAAGATAATTAAAGTTTCGAGAATAATGTTAATAAAGAGACAAGTTTAGGACAAAAATCAGCTTTGGGAAGGGCACTAAGTAAGTAGTTTGGTTTTCTATAAGCTGAGCTTTCAGCTCTGTTGAGTATTCGGGTATAGCATTTACAATGTGGTGTAGTTTGTTTTCGGTGCCTTTTGCTCCCTAGAGCTACACATTTAGAAGTGTCATGAAAGTGGCAGAGGTGGTAAGGAGAACAGAGCAGAGCAACTTTAGACCAAGGACAGAACTTGGAACATCTGCCTATCTTAGGGGGCTAGGAAATAAAAACGGAAAAGGAGACCAAAAAACAAAAAGAAAAGCTCTGCCAGAGAATCAGGAAAAAATTAAGAATGCAGTGTCATGAAACCTCTTCAAGAGGGAAGTGAATTTCAAGATTTGATAGCATGTTTTGAGTGTGTATACATTTATGTAGCAAGTTAAATAATCCAATTTTATTTTTTTAAAAGACAGGAAAAAATTATTTGTCACTTATTTTTTTAAATCTTTCAAAATTAAGCAAGCATTACTAAAGGAATGTCTACTACAATATTTCCTCAAATTTTTTCTGATTAATCACCTCAATAGGAAAGACAAACATATAACCAAAATAATTTAATAGGTACTAAAAAAGGGGAATATGAAAAGTGCAGAGAAAGGAGCTTGATTATCTCAACTTAAAGAAGAGGTGAGGCAAGGTTCAAGAGTAGGCAGTGGGTGCAGCAACATCAGAGCCCGGCCTTGAGGAGGCGGTCAGGCGGCTGGAGCAGGCAGGGGGCACTGATAGGAGAAAGCCCCGGACACGCCTGCTAAGTGAAAGCACGCGGCCCGTTGGGAGCACAGCCCATTAGCAGCGACCGTGCAGTCCGAGCCGCGGGGGCAGGAGCACAGGCTGGAGGTCAGCGGACGAGGGAAGAGGCTGTGAGTCATTCAGACCTGAGTCTGTAGGCAGTGAGGACCCATGAAAAGAATGTAAATGGCAAGTTCCTTAAATGCAGCTAAGAATTACTACCAACTGAAAATCAAAAATGAATATATGGCAACTCTGAGATTCAAGTGAAAAGTATAATCAAAATGTAACATGCAGACAACTTCTCAGAGACATAACTGCTCTGTAAATCAAGGAATATATGTGGTAAATTTTGAAACATAACAGAGTTACTACTGATACAACAGACACCTAAAATACCTGTAAGTATTTGTAAATTTTGTCTTAAAATTTGCTAGAATTTCTACCTGAGTGTCTATAGTTAGTATTTTAAAAGCAAAAACAAATTTGTTTCCAAAGATGAAAAAGATTAAAATAAAAGCAACAATAACAAGGAGGTCACAAGGCCACAGAAATACACTAATGTTTCTGATTGCTAATTCACAACCTAAAACATGTTCAAATGTAAACACATTTAACAAACAAGATGACACACTTACTGTTGGCTTCACCAGCAACTGACCCATCACTGTGAACATGCGGGAAAGGCCAACAGGGGTACAGACTGCAGGAGAGGTCACAGAGAGGAGGCTGATAAATGGCTAGTGCAAAATACAGAACAGACTCCAAGACGATCGTTGTAAGAAAAGTCTTGCCTCAAATTTAGATTCTCTCAGTGTTTTATCAGAGGAGTCTTCATCAATAAAGAAGCTAGAGAGGATGACAGGTGAAAGATGAAAGATACCCAAAGACTGAAGAAGGCTTAGCACGTGCAAGACTCTAGCAGTTGAATAATAGTATTTTCACTTAAAAAATTAAAAAAAAAAACTAAAGAACAGATTAAAATTTCAAGTACTGATGGAGTTGAGAACCAAACAACTATTATCTTAACTGCTTTTAACTACATTTATCTGCTTATAATATCCCTGACCTATGCTGTAATGCCTCAGGTAAAACTGAGTACATTTTAACTAAATTAAACCACAAATTCACCACACAGGGTCTATGTTACCACTCAAAAGTAGAATCTAATGCTTCAGTGAGTGTGGGCCTGTGTGTGTGTCTCTCCACAAGAGAGGCTTTCCTTAAAGAACAACACATGAGTATTATTTCATGGCTTCAGTTTATCAAAATTTATCTTAACATAAAAAAAGTTAAGGGCCAATTTTAAAAACATCTCCAAGCTGTTAAGTAATTTCATCAGGAAACCTTAGTATAATTTTCTAGAACAAAGAACTCCATTTTCCCATCAACATTAAGCCAGAAAAATACTTACAGAGAAGTAACAAACATCCCGTCCGAGATATACAGGAATATAAATAGGGTAGGTAGAACTCCCAGAGATCTGTAAAGAAACACAAATATATTTTAGTAAATCCAAAATATTGTACATTAAGATATAGGTTGACTATAATGTTTGATAAACATCATAATTGTCTATTTGAGTCTACTAAACCATATAATTTCTAAATTGTACAATAAAAAGATCTAAAACAGAAAAGGAAATACCCCTTTTGCAAAACCTGTTTGGAGGGAGAAAAAAAGTCTCCATGGAATTTTAAGAACAGAAACCAACTAAGAAACAAAGAAAAATCTTAAAAAGCTGCTTGCTCGTTCTGAATACAGCAAACACAGGAACACTCATTTATTTTCTTAAACCTGTCTAAAGACTTGTTAACTCTGTAAATTAACAACAAGGGCTGACCACACAAAGAATCACTACAACGTTCACGACAGCGAACGTGTAGTCATAGGCGGGTTCGAGGTCCCGGAGAGAAGCCGACTGACCGTACAAAGACTCCATGCTCGCGGCGTCCTTGTCAACGAGCGCGGAGGCCACCCACACCATCCCCAGGATGAGGAGCGCAAGCAGGACAAGCATGACCAGAGTTTCTAAAATTCGGGCTCGGATTCCCTGAAAAAGATAATGGAGATCTAACTGTATTTCATTTCATCTCATGATTAATTAGGCTTCTATCTGTATGAAAGCACAAAAATTCTTTGGAAAGGGAAGAAATTTCTATTTATAAGGAAGACAGAAAACACTAGCTTTACAGTGTCATGTTTAGACTACCTTTGTTTTACCAAATTATGTAGAATACCATCAAGCTTTAAAAAACCAAAAAAATTCCTCATGAAAGCATTTTTCAGAGCAGTGTTTTAAGGGGCGCCTGGGAGGCTCAGCCCGTCAAGTGCCTGCCTGCCGCTCAGGTCATGGATCCAGCCCCACGCGGGGCTCCCTGCTCAGTGGGGACCTGCTTCTCCCTCTCCCTCCCGCTTGTACTCTCTCTTGCTATCTCTGTCACCGCCTCTCTCTCTCTCAGATAAATAAAATCTTAAAAGAAAAAACAAAAACGTGTTTTAAAACACAGATTGATGAATTTTTGTCTGTGGCTCTAAGCAAGGGCCTCGAGGACGACCACGGTCCGGGGCCAAGCAGCCATGGGAGCGACAGACCCCGCGAGCACACACAGCCCCCAGTCCCCGGGCGCCAGCCACCTGCACCGCTCCCGCAGCCGCCAGTGTACCCACCCCCTTCCCCCAGGCCCTGCAGCTGCCAGCGCCCCCTCCCCCGCTCCCGCCAGCGCCCCCCTCCGCTCTCCCCCCACCCTGCAGCGGCCAGTGCCCCCTCCCCGACTTCTGCCAGCGACCACCTCCGGCTCCCGAAGCCCGTGTCCCCCCTGCTCCCGCCAGCAGCCCAGGGACTCCCTGAGCAAAGCCCGCAGCAGAAACCAAGGCCAGGCGCAGTGCACGGTTATCGATTATGTACTACACTTCTTTCTTCACATTAGATAAAACCGCCATTACTTCATGTGCCTGGAATATAATAAACCATCTTTCTGCACAATTTTGTTTTAAATATAAAACAAATTCTGACCTCAGGGCCAAACCAGAGGCCGGGCTTCTAAACTTGAAACCTATTGGACAAGCCAAACAAACAAACGAATAAAAACAACTTTCTTATGTTCCTGAAAAGTCACCAAATGATTGAATCCATACCTAAATTCAAAGATTCACATTGTTGTTTTATACTATAATGTACATGGAATACAACAAACAAAATTAGAAGTAAATCCATGTCTCTCGATAAAAGAGTTGGAGGGGCCTGCTCTTATAGCCCAGTCTTACACAGGACTGCCCTCGGCCGCTTAAAAGATGTCCCCAGGTGTGGAGTCAGCACACCTTAAGTGTTTCCAGTAGGGAGGTCGGTGGACCAGAGTAAATGACGCTTGTATTTTATTTAACGCATCAGATCTAACAGTAGTTATGACTCAAGTAAGATGAAATATGAACAGTCCCCAAACATACTACTAAAAAACACACTCCAGCTTTCCGAAAGAACTCTCCAAACCCGCACTTCACAACTTTCAAACCACTTAGGATACCAAAACATGACCACCACCCCCCTTTTTTCTTTTTTAAGTAGGCTCCACGCCCAGTGTGGGGCTTGAACTCACAACCCTGAGATGAAGAGTCACAGGCTCTACCAAGTGAGCCAGCCAGGTGGCCCAGACAGCCACCTTTTAATGGTAATTTCTTTTTCCTTCCTTCTCTCTTTCTGAGCAATAGTCTTTTTTTGTAAGCAAGAATCTTCTTATTACACATCAAATATTACGTGGAAAGCTTGTAACAGATAAAAAGAACAGGTGCTTTGATGAGAATGTGTAACACCCTTTCAGCTTGTCTCCTCCTATCTCTGACTGGAGCCCAAATCCTGCCTGCCTCCAACCAGAACTTAGGAATACTACGGGCTCCCAAAACACCTAACACATGTGTCTTAAGTGTTATGACATATGAGCTAAACACTGCAACCATGTTTGATACAAAACAGTAGTGATCCTTGGAACCATCTGAGACCCACTGTCCCAAAAAAGTGTTTTAATAATATAATTATTAAACAATTGTAATAACGTAATAAGTATATAACCATTACGATGATATTAAGTGTTGGGGAATCAATCTACCATAAGATTTACACATTTCCTCTGTTATTTTGGTAAGAAATATCTGTTGGCAATTAAATGTATTTTTCTTCAAATATGTTATTCTGCTTCGGGAGCTAATGCTCCATGGGCCTCTCTCATTTCTGTGCATCTCAGAGGCAGGGATAGACCTTGTTCTGGACTTTTTTTTTTTTAAGATTTATTTATTTTGGAGAGAGAGCATGCATGCATGCAGGGGGGAGGGGGAGAGGGTGAGGGAAAGAGAATCCCAAGCTGACAAACCACTGAAAGTGGAGCCCAACAAGTGGCTCAATCCCATGACCCTGAGATCATGACCTGAGCCGAAATCAAATTGGATGCTTAACCAACTGAGCCACCCAGGAGCCCCTGGACTATCTTATTAAGGATGTCTGGATAGCAAACAGCCTTGGAAAATAGAGACGCTGTCTCTCTGAAGCAGGTCTGTTTCATACAGAGCAAAGCACAGACAAGTTTGCTTGAAGCCCATTTGTGGGTTCCCCTGAGATTCCTCAGCTATGACTTGAGCCCACTGGAGGAACAGCCTCCACCTGAGCCACACTGCCCCCATGAAGCTGGTGGGTGGGGGTGTTGTCCTGGAGAACAGGAAACTCATGGCTTGCCTGTTCTGAGTAACGAAGTCCTTTGTCTCTGATCCAGGAGTCTCATGTCTACAACTACCATGCAGGAATCTAGCAGACTGTCAGCTTGCAAGTACAGTAAAATCTCAGACCCTCCACAATTCTTGCAGCTTTGGGTGACAAGGGTAGGCAGCTAACATGGCTTTCTAGAGAAGAACAAATAAGGGCCCACAAGGTTGGGTTAGGGGCAATGAGAAAACTCCCAAGATCTAGCAGGGAATGCTCTTACCCAAGCAGTAGGCAAGTGGGAGAAGTATGAGTCCCCCAAGGACCTGACGTGCTAATGCCTGTCAGAGGCTGAGCTACAGGTGGAGCTTGGTCATAAGCCCCTTCTCCCAGAGAGTAGGGGTGTTATCATGTTCGTGTAACACCAAGCCCTACAAGGCCAACTAAAAAGACTATGATTACAAGGAACTGTTTTTCTTGTATACTTTGTCCTTTTCTGTATTTTCCAAATTTCATAGAGTGAATGTGCAGGGCTTTAAGTAATATGAGAACAAATTAATGTTGTTTTGAATTTTTAATTTTTTTCTTAAAAGAACTAACTTCCAAGAGATTGACACTCAGAAAAATAATTTTTAAAATATCCAACTTCAGTTTATGAGACAGTATAGCGAGCTAGTTCAGGACCCCAACTCCAGCAACAGACTGCTTGGGTCCAAAGCCTGGTCCCATCACTGACCAACTGTGTAACACTGTGCAAATTTCTAAACCTCTCTGTGCATCAGTTTATTTCTTCATAAAATAGGTTTATCCCTACCTTATGGGGTCATTATAAGGATCAAATAAGTTAAAATAAGTAACATGCTTAGCATTAGGCTAGGTGTTTAGTAAGCACAGTATAAGGGTTAACTGTAACGGCTCAAATTACTGCCTTTGTTTTTAAATTTTCCAAGGCTTTGTAGTTCACCTATCATTTGTGTTTCTGGATTAAATTTATTTCTCCTAATGCCAGCTTATCAACTTCTTTCCATCTGTCACCTATCATTCACAGACCTGTAAGACAGCACATCCACTAGCCTGACTCCCTCGTCTCTCAGACCCATCCTAAGATCTCAGACTGTGAGACTGCTCCATATTTCTCTGATACCTCCAGTCCTCTAACCTACACTGTGTCTTCATCATTATAACCTCCACTCCCTCAATCCACCCAACTCCTCCAATCAGTCTTGTTTTCACTTGCTTAAACCCTATGTTGAACTGTGTATTTTAATGATAATCCAGTACCAATAATATTCTAATATTCCTGATCCCTTTGATTTCCACCAGACTACCTTAATTCCACTGGTGGCTCATTCCTTTGAATTCTCAGTCCTGTGAAAGAAATTTACAAAATCTTGAGAAACATGTGCTACTACATTCCAAAGTGGGTCTTTGCTGTTACCTGGCAATACTTATGCTGATCTCTGGCTAACGATTCCCTCAATGATTTTTTAAATGTTTTCCATTCTCCTTGACCCTAAATCTCATCCCCTGCTTTCTAGCAAATTGCAGCTGCCCTTACCTCTTCCTTAGTAGGACATAACTGGGGAGACTGCACATCCCTCAGCTTCCTTCCCCTATCTCTGGTTTCTCTGTCTCCATTCTTTCTTTCATTCTTTATATAAAGGAAAATGCCTCAGATCCCTTTTTTCCATGGCTCAGGCTTAGATGTTCATCCTTTCAACATGCCGGATTAGTGCTTCTCAAACTTCAGCATATGTCAGCATTACCAAGGGGCTTGCCAATCCCTGAGAACCAGCCCAAAGACACTTCAGTCAATTCTGACGAAGCCAGTTCATGTGATGAAGACACCAGATAGACTGCTCTGTTCTTCCCCTGGGTGATCTCGGCTCCTCACGTAACCAACGGCTCTAAAGTTTCCATCTTTAGTCCAAATCTCACCACTGAGACCAAGATCCATACATCTAAACGGCCACCTCCCCTCAAGTATCTCACAAGTACATAAACAATTCTAAAGTCAAACTCATCACTTTATCCCCTAAACAAGCTCCTTCAGTGTTACATACCCCAATTAATGGCACCATTACCCACTGTTTTTTCCAGATGCTGCAAACATCCTTATCATCCCCCTTGCTGCTGCACCCTCTCTCTCTCTCTCTCTCGCTCTCTCGCTCTCTCTCACACACACACCTTGGACTCTGATCTATTCAAACACCAAGTCCTTCTGATTCTACTGTGTCATTACAACTAAATCCATCCACTTCTCTTTCTGCCACTACATCCAACTCACCTGGACAACTCCCTACTTTGCTAGCTAGTAGTCCAAAATGCAACTCTTAACTCTTTCTGCCTGACCTGTTGCCTACATTGCAGTGGGAATGCAATCTTTGCAAAACACAACTCTGATCGTGTCACTCTTAGTCAGAACTTGCTAACAGAAGTACAGGCCAGCAACAGGGAAACAGGTGCATTAATGCAACAACACATAAACATCAAATCTCATTAGCATCACTTCTAAGAAAATGAGGTGCTATACACATAGATCCTTAAAGCTGGGTCTTACTCTGTCTTCTGCTATTTAGATGGTAGACAAAATAATTAAAGACAAAACAAATATAGATGAAACAAATTATTTATGATTTAATAGCATACAAAAGTGCTGTCCAAAAGACCCTTCTGTGATGATGGAAATGTTCTGTGTTATCCAATAAGATAGCAACTAGCCATACGTGTTTATCAAGCACTTAGAATGTCGTTACTATGAATGAAGAGCTGATTTTTAATTTTATGTAATTTTAGTTCTTTTAAATTTATATAGCCACACATGGCTAATGGTTACCATATTGATCAGAGAAGATTATTAACAGCCTGTTGCTAATAAAATCTGATATAAGTACTCTCTGTACTCTCAAGTACTTTCTGGTTATTTTTTTTTAATCCATTTGTTATTCTGTTTTTTTTTTAAGATTTTATTTATTTATTTGAGAGAGAGAGAAAGAGACAGCACAAGAGGGAAGAGGGTCAGAGGGAGAAGCAGACTCCCTGCTGAGCAGGGAGCCCGATGTGGGACTCGATCCCGGGGACTCCAGGATCATGACCTGAGCCGAAGGCAGTTGCTTAACCAACTGAGCCACCCAGGCACCCCTACCTTCTGGTTATTTTTCTAAATTTAACCTTGATATAAAATTATTTGAAAAACAGCTTGGTTAAAGTAACCTCATTTAACATGCTATTGCTCTACTTAGTATTTTCATTAGCATTTATGTCAAAAAGAGGTAATCTACTTGTAATTCAAAAACTGCCCCCTTCTGTTTATATTAAGAAAAATTACATTCTCTCATTAAGAAAAAGTTTTTAAAGTGCAGCCTACATATGACCCATCTAACACTGATACTAAGGTTCAGGACCCACACACTTATTCCCATACACTGACAAACCAAGTCCTTAAATAAATCTCTTTGTGTTAAAAAAAAATAAATTATATGTGAACAGTTTTTCTAAAAAGAAACAAGCTATGTAATTCCAAGAAGATGCTTTTTTCTATTACAGATATATGAATAATATCAAGAAGAAATGTCTAAAATGTATACTCACATGCTTAAGCAGTCATATAAAAATCATTTAGCAAAAAAAGACCTCTGTAGTCAAATCATATAAATGGTTCAAAATTTACTATCAATATTTCTTTTGAAAAATACTAAATAGGGCGCCTGGGTGCCTCAGTCGTCAAGCGTCTGCCTTCGGCTCAGGTCATGATCCCGGGATGCTGGGATCGAGTCCCGCATCGGGCCCCCTGCTGCGTGGGAAGCCTGCTTCTCCCTCTCCCACTCCCCCTGCTTGTGTTCCCTCTCTCGCTGTGTCTCTCTCTGTCAAATAAATAAATAAAATCTTTTAAAAAAAATAGTAAATAACACAAAAAGAAATCTGCTCATTTTCAGTTATCAATCTAAGCACAAAAGAGTGAATTAGCAATATTACATGTACAGAAAAGGCTGCCACAGAGCAGGTCATCAAAACTGTTGGATAGGATTATGCCTGTTATGAAATACTGATAACTGCTGTAGGAAGAAATAACCGTTATTCTGACTCAGTCCACTAGGAGGCCAGGACAGTTATGTTTTTCTTTTAATTGTATTCTTTTTTTTTTTAATTAAACGAGACAAAAATCAGCCCAACTTGAAATCAGTGAAGTGTCACATTTATGAGCTTTAGCAACACCAATAGAAAAATATAAATTTTTTCATTAAATGCAACGTGGCAGCTTTTTTTTATCCTCAACAACTTTAGGACAGAGAGAAGAGGGGTAATGGGGCTGTAAATAACCAGAGACTTCATCTGTTAATTCAGAATTGACTGGCTCCTACAAGTGCCAAAAATACATAAACTATGGTTACTACCTTTCTTGAGACCATAAAAGTATGACAAAGCCTAAAAAGTACAGGCTTTGTGGCATGGAATATGTGAGATTTTTAAACTTTTGTACGTGATTCTGCCTGCAAAAGTAATGAAAGCATTGAGAGAGCTTTTATCGCTACCACTAATCACCAGCAGGACAGCATATAAGCAAAAAATATGCCTACTGCTCATTTTTCCATTAAGAGTCAGAATGAGGAGCTAGGATCCCCAAGGGGAAGGTTCCTATCAACTCTATTCTCGCATATGCTGAGCTGAAAGATGTGCCAGATGTCAGAATAACTGACTGAAATACCCTGCAAATAACAAAGTGGCAAAACATTGTCAGAGGGGAAAAGGTTTCCATGTTTATCTTAAAAAGTAAGGAAAGTCTCCTGAATATAATAAGATCACAAACTATAAGAACTTGAACTTAAACAGTTGTACTTCTTTCAAGTACTTTTGAATGCTTATCCTCTATCATATATTACTAAGATTTCAAGAACTCCATAATATTTTTATCCCCAGTATAAATACTGGGATAATCCCTCCCAAAAACCATGAACCTAAGTTACTTTAATGAAACTCCACCCCTTTTATTAAAATCATAGTTCAATAAGCACTCAATGTACTAGTTAAAAACAGCATCGAAACTAAGTACTTCTTTCTGCTAACACTTTCTGAAACACTACCTTGTTTTTAAGAAAAGCAAGCTACATAATTACACTAGTTTCATATCAATATCATTTTGAAAAATTACAACCATCACAACATAGTAACAGGTTAAATTAAGTAGGCTAATAAAGACGAAATACATGTAAACAGAGATTTCTTTTTACATTTAAATAAGCACTGAATGGGTAAAAGTCTAAAACATTAAAATAGTTATTGCTTTTTGAACTTTTCGTGCTGGTCAATTACACATTTAATTGCTTTGTGCTGAAGATCAATGAAGTGACAATTACAACGTATACACAAAAGCTCTAACAATAAGCTGACATGTTTCTGTGGTGATGAACATTTAAACAAGATTTTGCCTGGACATCTTGACCTCTCAGAAGGTATGTAAACACCATATTATATACTATGGCTCCACCCATCAGGAAAGCCTGGTAAAAATTTCTACAATTATAGAACATTTAAAATATGTATCAAGCCACTGTTCATTTAACAAAAAGAGTCTCTTAGTAACACTAAGATACGGTTTGCTCAGCATGCCATCAAGACTGCACCAAACAGGCTCAGTCGTTAGGTGTCTGCCTTCGGCTCAGGTCATGATCCCAGGGTCCTGGGATTGAGCCCCACATCGGGATCCCTGCTTGTCAAGAAGCCTGCTTCTCCCTCTCCCACTCCTCCTGCTTGTGTTCCCTCTCTCGCTGTTTCTCTCTCTGTCAAATACATAAATAAAATCTTTAAAAAATAATAAATTAATTAAAAAAAAAAAAGACTGCACCAAACATATATGCTGTCATCTGGGGAAGACTGACAGAAACACTAATAAGGAACAGAAAATAAAGGCAGGTATTAATTATTTTAAACCATGAAAATAGCTACAAACAAGCATCAGTAGAGTGTCACACATTTCCCCCCTTTGCTCCCAAGGTAATCATTAAGAATTTGGACAAAAAAAAGTTTTGGTCCCAGGGCAAAGAAAACAGCTTTACAGAAAGCTTTGTTAAGCTACAGTGAAATATTTTTAATATTAATATTTTCTGCATTTAATCTATTTAAGATGGAAAGATTAAAACTATAAGATGTTCAAGCTATTAAAATTTGACAGAGAGAATATATTTTAGGATAAGATAAAATAAAAACACTATGATTGCCAGTTTATTTAACTAAGATGTTCACTGTATTCAAATTTATAAGAAACTTCCCATGATGTTAGACAAACAAAAATCCTCAAGATTGCAAGTAAATAAATACAGCAAGTAAATGAAACAAGTAAATAAAAGAACTGAACCATAAAAAGATTGCAAAGAATTTATATTAAAATTTTAAAACGGAATTCTAAATTTGGAAAAAAAGTATTTCTCGGTATACTACATCATATCAAAATAACTTAATGGACAGCCAGTAAAGACCTTTCCTTCTACTTCTTTTCCAATAATCTTTAGTTATCAATTTCACAGAAAAGAGATGGGAAATGACATTTGCCAAGCTCCTACCAGTTGTTTTATATGTGCTCACTGAACCTTCATGATAAATTAGAAGGTAAGTTGTATTATAAATGAGAAAGCTCACACCCCAAAAAGTTAAATAATCTGCCTACAGTCACCCTGTTCAAGGTTTGCCTGCACTCACAGTAAACACAGGTCTGTCAGCTTTCAAAGCCTGTGCTTTCCACCTCCTCACACAACAGAAATAAGACACCAAAGACAAACTGACATGGAAATAGGGAGGTGGGGGAGAATGCTTAAAACATATTTAAGACAAACCTCTAATTTAGTAAAAGAAATAAAGCAAAATACATAAAAGCTTCTTTTACTAGAACATTAATTTTCAATCCCATAAGAGCAAACTCATGCTGAGGTCAAATCCTCAGTAGTCCCGTAAGACACTTAATACAAAAGAAGTCAATACCTTACTATTGGTTTCATAAAACACCCAAGCATAAACTCCAATAAAGACACAACAAAACAGAGATTAGGGTTTTTATCACATTACTAGAGCAAAATGTACAAAATACTAAAGTGTAGAATATAATAGAAAATACTGCCACATGATTTAGATGTAGCGTCACATCGCTTATATGGCAAACAGTACATTCACACAAAAAGCACTAGGAATTCCAAAATACTACATAAACCTTAGGGCTATCTGCCCTCACTCCATTATCTGAGTTGGGCCCATCTCTCCCTGATTTCCACATTCCCTCCAGCTCTCAATAAAAGCTGCTTTGGGTGGATAGGTGTGCACGCATGTGTATTTTACAGTTTTCCACTGAAAACCAATAAATTGGCAGTTTAGTTTTACCTATCAGCTTCAATTTGGGTAATGTGAGCCCATCACCAAGAAATAAATACCCTTTCGTTCCTTCCTATTTTTAAATAATGACAGGATACTGTTTAGCTCTGTATGTCTATTAAATACTTGTGGATTTACCACCCAACTTAAAGGAACATCATCACAACCACTGCGGCACCCATGTGGCCCTCCCAACTGCACCAAACTTCCATACCAAAGTGGCCAAATGTAACCACTAATTTGAACTGCCATCTTTGTCATTTATTTACTTTTATTTTTGATTGTGGTAACATACACAGAACATAAAGTTTACCATTTTGAACATTTTTAAATGTACAGTTCTAGAGCATTAAATACATTCATTCACATTGTTCTGCCATCACCATCACCATCCATCCCCAGAACTTTTTCACATTCTCCAACTGAAACTCTGCACCCATTATAACAATGACTCCTCATTCCTTCCTGCTCCTACCCCCAGCCCCTAGCACTTACCATCCTATTTCTGTCTCAATGAATTTGACCATTCTAGGGACCTCATATAAGTGGCATCACAGTATTTACCTTGTTGTGTCAGCCTTACCTCACTCAGCATAATGCTCTCAAGGCTCACCCATGTTGCAGCATGTGTCAGAAGATTTCTTTACTTTTTAAGGTGAAATAATATTCCATTGTAGATGCAAACTACATTTTGTTTATCTATTAATCCATTGGTGGATACTTAGGTTGTTTTCACCTTTTGGCCATTATAAATAATGCTGCCAGGAAAATAAGCATAGAAAGGTCTGTGAAGGAAAGAGAGGAAGACGGCGGTGGAGAAGGAGGACCCTAGGCTCACTGGTTACCAGAGGGCAGGTGGGCGAGAGGACGGGGGAAATAGGTGATGGGGGTGAAGGAGTGCACTTGCGATGAGCACCAGGAGGTATATGCAAGTGCTTCACTGTGTTGTACACCTGAAACTAACATTACTCTGTATGTTAACTGGAATTTGAATAAAAACTTTCATAAATAAATAAAGGAATATCTGTGGAGTTCTTGCTTTCAATTCTTTTGTGTATATACCCAGAAGTGGAATTGCTGGATCATATATAGTAGTTCTATGTTAATTTTTTGAGCAACCACCATGCTGTTTTCCGCAGCATCCACACAATCTTACATGCCCACCAACAGTGTACAAGAGTCCCGTTCTCTCTACATCCTCACCATGACTTGTTATTGTTTTCGGGGTTTTGGCAGTTGTTAGCAGCCATCCTAGTGGGTGTGAAGAAGTACCTCACTGCGGTTTTGATTTACGTTTCCCCAAAGACTAGTGCTGCTGAGGTCTTTCATGTGCTTATTGGTCACACGTATGTTTTCTTTGGAGACATGTCTATTCCAGTCCTCTGTTCCTTTTTTATTTGATAGAACAGGTACCATCACCATGTTCTTCAAAATTGCTTTGGCTATTCTTGGCTCTCTGTTCCTCCATAAGAATTTTACTATCTGCTTATTACATTCTTTAAGATAATTTGCTGGAACTCTTTTTAGAATTGCACAAACTCTAAAAAATAATTTGAGAACTGTTATTTTTACCATATAAAGAAAGTCATAAACACAGAATAACCTATCCATTTGTTTAAGTCTCCTGTAACATCCTTCAATGAGATTTTTTGTTTCCATATATTATTTCCATAAAGATTCTGCATATCATTTGTCTAATTTATTTCAAAATACCTTAAGGCTATCTTGCTACTATAAAAATATTTTTAATTAGATTTTCTTTGTTGTTATTTGATTTTTCTATATTAATTTTCTATTTTAATCTATATTAATTTTTTCTATGTTAATCTTTTTTTTTAAAGATTTTATTTATTTATTTGAGAGAGAGAATGAGATAGAGAGAGAGAGACCATGAGAGGGGGGAGGGTCCGAGGGAGAAGCAGACTCACTGCTGAGCAGGGAGCCCGATGCGGGACTCGATCCCGGGACTCCAGGATCATGACCTGAGCCGAAGGCAGTCGCTCAACCAACTGAGCCACCCAGGCACCCTTTCTATGTTTATCTTATATCCAGGTTCCTTGCTAAATTTTTTTTTACTTGAATAATTTATCTTTAGATTCTATGGGATTTTTCAATAGACAATATCATCTAACAAATAAAATAATGACTATTTTATTTGTTCCTTTCAAGTGTTCCTTTTCTTGTCTAAATTGTACTACTAGTAACTCCATTACAGTGTTATTAGAAATAAAGGATTTAAGACGGCATCCCAATTTTAAAGTAAATACTATTTACATTTTTACCATTAAGTACAATGTCAGTTACAGACTTAGAGTAGATATCCATTATCAAGTTAAGAAAGCTCACTCAAGTTCTTAGTTTGCTTTTTAATCATGAATGGTTACTGATTTTGCTAAATGTGTTTTGTGTCTCTTTGGAGGTGCTCGCTTGACTTTTTTTTTCCTCATTTACTTTCCTAATATGAATTACAGCCATTGATTTTCTAATGTGAAACCAATCTTACATACCTGAAATAAAATTTTCCTTGATGATGATTTTTTGCATACATGGCTGAATTCAGCTTAATATTTTCTGATTCACAAGTATTCGCAAATAAGAATGGCCTATAATGATCCTTTCTTATACTGTCCTTGTCTACTTTCAGTATCGAGATTATATTAGTCCCATAAAACTGTGAGTGTTCGTTCCATCTTCAAATCTCTGAACAAATTTGTATGAAACTGAAGTCATCTAGGGGCGCCTGAGTGGCTCAGTCGTTAAGCATCTGCCTTCAGCTCAGGTCATGATCCCAGGGTCCTGGGATCGAGCACCACATCGGGCTCCCTGCTCAGCGGGAAGCCTGCTTCTCCCTCTCCCACTCCCCCTGCTTGTGTTCCCTCTCTCGCTGTCTCTCTCTCTGTCAAAAAATAAATTTAAAAATCTTAAAAAAAAAAAAGAAACTGAAGTCACCTATTCTTTGAAGTCTGGTAAAAATATCTTGCAAACTGTCTGGACTTGATTTTTTTTAAATCTAATGACTATAGAACTTTCATTTCTGGCAATATTGAGAAGAAGATATCCTTAATTCCCTCCGCCAAAAAATGTCTAAAATGCTAGATCAAATATTTTTAAATCTCCCTGAAATCTTCTCTTTGTCTATTTATTCTGAGCAATACATTGAGTTCGGTACCTCTCACAGTGTTGGCTTTTCCCAATGTCAGGTCATCTTCTGAGTCCCTACTCATCCTTATATTTAAGAGTTTTTGTCCCTCCCAGTTCTCTTTATCACCTCCTGACTCTGGTGACGGTAGAACTAGTAAGTGAATCTAGAAAATAGATCTAGATAGGCAGGATCTGATTCTGAGTGACGTGTCTTGGTAGCTTGTATCCTGGTGGACACTTTTGAGTATTTACCAGACGCTCTACCACCAGAACCCCCATTTTCTATGTCGTCTACAGTATTACTGCTGCTTGCTAACTGCAGCTCCCCTCTGAGTACCCTGATCCTTTCTGTTCCTCACATCCTTTACCAGCAGAGCCAGATGGTTTTAATTTTTGTTAAGACCAGGTCAAACAAAAATGTGAAAAACAGGGCGCCTGGGTGGCTCAGTTGGTTAAGCAACTGCCTTCAGCTCAGGTCATGATCCTGGAGTCCCGGGATCGAGTCCCACATCAGGCTCCCTGCTCTGCGGGGAGTCTGCTTCTCCCTCTGACCCTCTTCCCTCTCGTGCTCTCTATCTCTCATTCTCTCTCTCTCAAATAAATAATAAAATAAAATCTTTTAAAAAAATGTGAAAAACACAGATATACTTAGGTAACTGGAAATGCTAAAATCAATTTGCTAATAGATGCAAAACTGGATAGTATCCTATGGGACAACATAATAAAATGTTTGGGGTTATCTTTTGTATAGAAAAGGAATCAATTCTATCAGACAGAATCATTTTCATTGCTCTTACTTTCCTACAAGTTAACTCTAATCCTAAAGAGATGTAAAATAGTCAAGTCAATAGAAAGTCAGCCAAAGATACACACCCCTACAAAATCGGATGACCACCACGGTCTACTACACAATGCCTAGGACTCCACTGACAGAACACCCGGGATCTCCTCTGCCCATTTCCAAGTCTTGGACAACTCTTCCTGGCACCAGAAAATTTATGTATGCAAAATAAATTATTAAAATAAAAAGGATATAAACTATATGTACACACTAATTATAATTACACAATACTCCAAACACAAATACTGACAGGTAATCTGGAATGATATAAAGTATAATGACAGATTAATTGGCTTTCTATGAAATTGTCTAAAATTAAAATATTAATGAAAAAGCAACAGAAGTCAAGATACATAGGACAATCAAACAAAATCATCAGCCTCATAAGTATGCTTCATGCAAGCCCAATATGACATAGGAAAAGTAAACATTAAGGATCCTACAATACAGATGCATTCAGGAAGGATGTGTACATTTGTAGAAACCATCTTGGAATCTTGAGGATTTCTGAACATTAGATTGAAAAAGATCTTCTTTGAACAGTAAGGCCATGAGAGGCCAAAACAGTTTACAAAGCTAAAGAGGAGAGGCCAAAAGAAAAGACTGGACCCCCATATTTGCTGACAAAATCAGAGACAATTCAAACAGAGACCACAAAATCTCCCAATCTGGAAAAAGACCCAAGAATGTCCCCAAATTAACAATTAGCAAATTAACACTGTATTCCAGATAAAGGGCCAGTAAAGTTAACAGGTAGAGAGAAAAGAGGAATCAGGGAGATTGGTTCAAGATGATGGATTATCATAGAAGACAGGAAAAATATATAATAATCAATCAATCAATTAATCCGCACCATCCCTAGCAGCTGTAATAATACCAAGCATACAATAAATGGCCAACAGGAATTAACTGAATGAACTATGCTAGAAGACAAGACTGCCATCAGTAGACTAATAATGTTAAGAAATCCCTAAATGATAGAAAGTAGATGGGATCAAATCTATAGAGAAATTATAGTCTTAAAAAAAAGGGGGAAATAAGAAAAGAGCAGTGATTCTAAGAGCTATAAGCTTCTAGTCAAAAAATCCAAAAATTATAGATAAATATAGAAAAGATCAGAACACAATAAAATATTTAAGATAATAGATAAGAGTAATATTCTTATATAAATTGCCTTAGAATTGAATAATACAGAGAAAAATAATTTAGATTCATTCTTTTTAATCACCTCACAAAATTAACTACATAGATTAAAATACTAGATCTTTGTAAAAACTCACAGAAAAGGGTAGCTAAAATAAAAGAGACTACATTATTCATTCTTGACTTTGAGGGATGATAACACTTAACAAACTAAACCAATATCAAATTACTAAGAAAGAGTATAAGTTTAAAGTGTACAAAAGCTAGGATAAAATGAAACCAGGTTTTATTTAGGCCTGCTTATGTAACATTTATTGTCAGGCCTGAGTTTTCTCACACAATTAATTTAAAGGCAATTAAACAACACATGTCATAGTTAAATAGGACCAGGTCAAAAACATATATGGATTATGAATCTTGAATTATAGTAAATGAACTTTCTAAAACCAACTTTAATTACATATTTATATAAACCATTTTTAACTAAAATTTACTTAAAAGTATTACACATGAGGTTAAAATGACAAAATGATGCATAATGCTTTGAAACAACTTTTATGCTAATTTCTTGTCTTGGGATTTCCCAGCAGTTGTTAAATACTGAACCCCAACTCCTAGGAGGTAAAGGCCTGTGCAGTAACTCTCTACCCAGAACTAAGGCTGACAGTACAGTCTTCCCCTATCAGTGGGCAAAGGGTGTGAGTGTGTGTGTATGTGTCTGTGTGTCTGTGTTAAACAAGGAGGCCCTTTTGCTGAAGGTTTTCAGAGGGGCCTCAGTTCCATCTCCTTGCCTCTATGCGCCTATGATCCTCTGTCACCATATAACCACCTCGCTGTCCTGACCAACGCAGCCAGGGCATCACCTACTCACTATTCATGTTTTTGGTGCCTTTTCAGTTTTGTCTTTGGAGATCTTCTTGCTTTCCTGGAACTTATCTATGCATTTAATCATACAGGGATTTGGTTATACAATTAAATTTTTGACTTGGTTCTATTTAACAATGATAGATGCTATTTAACTTCCTTTAAACTAACTATGTAAGAAAACTCATGAGTTGGGGCGCCTGGGTGGCTCAGTCGTTAAGCATCTGCCTTCGGCTCAGGTCATGATCGCAGGGTTCTGGGATCGAGCCCCGCATCGGGCTCCCTGCTCAGCGGAAAGCCGGCTTCTCCCTCTCCCACTCCCCCTGTTTGTGTTCCCTCTCTCACTGTGTCTCTCTGTCAAACAAATAAGTAAAATCTTTAAAAAAAAATTCATGAGTTGGCATCAAACATCATATAAGCAGACCTAAACAAAGCCTTATGTATAAAATATATAGACTAAATTTTCTCTATGTATTACATCTTACAGTATTTTTTTAAACTCTAACGTCTCAAACTTTTAAAACTATTTCTTATAACCTTCATATTTTATTTCTACATATTGAAGTAAGAGAAGATTTCAAGCAGTTATTTGCAAATGTTCCTCAATAAATAACACTCCAGGCCCAAGTTGTCTATTTTTAATACATAAAAAGCCAAATTAGATAAAATTATTATTCAATTTTCTCTGGTTAGCATTAATTTTGAAGCTCCAGGGCCATCTTAATGTGCAGTACAGAATTTTTAATGAGGCAAATACCTTCACCACAACCCGGTGAGGATTTACTGGGTGGGTCTGCAGAATCATGATTTGCCTCATTATTAGTTGCATGTTCTCTATCCACATTGCACTTAAACCTCAGTGCCCCTTAGATTCATGGTATTTAAACAATCATTCATTGTAGCACTAAATGACTAAGAATTTTTAAAAAAGAAAACACACAATGCTCAAAACCACTACTGTGGCTTGTGGGGTTCACCTGAGTGATCAATCAGTGGAGTACTGCAACCATGAGCATGCTCCCTGAATCTCCACTAAAACCTGGCAATCTCACCAAATACACATTCACAAGCTCTCAAGATATTTTCTTTTAAGGAAAAAGTATACATTTATTGATTTTTTAAAAATAGAAATAGTATGAGATCTCTTTTTAGAATTGCACTGCAGGAACCCTTCTCTAATCTTGAGAAGGTTTGAGAACTATTTGATTAGTAAATACTAACACAGGGAAAACACACTCTTCGGAGTCTATTACGAGCTTTGCCATGGACCATGTCCTGGAAGTTTCCCAAGAAACCTGGGCTTCAAGACATTATCTATAAGAAATGTGCACTATAACTTGCCTTGGTTACTTCTCAGATATTTAACAAATCAAATGAAATATATGAAAGCAGTTTAAAAACAATAAAATACGAAGCAGGCATGAAACTTCAATAATACCTGGCTGCAGGGAAAAAAGAGGCTAGTGCCTATTCTATGTGAGAATCAGATTTGGCATAGAAGACATTAGGTTAACAATATTAACACTATTTTCAAAGTTTAACTTTTCATCAATTTCTATCACAAGTAAACACTAGCACCTGTCTTCCTGCCTCTCAGGCACTCCAACCCAGGAGGCATGCTAGTCCTCCACTGACAGGCCAGGCAGAGAAGGAAACTGGGAATGGAGCACTATGGACAGAGGAAAGCTCCACTGCTGAACACGTGGCCCTTGAAGGGCATGGCCAGGAGAAGGAAGACCTCACACCCTGGCAGGTGGTCAACATCCTGCCAGGCAGGCTACAGTCAGGCTGAGCTCTAGCACAACAAGAGAGCTAGAACTACCAGTCTCACCCAACAGGCAAACACGGTGGTGACTGTGGGGCTCATTCCTAACAGCCAGCTAAAGAACCAGGATGGGGTGGGGGAGATACGGTTTTGTAAACCAAGCCAAGGATGGTAAAGATCCTGTAAAGACTCACTTCATTAGTGAAGAGCCTCATTATAATTTAACCTGGAGGTTCTGGACTAAAAGCCTAAGCTGTACTAAAACAATGCAAACTCTCATGTCTTCATTTGTGTTGAGGTTCTAAAATGATTCTAAAAATAACACACCCTGAAAGATAACCATGCAGGAACCCATAACCAGCCCCCTCCAGAAAGGGGAGCATTGATGCATTTTTAGATCCTTCCTCTGACAAACCAATGGAACCTAAGACCTACTCAGCTTTTATGCTTTATTTTTCCTGTACAAAAGCTTTGTCTGCAGTAGGCTAAGTATATATATTTGGGAATACCATGGTAAATAAGAGAAAAAGACACACCTACAAACAATCACAATAGAATTACAATCCCTAACTGCAGGGGGAAGAAGCAGGTCACCACAAAGGAGGCCCACCGGAAAGACTTAAGGAGCACCAGGAGGTAGCACTAAAAGACAGATTCCACTGGGAAGTG
Organism: Eumetopias jubatus; assembly: GCF_037043125.1. NCBI lineage: Eukaryota > Metazoa > Chordata > Mammalia > Carnivora > Otariidae > Eumetopias > Eumetopias jubatus. Next base: position 342,045 of record NW_028274842.1, on the reverse strand, counting down.
AGTAGAGGGCTTCCTGGCAGAACAGCACATGAAGACAGGAGGCCATGAAAGCACCTGGAAAGTCCTGGGCAAGGTGAGGAGCTCAGGGGGATACAGCTTGGGGAATAGGGGAGCCTCCTGAAAAATGTGGCCGAAATGACAGATGGAAGCCAAATTTCCAGAGTTGTAGATATAACGTTACAGATTTTAGACTTCATTTTGTTGGCAGTTAAAAACTATCAAAAGATTTTATGGAGGTAAGTTACACAATATCATTAAGAAAACAATGCTGGAAGGCAGTGTGGAGAGTACATTGTATAGGAAGGAAACTGGAAGCAGAAAAAACAGTAGGACAGTGGTTTAAATAAATCCAAGCAAAAAATGATGAAGCCTGAACTAAGGTAACAGCAAAAAGAAAAGAGGAACATTCAGAACACTTATTCAGAAGTTATTCATAGTAGTGAATCCAGTACTTTTAAGCTATCTAATGCACTAAGTTCTTATTACAAGGTAAGGTACTTTATTACATCTCTTCTAAAAAGAATAAATCAGAAGTATAATTTAATTCTGGGCATTTAAGAAGGAAACAAAAGTCATCATGAGATCAGACAAATCTTTATGATAACTCAAAAAAGCTTTAAAAAATTTTAAGCCCTTCCCACGCCTGTTTTAAAAAAAAAAAATCCCACGCTTATAATAAAAATTAATACTCATTAATTAATGTGTAAAGAGAAACATTAAATATCAAGTAATCCCAACTAAAATATGAAAGTATACAAGTATTTAAATCTAGCATTCTGAACAACTTCAAATTTCTTCTTTGTGTTCTAAAAAAAAGATAACAGGAAATGTTTTCTAAGAACTGGTCATTTCAGTACTTAATTCTAACTTTTTCTTCTGTTGATATAGCCTTATTTTTTCAGTTTTTGCCTGCTAATCTTATTTTTAATAACTAAAAGAACATACATTCATACATATACTTCTGACAATTCAGTGCTTTAAAATTCAATCATTCTAGAACAGTAAGAACTTGTCTTTTTTAGATAAGAACTTCCTTTGCTTACCAGATGTGCAAACCAGTAACTTTGTAAGTAATGAAACTGCTAATAACTTCAGTTTTTAAAAAAAGTAGGTATATCACAACCTAAAATATTCCCTAATGTCAAAACTATCAGGGGCGCCTAGGTGGCTCAGTCGTTAAGCGTCTGCCTTCGGCTCAGATCACGATCCCAGGGTCCTGGGATCGAGCCCCGCATCGGGCTCCCTGCTCACTGGGAAGCCTCCTTCTTCCTCTCCCTCTCCCACTCCCCCTGCTTGTGTTCCTGCTCTCGCTGTCTCTCTCTCTCTGTCAAATAAATAAAATCTTTAAAAAAAAAAACTATCAAACAATCCAATCGCCTTTGATTTATCTGCTTACGCAACATTTATTTCCCATACAAATGGGCCAAATAAATGGGTTGGTAAAGTAATATACCAAGTTTCAACTATACACTGGCAAACATTTCATAGAGATCAGAAGATTAACACTGTACCATGCTGAATAAATTATTTTATAGACAAATAAATATGTTTAAATGCCAAACAGATTTTAACAGCCCAAACTCCAGCCGTCCTGTGGACCTGTGGGCATGTGCCATAACGTGCCATAACCAGGTAAGCAGCTCTCTAGTCAGCATGAAATTAGACATTAATTTTACTTTCAAATAAAGTTTATTCCAGCCAAGGGTAGATAGTTTTCAAGTCCCCCCCCAAGAAAAGTTTTGGAAAAGAGACTCTAATCGACAATGATTATTTCCATAATATTGTTTCATGAATGTTGGAAGTAGTAGGGCCAATTTAATTACGAGTATAATTACTTTAAAATCTGAACCTATTTTTTATTTCCTCCATACTAAAACTCTTCATTCAACAAGGAGCCCAAAATTGTGAGACTTTTAGTTAATACTTTAATCATCATATAAAATAAAGTTTGAAGTCTAGTTACCTATTAAACATAATACCTATATTTTTAGAACTTATACTGTTACAATATAAGGCAGTTCCTATTTCAAAAAGTAAATAAATAAAGCTATGTTGACACCACAATAGTATCTTATATGTAGCTTTGCTATCATATGTAAAAAATAATCCTACACAAATCTTCCTGATGTTTCATATCAACTTCCACACAGCCAATATATTTAAGCACCTACTAAGAGTGGCTGCTCTTACTGCATCTCATATGGTAGGTGAGACAAACAAGACCCTCAGCAACTCCACACCGAGATAAGTACTGCCAGCCCATTTTACAGATGCAGACACTAAGAAACATGCCTGAAGTCCCACGTCAGTAAGGAGAAGAGTCAGGATTTAAGTCAGTCTAAATGCCAAAGCTCACAATTTGTCCACTATACTATTATGCAAATAAAGAGAAAATTTGGCCTTAGAGTAGAAATCTCTCATTTTCTGATAGGACAGAAAGATGAAAGTGCTATATATTGGTCCAATTCAACACTCATACCATCTCAAAGTATATGGGTATACCAGTGATAACTTTTAGAAACACAGCTGCTATTTAACAGTAACAGTTACTGTTACTGAAATTATAATTTAGTTCCCTCCAATATGCCGTTATACTAAGAACAGTGACAAAATTAAGATCATTTCATGAAGTAAATGATTTTTAGTTCAAAATCTTTATAAACTCAAATAATTTTAAATGAAACAAATGTATTCTTTTCCTCAAAGTAGTACTTTTATACATCTTTCTCTGAGATCCCATATGCCAAGCTTCAATAAATCATTATAACCACGCCTTTTACAGTAGATTAACAATTCCGAAAAGAACCCTGAGCATAACAACACTACCAGAATCAAACGTTTTAAAAATAATCATCTTTATCCATGTTGTTTCTATGGAAAACAGGGAGTGCTCCCAAGTGGGGGAGGGCAGAGGAATTCTATTAATAAATTACCGAATGATTTTTTTTTTCTTGAAGGTGTTGGGAAAATCAAATTAACACATAACAATAGTTAGTGAGATATGACTCCATTTTCTGTAATAAACACCAAGATCAAAACGCACCCAAGGTAAATTTCCTTGCAAGTTCCCCAGCAGGAGTTTTCCTTTTTGTATGCGATTTCCTCTCACCCACAAAAACCAGGCCAAATACGCGCATGTGCCGCTAACACTAAGCAGCACTTCCTTATTCACTCATGTCCAACAATTTATGGATGATCAGTGGCAAAAACGAGCAAAAATAATGAAAGAATGCCATGAAAGCTCCCTGAGACCAAGCTGGACTTCCTACTCATTTCTGTGTCTCTTTCACATGGAGGCCTGATACAAATTAGCCACTGGGGGAAAAAGTCATCTGGTCATAAAATACAGTACAAGGTCACTTTTATGTAAGTTTGCCAAAAGGGACATAAACCAGGACAATTTCACACTGTGACACAGGATAGAAACATATTCAAACAATCTCTGTTCCTCCTCCATTGTGCTGTCACAGTGCTCAGCTTTATAGGCCTTCCCGGCACCGGCACCGGGCTCTTCGCTTCCACCTGGTCAGTCTAATTAATTAAGAAAGGAAGTTACCTCAAATTCTGTACTTTTTGCTTTTATTATCAAGCACTTCGTTTGAAGTTATAGGAGTTAACCTCTTAATCCTACAGACCGTGTGCTATGTTCTGGACATTTGGGGATGTCTGGATATAGCTGGATAATTGGTCAGGATGTTGCTGTCGCTTATGTTAAATTTTATGCCAAGGCTTCAAATCAAAGATAGGCACTAAGGTGAGGCACAATATAAAGTTACTCCCAGAAACATCTTTGGTTTGCGAATTAATCTGTCACTGATTATATTTTTTTCACTTTCATTAAATTGTTGAATTTTTACTTCGTAACATCTGAACTCAAAGTAAGATGTTAAAATATAATATGAAATAAATATATTCCTAACCCTTATTTCAACCCTGGCCAGAGGTTAGACCCTCAGAGTTCACGATGCAATCAGCAAACATCTTCTGACATAATCCCACATAATCCAGAGGCCTCCCCGAGGCAGAATGGGAAGAGAAAACCACACAGCTGATCTGAGGTGTGACAGGAACAGCAGTGCTGTCGGCCCCAATACCCTTGTACTCTGGTATATGACTGAGTGACCAAGACAAAAACTGCAGAGAAAGGATCTCCACCACAACACACAACACTCAGCAGATGCAACCGTTTTTATCAGAACTGAAACAAACATTAAGATGCAAGCATAGGATCAGGTTCAAACACACATGAACAAATACAATGCTTGACACAATACATAAAGGTGACTAATAATATAAATTTGATAAACATTTAAGTGCTAATAATAAGTTAGAGTTCTAAGATAAAAGTTACCTTCTTACTAAAAAAATGTTTTGCTTTATCCAAACCATTTACATTCTCCTACCCTTGAGAATATAAAGAATGGGAATAGTGAGGAGATGGTCCTAATAAAATAGAAACATGCACCATGGTAAGGAGAGAGAAGAAAGGCTCATTTACGGCCCTTAAAAGGGCATGGTCAACCCCCCAGGCCTAAAATGTCCTGTTTGAATTAACATAGTGGTTTAATTAAAAACTAAGTAGAGAATTCTGCTTAATTTGATTTTCAATTCAAGCTCTGCATCCGCCCGTGGCCAGTGGCCAATTTCCGCGTCTCGGCACAATATGCAAGGGGCTGTTTTAAAATCGATTGCCCAGGGGAATCAATGGGAGTATGGTGGAGCCATATGCCATTTAGGGACTCCACCAGACTTAGACATAGTAAAACAGCACCAGGAGGGTGGCCAAAGGAATAAAAAAGAAATTTAACTTAACCATATTTCAAGTTTGTCATTACTCAAATCATTGTGCGGAATCTACCAATTAGAAGTGTTTTCTAAGCCCTCTTCAATATCCCTTCAGACTAGATGTGTCTAATGCCAATGAGCAAAAAGCTTTAAAGGATATACACAAAGGAATATCCTTGCTAGCCAGCTGTGTTAAAAGTCAATGTCTGTGATACATTCGCTTCAGTGAGGCAGCAGTACAAGTCTGGGATACAGTCTACCACACCGTGTAAAGAACTACAGATCTTAACAAACACGATGTAAAACCTGCACAAGTCAACTCCTAGGATCGTGTATTAGAGAAAGGCCTAACAATGAAAGGCTCAAACATAGTTTACACATTTAAGACTTAACCATGCAATGCTAATAACCCCTGCAACTGTCACGTAATTGATTTTAAAACTGAAAAATATGAATATTTAAAATAATATGTCACAATTACCTCAATTTTAAAGCTTTCCAAACAATTCTAATAGGGTCTAGAATGCACCTTATCTTCAAGCAGGTTTGATTTTGCTTCAGTCCATGTCATTTCAAAATGGGAAAAATAATTTGTAACCTTAAAATTGCCCAAGATAATATGTGAATAATTAAGAACTGACTGTACTGTACTCCGTTGCTTTCTGATGGCCCCATAGAACACTTACTGGTGAAATGCATTAAGCTCTAGAATGACAGCACTAATAGCTGCCATACCCTGGGCTGTGTGTTCTACATGAATAATCTCCTCTCGTTTAATCCTTAAATAATACAGTAAGGTAACAATCATTACTATACTCATTTTACAGAAAGAGAACGTGAGGTCCAGATGAAAAACTGGCCCAGGCTGTGAGACTCAAAGGGCAGATTTCCTCACCTTAGCACCCTCACCCTCCATCTCTCTGCCACAGGCCCCTCAGTGCAAAAAGAGCAGAATCATTCTGCCTCTTCTGCCTCCAGGCTACAGCCCCATTTTCCCTTCCCTCCTCTAATAGTTTTAAAGACCAAGTTCTTTCATTTGGTTCCTACAACGCCCAATCATTGTCCAGAGATGGAAGTTGGACAAATGGTAACCAACCATCCTGAGCTCTGTCTCCTTGCCCTCCTTTAGATCCTTCGCTGAGCTGGGGAATCACCTGGACTGGTCATGTCGACTGTACCCTACAGTCATCCAGCACATCAGTCCCCTCTGAGATCACGAAATGGGGCTGGTGATGTTGAGGGATTCTGAGGAGACTAACAAAGATGTGCTTAGAAAAGAATAGTCTTTTAAGTGCGTATAGAGAGACTAGACGTAAAAAACTTAGAGGAAAGAATGCTCTACAGTGGTAGGTATGAAATATCTTCAAGTACCTTCTTGTGTCCTTCCTCAAGCTGCTTCTCCCCTTGGACCTTAGTCTACAAGGGGGAACAAGAGAACAGTGACATGTCACTGGGGTTTTTGTCAGTTTTTTTTTTATTCTAGAGATGGTAATTCTACTCCAGTAAATGTAGCCAAGTCCCTCTTCTAGTTGGTTAGTTCACAACAAGGGAGGAAGACAATTTGGAGACAAGAGGTCTGTCCACATTACACACTGTTTTTTAAAATAACCTATTTAACTAAAAACTAGAATTTTATAAAGAGTATAAATTAGGTAGAGAAGCGTATACTACCAAATATGAAATTACACTTAACACTGAGCTTTACCAATTGTTTTTGTACTTGGCAAGATTACACACAAGGCAGAGATAGGACAAAAGAACAATCTGCATATTTAACGCAAACATCAGCACAACAATGTTGGGGACCTATGCTGCAACGCTGTTTAGCAGGACAAGGTGCGTGACCGATTCAGTATGGTGGTGTCTCCACATGTACTCCTTCCCTTAGTGACATATGTTTAAACTCTGACATGTGCATTTATCTCCATACTCAAATAAAACAGTAGATGCAAAAATCTTTTTCAAAATTCTGTTGCCAACTCCATTATCCATAGATAATGGAGCACAAAATCCAAACTAACTGGCAGAGGATTCAAGGCCTCCAGGATGTGACCTCAGCAAGATTCCACGCACCCTGATCTCTCACCAATTCTCCGTTCTGTAGCTAAGGGTCAGCCATTCCCGCAACCCAGTCAGAACCCATGCCTTCCCCCAATTCCCTAGGCAAATCAAGCTCTTCACTCCGCAGTGCCCCCCACCGCAGCGGTGTGAAAGTCCATCACACTGCGTCCTGGCAGACTCTTCTTTCTCCTTCCGCCTACCCCTGGGAGGCAGAAGCCCTGACTTCATTTCTGTCCCCAGCAAGGTCCTACAGTAGCATAATAATTACTTTCTAGTAGGTGCTTAGTAAAACTCTGTTGAATGAATGAATATCCATCAAAAGCTTTGGCTCTAAAATTATACAGAAATCGCTTTCTCAAGTGTCTCCTATGCTCTCACTTCTTCTTGATGTTCTTTCCAGCCCTCTTTAACACAGTATTTTACATTCCATTCTTCTAGAAACTCTGTCTTCTGGCTCCCAGAAAACCACACTTCTCTTGCTCCCCTGCCTTCTGGCACGACCTGCTCAGCAGTCCCCTCCGCTTCCTCCCCCCGCAGCAGGCCGTGTAGCCCTCTTCTCTGCTCCAGCCTCACTTGTCCTCGGCCACCTCATCCCCTTGGGCGGCCCCAGTACACTCCACAGTGTTGACGTGTGAAGATCACAACCACTTTGGGGTGGTTAAAAGTGACCCTAGGTTTTAGTACCAGTTCTGGAATTGTACATATATGGCCCTTAGACAATTTAATAATATTTAATATATTTGGACCTCAGTTTTCTCCTTACAAAAGGAAGGTTTGTATTAAATCCCATTCAGCAAAACTCCTATAATTTCTTCAAGAAGTCATAAACACTCAAAGAGCTTTTTAAACTGAAACTACACAATTCTTTCACATTATACAGATGACTTAAATAATTCAAATACATCATGATAAAAAACAATTCCAATACACCAAAGCCAGTTTTCCCAATGTCAGGGTTGACTACCAAATACAACCATCCATTCTGATCTCAGTACATTTACTATATATGAAATCAACGCTGAGTTTTTCAGCTTCAAACTATTCAAGTATGGAATAATATCTAGAAAGCAAAAAGGTGCATCCACTAAAACAATACTTTATCACCTCTGTGACTCTTTCCCAGCATCCTTCAACACACAGACCTAAAAAGTGCTGCACTTAAGGTTTAAAATCAGAAGACTTATCAAAATGTGAAACTAAACAATTTCATTCCTAAGTACCTACAAAAAGTTATATGAAATAAAAAGTCATATAAATTCACAGTTTATGGCTTCCCTTGCCAAATTTATGGAACTGGCATTATAGTATTATTCAACAATAACATACATAGGCATACTTTCACTTCATGTATCACAATATGAATAGAACTAACAACTAAAAAGGTGTAATGTGTCTATAAATAAACTGTAACCTAGAACTCATTTTTGCCAAAAAGTATTAACTACTTAAATCTTTGTATTATATTCCAAATGTTTATAGCAAAGACCTCCACAAGCTATAAACAGAAACATTGTTCATTTCACTTTAAAATGTTATATTCAAAGACAGATGAAGTTATTACCACTGGATACAGTCTGGACTGATTGTTTAAGATGCCCTTGCAAAGTCTCCTGTTTTGCTTACTTCTAACCTCCCACATTCACTAAGATCAGTAACTCACAGTATCTTGAGAATTTGACTATCTCCAGGGCATGTTTGATTTTATAAAATGCTATTCTTCTGAAAATACTAGATATAAAATAACTTTTACATCAAGATATGTTTTACTATTTTGAGAATTTCATGTCATGCTTTAAACTAAATGCGAGAGAGCCTAGGAAAGGAAGAATGGCTATTTTATCAGCTTTATTCTCTACAAACATTCCACCAAGTAAACATTCAAAGGCCAAAAGATGACTTCCTCCCTGTGGGCACACAAAATCATTCAATATGCACTATTATTAATAGTATTGTCAACATGATTAATATTAATAAGATATTATTACTAATTAAACTTTTGTATTTCAAATGGTAGCTCAAGCCTGCTTTTACTAGTTCAACATGAATGACGTATACTTCTTAATTTGACAAGTTTAATTCCAAAATATGATTCCCTTACCTTTTTCAGGCCAGCAAAACCTTCTGATTCCAGAAAGAAAAAGGCAAAGGGCATCAACACAAATAAACAAAGGTTGGAAAAGAGAGAAGCAAGATTCCACAAGCCTATAAGGAGATAGCAAAAAAAAGAATAAAGATTAGAGACAGGCCTTGTAAAAAAAAATTACTATGCTAAATTATGGTATTAGTCGAAGATCTATACTTTTTACTAATAAAAATAAACATAAACTTGAGGACAGTGGACTAACGAATCACCTAAACTTAGAAATGAGAAAACAATTACACATCCAAATTTCTGTAACTTTGTAACTTGTAACCTATTAGGAAAAGCCAATATAGAAACTAGAAATATTTTTCCTCATGTCCTAAAACAAATTCACTAAAGATATGACAAATGCAGAGATCCAAAGACACAGTCTCTTTAGACATGCTGGCAACTGAATATTTAAATTAGATCCACTAGCATTTACTGAGCACTTAATAAATGCCAGATACTCTACTAGACATTGTACATGCATAATATCATTTAACTTAAGCCTAGTAAAAACACTAAGGGTAATAATTAGCATCTATTGAGCCCTTCTGTGCCAAGCACTATCCTGAGTGATTTACCAATATTATACAAACTCACATACTCTTCATAGGAATCCCCCAACAAGACAGAGGAACAGGCTGGTTATATAACTTAGCCAAGGTTGCAGAGCCAGTGGCAGAACTTACTCCTGGGATTTTTAAAAACCACTATATCATAGAAGTTTAAGTAAGCAATTCTAAGTGGGAAGGAAAATGTAAGAGAGGCAGGCAAATTCATATTACCTTTTCCCTTTTTGACACATTCTGTACTCTTGTCAAACCACAATAAAAAGGTACTAAGATGACAATAAAAATAGATTTAGAAAAAGAAGACTAAGTCTGTCTTTGGGATTATGTTTGGCCAAACATCTTATACCTTTTATAGGTATAACACTCAAATTTAAAACAATTTTCAAAATAATGCCTACTTTTTTTTTAGATTTTTATTTATTTGAGAGAGAATGAGAGAGAGAGAGAGAGAGAGAGAGAGAACATGAGAGGGGGGAGGATCAGAGGGAGAAGTACACTTCCCACTGAGCAGGGAGCCCAACGTGGGACTCAATCCCAGGACTCCAGGACCATGACCTGAGCTGAAGGCAGTCGCTTAACCAACTGAGCCACCCAGGCGTGCCAAAATAATGCCTATAATACTTATAAAATCAAAAGTTAAAGATAAAATTATGCTAAGCATAAATTCAATCTATCACATGCACTTATCATTCAGTGCTTTGGAAAATGGGAAACCAACGTTCTTTCAACACCCTTATTTAGAAGGCACCGTTCCAAGCACAGGAGACACAGGAACAAACAAAACACAAAACCTTTGTTTTCACCAAAATATGCTATGAGGAATCTTTTCAGTTTTAGCCATTCTAACAAGTATAAAGTGGTATCTCCTTACTGTTTTAATTTACATTTCCCTAATCAATAAAGAATAACATGAACATCTTCATTAACTTATCTGCCACCCATGTATATCTTCTTTGGTGAAGAGTCTCTTCAAGTCTGTTGCCCATTGTTTCATTAGATTGTTTACTTATTGTTGAGTCTGTCAAGTTCTTTATATATGCTGAATACAAGTCCTTTATCAGGTATATAATTTGCAGATATTTTCTCCCCATCTGTAGATTGTCTTTTCATTTTTTTAACAAGTATCTTTCAAAGAACAAAATTTCTTCATTTTGACAAAGTCCAATTTACCAATTTTTTCTTTTACAGACCATCTTACCCAAGAAATTATATGGTCTAGCCCAGTAACACTGAGACTTTCTCCTATGGTTCCTTCTACAAGGGTTACAGTTTTAAGATTTACATTTAGATCTATGATCCCTCTGAGTCACTTTTGTATATGGTGCCAGGTATGGACTGAAGTTCATTTTTTTCCCTATGATTATCCAATTGCTCCAACACCATTTGTAGAAAAGAATACCCTTTTTCCACCAAATTGCCTTTGCACCTTCTTTGAAAGTAAATTGACAATATATGTGTAGATATATTCCTGGATCCTCTATTCCATCGAGTCGATCTATTTATCTTTATGCCAATACCACACCATCAATGATTACTAGGGCCTTAATATAGTCTTCGAGTTGGGTAGTAAGTCCTCCAATTTTGTTCTCTCTCAAAGTTGTTTTGACTATTCTAAGTCCTTTGAAGTCCTATCTGAATTTCAGATCAGCTTTTAAATTTCTACAAAAAAAAAAAAAAAGCCTGCTGGGATTTTGAATGAGGTTGCATTTAATTGGGAGACCCATCTGGGGAAAACTGACATCTTAACATTGTCTTCTTATCCATGAACATGGAATATCTCTCCATTTATTGTGGCATTCTTTAATTTTTGTCAGCAGTGTTTTATAGTTTATGGTATACAGGTCCCACACATCCCTAAGTATATCAGGTTTCTGATGCTACTGTACACAAGTGGGCTTGTTTTTTTTAATCAATATCCAATTATTCATTGCGAGAATACAGAAATGCAATTGAGTTTTGTATATTTACCGTGTATCCTGCAACCCTGCAAATTCATTTATTGGTTCTAATAGCTTTTTAATAACAGATTCCATCACAATTTCTATATAGACAACCCTATCATCTGTTAATAGAAACAGTTTCACTTTTTCCTTTCCAACCTCAATGTCCTTTATTTTCTAAAAATCACCAGAACAATGTTGAATAGAAGTGGTGAGAGGGGACATCCTTGCCTTATTTCTATTCGCAGGGAAAAGAGCATTCAGTCTTTATTAAGCATGATGTTATCTGTAGGGTTTTTACAGATGCTCTTTATTAGGATGAAGAAATTCCTTTTCATGCCTAGTTTGCTGATTTTATCAAGAATGGATGTTGAGGGTGCCTGGGTGGCTCAGTCGTTAAGCGTCTGCCTTCGGCTTAGGTCATGATCCCGGGATCTTGGGATAGAGTCCTGCATCGGGCTCCCTGCTCTGCGGGAGACCTGCTTCTCCCTCTCCCACTCGCCCTGCTTGTGTTCCTGCTCTTGCTATGTCTCTGTCAAATAAATAAATAAAATCTTTAAAAAAAAAAAAAAGAATGAATGTTGAATTTTTTTTCTGCTTTTTCTGCATGTATTGTGGTGACTTTTCCTTTTTAGGGTTTGAATATAGTAATTACATTCATTGATTTTTCAAAAGTCATACTGTATTATCCTTTTTATATATTGCTGTATTTGATTTGCTAAATTTTGTTTAGAATTTATGCATATATGTTCATGAGGGATATTAGTCTGTAATTTTCTTTTCATGTAATGTCTGTCTGGTTCTGGAATCAGGGTAATGCTAGGCACCATGAATTAGGAAGTGTTCCTTCATTTCTAATTTTCTAAAAGAGTCTGTGTAGAACTGGTATTGCTTCGTCCTTAAATATTTGATAGAATTGACAGTGAAGTCTTCTTGGCCTACAGTTTTATTTGTGAGAACATTTGTAACATTTTTACAATGTCTGAGAGACTTTAGTAGTTTTTGCCTTCCAAATTTTTCCATTTCTCTAAGGTGTTGTATTGGCATAAAGGTTTTCACAATGTGCACTAATTATCCTTTTAATACCTGTAGAATCCACATGTATCATATGACCTCACTGATATGAGGAATTCTTAATCTCAGGAAACAAACTGAGGCTTGCTGGAGTAGTGGGGGGGTGGGAGGGATGGGGTGGCTGGGTGATAGACATTGGGGAGGGTATGTGCTATGGTGAGCACTGTGAATTGTATAAGACTGTTGAATCACAGACCTGTACCCCTGAAACAAATAATACATTTTATGTTTTAAAAAAAAGAAGATAGTAGGAAGGGAGAAATGAAGGGGGGGAAATAGGTGGGGGAGACGAACCATGAGAGACTATGGACTCTGAGAAAGAAACTGAGGGTTCTAGAGGGGAGAGGGGTGGGGGGGATGGGTTAGCCTGGTGATGGGTATTAAAGAGGGCATGTACTGAATGGAGCACTGGGTGTTAAACGCACACAATGAATCATGGAACACTACATCAAAAACTAATGATGTAATGTATGGTGATTAACATAACATAATAATAAAAAAAAATACCTGTAGAATCCATAGTGATGTCATCTATTTCATTCCTGATATTGGTAATTGGTGTCTTCTCTTTTTTTTGCTAATCAACCTTGCTGCAGCTTTATCAATTTTATCGATCTCACTTTCTCTGTATTTTCTGTTTTCTATTTCACTGATTTCTCCCCTTATCCTTTTATTTCCAATTTTCCTTTTTTTTTAAGACTTATTTATTTATTTGAGAGAGCGCGAATGAGAAAGAGAGAGAGTACACGAGAGGGGGAGGGTTAGAGGGAGAAGCAGGCTCCTCACTGAGCAGGGAGCCCGATGCGGGACTCGATCCCGGGACTCCAGGATCATGACCTGAGCCGAAGGCAGCCACTTAACCAACTGAGCCACCCAGGCGCCCTCCAATTTTCTTAATTCGGTATTCATTTGTTCCCCTCTTCCTGTTTTCTTAAGGTGGAAATTGTGGGCACTGATTTGAGACCTTTTTTCTTTTCTAAAATAGACATTTTAGTGCTATAAATTTTTAAATGTTTTATTTTTGTTTTCATTAAGTTCAAAGAACTTCCAAACTTCCCTTCTCATTTCTTCTTTGACCTATTATTTAGTTACCAAATAATTGAGTGATTTTCTAAATATGTTTCTTTTACTGGTTTCCCATTTAATTTCATTAGAGAACCTATCTTGTATGACTTAAATTCTTCTAAAAGTACTGAGATTTATTTTATGGCACAGAATATGGTCTCTCTTGGTAAATGTGCCTACTGTACTAAAAGAATGTATATTCTACAACTGTTGGGCAGAGTGGTCTATAAATGCAAATTAGGCCAAATTAGTTAAGAATGTTATTCAAATCTTCTGTGTTGTCTTCTTAATTTGTTCTATCAATTAGTAAAAAGAAGATATTGATAAATCTGAATAGAACTGTGATTTTGACCATTAATCCTTTCATTTCTATTAAGTTTTTGCTTTATGTATTTAATAGCTACTTATTAGGTAGATACATGTTTATTATGTTTTGATGAATTTCGTCATTATGAAATGATCTTATTTATGCCTGGCAAAATCTATACCCTTTTCTAATAATAATAATATACCTACTCCAGCTTTCTTTTTATTAGAATTAGCATGGTATACCTTTTTTCTTCTATTGCTCTAAACCTATTTGTGTCTGTATATTTAAAATGGGTTTACTGTAGGCAGCATATACTTGAGTCCTTCCTTTTTATTCAGTCTGATAATCTCTGCCTTTTTTTTTAAGTTTATTTATTTGTTTATTTTTAAGTAATGTCTACACCCAACGTGGGGCTCGAACTCACAACCCCAAGATCAAGAGTTACATGCTCTTCCGACTGACCCAACCAGGTGTCCCCAATCTCTGTCTTTTAATTGGAATGTTTAGACCACTAATGTTTACTGATATGGTCAGGTTTAAGTCTATTGATTTGCTCTTTGTTTTCTATTTGTCCCATTTATCTTCCCTTTTTCTTCTTTTTCTGTGCTCCTTTGGATTAATTTTTATGATTCCATTTTATTTCTTACAGTTGCTTATTGACTGTATCTCCTTGTTGAGCTATTTTACGGTCATCTGCAGGTTTATCACATACACCCTAACTCATCACAATCTGCTTTCAAGTGATCTAATACTTCATGTACAGCATAATAACCTTCCAATAGTATATTTCCATTTCTTTCCTTCTGCCTCTGTGCTATTGTTGTCATGAATTTTACCTGTATATACTATAAAATCACAATACATTGTTACTACTTTTTAAGCAGCCAATTATCTTTTTATTTTTTTTAAAGATTTTATTTATTCGAGAGAAAGAATGAGAGATAGAGAGCATGAAAGGGAAGAGGGTCAGAGGGAGAGGCAGACTCCCTGCTGAGCAGGGAGCCCGATGTGGGACTCGATCCCGGGACTCCAGGATCATGAGATGAGCCGAAGGCAGTCGCTCAACCAACTGAGCCACCCAGGCGCCCCTCTTTTTATTTTTTTAAAGATTTTATTTATTTATTTGAGAGAGCACAACCGGGGGGGGAGGGAGAGGCAGGCTCCCCACTAAGCAGGGAGCCCGATGCAGGGGCTCAATCCCAGGACCCTGGCATCGTGACCTGAGCCGAAGTCAGACGCTAACCAACTGAACCACCCAGGTGCCCCCAATTATCTTTTTAAAAGACATATAATAAAAACTTTTATATTTTGCCACAAAATTCAGCCAATAACCTGAATGAGCCTGGAAGCAAATTCTTACCAAGAGCCTTCAATAAGGAATGCAACCTCATGAAAACCTTGTCTACCAATTCTGAATCTGTGTCAATTGTAAGTCAGTTTTGACTTATTTTTCTCTTTGTTATGAGTTTTCCTTTCCTGCTTTGTACTCAGTTGTAGACTCAAGGTAGGCAGAGTGAACCTCCAAAGATGTCCATATCTTAATCCCTGGAATCTGTGAATATGTTACATTACATGGTATATTAGTTTTCTAGGGCTGCTCTAACAAAGTACCACAAACTGGATGGCTTCCAACAACAGAAATTTGTTCTTTCACAGTTCTGGAGCCTGTAAGTCCAAAATCAAGGTATCAGTAGGGCCATATCCCTTCTGAAGGCTCTAGACAAGAATCCTTCCTTATCTCTGGTAGAGACAAGGTAGCTGCATTCCTAGTTCTTATAGAAGTATCTCTCCAAATCTACCTGTCTTCACATGGCCTTTTTCAGGTGTGTCTGTGTCTCTGTTTTATCTTCTTATAAGGATACTAGTAATTAAATTAGGGCCCACCCTAACCCAGTGTGACCTTATCTTAACTAATTACAACTTCAAAGACATTATTTCCAAATAAGGCCACATTCTGAGGTTCTAGGTGGACCTGATGGGGGAAAGAAGGGTGGGCAGGAAAGAGGACCATTATCCAATCCAGTATACATGCCAAAAAGACTGCAGGTATAATTATTAAGGCTATAGACCTTAATATAGGGAGACAGATCATCTTAGATTAGCCAGGTGGGTGAAACCTACCCAATGAACCTTTAAAAGCAGAGAACTTTCTCCAGCTGAAGTCAGAGAGAAGCAGTAGAAGGGTAAATCAGGGAGGAACTCAAGCCACTTTTTCTGGAGGGGGTCACATGAAAAACATAAGAGGTGGGCAGCCTCTAGGGCAAAGACCAGCACCTGGCAAGGAAATGGAGGACTTCAGTCTTACAACCACAAAGAACCAAATTCAGCCAATAACCTGAATGAGCCTGGAAGCAAATTCTTCCCCAGAGCCTCCAATAAGGAATGCAACCTCACGAAAACCTTCATTTCAGCTTCCCCCCACAAAAGAACATCCATTTAATAAGATCTTACAAAGAGAAATGTTTAAACTGAGATTATGATAGTCCCTTAATTCTATTCATCTGTAAAACAAGATGTTTCTCTGTGCCACTCTCACCTGTCTAGTACTCTGCCCAGAACCTCCAGCCACCTGCCCCCCAACTATAGCCTGCACCCCCATTCTCTCGGCAGCACCCTCCAGCAGTTGAATGTATTTATTTATATGCTGAATTGCTATTCTTCAGTGCCTAGGTTTTCTTGAAAACTTAGTTGTTTTAGGTGACAGGGTATATACAGTCTCTCTTACTTCATCTTGGCCAGACTATATGTAGCTTTTAAACTTGAATGCTGATTTTAATTTTTCTTACTTCACACCTGAGCCTTAGTTTTTGATAAAACAATAAACACAGGGAATGTTCTGGGCATAAAATACCATAGCAGATCACTCATTCTTTACTCACTGTCCTCATGGATTTGTTAATCTTTAAAAAGCTGTTTTTAACGGGTAGTTACCCACTGTTTGAAGTTGACTTCCCAAATACTTACTGAGGTCCTTGACCCTTTTTTAAATTGTTTCAACACACAACTCAATAAAGCCTAAGCCTCAACTCCTATGTCTTAGACAAAATTGTTCCCTATTACCCTATTGTAAAATATCCATTCTCTTTACTCTCTTGCCCTAAATTCCTAAAATATAACTGCTCCAGTACACATTCTATAGTGGGCCTCTAGGATAGTTCACAAAACCATCATGCTTATTCTTTTTTCTCCCTTTTCTATGCCCTGCCCATTATATTCTTTGATACATTTAGAAAGTGCACTCTAATCAAATAGGATAGTATCTTAGGGGCGCCTGGGTGGCTCAGTCAGTAAGCATCTGCCTTCAGCTCAGGTCATGATCCCAGGGTCCTGGGATCGAGTCCCGCATCGCATCGGGCTCTCTGCTCAGCAGGGAGTCTGCTTCTCCCTCTGCCTGCCACTCCCCCTGCTTGTCTCTCTCTCTCTCTCTCTCTCTCTGTCATTAAATAAATAAAATCTTTTTTAAAAAAACATAGTGTCCTAAAAACATATTAAACATAATGAAATCATTGCAAAGCCTCACTTTGTTAAGCTCCTATTATACTATTCAATACCTGCTACTTTCAATTTACACTCTGAAAGGAAAAAAAAAAATCACTTAGGAAAAAAAGTACCAGTTTTATATCTTCTCAAAGAATTGTGTTACATTAAAAGGACCTCTCTTCCTGTTTCTACTGGTCTAAACAAAGATCTCTTTAACAAAATACTTAAGCAGGGTAGACATACATTTGTAAGATTCTGAAATTAAGATTTATTCAAAATAAGCAAAAGTGTACTTTTAATGCACCAAGAATAACAAGTAAACACAGAATTTTGGAGCAGAAAAGAACTTTGAGATCCCTTGTTTAATTCACTCAGAAACCAAATTCTTTTTTTAAAATTTTTAAAAGTGGTTAAATAAATGCCACACAAATTCCAAAACTTACAAATAATGGACAAAGGATTAGATCCAAGATCTCTTGCTCTTTCTACACTACTGTATGGATCTCACACTTACCATTCTGGATGAAAAAAGCACAATATTTTGAATTTTGTTAATATTATCTGCTGAAAAAAGCAATCAGTTTAATAAGATTTTACTAAAGGAAATGTTTAAACTGAGACTATGACAGCTTATTAATTCTATCCATCGGTGTAAAACAAAATTAGTGGAGCTTCTGATCAGTTTGAAAGACACTGAAACAGAATTCAGCACTAGTTTGAAAGACACTGAAACAGAATTCAGCACTTCTACATGTAGCACTTCTACATTATATGTGAGCACATGTACACCCAAGCCTCTGAAAACATCAAATACAGAAAGGTTTTAACAAATCCAACTCTGATAAAACACTGACTGTACTATATGTACTCTGTGTGCTATAATGTCCTCTAACAAAACAAGGCATTCACACTATTCATGATTTAAAAGGCCTAAAAGTCCTGAGGCCAGATGTCTGAGTAAGTGGCACTTTATGTCTGACTAGCCTAAGATTGCATCTATCAGCTATACATGAGCTGGAAGAGGAACTTCAACTCTGTGTCCTCATAAAATAGGCTACAACTTAACTCATAGGGCTCTCATAAAGAAAAGAAATAACATACCAAATACTAAACAAATGTCAGTGCCTCCCGCCAGCCATCTCAAAATAATGTAAATGTTCCAAACAACTGAAAATTCTAATATACACCAGCTTTGACCTGATAAAGACAAGACAGTGATTTACAGCTAAAATCAGCTCTCAACCTTTCCCTAAGGAATTATTCTCATTAGGGGCTTCCTGGATGCTTCAGTCAGTTAAGCATCTGCCTTCAGCCCTGGTCATGATCCTGGGGTCCTGGGATGGAGCCCCGAGTCTCTTCGAGTCTCTTCGGGCTCCCTGCTCAGCAGGGAATCTGCTTCTCCCTCTCTCTCTGCCAATCCCCCAGCTCATGGTCTCTCACACTTGCTCTCTCAAATAAAATCTTTTAAAAATTTTTTTAAAAGGCATGATTCTCATTAATTATACCCCAAAAAGCTTACAAAACAAAAACCTGTATACACACATTAAAAATATATAAAAACAGGGGTGCCTGGGTGGCTCAGTCGTTAAGCGTCTGCCTTCGGCTCAGGTCATGGTCCCGGGGTCCCGGGATCGAGCCCCGCATCGGGCTCCCTGCTCAGCGGGGAGTCTGCTTCCCCTCTCACACTCCCCCTGCTTGTCTTCCCTCTCTCGCTGTCTCTCTCTTCATCACATATATAAATAAAATCTTTAAATATATATATATATATATATATAAACAACGACCAAAAACAGAAACAGAAAATAAGCTGCAAAGAAATACACCAAATTACTAACAATGTGAATGTACTAAAATTATGGATGATTTGCGTCCTACTTTTCTACATATTATTAGTTTTCTATAAGGAGCAAATAAAGACCCTTAAAAAAAATGAAATATATTTAAACCTTGTTGTGAAACTCAAAATTCTCCAAATCCCTGTTAGGTAATCTCCCAACAAAATGCTGGGCTTCCCGTCAGCCATGCCATTCACTCTATTTACCAGCCTCACTGACAACACAGTTCAAATCCAAGCTTCAGCCAAGTCACAGATTACCACTTAGGAGGGAGCTCAAAGCTTGCTCTCAAATAGTTGCCACCATGAATATAAACCCCTGAATGCTTAAAATCCACTATACTTTTATAATAAGGGGTAAAACTTTATTAGTTTTTGTAATTTGAAACAACATTCGTAGCACAGAAAGGAACTTTTTTATTGTTATTGAACTATAAATATACGTACTCCCAGAATTCATCCTTCTGATCATATATGTCTCCTTTCATGCAGGGAAAACTACAAATTGTTCTCTGAAAATCAAAAGTTAAGAAATAAAACGCTGGGGGCGCCTGGGTGGCTCAGTCGTTGAGCATCTGCCTTCGGCTCAGGTCATGATCCCAGGGTCCTGGGATCAAGCCCCGCATCGGGCTCCCTACTCCGCGGGAAGCCTGCTTCTCCCTCTCCCACTCCCCCTGCTTGTGTTCCCTCTCTCGCTGTGTCTCTCTCTGTCAAATAAATAAATAAAAATTTGAAAAAAAGAAAAAAGAAATAAAACTCTGCCTTGGGCAAAAGCTCACAAATCAGAAAAAGTATCTGCTCTGACTAACCTACACACTTAAAATGAAGATAATTAAGAAAAGCTAAATAAAGAAATCTGTATCAACAGATATCAACAAGCAGCAATGTCTGCAGAACAAGTGGAGAAAATGATGAGTATGATCACAAAGATTCTGAATACCAACTCATTTAGTTTGACAGGAAATTAGATGCTTACATTTTTACATACTGAACTTTATATGTAAGTAATATATGTGTGTACATATGTATATGCTCTATATGTGTGCATATATAATACATAAGTGTGTGTGTATATATATACATATATCATTTAAATTTTTTTTTTATTTTCCCCCAATTGCCCCTTTTCCAGGAGACTCAACATTACTACTAATGGTTTTGACAACCACAATTGTAGAAAGGGATATGTGATACAGAACCTCCACTGTATTTATTTTTGCAAGAAATATTCACTTAACACAAAGAATTTGAGAGCTGAGGTCTTATCTTAACAGAATAATCATCTACACAAATAACCAGTTTTTATTCAAAGTCTAAATAATTAAATGCAAAGAATTAAGTGTATTTACCAGAGTAAGTAAATGTGAAAGTTTCAGGCTTAGCTTATGCTAATTTAATTATTAAATCTACAACATATAAGTTAAAGTTACTATGAGAAAAACATCTAATATAGAGAAATATATCTAACATGCATTCCTAAGTAGTAATTATATTCTTGACAATTAAGACTTAGTTTCCAACAGTTTACAAACATACATCAGACATATATACGTAAATATCCCTTAAGAATTATTCTGTAATTTTGATGAAACTTTCCTAATTTTAAATTAGGACTAATATTTATAATATAACTTATTTATATGACTACATATTAATTTATAAAATAAAAATAATCAAATTTCTCTACTTCCAAAGGCTAAAATTACTTCATATAGCTAAAATCCTTCAATATAACCCCAAAAATTCAAAAACCTTGTAGTTTGTCTAAATCAGTATCAGCGACAACCTTTCTGAAAGATGTCCTATGCCTATCTCCCAAAGATGTATCTGAACTTAAACAAAGGTTATTTACTAATCCTAGAATACTTCATTTCAAACCAAACCAAACTGAATTGCCAGATCACCGTAGGATGCATTAACTTCTAGCTCCATCTGCTGGAGTCACAAAATATTCCAAAATCTGACATAAAATACTATGAAACAAATGATCTACAATTTATCATATAGACCAAACACTTCATGAATTTAAAACAGAAAATTAATCAGAGTTCAGCCATATTCAATAATTTCTAAAATGACAAATCTAAGTTAAAATCAGTATTGCAGTGGAATTGAGGATCTAACGCTATTGTCAAAAAGTGAGTTATATAATAAAAAAATTCTACCAAGAAAGCAGAAGCCTTAGAGAAAGACAAGTTTGCTTTTGAACAGTAAGTATTGTGTGAACCTCAGAATCAGAACAGCTTCCGTCTATTAGAAGAAAAACAAAAATTAAAAAACAACGTTAGCAATGAGTTGTGAAACTTTTTACCTTAATATAACTTTTTCTTGTAACAAAAAAGCAATACATGTCCATTGCAGAAATATTATACAATACAAGCACCAAAAAAATGTCTATATCCTGTAATTAATCCTACCACCCAGGGAAAAACATGTTTTTCAACATCTTTCTCTATCAACAAATACTCTTCTACATCATCATCTATAATGGCCAAGAAAGCACTCCACTGTTAGGATTTACCAAAATTCAATTAAGCAAATTTCTTACTTTGACACTTAGATTGTTTCATTTTTAAAATTTTTATAAACAATACCTCCATTAATATCCAGTAACTACGGTGATGCATACTATGACAAATGACTATTAAGACCAATTAATTAGAAACTACTAGTAACATTTAACTAATAATGGTATATTAAACTTTATGAAGGACTGACTTTGATTTAATATCTATACATAAGTAGATGTAATACTTATTTTTAAGTTTAATTGCTTATAATCTAGAAGTCTGATTTTTTTAATCTTCTGTGGGACTTGAAAATGGCTAAATTAAAGATGGATTTTGCATAGTTCCTTCATGATATCTACAATAGCATATTGTCTGTTCCTGTTGAAAAATCAAAATAAAACACCCATACCTTGAAAAGACTAGTCAGGTTCATGGTGGTTATCTTTTAACAGACCTAAATGTCAACTAGGCAATCATGTTATAAACGTGTGTCTCTGTCTCTTTCATAAATAAGTATGAACGGCTTAGCAAAAATTGGCCCCCAGTGGGGGATACCTCAAAAAACTGAAGAATTATTTCCTGACTTTATTTAAGGCTACAACTTAACTCCATCATTCTCCTACCTTCCAAAGATTTATTCCTGTTTATTTTTTAACTTTAATCTCACATTACATAAAATTACCATTTAAATAAGGAAGTAATTCAATGCATTTAGTGCATTCACAAATCATGCTACCACTACCACCATCTCACCCCAAAACATGTCTATCACCCCGAAAGGAAAACCCATTAAGCATTTGTATCAGTTTTTCAATTTATGGAACTGAAAAGTTTCGTAGTTTTCTGCTAAGTTTTTAACAAGATACAAAGAAAGTGAATACAAATAGATGCTTTCTTTTTCTGTCCATTTTTTACCCTTTTTCAATTTTAACAATAAAAGTGACAATACAAATTTTAGCTACCATTTTGTCATCTCTGCTCTCTTTGTACCATCCTATAACTATAGTTGCCGGCATGTCATACCCACACTAAGTGAATGATGGGACACACCTCACAACATCCAGCTGACAAGCAAAAAAGACCCTGGGCTAAAACTGCCAATGACCAGATTACCACTCTGCCCCATTCTAGCTCCAATATCATTTTTGTATATCACATTTTCCAAGCTACTTTAATCATTTTCCCCTTGTAGACAGAGATACATCTTGCTACACGATACAGATTTAAAACTAAGGGTAATATTTTATTTATTTATGTTATTAAATTCTGGCCCACAGAAGTGAAGTGGCATTCTAACGTAATCTGGTTAACATGTAACATCTCAAACCCAAGTGGCCCAAATCCAGACACTATATTTAATTCAAACTAAATATTTTTATACATACTAAAGCATTATCAACACATACAGTGGCCTAATCCATATGATTTACACACTAAAGGCACAAGTGATCAAAACCATCCATACTGACAATTTTACAGGATAAGCCATTACATTTGTTTTCAAATTAAGTTCCTTTTTACCAAGGTATTCCTAATGACACAATAAATAACTTTTATTCACTCAATGATGAATCTTTATTGGACAATTTCAGTGTGGAAGTACTGGAGCAGTGATCCGTGGGAGATTAAGAGAATTTCAGACATATTCTGAGACCTCAAAGAATTTGGCATAAATTCACAAAAGCTTAACACAAAAAGACAAGTAACAACTTAAGAAAATCTCGTTAAGTGTTACAAGATGGTAAATGATTGACAAATGAATATGGATGATATAACTGCACTGGGGTAAAGGAAATCATCAGACTTTTCAGGGACTGCTTTTGGAGACCCAAAACATCACTGCAGCCCACCAGTCAGAGCAAAGGCTTATGGAGGTCAGCTGGTCAACTGAGTGTTAGCTCAGGTCTCACATGTGTCACAGAGGGTCTGCAAACCAGGTCTGTGGTCATATCCCCAGTGCCAGAATGCATAAGGAATAGATATACTTCACAGCTAACAGAACCCCTACTCTGGTCCCCTGACCTGTGTAGTAAGGGCTATTACAATGGGAAACGCCAAGTGGAAGCCCCCAGAATTGCCTCTAACTAGGAAAACAGTAAACCAAAAGTCATGCCACATCCCCAAAGGAAATGCAGAGATTAAGGGTTTGAAAGACGCAGAAGTAGTGACTCCCACATCTCCAAAACAGACAGACCTTAGGACAATGACAGTGGATTACTGTAAGCCTCACTAGGTGGTGGCTCCCACTGTAGCTGCTGTTCCAGATGTGGTTTCACTGCTTAAGTAAATTAACACATACCGTGGTACCTGGTGTATGACTCCTGATGTGACAGAGGCCTCTGTCTCCATCTCTGTCCATAAGACCGACGAGAGGAAGTTTACTTTCAGCTGCAAGGCCAGCAAAGCACCCTCACTGTCTTACCTCAGGGACACCCCAACTCCTCAGCCCTGTTACAATTTAATTTGCAGGAATTTTGATCGCCTTTCCCTTCCACCAAATGTCACAGTGGCCCATACTAATGATGACACTGTGCCGACTGGATGTAGTGAGCGAGAAGTAGCACTACTACTTAGAGCACTACTCTAGACTTATTGGTAAGACATTTTCATGTCAGAAGGTGGAGAATAAATCCAAAAATAATTCAGGGGCCTTCTATGTCAGTGAAATTTCTAGGGGTCTAGTGGTGTGTGGACGTGGGGATCTCTGTTCTCAGGCGAAGGATGAGTTGTTGAATCTGGCTCTTCCTACAACCAAGAAAGGCACAAAGTCCATGGGCTTCTTGGGATTTTGAAGGTAACATATGCCCCCTATTCCTCCTCTGGGTGTGTTACTGCAGCTCACTTACCAAGTGACACCCAGAGCTGCCAGTTTACAGTGGGGCACAGAACAAGAGAAGGTTCTGCAACAAGTATAGGCCGCTGTACAAGTTGCTCTGTTATGTAGGCCATCTGATCCGCAAACCCAGAGATGCCTGAAGTGTCCACGGCAGGCAGGAATGCTGCGTGGAGCCTTTGGCAGGCGCTATAGATGGATCACAGCACAGGCCCGTAGGACTTTAGAGCAAAGCCCTACAGCACTACAGCCCCTCTGGGATATACCTGAAGGACAGCCCTGCACAGATAACCATTCTCGTTTAAGTAACACTTGTAATTTAATTTAATTAACACAGTAAATCTTGGCCTGTTACCGGGCCTTAGAAGAGACTGAACACTTGACCATGAGCCACCAAGTTACCATGTGACTGGAGCTGCCCATGATGAACAGGGTGTTTGTTATCTGACCCACCGACCTGTAACATCAGACATGCAACAGCAATACTCCATCATCAAACAGAAGTGGTATACATAAGATCAGGCCCAAGCAGGCCCTGAAGGTACAAGTAAGTTACGTGAACAAGTGGCCCAAATGCCCATGGTCTCCACTCCTGCTCTACTACTTCTCTTCCCCAACTTGTGCCTAGGGCCTCATAGGGAGTTCCCTACAATCAGCTGACAGAGGGAAGAAAAGACTCAGGCCTGGTTTACAGATGGTTCTGCACGACACCACCCAGAGTGGACAGCTGCAGCACCAGAGCCCTCTGAGACAGCAGTGAAGGGAAATCCTCCCGATGCCCCTGGTTGTTCACTTTGCTTGGGAGGAGAAATGACCAGACACGTAATTATAAATTCATGGGTTGTGTCCAGTGATCTGGCTAGAAGGTCAGGAAGAAACATGACTAGAAAACTGGTAACAAGGAAATTGAAATTTGGGGCAGAGGTAGTACAGACAGTGCTTTCTGAATGGGGAAAAAAAACATGAAGATATTCATGTCCCATGTGACTGCTCATCAAAAGGGGACCCTGGCAAAGGAGGAGTTTAATAATCAAGTGGATGGGACTCCCTGTTCTGCAGATACCAGTCAGCCTCTTTCCCCACCACCCGTCATGATCCAATGGGCTCAGAAGCAAAGTGGCCACGATGGCAGGGTAGAGATTAGGCACGGGCTCAGCAGTGTGCACGTCTACTCATCACACTCACCTGGCTATGGCTACCAACTGCATGCCTAATCACCAGCAGCAAAAACCAACACTGAGACCTCAATATGGCACCACACCCAGGGGAGATTAGCCAGCTACCTGGTGGTGGGTTCCCTGAAATGGGCCACTCCCATCATGGAGAGGGCAGCAATTTGTCCTTATTGGAACAGACACTTACTCTGGGTACAGATATGCCTTGAACTTCGCGCAAAGCTGCTGCCAAAACTACTATCTGTGGACTTTCAGAATACCTTGCCCACCATCATCACAGCAGTGCTTCTGATCTAGGAAATACTTCACAGCAGAAGAACAACAATGGGCCCATGCCCTCGGAATTCACTGGTCATGCATGTTTCCCACGATCCTGAAGCAGCTGGTTCGACAGAATGGTGGAATGTCCTTCTGAAGACTGTTACGGTGCCCGCTAGGTGGCCATACCTCGCAGGGCTGAAGAAAGGTACTCTAGGAGGTTGTATTCGCCCTGAATCTGTATTCAATATATGGTGGTACTTCTCCCATCGCCGGGGTTCACAGGTAGAATCGAGGAGTAGAATCGGGAGTGGTAGCACTCACCATTATCCGTAATGACCCACTAGCAAACTTTCTGTCTCCTGTTCCTGTAACCTTAGGAACCAGTGCTGCTAGACTAGAGTTCTAGCTCCAAAGGGAGGAACGTTTCCACCAGGAGACACAACAATGATTCCACTGAAATGGAAGTTCAGACTACTGTCCAGCACTTTGCGGTCCTCATGCCTCTCAATCAACCAGCAAGGAAGGGAGTTCTGACCCCCAGGGGGAACCTGGACGCCTCCTCCACAATAGAAGTGAGGAAGAGCGTGTCTAGAACACAGAACATGCCTCAGGGCATGTCTTAGTATTACCATAATTTGGCCCCATTAATGATTTTTTAAAAGCCAAGAAGCAAGTATGTCTAAGGTTGACAAATCTTCAACCCCAAGACAATCTAAGGGACTAATAATAAGCACTCCCTTGAATGTCATCGACAAGGTTAAAGAAAGCTATGAATTTAGAAGAGAAAGATGAATTTAAAAGATTTACGAAATTCACTACATGCAGCAAAGGATACAGACCTACCAAAGATTTAGCAGAAACAAAGCCAGGGGTCATAAAACCCTCAAGGAGAATTTCCAGGGCTTACATCCCAGGCCTCCTGAAACCTATTCCTAAGGGTACATTTAGAAGCAGCGACATCATTTAGAAGGTTCTTCCTCTAGTTCCCCAACTTTCAGATGATGTGGTTTATTGGAGTTCAAAATTATTGTCTATCACATATTCATTCAATAGGTTTATTAGGCAATCACTATGTGGGAATCATTGTTCTAAGCCCTAATTTATAAACAAAATATTTGAGCTTACACACCTTACATTATAATGAGAAAGACTACCAATAAAACAAATATATTTACTTCCAGAGTTAAGGCCTCCAAATATATGGCATGTCATGTGTTAGTAGCTCTTACTTACAGTCCATAAACAGAATAAAAGAAATAGCCTTGATTTAGAGTATGTGAAGGTCACTAAGTATAGCATGCAATTTCTACTCAGTAAAACTGGAAACAAAGGCCAGTTCACCTGTCATACTGGTTAGCCCAGCTCGAGACCACCTGCACTGCTGGTAAGAACACCTGGAGCCCAATCCTGAAAAATGTATGTGCTATAGTACCTATAGCTTTACAGAAAGCTAGGGCCAAGGGGAACCATGCCAAACAGTCTTCCTCAAACATTTTAGACAATACATATAAAAACCATTTTCTAAATTATATATTATCCAAGTATTTTTAATAACAAAAAACATGTCATCTAAAAAAAACTCACCAAAACATTCATAGCCATTACTTTCCAGGTTGCCTCCTGCCTTTCATAATAATAGCTGACTTTTCAGTAGAGGATTTATGTTTTGTATCAATTTCAGTTTGCTTATTCAGTTTTTTTCAATTGCTAAGCAAAAAAATGGAGTAATTTCTTTTTATTCAGTTAATAATTAGTCCTCATTTTACTGAATTCATTTGGTCTTCAGAGCATCATGACTCCATTTGTTTCTACTTTCAAGCATGACAGAAACCACAAAGGCCAGATTCAAATATATGATTAAACTAAAATGTTAAAATTTTTCATGTTAAAAAACAGTTTAAGCAGTATTAAAGGACAAATGGGAGGAAAATGTTTGCAATTAACCTCTGAGAGACAACTAATTACTTAAAAAAAACTGCAAGTGTAAAAAGGAATGAAATCTTGCCATTTGCAACAACATGGATAGAGTGAGAGTATAATGCAGGAGAAATAAGTCAGTCGGAGAAAGACAAATACCCTATGATTTCACTCATATGGGGAATTTAAGAAACAAAACAAATGAGCAAACGGACAAAAGAGAGAGGGGGGGCAAGCCAGGAAACAGACTCTTCCCTATAGAGAACAAACTGATGGTTACCAGAGGGGAGGGAGTCGTTGGGGGATGAATGAAATAGGTGATAGCGATTAAGGAGAGCACTTGGGATGAGCACGGGGCAGTGTATGGAGTGCTGAAGGACTGCACTGTACACCTGAAACTGATATTACACTGTATGTTAACTAACAGGAAGTAAAATTTTAATTAAAAAAAAAAAGAGGGGAAAACACTGTAAAAATGGGCAAAGGAAACATAGGTAGGCAATTTACTAAAAAATAACTATGAATGACCTCTGAGTATGTTTTGTAAATGTCTATCCTTACTAGTAATTAAAGAAATGTACATTTAAGAGGGGAAATGTTTCATATTTCTGACCTGGAACTTTTTTTTTTTTTAAGATTTATTGCAGGGGGCGGGGGGTGGGCAGAGAGAGAGAATTCAAGTAGACTGCACTGAGCATGGAACCTGATGCAAGACTCAATCTCATGACCCTGAGCAGAAACCATGAGTTGGACACTTAACCAATGTGACACCCAAGCACTCCTTGAATTGGCAGGTTTTAAGTACCACCCACAGTTGATGAAGATACAATTCTGGGAAGAGGAGCCCCTCAGTGAAAGTGAAACCACTAGTGGAATTCACACAGCTTTTCGGAATCAGGAAACATCTTCTCAAAACTTTTAAAGTGTGCTTACCTAGAAAGTGAATTGCAGAAATTTATCCTAAGGACAAATATTTGTAAAGATGTACACTGGAGCTCTTTTAGTTAAAAAAAATTGGGAACAATCCATGCTTATAACAGCTCCAGGCACTACTATAAATTGCACAGAAAAGTAGTTAATGGCATGGAAACCTCCCACTTACATGTTGATTTAGGAAAACATAAATCATCAGTGAGTCCATGAAGGTTGCCATCTGGTTATGTATTCACAGGAAGACACCTTACTGAAGATTACAGACCACAGTATTCACAATAGCTCTGTGGGTTGTAGGATTGTGGGTAACATTAATTTTCTTCACCATATATTGTTTTCCAAATATTCTCCAGCAAACGAAGCATTTTTTTTAAACACAAAGGAGTGAGAGAAATGGTAGTTGTCTGTATAAATTCCAGACGAATTAAACAGTTATGCACAAAAAAAGTCATCTTTAGAAAATGAGGGGGAAAAAGAGAGTATTTGTCACATATCAGGAAGGGAAAGGATCTTCTAAACACAAAACAATTAGAGAAACCAAAGGAAGAAAAAAGACTGGACCCTGGACAATATACAAATGTTAAAAATTCTGTCAATAAAAAGCAAGTAAAGTTAAAAAGAAAAATAACTAGAACATATTTACAAAAATCTAATGAAAAGCTGATGTGCTTTCCATATAAAGATATCACAATTCAAAAAGAATAAAAGGGGGAAGGACAATGAAACATATAAAAAAGATCTATGTATTAGATCTTGTAATATATTTTATAAATTAAAATTAAAATGTCATACACCTCACTAAAAATTTCCAGGAAATGGCAGAGTCAAGATTGGAATGCAGGTCTAATTGGCCTCCAAGCAATATACCATGTTGCCCACAGTAAGTAAGTCACTTTTTTAACCACATTAATTTTAAAGTTTGTACTCGACAAAAGAGTTTTTCCCCCTTCAATTATACATTCTTAAATAACAAAAGTAACAGAAAATAAATTAAGTAGAAAACTATGGCTAGTATTCTTAGGTCTTAAATGGAGGCTGAGTTCTTTTGACATATCCAGATAAACCAAAATTCTCTTGCTAAATATTTAAATGAGAACTTACCAAATCATTAAGTATAAAGACTGCTTCTTGATTAAGTAAAACAGAAAAGCCTTTCACAACTAAGAATAGGAATAGTAAGTAAAAATCTGGTTTTCTGATTTTATGAAGGACTCATGGTTTATTGGAGGAAGATGCAAATTATGAAGGAAATTAAGAAAAGGCAAATCTAAAAATACAGTGCAGTAAAAAATGAAAACATTCATTGTGATATTAAGCAATATATACTAACCATGAATCAGGGAGCCATTTAGCCATTGAATATAGTAGTTCTGAGGAAAAGAAAGCAGGATTTCATTGCTGATTATTGAAAAGGGTAAAAGCAAAACAGCCCCAGCTGAAACTGCCAGAGTGAACGTGCTCAAAAACAACCTGGAAGAGAAGAGATCATTGTCACCAGCAATTGAAAAAAGCAAGGAATACGGTAGGAATTTAAAAAGGATAAAAACTCTTTAAATCTTTTAATCCAAAAAGTTACATAAGATTTTCATTAAATATGTGTAGTTGGGAGACCAATGATATATATATGATACTAGAAGTTCAATTAGGTATACTCTAAAACTACTCACTCTGTGAAAAGGGTCATTAACTTGTTGAACGAGCAGGCCCTAGAAGAATCACATACAGAAGACAGAGTACTTTGCACATTTTACAAAGAATAAGCCATAGTCTCTTTCCTCTTTTAAGTTTAAATATTTATTTCACAATTGCATTTAATTAACTACATTGGCAAATACATCCTAACAGCAATGCAAAAGCTGATTTCAGATGAAAAAAAAACAAAAACTTGTGAAAACAGTATGAAAAACAAATCAATTCAAAATGGTTATTTCAAGAGAAAAAAACTTAACAAAGCCATTGGTCAGCTACCTCTTAAAATGGGTAAAGGCAAAATAAATTATACTAAGAAACCGTAGAGAACTATTAAACAATGTTCTACTATTAAACAGTATTTAAAACACTATTTGTCATTTTTAAAAATAAGATATTGCTAATAAATACTGATACAGAGAAATGTCTAAGATAAATTAAGTTAAAAAAACTGAAAAGGCACGGACAATAAATAGAAAACATGCTCCCCCCCAAAAAAATGCATTTATACACACAGGAAAATAGAGGTACACACACACACACACACACACAAAAACCTAGCACAATATATAACAATCCCACAGGAGAGTGGAATTCTAAAGGGCTTTCACTTTCTCAGTTATATATATGTCTGAAATGTTTAAAATTTTTTATCTAATTTTTAAAAGATTTTTTTAAGACTTAAAAGGCAAAGGAAAAGAAAACCTCACCAACATTAGAGATGGAATCTTAATTTAATATCCATCCCATTAAAGTCAATATAGGAAGAACGTGAAAATAAATGTAACACATAAGAAAAAAAAAACACGTAATAAACGCTCAAAATACACATCCACTAGAGTAACTTTGAGACCAATGCCATCTTGTGGCAACCAACAGAAGTGTTTTCCTACTTAAAAGCCAAAACAACCACGAAACCTCTGTTCAGTAAATCATCGATCATGTTTAAATGTAGACCATATCATACATACGAAAACTACAGCTCAAATCAGACACAGAAGAAGGCTTAGAAGCTGTTTTGCTGAGTGGGCATGTTTCCTGGGAAACGCACTAGGAAAAATGTCCAGCCAGGTCCACTGCCAACTCTGGCAACTACCAGCCAGTGGCCTGAAGCGTGCTTCTCTGGTTTTGTCCTTGCAAGTCAAGGGAGGAAGTTATCCCAATCGCTACCATTGCTTCCTTCCAATGCCAAAAATAGGATCAAACCCACAAGGTCACCATTCCAGGTCCTGAACAGCTATTCCAGTATGTGTGCCAGGCTCCTCTTGCCACGACAGACTCCCACATACAGTGTGATGTACCCACCTGCTCACACACCAAACCTCAATGCGTCTCACGGTTCTGTGCTCTGGGGCACAGTCAGCTCTGCCCCTAGGGTCGCTTTATGTCATCTGCCCTGCGAAGCAGCCTCAGCACCACTCTCCACACTCCTCTCAACAGTCAATGCTTCTCCTCTTAGCTCACACGACACTGACCACAGAACCAGTAAGACCAACCAGAGTTTCCAAATCAAAAACCGGGACCAGTAATCTGACAAAAAACTAAGCTTATGACGGCAAATAGGTAAAGTATTTGAAATCATAAACGATCCAGAAAAGCCTAACTATAAACAAACACTTGCAGAATCTACTGCATCTCAGGTACTGTGGATCTGGATACAGAGCGCCGCTGCCACCCTCTCACCCTGCCTGTGAGCACCTAGCATGAAAGCTACTCAGAAAAGGCCGATGCAGGTCAGGTCAATGCTGGCAAGGGGTCCCCAAGGGAAGGCCAGATCGAAAAAGAGCAGTAGTGGTCATACCTTGCAGACCTCCTGAAGTGCCCTTCAGATTAAAGTGCCGTTTCTCAAAAGTCACCTTCCGAAGCGGAGCAGATTCTGAGGACAGCACCCACAGGACTTCCTGGGGTCGGGGCAGCCAGGGCTCAAGGCTGACGCTGAGCCTTCAGCCTGAGAATGGGAAGGGTAGAGCTGGTATCGCCCGTGACGGAGAAGGCCCCAGCTGGAGCGGGCCGGCGGGGAAACACGGGACTCAGCTTTGGCCCGGCCTCGTCTGTCATGTCCACAAGGCAGGAGCACCACGGAGGCCACGCTTCACACCTCTCCGCAGGCTACCAGGTGGCCTAGAACTTCTGTCTGCCCCATTGCTGGTTGCGTTCTGACTGACCACTGGGCAGGACGGTGTCTGCCAGGGCTCTCTGACTCTAACATCACTCTTCCACTTTTAATTAGTAAGTATTTTGTGGGAAGCTAAGTTTGAAACTAGGAAAAATACCCTGTTCCTTGCCAAAAAGTTTATTCATTTACTGATGCCTATCAGTATGGACTCAAGATTGTTCTATTTTATTCTGTGCAGGATCCATTACAATCGTTCTCCGGACACTCAGATTGTCCCTGATTGATATGAAAGCCCTTCAAGGCTCTTGGATCTTTTAGACATGCACCCCATCGTTCTTGGAGCACTTCCTTGCATTCTGGCAGTACCATACGTACAAAATGAGCCTGGAACTTCCCCTCTCCTACCCCTGCAGTCAGCTTCTTCCCCAAGGAGCCCTGGTTCCTATCAGTGGAAAGTTGTATTTAGAAGCACAGATCTAGGGCTAAGTATATTCACTGCTCCTGGGGTGTCATGCTCCCAATGGACAGGCAAGGAATGCAAGTATGCACTACGCCTACATGTACATATACACACTGACATGCACCCACCTTCACATCTAGATCTGGTGCAACAACTCTGTATTGAAAACCGTGAGTCCACACTGATAGTTCACTTGCAAGTCCAACTGCAATGCAACAACCCTGTTCATTTTCATTTTTCTCCCTTTCCCTTAACTACAGAATGGTTCCCCTCACCTTTAATGGACCAACCCCCTGGAAATGATCTGACACCCCGCCCCCTGCGGAGGCGCCCTCCTGCTCAGGTGACGCCCCATTCTGGACCGTCCCACCTCCCTCCCCACGGACCTCTGATGCCTAGGCCAGGCCATCCCTCTGGGGACACCCTCCTCAGCCTGCTTGGGCTCTGTCATCCTGCCTGGATGCCCTCCCCAACCTCTGACTCCCTGTAACAGAGCACCCCTGAACACACGCGAGTGCCCCTCATCACCGCTCAAGCTGACACTCCACCAAGGATTTCCCTCTGCAGGGAAAATTCCCACCTTGCTCCTGGACCCTGAGAGCCCACACCAGGTCACCCCCGGGCTCTGATACCTCATGCCAGGCCTACTTCCTGCAATGGAGACTCTCCTCTCACCTGCAAGGGCTCCCAAAAGTTTCACCAGTTAGGCATTCCATTTTTATATCAATAACTTAAATCCAAATCAAATCAACTAACTAGCCAACAGTAGCTCTCATAAAATGCAGTTTTTGGTTGCAAAGTTAATTTGGGGGCACAAGTAGATACAAACAGAGAACAGAACAAAGGAGCAAAGGAGAAAGCAAACGTGGGTCTAACGGGAGGTGAGAACGGCCAAGGGACAGGCTTTCCATTTTGACATGGGTGCTGAACCAGCTGCAGAGATCCCTGTTTCAAGTGGCCAGGTAGTGCTGCCAATCATTACACTTAAAAACTTGTCTGAGGGCGCCTGGGTGGCTCAGTGTGTTGGGCGGCTGCCTTCAGCTCGGGTCATGATCCTGGAGTCCTGGGATCGAGTCCCGCATTGGGCTCCCTGCTCAGCGGGGAGTCTGCTTCTCCCTCTGACCCTCTTCCCTCTCGTGCTCTCTATCTCTCATTCTCTCTCTCTCTCAAATGGATAAATAAAATCTTAAAAAAAAAAAAACTTGTCGGAGCTCTTCCCCTTTTTTCTCTTTGTTCAGCAGGACTCTCCTTCCATGTCCTCCTTTTTGGTGGAGGGGGCAAGGCAAGGAAAGACGGTGGAGAGAAGGGAGGCAACCCCAAATTCCCACAGACTGTGCACGAGCACCAACCCTGGATTGTTTTGCAGATGTGATTGAATCCACACAACAGCATGACAGAGTAAGTGGCAGCTCTCCTTCACACACAGAGAAAACAAATCTTTCTCAATCTCTTCTGATCTTAAGTTAATCTTGAGTTCGGAATTTGAACCCAGATCTACCTTCCTCTTCCATTCTCACTCATTCCGTCACACAAGGGGGAAAACAGGCGGTGAAAGCCAAAAGGATTACTGGGCAAGGGGGGGGCGGAATGGAGCAGCCCTGATTCTCTCAGGTGCCCCCCCCCGCCGCCCCGCGCCCTCTCCTGTCTTTATTGTAAGTACACCCGTCTGCCTGCAGGAAAGGGATGCCAGCTCCAGGCACGTGATGCAGGAGCCACCTGCCAGGAGAACCCTCAGACCCGCCACAACAGCGATGGCAGCAGAACTGATGAAAGCAGAAGGGGAGGTCAGGGCTCCTGAGCCTCCTCACAAGGAAACGAGGCACAGCCACCGTTTCACAGAATACACTGCAAGGTAAAGTCTAAGTGATGTGTTCTGGTCTGTTGTGCAAACACCACCACTTTCTAGTTCCAGAACATTCCATCACCCCAAAATAAAACCTTGTGTTCATTAAGCAGTTGCTCCCCATTTTGCCCTCCCCTCAGTCCCTGGTAACCATCAATATGACACTGATGGGTTTACCTATTCTGGGTATTTCTCATAAATGGAATCCTACACTACATGGCCTTTCATGTCTGGCTTCTTTCACTTAGCATGATGTTTTCAAGGTTCCTACATGCTGTAGTATGTGTCAGTACCTTATTGCTTTTTATGGCTGAATAATATCCCCGGGGACATGAGAGTATCCGTGAATGTGTGCGTAAGTGCGGGCAGCCTTTCTCCCTTTCCCTCACCTCCTCCCCACCCCAGGCAAAAGATGAATAATCTGATACTAATCGCGAAGAAACAAATCCAAATAACTGGCCTGTCATCTTCAGAAGTATCAAGGTAAGGGAAGTCAAGAAAATACTGAAGGGTTTCAGTCTGAAGGCAACTAAAGGGACATGACAACTACAAGCAGTGTGTGATTCTGAGTGGGATCTTTTTGCAACAAAGGACATGAACGGGACAACTGGTAAATCTGAATGGGGCAGGAGTGGTACAGCATCAGTTTCATTATCTTGATGTTTGTATGGTAGCTACACAGGAGAATGCACTGTTTACAGGCATTATATAAAAAAGTATCCTGAGGAAATGGAGAACCAGGTCAGCAACTTCTCAAACAGTTCTGGGGCAAAAAGGCTCTTTTTTGTTATATTTCTAACTTTTGTCTAAATTCAGGACTACGCCAAAAATTTTTCAAGAATCCAAAGAATCCTGGAATAATAATCTCTCCAATGTAGTTACATCTGTGTGATTTCAAATTTTAGTCAAGCAAAATATGATAGAAAGAAACTCACTGCTTCCCATCTGGTTTGATACCTCAAAAAAAAAATTAAAGGGTACATCAATCATATATCAGCATATATAAGCAGAAAAAGAGCTATCGGGAACCTAAAGAACCATCTGAGTCCGTCTCCCTGCTCACAGCAGATAGATGTTCGATTAACTAGAAGAGATGTCTGTTCCCTATTCCAAGACTGTCACAGCCTTCTCAGCAGACCATTAAACAGCCAAGAGTTTTCTTTCTTATGGCCCAGCAACTTCCC
The DNA here is from genome assembly GCF_037043125.1 of Eumetopias jubatus. Classification (NCBI taxonomy): domain Eukaryota; kingdom Metazoa; phylum Chordata; class Mammalia; order Carnivora; family Otariidae; genus Eumetopias; species Eumetopias jubatus. The sequence goes on along the minus strand of NW_028274842.1, from coordinate 305,875 downwards.
CAACCATAAGCCCACTTCCTGGTTAAAACCTCTGAAGGTAAAATTGTCAGCTCCTCAAACAAGCAAATTTTAACAGGAGACAATCAATCCTCATTTTTCCATGTACAGTTGATCCTTGAACAATATGGCTTAGAAATGCACAGGCCCACTTACAAGTGAATTTTTTTAATAAATATAGTACAGTAATATAAATGTATTTTCTCTCCCTTATGATTTTCTTAATAGTTTTCTTTTCTCTAGCTACTTTATTGGGAGAATACAGTATATAATACATATAACATATAAAATATGTGTTAATCAGCTGTTTATGTCATCAGTAAGACTTCCAGTCAATAGTAAGCTATTAGTAGTTAAGTTCTGGATAAGTCAAAAATAATACACAATTTCCAACTGCACAGGGCCAGCGTCCCTCACCCCCACGGTGTTCAAGAGTCAACTGGGTATCTGTCTCTATGTGTTTCTAAGGATAGGGTTAATATCGATAAAAGCATTGTAATACTTCAGGTGAATTTTTTCCACATTTATGGCCAAAGGTGTGAATTAAATTTGAAGAATTTATGACATCAAAATTTGAAACAGAACAAATGAATTTTAAAATACATACGAAATCCTGTTGACTATGGCATCTTCGTCTTCTTGTTCATCTGTAAAAATGGTTAAGGTATTAATTTTTTTATCTTCAATAAAATGTTTCATTAATTTATTAGGAAATTAAACAAAAATAGAAACTTAATTATTTTGAAAAGAACTGATTTTCAAAATGCACTGTATTTATTTCAACATGGATCCAAATTTAAATCTCATTAAATCACGTAAGATAGAATGTAGTTAGGTAAGAGTGTTGTGATTAACCAAAATCCTGATTAACAAAACTACCATATGTAAGTTGAAATTTTCCAAATATTTATTGCTCAAGAAAATAAAACTTAGTAGAACCTTAGGACCACTATCAAGTTTACTGTCATACGATATAAGTAAAATTATAATTGCTAATGAATGAAATGTTTTCGTTGATAGTATCCAACAAAAATCTTTACTATAAAATTAGAAGTCAGAATCTTAAAACTCATGTAGTTTTCTATGATTTGAGTTTGTCATTATTAATGGTAATAAGGAAGATTCTCTTCGACCAGTCTAAACCATTTAGATACCACTGCCTCAATACTTCATAATTATTGTGCAAGTTATAGAGTGGAAAGTATCAAGTTCTGTATCTCTTACAAGTAGCAGATACCCTCTGCCCCAATGCTCGCTCACCTCCTCTACCTCTCCCTCATGGCTGCTCGCCTTCTCTCTGTCCTCCCACATAAATTTACCAGCTAAAGAAAGTCTGATCCAATTACAAGAATATTGCACAGCACCCCCTGGCCCCTCCTTCTCCTCAATACCTAACTGGGGTTGTCCTCAAAGGCTCTCTCTCTAAGTCTCTGTAATTATGAGTGTCCACCTGCTTCTGTGTCAATGGTTTATTTGAGCCATTCTCTTACTCCAATCTCCATTCTTAATTATGGGCTGCCCAAAATAGCTTTACAACCAAAAGGACCATAAAATAACAGTCACAATTTTTATACTGTTGTACACACCCCCAATTAACCATCCACTACTGAAGAACGTTTTAATAGCTTCATATAAATTTCAATTCTTCTCCCTACACTCTACTAAAGTCCAGGGTATTCATCACCTCTCCCTGCCATTACTTTAAAAATCATCTGATAAGGGTGCCCAGGTGGCTCAGTCAGTTGAGTATCCAGGTCTTGATTTCCACTGGGGTCATGTCTCGGGATCATGGATCAGGCCCTGCGTCAGGCTCCGGGCTGACTGAAGGGGTCAGGGGAGTCCGCTTGGGGCTCTCTCTCCTCCTCTGTCTCTGCCCCCCACCCCTGCTCACTCTCTCTCAAAATAAATAAATACTTAAAAATCATCTAAATCATCTAATAAATCTCTAATTTTCCTGCTCATCATCCCCTAATTTCCCCTAAAATGATGCATTTATATTCATTAATTCTCCCCCCAACTTCTATGTCCATAATCATTAAAACCTGATGCCAAAACAACTTTAAAAATAGCTAAGATACTGTGTTGAATCTGCAGGTCTTCAAATTTTTGAGAGATTATAGATTCTAGGAAGTATTTTAGTGTAATCATAGAGCCAAACTAAAACACTAGAGAGCAAGCATTTACTGACTGCTTTCAAAAGTCTAACAAGTTTAATATTATGACATAAAGAGTCCCTATTATATGGAATCCTTAAGTATTCATATGGTACCTACTATTAGCCCAGCATCACAGGTAGAAAATCCTGTGATTTATAGAAAATAGCTGAGATTTAACAGAGGGCAGTAAGGCAACTCTTTAGGTCCTTACAAAACCCTGGCACAAAAATCTGTGAATGAATTAGCACAAAGTTCATTTTTAAAAAAAGAATAGGGGATGGGATGCATGGGTGGCTCAGTCAGTTAAGAATGTGCCTTCAGCTCAGATCACGATCCCAGGGTCCTGGGATCAAGTCTCACATCAGGCTCCCTGCTCAGTGGGGAGCCTGCTTCTCCCTCTGCCTGCCGCTCCCCCTGCTTGGACTCACTCTCTCTCCCTCTCTACAAATAAATAAAATCTTAAAAAAAAAAAAAGAACAGGTGCCTGGGTGGCTCAGTCAGTTAAGTGTCTGCCTTCAGCTCAGGTCATGATCTCAGGGTCCTGGGATCAAGCCCCACACCAGGCTCCCTGCTCAGCAGGAAGTCTGCTTGTCCCCCTCCCTGTCCCTCTGCTCCTCCCCCTGCTCGTGCACATGCACATTCGCTCCCTCTCTCTCTCAAAAATATAAAATCTTTAAAAATAATAACAATGCTGGAGTGGTGGGGGGTGGGAGGGAGGGGGTGGCTGGGTGAAAGACATCGGGGAGGGTATGTGCTATGGTGAGCGCTGTGAATTGTGCAAGACTGATGAATCACAGACCTGTACCTCTGAAACAAATAATGCAATATATGTTAAAAAAAAAAAGAAGATCATAGGAAGGGAAAAATGAAGGGGGGGATTCAGAGGCGGAGACGAACCATGAGAGACGATGGACTCTGAGAAACAAACTGAGGTTCTAGAGGGGAGGGGGTGGGGGGACGGGTGAGCCTGGTGATGGGTATTAAAGAGGGCACGTTCTGCATGGAGCACTCGGTGTTAAACGCACACAATGAATCATGGAACACTACATCAAAAACTGATGATGTAATGGATGGTGATTAACATAACATAATAATAAAAAATATGAATAAAAAATAAAAATAATTTTTTAAATAAAAAAAGAACAAAGATTTAGTGGTCCCTCTGGTAGACACGATATATATGAAATAATAAAAAGAATAATATACGATTGAATCCTAAATTGATACTAAATGGTATCATGGAGACTCTACATTCTGTATTACTTTAGAGAAAGAAAAGATAGTCTAGTAGTCAGAGAAAAGATGGGATAGGGTATGCATGTTCAAACTCAGAGCCAGTCACAAGAACTCATATATCCTTATAAACTCTAGAATTTCCCAGATACTGAGCAGCCCCACACTGTTCTTGGTTGGACATAAGAACGGTAGTAAACGAGGGCTCAGGTCTGAGAATGACGACCCTGCAAGCAGTCAGATTCCCTGAAGGTTACTGTTTACTCTTAGTACCAGGCTATCGTGTCCTTCAATCATGGCCATACTGAATATATATACTACCACACTGACAGGCACAGTATACAGCCCAAATACCACAGACCAGCGGACATGATGATCTAAGTTTTAACTACAATGTTTCTACTTGCCTGATTTTCTCTTGTATCTTGTGATGATGAAGTAGGAAACAATGTAGAGAATGGCAAAAAGAAGGAAACATATCTGGAAAAAAAAATTAACAGTTCATTTACATTTGTGGCATATTTTTTTAATAAATTATAGAAGATACATCTTTGGTATTTATATGCAAGAAGGATTTCATCTATTAAAAAAGTAAAAATTTTTAGATATTTTGCTAATATAAAGTTTTGATAAAATACTAACTTATATGAACTAATAACTCAAATAGCCCAGTGTTTAATATCATTGCAGAAGAAAAAGCCCAAGGAAGATCTTTCTTTTCATAACTTAACCGAATTGTTTTCAAAATCATATGGAAGTGTAAAGAGCAAGACCAACACCAACAATTCTGAAAACCAAAGTCAATGAGACGCTACTATCCCTTCCAAATATCAAACACACTATAAAGCTTCAGTAACATTTAAAGAGTGTGATGGCACCAAAACTTGACAGACAAATGAAACATCTACTACACAAAATTTATATAATTTGGTTCTACATATAGAAAGCATCACAAATCAATGTGGGGGGAATAATCATTCAATAAATAAACCACATATCAAAATAAACAGCAGTTGAATGAGAAACTTCTTAAATATTAAATTCAAATTAAATTCCATTTAATTTCATGGGAACGATAGGTAAAAGAGGGTGGGTCAAAGAACGGGAGACCTCGTCCCTGTCAAAGACCAAGTGTGCAGAAATACAGTCTCACTAGAGCTATGAACCAGGGTAAAAATAATGTGAAGACTCTCAAATGAAACAATTCAAAGTGACGATAGTCTAGGGAGCACCCCTATGCATAGATTTCTGAAGGACTGTTGGCCACATGACTAAAAAGGACCTTAGATCTAGGTGTGAACAGCCACTGTGAAATGTCATCTAGGAAATGACAAACTAAGAGTGGACAGGAAGACCACGAGCCTCATGTTCTTCCAATACCAGTGGAGTGGGAAAGTGACAACGGACCATAATGACAGTGACCAAAAAGGAGCCAAGAGTCAAAAGCATCAAACTGGCCTACTGCTGGGAGCCCACTAAGAACTCCAGATGGATAAGAGAATGTTAGCACCATCACTACTTCCTCCCAAAATCCTATGAGTAGGGGAAATGGGTCAAAAAAGGAAACCAGTTATTGGTGAAGAAATGTAAACGGAGGGGGTCTCCTAAGAAGATGTTGAGGGCGCCTGGGTGGCTCAGTCAGTTAAGTGACTGCCTTCGGCTCAGGTCATGATCCTGGAGTCCCGGGATCGAGTCCCACATTGGGCTCCCTGCTCAGCGAGGAGCCTGCTTCTCCCTCTAACCCTCCCCCATTTCATGTACTCTCTCTCTCTCTCTCATTCTCACTCTCTCAAAATAAATAAATAAATCTTTAAAAAAAAAAAAAGAAGATGTTGAGTGTCAGGGGAGACTGTTTATAATAGAATAGTGAAGTCTGAGTAGGGCTGCAAGAGCACTAGAAACAGGGTAACTGGGCAGAAACTCCGTGACTTACAAGGTTAAAGTCAGAGGGATCGAATGACCAAGGCAATTAATATTTATTACAGAAGCTAAATGAAATTCAATTCATTCAACAATTACTTGTCATGAGCTTACTGTACACCAGGCATTCTTTTCAGAACTGAGAACACAGCAGTGAACAAAACAAAACTCCCACCCTCACTGAGCTTACACTCCACTAAGAAAACAGCCCATCAATAAACAGGCAACGGGGCAAATGACAATTGGTGCAGGATTACGGGAACAGGGAGTGCGAGCTCAGGTGAGGGGGCACGCTTCACTAATAAGGTGACATCTGAGGAAGGACTTATGGGAGAAGAGAGAGCAAGACATGCAGAAATCTGGAGGGAGGGTACTCAAGGGACAGAGAACAGTCACACCAAGGGTCTGAGACAGGAAAAGCTCTGGTGTGTTCAAACAGCAAGAGAGAAGTAAGAGATGAGGTCATACAGGAGTTCGTACTAAGCGTCAGTTCTCACAAACAGTGAAGAGTTGGTTTTTACCCTGAGTGAGACAGGAATCCGTGCGACGAGACTCTGAGCAGAAGGGTGACAGGATCTGACAGAGGGCAAAAGGCTCACTCTAGGTACAATGTGGAAAGTAACTTAGAAGGGACAGGTCAGAAGCAGAGAGACCAGTTAGGAGTGCCCTGCAATCATCCAGAAGACAGGTCACTTGGACCTGTGTAGTAGAAATATCAAAAATTATTAAGTTCTAGGTATGTTTTGAAAACAGACTTGAGAGGGCTTGCAGGCATTAAGGCTTGGTCGAAGAAACTGGAAAGAGAGAGTGGCCATTTCCTGAGTCAGGAAAGATTATGAGTAAAGTTATTTTGTGCTGGAAATAAAAACTACAGTTTACACTGATGAATGTGAAATACTTATTATTCACTCAGGTGGAGAGGGTGGATGAGCTGTTGGATATAAAAATCTGTACAGTCCAAGGAAAGGAGCCTAGCTAGAATTTTTTTTTAAGCTGAGGAGCAGGGGGGACATAAGCAGATAGATAGCTAAAGCCCTGAGACCAGATGAGATTTCCACCCCAGGGAGTGAGTACAACCAGAGAAGTCGGAGAACCAAGCCCCGGAGCTCTCAAATATTTAGAAGTCAACTTGACAGAAGGAACCAGGAAGAGCTAACTGAGAAGCAGCAGTCAGCAGGTAGGAGGCAAACAACAGACTGTGATGTCCCAAAAGTCAAATGAAGAAAGTTCATGTAGGAAAAGGGAATTATCAGCTGTGTCAAATGCTGCTGACAGGCCAAGTTAGACGAGCACTGAGAATTGACAACTGGATTTAGCAACATGGAGGTCATCGGTGACCTTGACCAGAGCTGTTTTTCTGAAGCAGTGAACGTAAAACCCTGACTGAAGTAAATTAAGACAGAAGAAGCACTGAAAATAAAATGTACATAGACAGTTCTTTCCAGGAATTTTAAGGTAAAGGGAAGCAAAAGAAATGGGATGGGAACTATGAAGAGGGCTTTTTTTTTTTTAAGATGAGAAAAGTTACACATTGCAATAATAATCAGGTAGAGAGAAAAATTATTGATGCAAGAAAGAAAAAGGAGAAGTGCTAAAGCAATGCATTCAAGGTGAGGAGCTAGAAATAAATGTATCCCTAGTCAGAAGGAGGAGGAGCAGAGGACAGAACATTTGAGTTCCACTGCAGCTAGGTAAACAGATGCGTGGTAAAAGCACAAAAACATTCCCTTTAGATGGTTTCTATTTTCTTAGTAAAATAGAAGCCAAGTTCCTCAAATAAGAGTTACACATGGAGACAGAATGCACACAGGAGGAGGACACCGTAAATGGAGTAGAGAATATGAGGGAATCCTGAGAGCCACGGCAAGATGAAATGGACTTCACAGCTCCAGGCAAGCCCAAGCTGAACCTCCGAGCCAGGCAGGAGGCCTACTGCTGCTCTACAACACGACGGCCTAGCTCTTAGGTGCTGGGGAAGCTGCAGGTACACCAAGCAGAGCTTTGAGGATTCTAACAACGACCCTATTCTCTCCTCCCCTGTACAGCCTACACTGGCAGACTTGTGCTAGGTACGGCTCACTCACTCCTCCAGTCACAGATCTGACTTCGTGTCCACTGACCAACTCCAAGTGCTCTGGCAGTGGTCAGTCAAGACCCAGCATCCGAATTCCACTCTCACAATTTCACCTGATCTCTGAGCAGCCCCTCCTATTCCAGCAATCATCCTCCTTCTCTGATTATTCACCCATTTTCCATCACTAGCTTCCCTTTTCCTGCCAGTCTTTAAACATTATTCTTCTAAAACAAACAAAACAAAACACAGCACACTATTTTTCTTCTCCATGATTTCAGGGCTGAGCCAGAAATCTGTTCTCAATCCACAAACTCTTCACAGGTAACCTAATCTGCTCCCAGGGTTTTAACCATCAACCCCAGAAATCCCTGGACAACAGTGTGAAAATCACTGGATTAGGGTATTAGCAAAAGTAAGTAAAGGGCACCTGGGTGGCTCAGTCGGTTGGGTGTTTCCCTTAGGCTTAGGTTGCAATACACTGGGATTGATCCCTGCGTCAGGCTCCCTGTTCATAAGGGAGTCTGCTTCTCCCTCTCCCTCTGCCCCTCCCCCACACAGCTTGTGCTCGCTCTCTCGCACGCTCTCTCTAAAACATAAATAAAATCTTTAAAAAAAAAAAGAGTGAAATGAATGGCCATAAATCCTAAGTAGATTGGGGAGGAAAAAAAGTAACCAAGTACAGAGTGATGGATAAGTGGAGATGTCTATCAACTGAGGCTCCCAGTAGAACTGCAGGAGACCAAGGAACGTGGAAGAAGAAAAGGTTATGATTAAAGAATGTTTATAGATTTTTAAACTTAGTATTTGAATTTAGAGAACAAAAGTGTCAGGAATTCCAGAAAGTTCATGCAGAAGCAGAAGATGAGAAGGCATGAGAGGTAATGAACAAAATGAAATTAAGAAACCAAAATGCATGGCATAAAATGAAAAGACTAATGGAAAGCGATTCATTTAAGAACGGAAATAAGGCTAACAATTATAAAAACAAATATAAGTATTACTAATTTAAATATAAAAGCCACGCATTAGGAAAATAAAAATACAACTATAACGGATTAGAAAACTCACAGAATGGGTTAGACTATTTTTCTAGTTCCAAAAGTGAGACTAGGAGCAAATGCCTCCCCTAAATGAGTGCATCTTCAACAGAAAGCAACCCAGAGATGAGTGAAACGAAAGCAAGCTGTCGTGATGCCTTTTATTGTCCCTATATCTGGTGGGAACAAAAGGAAATTCCTAACCAAAAAAGGAGAAAGGCGGGGCACCCTGGGTGGCTTAGCTGGTTCCGCACCTGCCTTTGGCTCAGGTCATGATCCCAGGGTCCTGGGATCTAGCCCCGCATGGGGCTCCCTGCTCAGTGGGGAGTCAGCTTCTCCCTCTCCCTCTGCCACTCCCCCTGCTTATGCTCTCTCTCTCTCTAATAAATAAATAAAATCTTAAAAAAAAAAAAGAAGAAGAAAGTCATTATAGCTCCTCGCCATTAACAGTGAGTAAGACACAGCTGATAAAAAGGGAGAGGAACAGGCTCTCATGGTTCTCTAAGAAGACTGAGCTCTTCCCTCCTGGTCAGGGAGGAAGAGCAAGGTTACTGAAACTCAAGCAGAAACAATACCAGTTGCATGTCTTCTATGCCAGCTAAACTAGACAGCAGAAAATTCAGCCCTCTCGGGGGCCACATGGCTTTAGTCCTGATGATGATCAAGGATGGCTATCCTAGAAACATACACTCTTCCAAAACTGAAACAAGAAGAAATAGAAAATTTGAACAGACCGATTTCTAGTAATAAAATTGAATGGGTAATGAAAAACCACCAACAAACAAAAGTCCAGGACCTGATGGCTTCACAGGTGAATCTACCAAACATTTAAAGAATGGTTAATACCTATTCTTCTCAAACTATTCCAAAAAGATAGAAGATGGAGAAAAACTTCCAAATTCATCTTATAAGACCAGCATTACCCTGATACCAAAACCAGACAAAAACCTGAGGGGAAAAAAAAACAAGCTGATATCTCTGCTGAACACAGAGGCAAAAACTCTTCAACAAAATACTAGCAAACCCAATCCAACAATACATGAAAAAAATCATTCACCACAATCAAGTGGGATTTATTCCAGGGATTCAAACATGGTTCAATATTCACAAACCAATCAATGTGATACATCATACTAACAAGACGCAGGATAAAAACCATATGATCATTTCGTAGATGCAGAAAAAGCAACTGACAACATCCATTCATGATAAAAACACTCCACAAAGTGAGTTTAGAGGGAGTAATACCTCAACATAATAAAGGTCATATATGAAAAATCTACAGTTAACCTCATACTCAATGATGTAAAACTGAAAGCTTTTTCTCTATGATCAGGAACAAGGCAAGGATGTTCACTCTCACCACTTTTATTCAACAAAGTACTAGAAGTCCTAGCTGCAGCAATCAGGCAAGAAAAAGAAATAAAAGACATATATTGCTGAGGAAGTGGGGTGCCTGGGTGGCTCACTCGATAAGTGTCCAGCTCTTGATCTCAGATCAGGTCTTGATCTCAGGGTCGTGAGTTCAAGCCCCACATTGGACTCCATGCTAGGAATGGAGCCTACATTTAAAAAAAAAAAAATTGCTAAGGAAGAAGTAAAACTACTACTGTTTGCAGATGACATGACACAATATACAGAAAACACTAGAGACTCCACCAAAAAACTATTAGAACTGATACTGAATTCAGTAAAGTTGCAGGACACAAAATTAATATTCAGAAAACTTGCATTTCTATACACTGATAACAAAGTAGCAGAAAGAGAAATGAAAGTATCAATCCCATTTACGATTGTACCAAAAATAATAAAATACCTAGGAATAAACTCATCAAAAAGGTAAAACACCCATATTCTGAAAACTATAAGACATTCATGAAATAAAGATGACACAAACAAACAGAAAGATACACCATGCTCATGGACTGGAAGAATATTATTAAAATGTCCATACTAAAGCTATCTACAGATGCACTGCAATCCCTACCAAAATACCAATAGCATTTTTCCCAGAACTAGAACAAATAATCCTAAAATTTGTAGAGAACCACAAAAGACCTTGAATAACCAAAGCAATCTTGAGAAAGAAGAACAAAACTGGAGGTATCACAATCCCAGATTTAAAAATATACTACAAAGATAAAGTAATCAAAATAGTACAGTACTGGCACAAAAACAAGAAACACGGGTCAACAGAACAGGACAGAGAGACCAGAAACAAACCCATATCTATATGGTTAATTAATCTACAACAAAGGAGGCAAGAATATACAATGGGGAAAAGACAGTCTTCTCAATAAATGGTGCTGGGAAAACTGGACAGCTACATGCACAAGAATGAAACTGGACCATTTTCTTACAACATACCCCAAAATAAATTCAAAACAGATCAAAGACCTAAATATGAGACCTGAAATCATAAAACTCCAGAAGCAAACAGAGCTAGTAACCTCTTGGAAATCACCTTAGCAACATAGCTGTGGATATGTCTCCTGAAGCAAGAGATACAAAAGTAAAAATAAACCATTGGGACTACACCGAAACAAAAAGCTTTTTGCACAGCAAAGAAAACCATCCACAAAACAAACAGTCAACTTAATGACTGGGAGAAGATATTTGGAGCAAATATCCAAAATACATAAAGAACTTACACAACTCAATACCAAAAAAACAAACACTCCAATTTAAAAATGGGCAGAGGACCTGAATAGACATTTTTCCAAAAAACACATACAGATAAGCCTATGTGAAAAGATGCGCAACATCAGGGAAATGCAAATCAGAACCACCTTACACCAAAAACAAACAAACAAATAAATACGACCTCACACCAGTCAGAATGGTTAGTATCAAAAAGACAAAAAATAACAAGTGTTGGTGAAGATGTGGAGAAAGAGGACCCCTTGTGCACTGTTAGTGGGAATGCAAATCAGTGCAGCCACTCTGTGAAACAGTATAGACGATCCTCAAAACATTAAAAAAAGAAATACCATATGATCCAATATTTGCACTACGGGGTATTTACCCAAAGAAAACAAAAACATTAATTTGAAAAGATGTCTATACTCATGTGTATTGCAGCATTTTCTACAACAGCCAAGATACAGAGACAACCCAAGTGTCTACCAATAGATGAATGAGTAAAGAATATGTGGCACATATATATATAAATAAAATAGAGTATTACTCAGCCATAAAAGAGAACGATATCTTGCCATTTGCAACAACATGGATGGACCTAAGGGTATTATGCTGAGTGAAATAAGTCAGACAAAGAAAGACAAAATACCATATGATTTCACTTACATGTGGAATCTAAAAAAAATGAAAAGCAAACAACCAAACAAAATGGACTCTTAAATACAGAAAATAAACTGGTGGTTGCCAGAGGGAAGGTGGGTAGGAGGATGGGTGAAACAGATAAAGGGCATTAAGAGGTACAAACTTCCAGTTATAAAGTAAGTCAGTCACTGAGATGAAAAGTACAGCATAGGAAATATAGTCAATAATATTGTAAAAATGTTATATGGTGACAAATGGTGACTACATTTATTGTCGTGAGCACTGGGTAATGTACAAAATTGTTGAATCAATAGGTTGTACACCTAAAACTAATATAACATTGTATGTTAACTATACTTAAATTTTAATTTTTTAATTAAAAAAAGGGCTAGGCATTTGGGAACTGAATTACCCGGTCACAAATAATCTAATAATGCTTTCAAAATACAATGTTAAAAGCTAAAATTCATAAATTCCAGGTATAAGATTTGAACCTAAATTCAAACTGGTACATTATAATCAAATGGTACTACCTAGTAGCTTTTCATTCAAGGCCGATAGGCTTCAACTATTTTAGGGTAACCAGAAGGAATGAGTATCATAAAAGAGTCATGGGTGCAAAGACGCTCAAGGACTGTTACCGTGAACACATTTCTGACAAAATCTTGGCAGAGAAATGAGGAAACTATAATTGAGCCAATAATCTCATACCACAGCGAGAGCCAATAGACACTGCTTTATTTTAAGGTCACTAAATCAAAAAATAGAGATGTTAAGTATCCTTTAACATTACAAGCTAACCACTAAAATAAAATTAAAATTCTTCAAGTTACCCTAAGAGCCAGGAAAACAACAATAAAACAAAGAAAAATCCAGACTATGTAGTAAAAGACAGGAAGACACCAACATTATGAAAATAATAATACAACAGATTAAAGATGAAACACTAAAACCAAAATTGTAAATGAGACAAATGATTAAAAGAAAACTCTCACAGATACAGACATATCTAAAATAAAGTGACTCATGCGCTTGGGTGGCTCAGCTGGTTAAGCACCTGCCTTCAGCTCAGGTCCCTGACCCCAGACTTCTGGGGTGGAGCCCCGCACCGGGCTCCCTGCTCCACGGGAAGCCTGCTTCTCCCTCTCTTCCTTGCTCTCGCTCTCACTCTTCCTCTCAAAAAATCTTTTTAAAAAATGAAATAAAATAAAGTGACTCAAAAAGATTGAAAACAAAAGGATAAACAGAGACAAACCAGGCAGATACTAACAAAGAAGCTGTCGTTTTTTTTTTTAATAAGGTGTGAAGACAAAATAGGGTACTTTATGAACAACAGTATCACCCACAATGAAGAAAGAATCCTCATGTACCAAAAACACCAAGATAATTTTTCAAAACTGAGTATGAAAGGGAAAATGTAAACCACTACTTTAGTTGGGAGTCTTCAACTCACCATCAAAGAAAAAGCAAATGCAAACCAAATACATAATAATAAAAATGAATTTTTTTAAAGTAATAATATTGCTCCAGTAAATAAATGGCTTTATCATACTCAATGCTATATACCTATAAATCCATGTCCTGCCACCCCAATGTCCTAGCCCCTCACAACTACTGTTTTCTGTTTCTATGGATTTGCCTATTCCGGATATTTCATATAAATGAAAACATAATATGCGCCTTTTTGTGTCTGTCTTCTTTCCCTTAGCATAATGTTTTCAAGGTTCATCCATGCTATAGCATGTACCAATACATCCTTCTTCCAGACTTTTTACAAGAAAAATAAAACACTATGTAATTAAAAACACAGTGAATATTTTGTTGCTAGCAGCTGCAAGCATTCCTTTCAGATACATTTGCATATGTTCATTGTTTGTAACTGCAACAAACCACCTTTTAAAGAGATAAGAAAACAAAATTAGCAATATTCTATCTCCCAAACAATTAACATGACTTTGAAACACAAGCTGATATCCACTTTTCTATTATCGGCACCATCATAATAAATTGCCCTGTGTCCATCAACTTGTGCTTCAATAAAGGTAAAACAGTATTTCCTCATAAACATCTAACAGAGACCTTTAACAAGGAGTAAATATTCTGTTTTTCAAGATTATCACAGTAAATGTCAAATTCAGTAATGTCATCTACAATATTACACTTTATTACTTATTGAGATTTTTCAGATTCTGTCTAATCTTACATTGTATGTCACCAGCCAAAAGTTCTCTAAAAGAACTTTTAGAGACCCAGAGCATTTGACAAAATCCAATACCCATTTATGATAAAAGCTTCTGAGACCCAGACTCCAGCAAAACGTAAACGAAAGACAGCTTTACCTGAGAGAAGCTGCCACCAGAGCCAGCTGTCACTCACTTTGTCCTTCGTGTTCTACATCCCAAGCACAGCTATTCTACCCACAAAGCCCCCCTCTTCTGAACCCTCACAATACTCCTAGTTCACAGTATTTCAGCACAACCACTGATTTCCATTAAATGTTTCATGTAAATAAAATGTGTCTCCTAAAATTCTTATTATATATAGTTTAGGCACATTAAAGGTACTAATACAAACAGGAACTACCTTATACATCTCTTGAATCTTCCTGAGTGCCTAGATAAATAATTTTAAAATAAACAGAGTAAATTACAATCCTTCCCACTTCTGGTTCCTTAACCTCCATGAGGCCCAGTCACGGCAAAGGGGAGACACTTTGAATAGGATGAAAGACAGAAGTTTAAAATCGACTGGACTTGATTTTTCAATATGTGAGAGTGACCATAAAACTATTAGATGAGCCAAAGTTGTCACCAAAGGAAGGGAACAGAGATCCAACAAAGGATCCTTGCGAGCAGCAGTGGGAGAAAATGAAACTGCTTTACAACTATTTCCTACCAAGTTTACCCACACAATAACCAGTTAAGTACGACCTCTGAACGATACTAAGTCTTCCTTCCAGGAGAGGAACAGCTCTCCACTAATTATCTTCTTTGATTTTTTTAAATCAGAGTAGTTTTCCTCATATAGATCAGGTACATGTTTTGTTAGCTTTATACCTAAGCACTTTTTTCTTCATGCTAATGTTAATGGTGTATTTTTAATTTCAAATTCCAATTTTTCATCCCGGTATACAGGACAGCAACGGACTTTTGTGTATTAACGTTGTATCTTAATGTCTTGCTATAATCTATTAGTCCCAGGAGTTCTATTGTTGTTATTAACTTTCTGGGATTGTCTACCTAGACTATCATGTCATCTCTGAATGAAGACAGTTTGCTTTTTCTCTCCCCAATTTGTAAACCTATCAGTTCCTTTCCTTTTCTCACTGCATTAGCTAGGACTTCCACAAAAAAGCAGTGATAAAAGGGGACATCCTTGCCTTGTTTCTGATCTTAGTTGGAAAGCTTTTGGTTTCTTCATTAGTGTGATATTAGCTGTAGATATTTTGTGGATGTTCTTTATCAAGTTGAGGAAGTTCCCCTCTATTCTTGGTTTATTGAGAGCTTTTATCATAAATGGGTATTGGATTTTGTCAAATGCTCTCTCCGATAGGATATTAATAGGATTATATGCTATTTCTTCTTGAGTCTGTTGATGTGATGGATTACACCAAGTGATTTCTGAATGTAGAACCAGCCTTGCATACTTGGAATAAATCCCACTTGGTCGTGGTGTATAATAATTCTTTTGATACGCTACTGCATTTAGTTTGCTAATATTTTCTTGCAGAACTGTGCATTTATGCTCACAACAGATACTGGTCTGTAGTTTTCCTTTATTGCAATGTTTTTGTCCAATTTTAGTATTAAGGTAATGCTGGCATCCTAGAATGAGCTAGAAGTGTTCGCTCTGCTTCTATTTTCTGTTCAAGATTACAGAGAATTGGTATCACATCTTCCTTAACCATTTGGTAGAATTCACTGGTGAAACCATCTAGGACTGTTTGGAAGGTCAATTGCTGATTCAATTTCTTTAAAAGATACAGGCCTACTCAGATTATCTGTTTCTCATTCTATTACACTTTATTTGATTTCTACCATTCCTTTGTTCTTAAAGTTTCCATCTCTTTGCTTACATTATCCATCTGTTCTTGCATATTGTACACTATTTCCATTACCACCCTTGGCATATTAATTAGTTATTTCAAATTCGGGCTTTATAAACCCCAAGTCTCTGTCATATCTAAATCTGCTTCTGATGCTTGCTTTGTATCTTTCAACTGTATATTTTGCCTTTTGGTTCTTAAATTTTTTCATTAAAAGTCAAGGCATTATAGGGGCACCTGGGTGACTCAGTCAGTTAAGCATGTGCCTTTGGCTCAGGTAAGATCCCAGGGTTCTGGGATCGAGCCCCACATCGGGCTACCAGCTCAGCGGGGAGCCTGCTTCTCCCTCTCCCTCTGGTGCTCCCCCTGCTTGTACTTTCTCTAACTGCCAAATAAATAAACAAACTCTTTTTTAAAAAAGACATTATACTAGAGGAGCTAGGGAAAAAACAGCAAATAAAGCCTAAACCCAGCAGGAGAAGAGAAATAATAAAGATCAGAGCAGAAATCAATGAAATAGAAACCAAAAGAACAGTAGAACACATCAACGAAACTAGGAGCTGGTTCTTTGAAAGAATTAACAAGATTGATAAACCCCAGGCCAGACTTATCAAAAAGAAAAGAGAAATGACCCAAATCAACAAAATCAGGAATGAAAGAGGAGAGATCACAACCAACACCAAAGAAATACAAACAATTATAAGAACATATTATGAGCAACTATACGACAGCAAATTAGATAACCTGGAAGAAATGGATGCATTCCTAGAGATGTATCAACTACCAAAACTGAACCAGGAAGAAATAGAAAACCTGAACAGACCTATAACCACTACAGAAATTGAAGTAGTCATCAAATATCTCCCAACAAACAAAAGCCCAGGGCCAGATGGCTTCCCAGGGGAATTTACCAAACATTTAAAGAAGAATTAATACCTATTCTCCTGAAACTGTTCCAAAAAATAGAAATGGAAGGAAAACTTCCAAACCCATTTTATGTGACCACCATTACCTTGATCCCAAAACCAAAGACCCCATCAAAAAGGAGAATTACAGACCAATATCCTTGATGAACACAGATGCAAAAATTCTCACCAAAATACTAGCCAATAGGATCCAACAGTACATTAAAAGGATTATTCACCATGACCAAGAGGGATTTATCCCTGGGCTGCAAGGCTGGTTCAACATCCACAAACCAATCAATGTGATATAACATATTAACAAAAGAAAGAACAAGAATCATTTGATCCTCTCAATAGATGCAGAGAAAGTATTTCACAAAGTACAGCATCCCTTCTCGATCAAAACTCTTCAGAGTATAGGGATAAAGGGTACATACCTCAATATCATAAAAGCCATCTATGAAAAACCTACAGAGAATATCATTCTCAATGGGGAAAAACTGAGAGCTTTCCCCCTAAGGTCAGGAACGTGGCAGGGATGTCCACTATCACCACTGCTTTTCAACATATTACTAGAAGTCCTAAACACGGCAATCAGACAACAAAATCAAAGGCATCCAAAACAGCAAAGAGGAAGTCAAACTCTCACTCTTTGCAGATGATATGATACTGTATGTGGAAAACCCGAAAGACTCCACCCCAACACTGCTAGAACTCATACAGGAATTCAGGAAAGTGGCAGGATATAAAATCAATGCACAGAAATCAGTGGCATTCCTATACACCAACAAGACAGAAGAGAGACAAATCAAGGAGTTGATCCCATTTACAATTGCACCCAAAACCATAAGATACCCAGGAATAAATTTAACCAAAGAGGCAAAGGATCTGTACTCAGAAAACTATAAAATACTCATGAAAGAAATTGAAGAAGACACAAAGAAATGGAAAAACGTTCCATGCTCATGGATTGGAAGAACAAATGTTGTGAAGATGTCAATGCTACCTAGAGCAATCTACACATTCAATGCAATCCCCATCAAAATACCATCCACTTTTTTCAAAGAAATGGAACAAATAATCCTAAAATTTGTATGGAACCAGAAGAGACCCCGAACAGCCAGAGGAATATTGAAAAAGAAAAGCAAAGCTGGCGGCATCACAATTCCGGACTTCCAGCTCTATTACAAAGCTGTCATCATCAAGACAGTATGGTCCTGGCACAAAAACAGACACATAGATCAATGGAACAGAATCGAGAGCCCAGAAATGGACCCTCAACTCTATGGTCAACTCATCTTGGACAAAGCAGGAAAGAATGTCCAATGGAAAAAAGACAGTCTCTTCAACAAATGGTGTTGGGAAAATTGGACAGCTGCATGCAGAAGAATGAAACTGGACCATTTCCTTACACCACACACAAAAATAGACTCCAAATGGTTGAAAGACCTAAATGTGAGACAGGAGTCCATCAATATCCTAAAGGAGAACACAGGTAGCAACCTCTTCGACCTCAGCTTCTTCCTAGCAACATCGCCAAATGCAAGGGAAGTAAGGGCAAAAATGAACTATTGGGATTTCATCAAGATAAAAAGCTTTTGCACAGCAAAAGAAACAGTCCACAAAACCAAAAGACAACCGACAGAATGGGAGAAAATATTTGCAAATGACATATCAGATAAAGGGCTAGTATCCAAAATCTATAAAGAACTCATCAAACTCAACACCCAAAGAACAAATAATCCAATCAAGAAATGGGCAGAAGACATGAACAGACATTTTTCCAAAGAAGACATCCAAATGGCCAACAGACACATGAAAAAGTGCTCAACATCACTCAGCATCAGGGAAATCCAAATCAAAACCTCAATGAGATACCACCTCACACCAGTCAGAATGGCTAAAATTAACAAGTCAGGAAACGACAGATGTTGGAGGGGATGCGGAGAAAGGGGAACACTCCTACACTGTTGGTGGGAATGCAAGCTGGTGCAACCACCCTGGAAAACAGCGTGGAGGTTCCTAAAAATGTTGAAAATGGAGCTACCATACGATCCAGCAATTGCACTACTGGGTATTTACCCCAAGGCTACAAATGGAGGGATCCGAAGGGGTACGTGCACCCCGATGTGTATAGCAGCAATGTCCACAATAGCCAATCTGTGGAAAGAGCCAAGATGTCCATCGACAGATGAATGGATAAAGAAGATGTGGTATATATACACGATGGAATATTATGCAGCCATCAAAAGGAATGAGATCTTGCCATTTGCAACGACGTGGATGGAACCGGAGGTTGTTATGCTGAGTGAAATAAGTCAATCAGAGAAAGACATGTATCATATGACCTCACTGATATGAGGAATTCTTAATCTCAGGAAACAAACTGAGGGTTGCTGGAGTGGTGGGGGGTGGGAGGGGTGGGGTGGCTGGGTGATAGGCATTGGGGAGGGTACGTTCTATGGTGAGCGCTGTGAATTGTGCAAGACTGTTGAATCACAGATCTGTACCTCTGAAACAAATAATGCAATATATGTTAAGAAAAAAAAAAGAAGATAGCAGGAGGGGAAGAATGAAGGGGAGTAAATCGGGGGAGACGAACCATGAGAGATGATGGACTCTGAAAAACAAATTGGGGGTTCTAGAGGGGAGGGAGGTGGGGGAATGGGTTAGCCTGGTGATGGGTATTAAAGAGGGCACATTCTGTGTGGAGCACTGGGTGTTATATGCAAACAATGAATCATGGAACACTACATCAAAAACTAATGATGTAATATATGGTGATTAACATAACAAAACTAATGATGTAATGTATGGTGATTAACATAACAAAATTTAAAGAAAAAAAAGACATTATATAGAGGGTAAGAGGAACTAGGGTAAATAGGTCTTCAGTGAGGTTTATGTTTATCTGGCTGTGAGCTGGGCTGTTTACTGTTTGATGAAGCTGTAGGAGCCAGAGGCTAGAATGTCCTCTAGGGTGCTTGGTTTTGTCTCCCCTGTTGCCTCTGGTTTTCTATAGACTTCCTCTTAAAGAGAGTCTGAGCCTTGCAGTTCTTTTAGCTGTAATCCCCTGTTATTATACAGAAGCCTGACTGATATGGTAGAAAGGGGTGGTTCTGGTAAAAACAATTTCCCTCGAGAGCAGGCCTTTTGTCAAGGTGAACAAAATGTTCTGGTTATTTTCCAGAATGGTTACTTTCCCTCCCCCCTGCCAGAAGCACTAGGGGACTTTTTTTTTTTTTTTTTACCTGAGAACCCAATAGAGCTCTTAGAAGTAAAACTCATTAAAGTGTAGAAGCACCCCCTATGAAGACTAGACCTCTGGAGGTTCAAACTCTGGTTAGTCCACACTAAACCTCCATCAATTAATTAATTACAGCTTAAGTGTTCCTACCAGTACTAGCTACTTAGCAGGCTTCTGCTATATAGGCTTTTGTTCTGGGTAAGCTATGATTCTAGGTACCCACCTCTCTTTCCAGTTTTCAAGGCAGCAATGTGCCCTATGATCTCAATTCTCTGACGAATCTAAGAAGAGCTGCTGATTTTCCAGTTCTTCAGCTTTTCTCACTATTGGGAGTTTGGGAATGATGACTCCAAGCTCTTTTCAAATTGGACTGGAAACCAGAAGTCACCTATATGTTTTATTGTTTTAGCTCTTAGCTTTAGGTCTTTGATTTACTTGGAAATTATTTTTTGTGTATGGTGTATATGATGTAAAATACTGTTTTAAAAATACTTATTCTCTTGGAGAACTCTCTTGGATTCATCATTTGGCAGCTGCTTGGGATCTTCCTCTGATATGCAGTCTCTGCATAGACTTAATCCAGATGAGTTATGCCAGGGCTTCTTTCTAACTTATTCTGTTTTACTTTTAATTTTAAATATAAGTTTCTGGTTGGCAGAGTAAACATTATTTTAATCATTTTTTAAAAAAACACAAGGTGTAAGATCATAATGGAAAGTGCTTTCTCCCCCACTTTAATACTAAGTAGTTTGGAATGATCTATCCTTTAATCTCTTAATGTGCCTATTTTTTTTAAAGAGAAAGGAATTCAGTTATTACAATGTTCCAATTAAATTAATATAAGCATTTCCTACTAAGGCAACTTATAATAGAAAACAAGCATTACTTGTAAGAGGCTATTCAAATTGTGTTGATTATGTAATTATTTCTGTGCTTATGTATTTTTTGGCAGTTAGTCTAAAAGAGAGTTCCTCCACCCTGGCACTCTTAACATTTTAGGCCAAATAATTCCTTGTTGCTGTGAGGGTCCTTGCAATGTAGGAGTTTAGTATCATCTTGGTCCTCTACCCACTAGATGCCAACACATAATCCACCCCTCAAGTTGTTACACTACTACATGTTTTCTGGGGGGGTGGGGAGGGGACCCAGTTGAGAACCAGTGGTCTAAGAAATGAATGCTAAATGTGGAAAAAAGAAATAATGTAAAAATTATATTACTTCGTTTTAATTTTTTCAAATAATGTAAATTTTCAAGTGAAGGAATGGAAGCTAAATCTCTAAGGAATGACTTAAAAATTGTTGTGTCATTGTGCAAGACTGTTGAATCACAGATCTGTACTTCTGAAACAAATAATGCAAGATATGTTAAGAAAAAAGAAAAAGAAGAAGATAGCAGGAGGGGAAGAATGAAGGGGAGTAAGTCGGAGGGGGAGACGAACCATGAGAGACGATGGACTCTGAAAAACAAACCGAGGGTTCTAGAGGGGAGGGGGGTGGGGGGATGGGTTAGCCTGGTGATGGGTATTAAGGAGGGCACGTTCTGCATGGAGCACTGGGTGTTATGCACAAACAATGAATCATGGAACCCTACATCAAGAACTAATGATGTAATGTATGGTGATTAACATAACAATAACATATATATATACATACATATATATATATATATATATATATATATATATATATACATTGTTGTGTCAGAGATATACATGCATGTGATATACAGACCTCAAGGAAAGACTGCCAGGGGCGCCTCGGTGCCTCGGTTGGTTAAGTGGCCGACTCTTCGTTTCTGCTCAGGTCATCATCTTGGGGTTGTGAGATCAAGCCCCACATCAGGCTCCGCATTCAGCGTGGAGTCTACTTGAGATCCTCTCTCTCACTCTCCCTCTGCCCCTCCCCCTGCTCACACAAACTCTCTCTCAGGAAAAAAAGTATTAAAAAAAAAAAACTTCCATCCAACTCTCCTCCATAGGCAATCTGTTGTTTTCCTAAGCCATTTCCGTAATACTAGGAAATGTTTCAGTTTACTGACATTAACAATATATACTGACTACCCAATACAGAAGTTCAGAATTTACCGATTAGCTTTCTGATACTGAGGATTTACGCCAATCAATGACTATTACCACTACTACCTGTCTTCCACTTCCTCCTCTGGCATTTATTATATTATTACTCTTTGTTATTCTCTTGGGTAACCCGCTAAGGATTTAAATCTTTACTTCTTGTCTTACCAGTTTATTCCCAAAGGTGTAGCTGACAGATGTCTTCCTGCTCCTAAATTCTCTAGTAGCTGCTATTACATTATTGTGATTATTAACATCATAAGTAGTAAAAAAAAAAAAAACTAATTATCTAACAATAGATGAATGGTTCTCTTTAGTTTTTCATGGTTTAAGATAATGAGACAAAGAAAATTTTAATGCATACAAGTCACATTTTTACACAAATGCAATATAAATTCCCAGGAATAAGGTTATTGAATCATAGTGTATAAATACTCCATCATATTGCTTTCCAGCATGGTTATTAGAATCCATTTTATTTTGTTCATATTGAAAATAGTGTTATTTTTTTCCCAATTACATAAATAAAAATCCTTATTAAAAATTCAATCAATTCAGGGGCACTTGGCTGGCTCAGTGGGTAGAACACGCAACTCTTCATCTCAGGGTTGTAAGTTCAAGCCCCACAGTGGGTATGGAGATTACCTAAAAATAAAATTTTTTTAAAAAATCTAATGTATTCAAAGAAGTATAAGGAAGAAAGTAAAAATATGAAATTCCACATTTAGTATAATCCTTCCTGTTTTTTTTTTTAAGATTTTATTTATTTGAGAGAGAGAGAACGAGAGATAGAAAGCACGAGAGGGAAGAGGGTCAGAGGGAGAAGCAGACTCCCCGCTGAGCTAGGAGCCTGATGTGGGACTCGATCCCGGGACTCCAGGATCATGACCTGAGCCGAAGGCAGTTGCTCAACCAACTGAGCCACCCAGGTGCCCCTTCCTGTTCTTTTTAAAAAATATTTAAGTAATGGGCGCCTGGGTGGCTCAGTTGGTTAGGCGACTGCCTTCGGCTCAGATATTCATAATACTAAAGACAAAAAAGGATTATTACATGAGTAATACTCCAAATGGCTGAAAGACCCAAATGTGAGACAGGATTCCATCAAAATCCTAAAGGAGAACACAGGCAGCAACCTCTTCGACCTCAGCTGCAGCAACTTCTTCCTAGAAACATCGCCAAAGGCAAGGGAAGCAAGGGCAAAAATGAACTATTGGGACTTCATCAAGATAAAAAGCTTCTGCACGGCAAAAGAAAGAGTCAACAAAACCAAAAGACAACCGACAGAATGGGAGAAGATATTTGCAAATGACATATCAGATAAAGGGCTAGTATCCAAAATCTATAAAGAACTTACCAAACTCAACACACAAAGAACAATGATTCAATCAAGAAATGGGCAGAAGACATGAACAGACATTTTTCCAAAGAAGACATCCAAATGACCAACAGACACAAGAAAAAGTGCTCAACATCGCTCGGCATCAGGGAAATCCAAATCAAAACCTCAATGAGATACCACCTCACACCTCATAGAATGGCTAAAATTAACAATTCAGGAAACAACTGATGTTGGCAGGATGTGGAGAAAGGAGAACCCTCCTACACTGTTGGTGGGAATGCAAGCTGGTGCAACCACTCTGGAAAACAGTATAGAGGTTCCTCAAAAAGTTGAAAATAGAGCTACCCTACGACCCAGCAATTGCACTACTGGGTATTTACCCCAAAGATACAAACGGAGGGATCCGAAGGTGTATGTGCACCCCGATATTTATAGCAGCATTGTCCACAATAGCCAAACTACGGAAAGAGCCAAGATGTCCACTGACAGATGAATGGATAAAGAAGATATGGTGTATATAGACAATGGAATATTATACAGCCATCAAAAGGAATGAAATCTTGCCATTTGCAACAACGTGGATGGAACTGGAGAGTATTATGTTGAGCGAAATAAGTCAATCAGAGAAAGACATGTATCATATGACCTCACTGATATGAGGAATTCTTAATCTCAGGAAACAAACTGAGTGTTGCTGGAGTGGTGGGGGGTGGGAGGGATGGGGTGGCTGGGTGAAAGACAGTGGGGGAGGGTACGTGCTATGGTGAATGCTGTGAATTGTCTAAGACTGTTGAATCACAGACCTGTACCTCTGAAACAAATAATACATTATATTATACATATAATACATTATATGTTAAAAAAAAGAAGATAGCAGGAAGGGAAAAATGAAGGGGGGGAATTGGAGGGGGAGACAAACCATGAGAAACTATGGACTCTGAGAAAGAAACTGAGGGTTCTAGAGGGGAGGGGGGTGGGGGGATGGTTAGCCTGGTGATGGGTATTAAAGAGGGCACGTTCTGCGTGGAGCACTGGGTGTTATGCACAAACAATGAGTCATGGAACACTACATCAAAAGCTAATGATGTGATGTATGGTGATTAACATGATAAAAAAAAAGAGTATATGAGGATTCACCGTGCTATTTTTGCAATGTTTCTATCACTCTGAATTAATTTTAAAAAATCAAAAAAAAGATTTTATTTATTTGTCAGAAAGAGAGAGAGCACACAAGCAGGGGGAGCAGCAGGCTCCCCGCTGAGCAGGGAGCCCAATGCAGGACTCGATCCCAGGACCCTGGGATCATGATCTGAGCCAACAGCAGATGCTTAACCAACTGAGCCACCCAGGCATCCCTAAGGTAGGTGTTATAATTCCTATTTTCACAGACAAGAAAAGAAACATTAAGGTTCCAAGAGATTAAGGAACTCACCCAGTAGCACACAGCTAGTAAATAGCAAATATATGACTGGAACCTACACTGCCCCAATCCAAACCCAACAAATCTACCTCCTTGTTCAGCTTTCAGCACTGTTGTGCAATAAAGAGAAGCTCAGGCTCTCAATAAGTTAAAATTTGGAGTTTTGAAAGAAAGTATTACACTATGAATAACAACGGTATAGGCCTCAATAATACATCTGATATTCAAATATACAACATCAATAAACTCATCCATGAATCCCATAGAATCACTATAGAATCATGAATTAGCATGCTAGTGAAACAATCCTGCTTGCAGTCCTGGATGGCCAGCTTTTTGTCAAATTCCATATTTAGTTATGGTGCTCTTTGAAAAATACACAGATTTGAGAAAAATTAAAATACTGTTAGATGAATGACTTCTAAAGGCCAAAAACTGTACTTTAAAGACTATGTGGGGCAGGTGGCACCTAGGTGGCTCAATCGGTTAAGCATCTGACTCTTGGTTTCGGGTAAGGTCATGATATCAGGGTCATGAGATCAAGCCCTGTATCAGGCTCTGTGCTGGGAGCCTGCTTAAGATTCTTTCCCTCTGCCTCTGCCCCTCCCCCCCCACTCTCTCCTTCTCTCTCTAAAAAAAATTAATTTATTAAAGGATATGTGGAATGTTCCTGAAGCCTAAGCCCCGAAGACATGTGAAAAACTGATATTAAGTATCAGAATACTTTAACAATTCTATCTAGAGAATCTATGGCCTACACAACTGAAACACAAGTTTTATTATGAGTACTGCCACAAAAAGACCCACAAAGAAAAGAAAATGATATTTTATTCCCTCTCCAACTTCAAGTTCCCCTCACACAATTTGAAGTCCATGCAAATTTAATTATACAAAGCTTTTTAAAAAAAAAAAATTTCTGGCACCACCAAATTTCAAGTCACTGCTGGTGGCGATGGGTCAGCAATGGAAAGACAAGTAAAGTGGGATGACAGAGAAGTAGTTTTTACAATGTCACCTCGGGAAGGCAAATCCGAGCTGCAGAGGGACCGCACTACCATCTGTGGGGGCAGGAGAAAAACAGGAACATAAAAGATAACAAGTGCTCTGACACAGAGCTAGGGTTCTCCACGCAGCAATCGGGAAAAGTCACCCAAAGCATCCCCCACCTCCAGCACACAAGTTCTTCTGTGCCAGTGGAATGATAGTGAGGAGTTGGGTCCCAGGAGTCAACAACTCTGAGCCAAAAATCAGAAAGACATCTGGATGAAAGAACAGACATAAGGAAATACTTCTCATAATGCATATTATTCAAAACAATCCAAAATGCATCACAAGGATCCCACTGAAATTCTAGGGAAGGGGATTCTGAAAATTCTAACATACAACAGATAACAGATATTAACTGTAAAATCAGAATTTATTGTCTTTATTGTGTACCCTTTTTGAACTGTTTCATCTTAAGTGTTAAAACATTTACAAGGGCTTTCAAAGATAAATTCTGAACTTTATCACCTCATGTGTGTTTTTTCTTATGATGTCTTAAGTTCTTTGAATTATCTTACCACCAAGGTTTTCAGAAAATTAACCTATATTACTATATTTGTATATAATCTTCAAAACCATATCATGAGTAAATATCTACAATTACCTTCTACAAATACAGTGCAGAATAAAACAAAAGCATACAGCTCTCAGAGTATATTCTATCCTACTGTATAAAATTAGCTTGGAAACAAAAGGAAAACTAACACTAGAAATCGTCCTGAAATGATACGGCATTCTTTGGATGCCTATACCTCTCAGGAAATGTACTTCCAATTATCACTTAAGATGGAAAGAATAAAAAGAAAAAAAAAATCTTACATGCAATCAGAAATGCCTCAGTCTCCTTCAACCCCAAGTAAAAAACTAGAGAGAAGTGAAGTATACTCACAAGGAGAGCGGTGAAGGTCAAAGCCTCCTGATAAAGGATTCTGAGTGGCTGCTGTAACCAACTACCGCAACTGAGCACCTAACGTAAATTTATTACCTCATAGTTCTAAAGGTCACAAATCCAACATGGGTATCACTGGCTAAAATCAAGATGTCAGCAAGGCTAGTTCCTTCCGTGATGTGGACTCTAGGGAGAATCCATTTTCTTGACTTTTCCAGCTTCTAGAGGCTATTCAATTTCCTTACCTGCAGAGTGCTTCACTCCACCCTCCGCTTGTTGTCACATCTCCTTCTCTGACTCTGACTCTCCCACCTCCCTCTTAAAGGACCCTTGCGATTACACTGCATTCACCCAGATAACCTAGGACCATCTCTCCCTTAACACAATCACAGCTGCAAAGCCCTTCTGCCATTTATGATAACATACAGGTTCCAGAGATTCCCACACGAACATCTTCATGGGCTACTGTGCCACCTCCCAGAAGTTCATTTAATCCAGTTTAGCAAAATCAAATACAAAGAATCCTCTATACCTCTATCCCGTTCCTTTTTGCTCACCTATGTTATAAAGTCCATATATGTCAGCTATTGGATTTGTATCTACTATGCCGTTCAACTGTAAGACTTTACGGAACACACTGAGAAAGAGAAAAGCAGCCCCTGACATCTGGAAGCCCTGCTACTATCAGCTAGGCCTTGTTGCTACAAACTGGCTAGCAGCTCAGAGTGAGGCACTCACAGCTAGGTCTTGATGATTCTCCTCTTGAAAATAAACAACTTCAGAGAACATCAACATCAGAGAAGGGCACTCTGTGACCATAATGGACAAAGAATAAACATCACTCTGTAATCATGCCTGAACAAAGCCAAAAACATGAATACCATCCAAATCATAAAAATGACTAAATATCTCCCCACCATGGCTTACATGAATGACTTGCTTCTTATTAACAATAAGTTTTAAGTTCAACCCACCCAGTCTTCTTTCCTTCTATATAAGATTAAGATACTCAATCATAGAATTATCTCTGCTTCCTAACAGCATCCAATACAAATCAAAGCCCCATTTCTTTGAACTCTTTCCAAATCACCCCACACAAGCCCAAATCCTATTTTTAAAAGTTCCTTTCAAATGCTCTCTTATTGAAACACCCCACAATTCCCAATGGTGTGCATTTTCCCTTACTGCAACATGCAATCAACCCAACTTGTCCAACTACCAGTATATTCCTGGTGGTCTTTGGCTGGAGAGCAGTGACAAAGCTCAGAAAAAACTTACAGACCTCCAGACACCTGCATTTCAAATTTAGATACAAGACTGATGATTGGCTCCCATCTTCTGCCCGACCTCTATTCTCAAGAGGGAAGGGCTAAAGTTTTTATCTGCAGTACATGGAGTGAGCCATGGAGATGAAGGCAAGACCCTGGTAGAAAAAGGCAGGTAAACTGACCTAGGGAAGCAGTAGAGAGAGCATGATTCCTGGCATCTCCAGTATATCCCCACTCTATGTGGCCAAAAGGAAGCCAAGAAAATTAGAGGGTCCTAAAATCTCCCCTGTTGTAAAAGTCCTAGTGAACCCCAGAACTGCACCAAAAATACTACACCAAGTTAGGGAGCTTAAACCATAGCCAGAATAAGGAAGAATTTAAATTGTGCAGCTAGACCCCAAAATTCCCTGCCAGCTAGTTTCACCAGTTCTCCTTGGTCCTTTCATTAGCCTTACAACAAGCATTTTATGTAACCAATCTAGCTGGATCCGACATAACCCTGTTATGGTGGAGATTTAAACTTTATAAGACTGTAAATATAGTACAGGCTATGAAATCAGCCTGCCTGGATTCAAACTCTCGTTCCATCACACACTGACTATGCCGCCTTGGCTACATGCTGCGAAATACCTACTTCATATGCTTGTTGTGAAACTCAAATGAGATACCTAGTAAGCACTCAATAAATGTTATTTATTATTAATTTAATGAAGGGATTATGAGGCTATTTTGGTACTGTTATGTATTACTCTGTGACCATTTTAAAGTAACAGCTATATCAGTGAAAGTGGCAACATAAGAAAACCATTTGGAACGTACCATCTAAGTAAATGCACTTGAAGAATAGAGTACTGGGGTGCCTGGGAGGCTCAGTCAGTTAAGCGACCAGCTCTTGATCTCAGCTCAGGTTTTGATCGCAGGGTTGTGAGTTCAAGCCCCATGCTGGGCTCCGTGCTAGGTGTGGAGCCTACTTAAAGAAGAGATGGACCAAAAGACAAGTGATGCTGTGCAACTATGGCAGGTATAAAGAACAGGAACATATAAATTACTCTCCATATTTCAGTTCTCCTGCTGGATACTTAACAAGCTCGAGTCAGTGGTTTAGTATCCTGGGTAACAGTTCATGTGTGCATACTATTTAAAAATAGGTTAATCAAAAGCAGGTCACACATGAACCAATGAAAAATTTGTGTATGAACCAAGGATTATAATTAATCCAATTCTGTGCACCTGAAGTTCAAAATAAAAAGGAAAAAAAAAAGCCAGCAACAGGAAGAAAGAAAATAGATCATTGCCACCTGGTTAATAGGTTTTAGCTACGTAATCATTGAAGTAATTGACAAGAGAACTCAGATATTCATAATACTAAAGACAAAAAAGGATTATTACATGAGTATTTATAAGTTAAACACTACACAATATACAAAAATTAACTCAAAATGGATCAAAGACCCCAAATGTAAGAGTTAAAACTCTTAAGAAGAAAACATAGATAGAAATCTTCATGACATTAGATTTGGTGATGATTTCTTTAATATAACACCAAAAACACAGGCAAAAAAAGAAAAAAAAGATGTATAAAATGAACTTCATCAAAATTAACAACTGCGGTGCATCAAAGAACATCATCAATAGAGTAAAAGGCAACCCACAGAATGGGAGAAAATATTTGCAAATTGATATTTAATAAGGGATTAATATCCAGAATATATAAAGAACTCCTGAAAGTCAACAACAAAACAACCCAATTCAAAACGGGCAAAGGATTCAAATAGATATTTCTCCAAAGAAGATATACAAATGGCCAGGAAGAACATAAAACAGTGCTCAACATCACTAACCATCAGGGAAATGCAAATAAAAGCCACAATGAGATACCACTGCACACCCGTTAGGATAACAATTATATTTTAAAACAACACGTGTTAGTGGAGAAACTGGAATCCTGGAGCGCTGCTGGTGGGACTGTGAAATGGTACAGCCACTGCAGCAATTTTTCCCAAAAAAATTAAACGTAGAATTTTTTTATATGATGCCACAATTCCACTTCTCGGTATACACATACCTAAAAGAACTGAAAGCAAGATTTCCAAGAGGTATTTGTATTTGTACACCTGTGTTCATAGTAGCACTATTTACAAAGGCCAGGAAACAACCCAAATGTCCAGTGATGAATGAATGGGTAAACAAAATAGGGTTATGTCCATACAAGTGAATATCATCCAATGTCAAAAAGGAAAAAAATTCGGACACATGCTACGAGATGCATGAAACCTGAAAACCTTATGCTGATTGAAATAAGCCATACATGAGAGGACAAATACTGTACGAGTCCACTTATATGATAACTGGAATAGTCAGATTCATAGAGACATAAGTAGAATGGTGGTTACCAAAAGCCGGAAGAAGAAAGGAATGGTAAGTTAATGACTCATGGGGACAGTTTCAGCTTGGAATAGCAGCAAAGTTCTAGAGATGTGCAGTGGTGACGGTTGCACAAGATGTGAATGTACTTAATGCCACTGAATTGTACACTTAAAAATGTTAACCACATGCGATGTATACTGTATCAGAAAGGTAAAACTTACAGCATTACATGGCAAAACCAAAAAAGAGTTAACTAAGAATTGGCAGCATGTCCTAGAAAAAACTCAAGTATCTATGTTCACTCTAAATATGAATAATTTGAGAAAAGAATGCCAAAGACGGGAAACCCAGTGAACGTGCTCACTTCTGCACAGCTTCTGTAGAGGGTGGAGTACGTTCACCACCCAGAGGTGCTGGCTCAGAGGAAGCTGGGGTGACAAGGGGCAGAACTAAGGAACTTTAAAATCAGTGCCAAAACTAAGTCGTTTTCAGAGTGGCAAAGGTAATAAAGCTCCTGGCTACTATAACATGAGTCTTTTTCTCAATCCAAATGACAGAATATCTAATTAATTAAAAAGTAAAGCCGAAAACAAATAGCTCAATGGAACAGCATGGATTACAAAATTAAACCCCACGATTATAGTTACCTAAGTCATGACAAAGGTCCTAAATGGTGCTAAAGCAACTGGACATCCAGGTGGGGGGAAAAAAAAAGACTCCTACCTCAAAACATACACAAAAAATAAATTCCAGATGAACTGCAGATCTAAATGGGTGGAGAGGATCAATAAAGCATTTAAAGAAAACACAGAGAATACCTTCATAATTTTGGAATAGGCAAAGATTTCTTAAACAAGACACAGAAAGAACTGACCAGAAAACAATTTCTGTTAAAGTGAACTATATGAAAATTAAGAATTTCTCCTCAGAAGATATATCACTGAGTGTTAAAGCATCCACAAAATGGAAAAAAAATTGCAATACATATATTCGACCAAACTATCCTATTCGGAAAACATAAAAGTTGCAAATCAATATTTAAGAGATTAAAGGACTAATTTAAAAATGGGGACAAGACTTGAAGATGCTTCACAAGAGTGGCAAATGACCGTAAGTATATGAAAAGGTACTCAAATTCATGAATCGTCAGGGAAGTGCGAACACAGTTTTTGTGCAGTAAATATGAGACGCTTACTGCAATGGCTTACTTTAGAAGAACATGCTGAGCGTCGGTAAAGAGCAGCCAGCGGGCCCGGCGCGGAGCTGCGGGAGGGCACCGCGGCCGCGCACCCGGGAACCGGCAGGCAGGGGTCCCTCTCCGAGGCACAGCCCCGACCAGAGGCGCACACGGCCGGGCACCAGAAAACACGACGCGCTGCAGCCCAGGCCGGGGACTGCCGGAGCGCCCGTCGCGAGGGCGGAGAGCGGCTACAGCCACACGGCCACTCGCTCAGAGCGCTCTCTACCGCAAGCTACGACTGCGGCGGTCCCCCGGCTGCAGGGTCCAGAAGGGCCCGAAGGAGGCAACGCCACGGCAGAGCTTTCCCAGCCGCGGCGAGGGCCGCGGGCGAGCGCGGGGCTGACGGGCGGGCCGGCCGCTGGGCGAGGGGACGCGAACACGTACAACGGGCCCCGGGCCGGTACGAGACACAGAGCCGAGCACACTCCGCGCCGCGCGGCGGAAGGCAACCACAGCGGACGTCCCGGCGGCGCCGCAGCGACGGAACAGGGAGCCCCCGCGCCGCCGCCCGCGCCGCCGGGCTCCCCACGCAAACCCGCAGGGCTGAGCCAACGGCGCTCGGCAGTCCGCACAGCCCGCGCCGCGGCCGGGCCGGGCCCGCCCCCAGGTCCCGACGCGCGCTTCGAGAAGGGCGCCGAGGGGACCACGCAGGTGCTCCCCGCCGGGAGGTCCGCCCGCCCGACGGCACGGCGCTGCGCCCCCCGGAGCTCCGGCGCGGGGGGCCCGTGGAGGAGGCGGGGGCTCAGGGGCAGGGGGCACCCCGCACCGAGGGCGCGGGGCGCCGGGCGCGGCGGGGGCGCGGGGGCTCAGTGGCAGGAGGCACCCCGCACCGAGGGCGGGGGGCGCCGGGCGCGGCGGGGGGAGGGGCGGGAGGGGGCGACGGGCGCGGGCCGACTCACCGTGGTCTCCCGCACTTGGCTCTGGAAGTGCTGTTCCCGCGCCGACACCAAGTCCTGCCCCTCCATCCTCCCTCATGCCTGCCGCCGCGCCGCCCGCATCCGCGCGCTCCGCCGCACCATCGCCCGCCGGTCCGGGACGGGAGCGGACTGACAGCGGGCCGCCGTCCGCAGGGTCGGCTACCGCGACCCCCGCCGCCGCCGCCTCGGCCCCCTCGACCGCCTCAGCCGCCTCAGCCGCCTCAGCTGCCGCCCCAGCCGCCGCCTCAGGCGAAGCCGCTCTAGCTGCGGAGGGCGGGCGCGGGGCGGGGCTGGGGCGGGACCTGACGTCAGAGGAAGGCGCTTTGGCGTCAGAGAAGCGCGCCGTGACGTCTGCGAACGGGAGCCGCCGAGGGGCGTGGCCTACTGGGGAGAGGAGGCGGGGCCACGCCCCCAGGAAGTGGAGGCCGGAGCCAGGCTGTCAGGACCAGTACCCGGCCCGGTGGGGACGGGGCGCGGGTCGGTTTGCTGGAACGGGTTCTTCCCTCTGTCGCAGTGGCAGGTGGGCGGCCGGCCACAGTCTCGGTGCAGTTGTTCCCGGCAGAAGGGAATCATCGTGGCCCGGCGCCCGGCCCCGCCGGCAGAGCACTGCGCAGGGTCAAGCCGGTCTCCCACGAAAACCTGGGCTCGGCCAAAGCAGGTCAAAGGCCAGGAAGGACTGGCTTCGGACACGTTTTGGGCGGACCCCTGGAACCCTGGCTTCTGTGGCTCTGCTAACGGGTTTGCCCGCTCGGGAAGCGTACATAGCCCTGAATGTGAGGCCCTTGCCAACTCGGTAGAGTCGCCTCCCTGCCCCCGGGGTGTTTTACGACCCCCCGGAGACCCTCAGCAGACGTTGATATTAGGGACCTCCAGACCTACCGAACACAGTCGTTCATCCCCATGGTACGTTCAGTATCTTTTTTGGATTTTTTGGATTCTTGCCATGAAAAAAGTTTGAAGGAATATTTATCATTTCACTTTTGGATTTATTTGACTATAAAGAAGTCATTTAAATTGCTATTGGCTGTGTGATTTTGGGGGCCATCTCTAATCGAAAATTCTAAGGAAGTAAAAATACCTAGAAATTGCCTTCAAATTATTTTAATGATATATGTGCATTTAGATTTTTCAGTATCTTTTGCAATTTTGAATTAAAAATGTTTTCATGACTCAAAAAAAAATGTTTTTAAGGTCTCCAAAAATCGTGTCAACCCCATATACTGTGCTTATGATGCAGTAGGCTGTAAACTGTTGGTAGTGGGAGGACTCAGAACATGAGGTTTGTTCTGAGGGAGTGCCCCTGCAGCCATAGGCTGATTAGAAACCAGGAATGCTTCCAACTGCTTAAATGCAGTGTTCACTATTATTTTGAAAATGTCTCAGAATCCAAAAGAACCAGGGAAAGACAAATTATCTGAGTCTGTTTTTCGAGACACCCGGATTCTGAGAGCTGGGTTAAATACTTGTCCAAAATGCTCTGCATGACTTCTGGGTTAATCTCTCCAGATCAGAGGGTAAGCAGATCAGATTTTAAGATGTAAGGTATTTAGGCGCATTCCACAAAGTGGGTGCATGTATTTCTGCTCTTTCTAACCCAACCTCCAAGCATGTAGAACTTTATGTTTTCTTCATCCCTTAGCCCAGGGTAGGAGGCTTCAAAAATGGCCAGAACCTCACCCCTCCCTATACGCCTCCTGTTTGCCTTGCCGTGTTGCCCCTCCTTCCATCAAGAAGTGGTGTTGGGGTGCCTGGGTGGCTCAGTCATTGAGCATCTGCGTTCGGCTCAGGTCATGATCCCAGGGTCCTGAGATAGAGCCCTGCATCAGCAGAAAGCCTGCTTCTCCCTCTTCCATTCCCCCCGCTTGTGTTCCCTCTCTAGCTGTCTCTCTCTGTCCAATAAATAAAATCTTTTTAAAAGGAAGGGAGGGAGGAAGGAAGGAAGGAAAGAAAGAAAGAAAAAAGAAAGAAAGAAAGGGAAGGAAATGGAAGGGAAGAAGGGAAGGGAGAGGAGAAATGGTGTTTATTTTCCACCCCCTTGAATCTGGGCCTGAACAGGTGACTTGCTTTGGGCAGAAGGACAGCAGAAGCTATGAAGCTACTTTGAAAAGTGCTTGTGCATCAGGGCTGGTCCCTTCTTACCACCCCTGGGCATCCTCCAACCACTACTGTGCAAATAAGCCCCAACCAAGCTAGAGATAGGGATCCCAGTTTTCTCTGGCACCTATCTAACACACTCTTTTTTGCATCCCTCTAAAACATAAATCTTCCCAAAACAGTTTTTCTCCCCTGCTAAATGTACTGCAATGCAGTTATTCTCACTAACTGTAGAATTAAATTAAACTCCTTAACTTGGCATTCAGGAGCTGGACTTTGGGGCCCCACCCCACCCTTCCAGACATCCCCCCACTTCATTCCCTGAAGAGCTCTTGGCTACAGCCTGGGTTTCCTCCCCTCTCCAATCCCCAATTCCAAGGGCCAGCCCCTTTACTTACTCCATATCCTCTTTCCTACTATTCAGAGTCAGTGCTTCCCTTCAGCGTTCCCACCAAGACCTTCCTTCTCCAAAAAGGGAACCCTCTTACACTGCTGGTGGGAATGCAAGCTGGTATAGCCACTCTGGAAAACTGTATGGAGTTTCCTCAAAAACTGAAAATAGATCTACCCTACGACCCAGCAATTGCACTACTAGGTATTTACCCAAAGGATACAAACGTTCTTTCATCTCCAATCTCCTGTTAAGTTCGTCCAATAAGTTTACTTCAGATATTGTATTTTTTTAACGCTAGAATTTCCATTTGGTTCTTTTCCTTAAATATATATTTTTTTCTGTACTGTGGTTTCCCATTGCTTTAGGAGAAGATTTTCCTTTAATTCTTTGAGATGTTGAAATTGCTTTGAAAATCTCATCTCTTAATTCTGATATCTGCTCATCTCAGAATTCGTCTTTATTGATGGAATTCTTTCCTGAATATGGATCTTGTGTTCTTATGTCTTCATACGTCTAGAAGTTTGTTTGGATGGTGTCTTCAGCATTTCTAATGATACATTATAGACACTCTGGATTGCCTTATGGTCTTCTAAAGGGTACTGTTTTTTGAATTTGGTTTTGTTCTACTTGGTAGTTCACTGGGCTGAAGTCGAACTCTGAGCTCTAGCTTCCCTGCAATTGGGGGTCTTTGTTCACTTCTTTCAGCTGGACTGCTGGAAAGCCGCCCCGCATGTGGGTCATGTGGGGTCGGGGTGAGAGGATGCCAGAGTTAGGGCCCCTCCGAGGCACTCTCCCACCTCAGGTCTCCACGTCCCCCGTCGCTCCTCAGCCGCTGTGGTTACCCCCATCTTTGGCCTCTGAGTCTTCATGCCTTCAAGTCTGTGATTTTTCTAAGTGCGGAAGCCACGCTAAAACATTTATTCTGAGGCAAACCCAAAATATAACAAATAACAAAAAATGAAAATGAGAACTATAAAAATGGTCAACTCTCTGTTTTGGGGGACCTTCAAGACCACCCCCAGTTTTAATGATTACCTGGGAGAATCCCCCAGGACTCAGCACATAGTCCTCCTCATGACCATGATTGATTTTAGCAACGGGACCCAGGGCACAGACAGCCGAGTGAAAGGCCCTGGGGTGAATCTGGAGGAAGCATGGTGCACGGTTCCGGAGCGCCTCCCAGTGGACCCTCACAGGACGCGCTGCACACCCCCAGCAGCTCGTTACGAGAACACAAGTGAGATGGTGCCTACCAAGGAAACACAGGAGAGACTCATGGAGGCATTCCTCTGTCTGGCACTTGTCAAGGTGCCAGACTCCCAGAAGGAAGCCTATGTTCGGTATAAACCACGCTGCTTGAATAAATCATTCAGGCACAGGGAGTCTTTCTTATCTGGGAATGGTGGGAATGCTCCTGAAATCCACATCTCTAGACCTTACCCAAGGGCCAGCCTTGCTTGTAAGCAGGCCTTTCTCAAGTCTGCGTTCCTTTTTCTGCACAGCCTACTGCCTCAGCCAAGGTGTCTTCACAGGAGAAGTGCTAGCAGTATTGTTCTGGGACCTCACGCAGCCGGGTGAGACCAGTCTGCATGCCTGCTGCCAGGTCTGCCTCGTATAGGCCCTGGCCAGAGCCCGTTAAAACAGTACCGTTCACCTTTTACCACCATGTGCAAGTGAGAAATCCCAGCTGCCAGACGTGCTGTAGGCCTGGCAGCCCCTTTGAATCTCAGATGCCAATCACTGGCAGCAGGAGGGTTTCCTGCTGGACTGGAGAGCCTGCCGACAGTTGTGAGAAGCAAAAGTGCCCTCTTTCCTCTGCTCCTCCCCAGTGTTGTGCCACCAGGGGTCTTCATGTTGTCTTCCCAGACTTTCAGCTGAAAGGGTTTTATGCAAGAAGCACAAAACATTTGGGGAGCCTGGGTGGCTCATTTTGTTGAGTGTCTGACTCTTGGTTTTGGCTCACGTCATGAGATTGAGGGATCGAGGGACCTCAGGGTCATGAGATTGAGCTCCGTGCTTGGCGGTGAGTCCACTTGAGATTCTTTCTCTGCCTCTCCCCCCACCCCCGCTCGCTCTTTCTCCTGCTCTCTCTCAAATAAATCTTAAAAAACAAAAAGAAGAAGAAGCACAAAGCATTTTTTACATGAAATTATTTTTTTCTTTAGAGAAAGAGAGATAGTGTGGGGGGGGGTGGAGGCAGAGGGGCAGAGGGAGAAGGAGAGAGAATCTTAAGCAGGCTCATGACCCTGAGATCATGACCTGAGCCAAAATCAAGAGTCAGACTCTTAAGAGACTGAGCCACCCAGGTTCCCCATACAGGAAAATACTTTCATACAACTTAATCCTGAAGACACATCATGTTTAGGAATTGGTCAAGAGGAAATCTGAATCTTCAGACCATTTCAAAATGGCTTTACATACCCCACCACCGCTTTTGTCCCCATCATTTATCTGGGGAATGGCCCACAGACATCATGTACTTTCTGGGGCAGCGGCACTTACTAATCAAACTACCTTACTCTCAGGTGCATACAGGGGGAGGTGAGGGAAGTGGGTTCAGGCTCGTGGTCCACTGTTGCAAACTGCAGCTGATCTGGAATGCCAAGCACAAGTTAACAGCAGCCAGACACTCCCGAGACAGATGGGGCTGTGGAGGGTCACCAGCATGGGATGGACCTCCCTCTTGCAGCTTTGGGCAGGGGTCACAAGTTGGTGCCCCTAGCATCTTGATTTCAGATGGCCCATCAGAGCATGGGCCCTTGATCGTGGGCAGCTCAGGGAAACCAGATGGCCCAGCTAGCATCCGGCTTGTTTTAATGGTTAATTTCCCTTCAGGGCTTGTGAATTCTTACACCTGTTGCAGGTCCCAGCTCTGATTGCGAGCCTGTTCCTCGATTCAGCTTGGCGCTGATCGTGCCATGCTTGAAACGGCCCTGGCAGACCACGTAGGGTCCAGCTCAGAGTCAAGTGCAGGCATTTGGGGTCTGTTGAGTCCAGGGTTCCAGATGATGGGACTTCCAGGCCATGCTGGGAGAGCTGTGCTAAGACGCAGCATCAGCCCTGCTCCAAGGAGGGCTTGAGGGGACGGTGGAGATGGGGGAGGGGGGTGCCTCGTTCTCAGGACACATTGGGAAGCCCACCCTGTTCAGACACCAGCTCGGCCCTCCATCCACAGCTTTTACCTTGCTGTGCAGTGAGCTTGAGTCTGACGAGTTCTTGTGTGAGTGGCTCGTTTTCTCTTTTTCCATTAGTTTTTTCAGTAGTCGCTAGACTGTTGTATCAAACCTGCATTTGTATTACAGAATTTACCTTAAACTTAGAAGTCTCTTTTCATTTTCCAGTTGAGTACCTTCAGGTATCTTGAAGCCCTCCTTGGAGCAGGGCTGATGCTGCGTCTTAGCACAGCTCTCACAGCATGGCCTGGAAGTCCCATCATCTGGAACCCTGGACTCAACAGACCCCAAATGCCTTCAGGTATCTTCAGGTGTACGTGATGCCCGTTGTTAACGCGTAGATTATTAACGAAACGGAAAAGGAATCCTAGTCTTCCTTCAGAGGGCAGCAGGGAGACTGGAAATGCGGGCAGCGAATGGGCCAGGGCACTGTGGCTTCAGGGTCCTGAGGGCAGGCAGGCAGCAGCCGTGGCGAGGAGCATGGGGACACAGCGGGCTGGGGTTCTTTCCCTCCTAGCTGATGTGGGTCTTGTTTAAATTTCAGGCCTGTAATAAGGACAGATTTCTGAAACTTCCGTATAGCATTGTACTTGTCCAGCTTTCTGATAGCCAATTAAGAATAGATATATATATTTTAAAACAACTGAAATCCCAAGAACTCAAAGACTTCTGATAGTTTACTCTGAAAGGCTCCAGTATCATCTCCATTGGTGGATGTAACTCACCCACTAAGAATATTACTTGTGTCCACATGAATCAGTTTGAAAAATACAGGAGCATATTTAGATTATAACAAATTCAGTAGGTCACTCTACATCCACATGATCATTTGCATCCTCCCTCTGTGAACTCAGGTATGCTTCCTACCTGTGTGCTTTGGAGTTTTGTCTCCTAATGTCAGTTACACGCCGGTCACGTTAGGATGTGTGGGATCACCACACAGAAGAAATGGGAAGTCACTCGCCCTTGGGCTGTCTAGTAGGCAGTACAGTCAGAATCCTGTGTGGGTGTTGGTGGTTAAAGTCCATACAGGCAAGGAACTTTTTGGTACTATAAATTGTTTGTGATCTCCTGGTAAACATAATCATGCACCATTAAAAAAGTAAAATTTGTTATCAATACATTTTCACCTATTATAACATTATTTTAATAAAATTATATAGAGTTTTAAAAACTAAAATTTATAAATCAACAGATGTACTTTTATAAATTGCCTTAAAATAAGGTGCTTCAGTGTCATGTCCAGAGACTTACTGTTTAAGCATTTACCTGTTGCCTGTGAGTCGGGTAATCTAAACGACTTTTTTCTACTTCAGAGCTAGTTCTGGGAAAGTTGCTGTGATGTGTGAATAGTTAAAGCCTTCCCATACAATTTTATAAATATAGATCGTGGGGATGTGCTTCAGGCACATGGGAGAAATGCAGTATGTTCATAGCTTCAAGGAAGTCACCTGTTTATGGCAAATGCAGTAGCTGTTAGAAAAACATGCAAGTAAATTTAGGAATTTGCTAAATTGTTTTATAGAACTTATGCAGAATTGTGAGGATTATTTAAATCCCACTAAATTCTTGGGTACCCATGTAACTCCTGAGTACTCATACACAGTATGACAGAACTCCACGAAGTATATTTCCACCTTTAAACTTGGAATCTGGGACAGCCCCAGGCAACATGGAGCTTTTGAGCAACTCCCAAGTGCTCGACATACACCTATCATTAAGTAGTAGTCTTTTAGAACCAAGAGAAATTGCCACACCTCTGTTGAGCTTAAAAATTATTTCCCTTAGTTATCCTCCATCCTAACCTAGTGTTGGCACACAAAGTATAGGAAAACCGACCATCACTTTTGGTACATAACATATGAAAAATATTAGTTGGTGAATGAAAAATTTCCAAGTAATTTTGTCTAATTATAATGTAATGAATTCAGATATTCTGTATTCCAGGACCTTTTTTCAGTCAGTGCTTATGTGTATGCCCAGAAGCCACAACTGGATATTCATAGTTTTGAAGGCACATTTACCAGGGTAAGTTAAATCTTGTGTTAAATACAAATATATTCATTGTGTATATAAGTTAAAAACAGCAAACCTTAAATTTGAATAAATGAGAACAGAAGCTTTGAACTGAAAAGGGAAAGCCTAGAGAATGTTTCAAGTTCTTAAATTTTCCCACATCCAGTCTCTGTGGGATATACCCAGTCCAGTGTTTTTGTTTAGCATATTTACTCTGGAGAAAGTCCTTCTCCCTGAAAATATTACGAGCCAGTAAGATGAAGTACTTTCACTAGTTCAGTGTGAGTTTGGATAGGATTTAATAGACTGTGATACCCACATTGTTTCCTGGTTTGTATTGACTGGATGGCTGTGCATCTGCTCATGTACACGTGTGTGCTTCATTGGATTCTTTGCACGATCATGGTGTTTTGCTATAGCTTGAAGTCCCTTCTCCCCAGTGACTCCCCAATCAGATTTGGAGGACTCAGTAACTTTTGATTTTAACAGCTGATATTATAAATGCTTCATAATACTTAAGGGGTTTGTGGGGGCACCTGGATGGCTCAGTCGTTAAGCGTCTGCCTTCGGCTCAGGTCACGGTCCCAGGGTCCTGGGATCGAGCCCCACATCGGGCTCCCCGCTCAGCAGGAGGCCTGCTTCTCCCTCTCCCACTCCCCCTGCTTATGTTCCCTCTCTCGCTGTGTCTCTCTCTGTCAAATAAATAAATAAAATCTTTTAAAAATATATATATAATCCTTAAGGGGTTTTAGTATATGTCTATAGTTTACTTTTAATTGCTGCAGATTTCTGTTGGTATAGTCTGCTTCGTTTCCCTCTTGTTCACGTA
Organism: Eumetopias jubatus; assembly: GCF_037043125.1. Taxonomy (NCBI): domain Eukaryota; kingdom Metazoa; phylum Chordata; class Mammalia; order Carnivora; family Otariidae; genus Eumetopias; species Eumetopias jubatus. Next base: position 264,917 of record NW_028274842.1, on the reverse strand, counting down.
CCAGGATTAGTGAGCAGTTGTCATCATTTGAGAAAGCACTTGCTAATGCCAGGTAATGAGGAAATTATGGGGATGTAAAAATGAGGATGCCTGTGGAGGAGATAGTCATTGGCCATTGCTTTGTAACTTTATTTTTACGAGTGCTTCGGTAACAGTATGTTCAAGGTGTTCATGGAAACAGATGAGGGAGACGAGGCAGTGCATAATGAGGTCTGGAGAGAATACCGAGATCTTTATGTGTTTTTGTAAAAATATTTATGAAGAAAGCATCTCCTAATTAAAGACAATTTAGCATTATTTGAGAAAAAGCCTTTCCAAAGAGCTTCCTTAGTACGATAAGAGTTATTAACTTAGGGGGCGCCTGGGTGGCTCAGTCAGTTGAGTGTCTGCTTTTGGCTCAGGCCATGATCCCAGGGTCCTGGGATTGAGCCTCACATCAGGCTCCCTGCTCAGCTTCTCCTTCTGCCTCTGCCACTCCCCCTGCTTGTGCGCTCTCAAATCTTTCTTCTGTCAAAAAAATGGATAAAATTAAAAAAAAAGTTATTAACTTAGCCACTATTAATATTTTGGAATAATATTTGCTTACTTCCTTTCTGTTTCACAGATTTATATTGCTTATCACTTGGTAAGAGTTGGAAATGTCTGCTAGACAATGTGTGGAATCCCCCTGAAATCAGTGCGAGGGAGCGAGAGTTTGGCTGAACACAACCAGGCTGCAAAGCGCAGTTCACACAGTGCGTGACTGAGCATGGGACAGTGCGTGAGCTGTGTGCATGGCCGAGCGTGTGAGACTGTATGTGAGTGAGCGTGCAGATGTGGGGGAAGGGTAGCCAGGCTCCTTCCTGAAGGTCTTGTCAGAAGAAGGAAGAAGCCATTTAAGGATTTTCAGCTTAGAAGAGAGATTGTAATATTGGTGTATGTAAAAGAGTCCTCTAGACTTCCGGTTTCCTTGGGATGAAGGCAGTCACCTGAATTTGCTCCCGTCCCACTGTGTCCCCAAACCGTACGGGTCAGGTGCAGGGAGCTCGGGCTGCCTGTAGCTCGTGCACGCAGCACACAGGGGAGAAAGAAAACACTGTGAGCTCCAGTTTCTGTAGTGAGGAAAAGTACCCCACATGGCACAGTCACCTCCAGAGCCAGGAGAGGGCACAAGGATTTTCTCTCAGGATTTGGATCTGATGGCAGCTTTGTAGTTCTCTGTAGAGTTTTTTTTTAAAATTTTTTATTGTTATGTTAATCACCATACATTACATCATTAGTTTTTGATGTAGTGTTCCATGATTCATTGTTTGTGCATAACACCCAGTGCTCCACGCAGAACGTGCCCTCTTTAGTACCCACCACCAGGCTAACCCATCCCCGCACCCCCCTCCCCTCTAGAACCCTCAGTTTGTTTTTCAGAGTCCATCGTCTCTCATGGTTTGTCTCCCCCTCCAACTTACTCCCCTTCATTCTTCCCCTCCTGCTATCTTCTTCTTTTTTTTTTCTTAACATATATTGCATTATTTATTTCAGAAGTACAGATCTGTGATTCAACAGTCTTGCACAATTCACAGCGCTCACCGTAGCACATACCCTCCCCAATTATCACCCAGCCACCCCATCCCTCCCACCCCCCACCACTCCAGCAACCCTCAGTTTGTTTCCTGAGATTAAGAATTCCTCATGTCAGTGAGATCATATGATACATGTCTTTCTCTGATTAACTTATAAGTTTCTTTTCTTTTTTTTTTTTGAAGATTTTATTTATTTATTTGAGAGAGAGAGAATGAGAGATAGAGAGCACAAGAGGGAAGAGGGTCCGAGGGAGAAGCAGACTCCCTGCTGAGCAGGGAGCCCGACGCGGGACTTGATCCCAGGCCTCCAGGATCATGACCTGAGCCGAAGGCAGTCGCTTAACCAACTGAGCCACCCAGGCACCCTCTCTGATTGCCTTAGTTCACTCAGCATAACACCCTCCAGTTCCATCCACGTCATTGCAAATGGCAAGATCTCATTCCTTTTGATGGCTGCATAATATTCCATTGTGTATATATACCACATCTTCTTTATCCATTCATCTGTCGATGGACGTCTTGGCTCTTTCCACAGTTTGGCTATTGTGGACATTGCTGCTATAAACATTGGGGTGCACGTACCCCTTCGGATCCCTACATTTGTATCTTTGTGGTAAATACCCAGTAGTTCTCTGTAGAGTTTTGTACACCTTTTGTTTGATTTATTTTTAGGTAGTTAGATTTTGTTGATGCTGTTTCATTTGTTACCTTCTTAAAATTTCATTTTCTATTTATTGCCATATAAAAATATAGTTGCAGTGAAGCCTTTTATTCCCAAATTGGTTTCCCATTAAAAATATTAAATGCATACTTTGCATTTTAATTACAGATCCCAGTCAGATGTTGAGCACTGTCATCTCAAGAATTTACCCTGTCTTGGGGCGCCTGGGGGGCTCAGTCAGTCAAGCGACCGCCTCTTGATTTTGGCTCAGGTCATGATCTCAGGTTGTCCCGTTTAACACTCTCTCTCTCTGCCCCACCCCTCTAAGAAAAATTATTTACCCTGTTTGGCCAGCTGATAGTTTTTTAAATGAGAAACTTGGTGACTTGTAGCACAAGACTTCACTGCTGTTGGTCAGGTGCTGAGGCCGCCTCAGGGCCCTGGGGAAGCTATTTCCTGTCTGTGTGAGGGAGGCAGATGGTGGGTCCCTGATGTGTAGGTGCAGAGGCTCACAGAAACACTGGAAAAGAAAGCACAGTGACTTGTCAGTTTGGGCTGCTGATGTGCAAGACCATAGTGCAGGATGACCCTGAACACGTCGGCCCCGCCCTTTTTATTCCAACTCCATACACTCCCATGTGTGTTCGGAGTGATGGGGTGTCGCTTTGAAGATGCTTGCCAAAGTCCAGATCTTACTCTTCACTCATGGAATCGGCCAGGCCAGAGCCAGCTCCGTAGTAGTTGTGGGCGCAGCCTGCCCCTGACCGTCCTGACCGGTCCTGAGTCACTCTTCTGCCCCTACCCCACTCACGAGCTCCGTGTGGACAGGCTGTGAAATTCACTTCTGTCTTCTTCCTCCGCTGTTGAGATGGTGATCTGTGTGACCAGTGGCTGAGGGGCCAGGAGCCGACATGACCTCCTGTTGGAGAAAGCTGTTCCAATGATTGGATTTCAAAAGGGGGAAAGATCTGCAGCCTCCAAGTCAGCTATTCTGTAACAGTGTTTTTGCTTGGATTTGAAAGAAATGAGACCAAATGAGAAGTAGATGCTTCATCATGACATGAGAACAAGAATGATGGTGGTTGGCTGCCGTGAGCGGTTCTCCTGTTCCAGCTGTGGGCCAGACTGCAGAGGTTCCAGGGCCGCACCCCAGGCCGGCAGCCTGAGTCGTTCATGCAGAGGGCTCACCGTGGAGAGGGTGCCTTTCAGCCAGAGACCCCAGCGGGCCCAGATGTATCTCGCCTTGAAAGAGCTTCCAAGGGCCACACTGGGCGGTGCGTGGGGCCAGCTGCCTGGCGGTGCTGAGTTGGCCTGGCTGAGAGGCGAGGCTCTGCCCGCGTGCCCGCCAGTACTCCGTGTGTCCTGCCCACAGTCCGTCACTAGTTGTGCATCTAGAGAGGAAACAAAGATGGTGAATTTGCACACAGGCCAGATGACATCGTGGCACTTCACGCAGACGTTGTGCACGCAGCCCTGTGCACGTGGACCATTCTCGTGGAGTGGGGCCCCAGGATGAAGCGTGAGCCCCTGAGCTCTGGGAAGACACGTGAGCTAAAGCCTGCCTGAGGCCTGTTGTCGTCGTGACAGGCAGGTGGGAAGATGGGCTGTGCCGCCGTGGATTATAGGTACTTAACAATAGTCTGGGAAGAATTAATTCATTTAAATTCTAGTCATTATGGTGCCATTTCCTACCATCATGTCATACTTATTTTGAAAGGAAATTGAAGAAAAATTAGCTTACCTGCGGTGGATCATTGTTTAAGGGAAATCTGATGACCAACACTCACTTCAGGCAATTCACAGCAGCTTCTTCTATAGTTTAAAATGCTCTTCATGTAAGTTATATGATTATCCTTTGGGAGGAATATGTGTCTCACCTTGCTGTTTTCTTGAGAGCATTGTTTTGTAAGGACAGTTAATCATCAGTCAAGTATCAAGGCTCTGAGAGATGCTGAAGGACACAGAGGAGTGTAGAGTGCATCTCTGGGAGTCCTTCAGGACTGCATTTCCACGTGCCCCCACCCTGGCTCTTTGAGGACACCTTCCTGCCCGACCCAGAACCTCAGGGCTCCACACACACCGCCCCGTCCCTGCTTGGAACTCAGTAGAACCCACTTAGAGTGTGGGAAGGAAGGCTTGAGGTAGAACAGGCAGGTACCGTGGGGTTATTTGTCCTTTGATGACTTTGCTGGATAAAAGACTTGCCTTTGTTGACTGTTTACTTTCTTGGTCGTTGGTTTTGGTCAGTCGTTTGATTTAGTCTGTTCTGCTTTCCCCAAAGTAGTTGGTGCCATGTCAGCAAGTTTTACCACATTTAGATAAAAACAGTGGAGAAAAACATTTTGATAAGCAAAATTTGACCAGTCTTTATTTTATAGACCTTGTGGAAGTATGTGTAGTTAAAGGGAAGTGCTACCAGAGATCTGATTATGGGGATGAGTAGTCCCAGGGAGCATCCACAGCTGGGCTGTGTCTGGCCCAGGAGGCCAGACTGGAGGAGGAGACCGAAGCTCCCGGGAGGTCAGCCACAAGTGCTGACCTCTGATGGAGTTAGGAAGATCCACCAACGGGAATCACGCAGCAGCACTTGGGGAAGGCCGTTGGGTGGGAAATGGCTAAGGTCATAAGAGGTCTGAAAATAATCAGACCAGAAATGAAAACTCTTTTATGTTAATTATTAGTGTGGAATTACTCTTGTCAAAGTAAATCAGTTACTTATGCATTTATGTTTTGTTTGCCTGGAGCACTTTTGCCTGCGTCTTTTTTCATGTAGAATGTAGCCTGATGGACTCCAGTATTGAACTAGCTCACGGTGGGTCCATCCCCCAGTCAAAATGCACAGCCTCTCGGAAATCATACTGCCCCTTGTCTCCTCACATCTGGCCTGGGTGTTCTGTCATATTTTTGAGCACCAAGGCTTGATAGACGACGATCTCTGAGATTCTGAGACTCTTCTCAGATCGCCAAGGAGCCGCAACCCCGTACCCTCTTTGTGATCCATGGTGTGTGTTCTCCAGGAGCAGCCGAGGTGCCGAGGAGCTTTCAGTGCAGATCCACTCGGCCATGGCTGTTCCCGGCTTCAGCCATAAACAGCCCTCATCCAGAGTGAGAACCTGTTGAGTGAACCTGATTTCTTACGTAGGATACCAAAAGCACAAACAATAAAAGAAAAACTAATGTAGCTCCCCATTCATATCTCTCAGGTCACCTCCTCACCTGGTGTCCACCCAGCACCAGGCCTCCTGGTACTTATCAAATCTTTAAAAATATCGGTGGAATGAATAAATAAACAGATGAAGGGATGTAGGGAATCTGAGAATGGGGACTGTTTGCCAGGTTTCTCAAAAGCCCTGAACTCTATGTTCAGGTCTGCATGGGGTCAGTCATGGGCTAGATGTTGCTGGAACCACAGTGTATGGAGACCAAGGACAGAGCCCCTGCTCCTCAAGAGTCCCAGAGCAGGTAGAGCACTGGTCCCCGTAGCCTGAGGTCAACCTAGACAGCAGAGTACGCTGGGAAATGGGGTCCGGGGGAAAACGATCAAGAAAGAATTCTTGAGATGTGTTTAGCTCAAAAAGGGTAGTTTTATTAAAGCACGGGGGTAGGACCCGAGGGTAGAAAGAGCTGCACTGGGGTCATGAGGAGACACTGATCCTATACTTTCAAGTTAGGGGGTGTAATGGATACTGCTAAGTCTCCAAGGAAGTTGGAAGCAAGGTTTCCAGGACCCCGAGGGGCTAGCTGCGGTTAGGAAAACGTCACTTACTCCCGCCCAGTAAAACCTCAGTCATGAGACTCTCCAGAGGTATATCAACGGTCATATGCTTGGGGGATGATGGCTAACACATATTGTGGGGGCGCAGAGATAAAGGAAGTTTCCAAGGGGATTTTTACAGGATCCTGGAGGTCAGGCTAATGTCAAACTAAGGCTGTCTTCTGCCTCCAGCAAGTGTGAACATTGGGGCAGTTAAACTCCCAGGGGAAGGTCACGATGCCTGTCTCAAGGACGTGTCGATGGGCTGTGAACTGTAAGGAAGTTTGATTTTTCTTTTCTCTATTTCTTTTGCCTTTGTGTTCCACAGCAAGTACCAGAGGCCTGAGGGACAGCCCGTGGGGGGACACGTGCGTCGTTGCCTTGACAGGAGCGCCGGATCCGCAGGTGTCTACATGGGTCACAACTTACTAAGCTGCACGCTTCGTGTGTGGTTTATTGTATCAATGCTGTGAAAGAATCTTTCAAGGAAAAAAGGAACAAACTATGATAAAGGAGGCTGAGAGCAGAACCAGGAAGGACGGGCTGCTGCTGAAGAGACCTGGATCCCAGGCTCCGGTCTGGCCCTTCCTGCCTTATGACCCGGGAGGGCGACCCTGATCTCCCTAAGCCAGTTTTGCACCAGTGAAATGAGAAGCACACTCACCACCCGGCTTTCCTGAAGGTCAGTGACAGGAGCAGAGCCCGGGCTGACAGTAAGCAGGGACGACTCGGGAGTGATTTGGGGGACAGCGAGCCTGAGCACACATCCCACAACAGCTCTTTCCAGAGACTCCAGGCCGCGGCCTCCTCCCCCAACCTCGGTGACGCCTCTGTTCTACCTTAACCCCCCAAACACTTGCCTGCCCTAGGACGCAGGTGCACACAGTCTGGAAGTTAGCGCACCGCGAGCCCCGGGGCCCCTGCGCCTGGGCCACAGGAGGGCTGTCCCCACCTGAGCCCGCGTTCTCCCGTGTTCTGCGCCCAGGGTTGAGTCCTGGGGGCGGCCCCCACTGCGCCCGCTCGCCGGCTCCCCACCCCAGGCCAGGCCGCACAGCCCTTCGCCCAGCCCCGAGCACCCCAGTGCAGAGAGAGCCCGAAGCGGGTGCACAGGGGGCGTTGGCAGGACCGGGGAACTCTGCGGGACCAGGACCGCTGACCCCAGGGGCGCCCGCGGCTTCCCGGTCTCCTGGCTCCCAGCACACCGGTCCCAGGAAGCTCCGGACCTCCCGTTGCACCCTGCGGATGGGGGCGCCCCCTGCAGGCCCTCGGGCGCGCTGTTCGTCGTCCCTGCCGCGGCCCCTCCTGCCAGGGGACCCGGGGACCTCCCGTCAGCGGCCTGACTCTGGGGCAGTTCAGCCATGGCCCCGGGTCCCGCGGAGACCTCCTCGCGTACTCTTGGCGCTGCCTGCACCCCAGCCCCTCCGCGACCTTGCGACCTTGCGCCGCGGCTTCCCGGGGTCGGACTGGGACGGCTCCGGGGGACCCGACTCCCCAGCGCCCGATGGAGCGAGGGGAGCGAGAACCAGGGTCCAGAGAGGAAATCTCTGGGGGCCTGAGGACCCCGCCGGGTGGAGAGACGGGGTTTCCGGGACCTGCCCGTGAGCACCAGCCTGGGTCCCCAGTCCCGCGCCCCACGCCGGGTCCCCTGCTCGGCCAGCCCAACGTCCGGACGGAACCCGGGCCCGGATAGATCCGCGCGCCCCGCCCTGAGCAGCAGGAGGCCCTGGCAGCCTGGCCATCCCGCCCAAGGTGGAGCACCTCATTCACCGCCTTGGCCCCGGGGCCCCTTCGCCCCCTGCTGGAAGCTGGCTGAGCGCTCCTTGGTGCCACCAGGGCTGTGCCCTAGGATGGCTGGGCCGCCACACTGTGTCCCCGCCAGGGGGGCTGGAAGGGACATTCTGAGGGCCGGCGAGATGCCCGCGATCGCCCCCTCCTCTCCAGCTAGTACATGGCCGGCCACGTGGCAGAGGTTTCTTTCTAGTCAGCAGGGCACCTGCGGTAGGTGCTAGGGTGCTCCTCCTTCCACGGGTGAGGAAGCTGAGACTCAGGGAGGGAAGCACCCCTGAGGGTGGACTCACCTGCCCTCCTGCCTCGCTCAGTCCTGGAATTCCTATTCCTTACTCCCCCCCCCCACTCAGTTCACCCAGGTTCTTTCCGCTTAGAATGTCACCTCCCCTCCGCTCCATCAGGGAGCAGTGTCCCCCAGAAGCCCAGTATCCTCGGCTCGATGCTCCTCTTGCTCACTCTTAGGGTCCTCCATCAGCCCCTCACCCCTTCCCGTCTCCAGGCAGATGATGACATTTCCCCTGGCTTTGGCCCCGCTGACCTCAGGGTGGCACATCTCTAAAGCGCTCAGATTCTGTAGAGACACCTGCACACAGCCTCAGCTGATCTGCGCTGTGTCCTCAGCCCCACCCCACCTTCCCAGGCTCCGAGGTGAGAAGGGGAAATACAAATGCAGCCCTCCAGCGCTGGCTCACGGGGGAAGCTGGGACACCAACATGACTCAGACACAGTGGGACAGGGTCGCTGGTCATCTGGAGGGTGTGGTGGCAAGCAGAAGCTGAGGACACTGTGCTCTAAGACGGATGGCCGCCTTGCACACACCAGCCCAGGCTCGAGAAGACTGCTGAAGAGCTCGCTCAGCGTGGACACCTCAGAGGGAATTAAAGGACATTCCGCACCTGTGTCTCCGACGAGGATTTAAGAAGAGTCCACTACAATGAGGGCTCTTAGACGAGACGCTAAAATATCTGGACGACACCCAAGAGTGATCCCAGACCTGGAAACAAAGACCCCAAAGTCTCATTGCACGAGGAATAAACAAAGGAGTTTTCATCAGAATTGTGCTGAGCTGAACAGCGGTGCACAGTGGCTGCCGGAGGAGGCCACAGGAGTGCCGCTCCCGTCCACCCGAAGGCTCACGAGCCAGGGCTGGTTCTTCTGAGGCTGGGATGGAGACTGCCGCTTCCTCTGCCCCAGCACCTGGGGGTTTGCTGGTGGCCATGGGTGCTCCTCGAGGGCTGGTGCGTCCCCCAAAACTGCCCCCATCTCTGCAGGCCATCCTCCGTGTGTGCCCGTCTGGCCCTTCCTGAGCAGGTGAGAGATCCCAGAACACAACACACAAGATCGTGGAAGAGTGTCTGCAGAGAGTGCAAAACGACGGCAGGTCTGACTCACGCCGGGTGGAGCAGAAGGGGTCAGGGAGGGCTTCTCGGAGGAAGGGACATTCGGAAGAGAGCTGAGGCACAGAGGTAGTTAGGGAAGTTGGGTGGGCTTCCGCGGAAGAGGAGACCACTTGTGAAAAACCCCAGAGTGGTGGAAGCGGAGGGAAGGGTGAGGGGGGGGAGAGCACAGGCTGTGGAGGGAGGTTCAGTCTGAGGACAGGGAGCCCCGGGCAGGCTCGGGGGCTGAGCTTGGAGCCCAGGACCCCCAAACGGAGATGCCACGTGAGGGGCTGGAGTTCAGAGGACAGAGAGATGTGGGAGCCGGACACGTGGAGTCACCAGTATGTAGCTGGCGATGCAATTCGCTGGTGCGGTTAGGGCCACCCAAGGAGAACACAGTAGAACGGCATCAGTCAGCTACTGCCACGTAAGGACCACCCACAGGATCTCTGTGCTATGAACCGACACGAATGTACTTAGCTTTCCCGTCTGGACAGCATGGGGTCAGGTGGTGCAGGCTGGCCCTACTGGGCGGCGGGGGTCTCCGCAGCTTGCGCCCGCCTTGGGGGGTGGCTGTCCGTGACTGGTTCGCGCCGGCTCTGCTGCCATTGTCCCCCCTCCCACCGAGGGCGGCCACGTCCTGCTCGTCTCACGGCCACGCCGAGGCCACATCAGGCGAGGCCACAGCAGGCTGGGAGGAAGGGCTCAGCACAGGACTGCATTTCTGCCTCAGCGGCTAAGTGAAGCATGTCGAGGGGCCAAACCCCAAGTGCAGAAGGGCCTGCACAGGGTCTGTCGAGGGTCACAGCCCTGGGCACGCGCAGGAGCCCAGGGTGAACCCAGCTCTGTGTCCTCACACAAGGGCTGCACCCAGGCCTTGCGTGGGCTGTGGGTGGGGTGGGGTGGGAGGGTGTCACTGTATAGATGGGGCATGGGGGGGGTCAGCATTGAACAGCTGGGGGAGGGGCCCTCGCGGGTGGGGCTCTTGTCTGAGGAGGAAGTTGGGTGAGGGGACCCCGGCCATGGTGACCTCACTTCCCTGACAACAGAGCCCATCAGAATTTGGAACCCAGGTAACCAGGAACCCACATTCCAGAGACAGCCCCCGGCCCAGCTCATTACTTTAGAGATAGTCAAACCAACATGTTCGCGTGCTGTGTTCCCAGATCCGGAGGTTGCCGACGGAAGAAAGCGCGCCCAGCAAATGCTGTCTCAAGATGTCCTTTCAGGGCTCCCCACCGCCTCTGGCCGTTTGGTCGGAAAGACCACAAGGTGACACCAGGAGCCCCAGAGCCGGCCACCCAGCCCCACAGGGTCTAATCCACCTGTGCAGCCCCAGGTCCCCACCCGTGTGTGTGTGTGTGTGTGTGTGTGTGTGTGTGTGTGTGTGTGTGTGAAGAGGGGTCATGTAGGGTGGGCCAACCCCATTCAAGAGCAGGCTGATGAGGGGTCAGATACCCAGTGGGCAGGTCTTGTTCAAAGTCAAGGGTGGCTGGGTGGGACGGGGTGTGTGCGGATGCGAGCTTCTGCCCTGGGTTTATCCCAATTGCCCTGGAGCGGGGGTCACTGTACCGTGTGCAGGGCTGGGCACGCACAGGTGTGTCTGATCTGGGAGCAGGAGGGGGACAGGGCAGGGGGACAGGGAGGCTGGCTGGGCAGGGCTGTGATGCCTCTGGGCCGGCTACCCGTCCCTGTCTTTGCAGACCACGGATGAAATCGGGAGGAGGCTGGCGGACAGCCGTGACGTTTCCGCGACCTGGGGCGTGACCCCACAGGGGTCCCCAGGAGCAGGTGCTGGGGATTGCGGGGGAAGGCCTCCGACACCACCCAGACCACTGTCCCTGGTGGTCATTGACTGGATTGTGCTCCAGGAATGGAGCCCACGGAGACCGAGCTCGAGGCTGAGAAGCCTGGGGCGGGGTGCCTGTGGGTGTGTGGGGACGGGTCGGGGCCGGCCCCACAGGGAGGAGCCCCGAGAGGCTGGTGTGGGGCCAGGAGCAAAGACTGTGTGCAGAGCACCCAGCGGGTGGACTGCAGTCGGGGAGACGTCCCGGGGAGGGCTCCTTCCTGGCTGCGGCTTCTCTGGGAGGCTCTGGGCTGGGCTCTGTCTTGCAAATACCCACGGAGAGCAGGCACGGGGGTGAGCTTTTCTCCTCTCACAGACGTTTCACGACCTAAGGAGCTAGAGCCGCCTCCAACTCCATCAGCAGCTCTCCAGGGAGGGGTGGTGCCTGCAGAGACTTCAGCAGGAGCCCAGGAGCCGGCAGTTGACCCGGCACCTGCCCACGGAGAGCCTGACACCGACCAGGAAGGGCCTGCTCGAGAACCTGTGCCCGGAGAGCCTGCCCCTGTTCCTGCCCCTGTTCCTGCCGGAGCCAGGGCCCCTGTGCCTGCCCCGAACTGTGGCCCTGCTCCTTCCCCAGACCCCGCTCCTGCCCTGGATCCTGACCCATCCCTACCCCTGCCAGTGCCCCTGTCCCTGCCCCTGACCCAGATACTGCCTTGGTTCCTCTATGTGCCATTGCTGCAGACCCTGTCCCTCCCCTTGCACCTGCCCCTTCCCCTTCCCCTGCTTGTGCTCCTGTTCTGGCCCCTGACCCAAATCCTGCCCCTTCCCCTGCCCATGCCTGTGTCCCTGTTTTCGCCTCTGACCCAAATCTTGCCCCCACTCATGTCCCTGCCCCTGCCCGTGCCCCTGCTAGAGCCGATGGCCCTTCCCTTGCCCCTACTCGTGCCCCTGCAGCTGCCACTTCCCCAGCACCTGCCTGTGCACCTGTTCTTGCCCCTGCTCCGGATCCTGACCCAGCCCCTGGCCTGGAGCCTGCCCCTTCCCTTGCCCCGGTCTGTGCTCCGATTCTTGCCCCTGACCCGGGTTCTGTCCCTGCCCCTGCCCCTTCCCCGACGTGTGCAACTGTTCTTGCCCCTGACCCAGCTCCTGCCCTGGATCCTGCCCCTTCCCCTGCCCCTGCCTGTATTCCTGTTCTTGCCCCTGTCCCGGCTTCTGCCCCTGCAACTGTCCATTCCCCTGCCCCTCCCTCTGCTCCGGTGCTTGCCTCTGACCCAGCTCCTTCCCCTTTCCCTACCCGTTTCCCTGCCCCTGCATGTGCACCCATTCCTGCCCATGACCCACCTCCTGCCCCTGCACCTGTCCGTTCCTCTACCTGTGTCCCTGTCCGTGCCCCTGCCAGAGCCTATGCCCATTCCCCTGCCTGTGTCCCCGTTCCTGCCCCTGCCCCTGCCAGAACCGATGCCCTTTCCCCTGCCTGTGTCCCCGTTCCTGCCCCTGCCCCTGCCAGAGCCGATGCCCTTTCCCCTGCTTTCCAGCACCGCGGGCCCTTCCCTTGGCCCTGCCTGTGCTCCTATACTAGCCCATGACCCAGCTCCTACCGTGGATCCGGCCCCTGTCCCTGCTCTTGCATCTGGCCCTGCTCTTGCATCTGACCCTGCCCCTCCTCCTGTTCCTGCAGGGCTCCCAGAACCACAGCCAGAGCCCACATCCTCGTGGGGAGAGCCCCTTGTACAATTCCCCTTATTTCCATCACCCGACCCTGATGCCCCGCCAGATTGTTTCATCCCCTCCCCCTGTGTTCTTTCTCTCTGGTACATATTAACTGTTATATTATCTTTCCTTATCCTCTACGCTGTTTATTATTTATTTTAAATAAAATTAATTGTTTTCTGTTGGACAAGTCTGCAGCATTAATTATATTCCCAATGCTGTGCCACCGCACCACAGAACATTGCTGCACAATATCTGCTTCCGCAAAGGACACCCTGAGCCAGAAGGCCTCCCTGCCCATTCCTCCCCGAGCCCAGCCCCTGGCGACCCATAAGCTGCTTTCTCTCTCTGTTCCTTTCCTGGGTGTTTCCTGTACGTGGAATCACGCAATAGGGGCCTTTGTGTCTGCCCCCCTATTTTCAAAGGGAACTCGTTTCCTTCTGTGTTTATTGGACACAGAATTTCCCTTATTCGATATTGAAATGCCTGGGGCGGCTTACAGATCAGACGTAATCAGAGAGGCCACTTTAAGAATTATGGGCACAATCTTGGGGCTGAGACCCCTGTTCCTGCTGGGACACCTCAGCCTGACCCCAGACAGGACAGGGCTGGTTCCTCCTGTGGCCCACACAGAACCCAGGGAAATGCAGAAAGCTGGAAGACACACCCCAAAAGGCAATGCATTGCTCACAACCCAAGGCCAGAGAAAGGTTTCAGCGGACTCTGGTCCAAACCATGCTCCAAGTCACTGGGTTCCACAGGGAGAGACCACACGCATGCAAGTCCAAGTGGGGACAGGCACGGGGGGAATCAGAGAAGCGGAGCTACCAGGTAAGGACTCTGGGAAAACAAAAAACCCTATGGAGGCAGCGCTGGTCACCCTCAGACCGGCAGGTGTCTGGTCTGGGGACCAGCAGCCCTGGGGAGAACGTGAGGAAGCGGAGGTCCCCTGGAGGAAAGGGTGACGGCACCCCTGTCTGGGAGGACGGTGCGCAGCACCCATCCCAGCCTGCAGGTGCACCCATCACCTACTGTGGGCAGCTCAATCCCAGCTTGTTGAAGGGAAGACCCGTGTCCATAATCCCCTATTTGCAACAGAATCCATAAAGGGGAGTTTGTGGGTCAACACGTATACAGTGTTTAGGGTACAAGTCTCGAATTCCAACATCCATGGTCTGCTTGTCCACCTTGAGCCTTGTTTGGGAAGCAGGGGTGGGGACGCCCGGGGCTGTGACCTGTGGGAGGGGTGGGGAGGGCGAGCTCTGAATGGAGTGACCAAAGCACACGGGGTGACCTGCCCAGGAGGGACCCTCTCGGTCCCCAGCCCCTCTCCTGACCTCGTGCACGATGGCGAGGGTGCGATGATGAAGGTGCTGGCCCTTGGCTGGCGAGTTCCGTAGCTGGTGTCGGAGCTGCTCAGGCTGCACACCGGGCTCTGATCCCAGAGCTGGCGCGAGAGCTGAAGCTGCAGCTGCCCCAGTCTCGGGAGCTGCGGCTCGCCTCGCTGTTGGACCTGCCTCGAGCTCTGGGGCAGCTGCTAGAGCTGAATCCCCCTCCAGAGATGATCTAGATCCGGTTCCGCACTTGGATAAGGCTCTTGAACCCACGAACGGCTTTCCTCCCCTGCCCATTTCATGGATGACAAAACTCGGGGCGGTGACGGGACCGGCTACCTGGGGGTAATGGCTACGGGGGGATTCAGCCCAAGGATCCTGCATGCCCTTCACCTCGTGCCCCATACAGGTCGGTCCTGAGGTGCCCGACAGGGGCAAGGGCCTGAACCGCTGCTCCCGGCACCTGATCCCACCTGATCAGAAACACTCCCCTGGGTCGTGAAGTCCTCGTTTGACCTCTACTCCGGCCAGCCCCACGCGAGCAGGGACCGTGCGTCCTCACTGCTTGGGCACCATCTCCAGATGGCGGACTGGCCACTGCAGCGGGGTTGGTCACCACTATACCGTCGACGTGGATGCAGGAGCAGCTACAGGCCCAAAGCCCGCTCCGCAGCTCGAGGCATTTGATCTTCTGTTGCGGTGCCACTGCTGGGAGCTTGGGAGCCCGGGAGCTGGAGCCAAGTGCGCCCCAGTGTGAGTAAGCCCGCTGGAACTACGGCTCCGTCACCAACTCCAGAGCTAGAGCCAATGCAAAATCCGAGCTGGCCCAGCTCCCCAGTCAGCTGCGGGTGTTCCCCGGACACGGAGCAGGCGCTCGCTCCCCCTGCAGAGCTAGAGCCAGTGGGCTCCGCGCAGCAAGCCCCAACCCAGCACCCGCTGGGTTCCCTCTTCCCTCACAGACTTCTGCAGTTCCTCTGTGATTCCCCAGCGCTGGGACAGAGCAGACACTGCACCCACACCACCCCCTCCTTGGGTTTCCAGTTCAACAGGAGGGACCCCAGACAGATAGAGGCGTGGGGCACACTCCCCTGAGGAAGGCAGGGGTGCTCACACCCGTGATGGAGGGCTCCCTCTCATGCAGACTGCTGGCCCCCCGCACCTGCTGGCCACACCTGCCCCTGCCTGCATGTCCAGTGTGGGTGGGCTGGGGGGGCCTGACCTCTGGATGGAGCATCCCCAAGGCTGCCCCAGGGGGTGTGTGGAAGGGCAGGCCCGGCCACTGACTTTGTTTCTTGCCCACCTACCTCCAGGGCCATCTCCTCCGTTCTGGGCACATGGCTGGACTAGACTCAGAGGACTTCTGTCAGCCAAAGACGTTCCCTGCCTCAAGCAGCTGGTGGCACATGTGCAGCTCAACATGCCCTGTTCCGACCTGGAGCACCAAGCCCAACTTCTGCTGACCCAGCTGGAGCACGCAGAGCCCACAGTGGCCGAGCCCGAGGGTGAGAACACCGGGGCTGGGTGCCTGAGTGTGTGGGGGGAAGGGTCAGGGCTGGTCCCACAGAGAGGAGCCCCGGAGGCTGGTGTGGGGCCTGGAGGAAAGACTGGGCTCCGAGCGTCCAGTGGGTGGACTGCAGTCCGGGAGACGTCCCAGGGAGGTCTCCTTCCTACCTGGGGCATCTCTGGGAGACTCTGGGCTGTGCACGCACAGGTGTGTGTCTGATCTGGGAGCAGCAGGGGGGCTGGGCAGGGGGACAGTGAGGACATCGGGCAGGGCTGTGATGCCTCCGAGCTGAGTGACAGTTCCTGTGTTTCCAGAGCCCCATGGAAGCTGGCTTGGATTCTGCCCCTGCACCTGGCTCCTCACACGAGTTAGGGACACAGGTGGAGCCTGGCTCTAGCTCCTGAGATGGTGGAGCAGCTGAGAGAGGAGAAGAAAAGCTCAGCCCATGGCTCCTCTCCATGGGCCTTTGCAAGACAGAGCCCAGCCCAGGGCCTCCCAGAGAAGCCGCAGCCAGGAAGGAGCCCTCTCTGGGGCGTCTCCCCGCCTGCCATCCACCCGCTGGGCCCTCTGAGCGCAGTCTTTTCTCCTGGACCCTCACCAGCCTCTGGGGCTCCTCCCTGTGGGGCCAGCCCCGACCCCTCCCCACACACCCACAGGCACCCAGCCCCAAGCTTCTCAGCCTCGGGCTTGACCTCCATGGGCTCCGGCTCCTGGAGCACAATCCAGTCAATGACCACCAGGGACAGTGGTCTGGGTGGTTTCGGAGGCCTTCCCCCACAATCCCCAGCCCCTGCTCCTGGGGACCCCTGTGGGGTCACGCCCCAGCTCATGGAGTAGGAGGAAGTGTCTGCCAGCCTCGTCCCCATTTCATCTGTGGCCTGCAAAGACAGGGACGGGTAGCCGGCCCAGAGGCATCACAGCCCTGCCCCGCCAACCTCCCTGTCTCCCTGCCCCGTTCCCTTGTTGCTCCCAGATCAGACACACATCTGTGCGTGCACAGCCCTGCACGCGCGACACTGACCCATCCCCGCAGGGCCATCAGGATAAACCCTGAGGCAGAAACGCGCAGCCCCCCACACCCCGTCCCACCCACCCAGCCTTGACCTTGAACATGACCTGTCCACTGGGTATCTGACCCCTCATCAGCCTGCTGTTGAACGGCTTGGCCCGCCCCACATGACCCCTGTTCACACACACACACGCACACACGGGGAGGGGACCTGGGGCTGCATACATCGATTAGACCCTGTGGGGCTGGGTGGCTGGCCCTGGGCCTCCTGGTGTCTCCTTTCGGTCTTTCCAGCCAAATGGACAGAGACGTCGTGGAGCCCTGACACGACGTCCCCAGCGAGGGAGTGTTTGCACAGTTTGCTTTCCTCAGCCTGTAGCCTCCGGTCTTTGGGATGCAACATGCAAACATGTTTTTGGTTCGAGGATCTCCAACGAAATGAGCTGGGCAGTGAGCTCTTTCTGGAATGTGGGTTCCCGTGGCAGCACTTTGTGCATCATGGGGACCCCTGGCATTCAGCCTGGCAAGTTACCCCTCCCCACGCCATGGCCCCGGGCATGATTCCTAGAGTTCGCATAGGAGCTTGCCTGTCCCAGGGCTGTGACATGGCTCCGCTGTGGCTTTGAACCCAGGTCAACCTGACCCAAGCCTGAGCTCATGCAGGAGCCTGAGGAAGTAGCCTTGAATGGTACAGCTGAAAGTGATGGAAGCTTAACTTTTACTGAATCTAAATATTAACTGTTAAATGTAAAAATCATAAAACCTGTAACAGAAAAGGGTGAAGGGTGGGGACTCCTGGGTGTCTCAGTCGGTTAAAGCATCTGCCTTCGGCTCAGGTCAGGACCTCAGGGTCGTGGGATCGAGTCCTGGTGCGGGCTCCCTGCTCAGCGGGGGGGTCTCTCTCTCTTTCTCCCTCTGCTGCACCCCCTGCTTCTGCGCTCCCTCCCTCTCTCTAAGAAATAAAATGCTAAAAAAAAGTTTCTCTTGAAAAAAATAAAAAGGTTCGGTGACAAGTGGACCTCGGCAGAGTGGCTCGAGCCATGGGCCGGAGCTACGGCCGATGCCAGGGATGCCCCCGGCTCCTGCCGTGGAACCAGCCCGGGACCTGAGCTGGAGCTGCAGCTGGAGCTGGCTCCGTCCCCGGTGGTGGGGCTCAAGCTGGTTCTGGAATGGACACCAGGGCTCAGTGAACTCTCAGGCTGGCATTGTTGCCAAATTTGGTGGAGGAACCGGCAGCAGAGAGGACTGCTGCACTGGAGCTGGTCCAGGCGAGCAGGTAGAGGGGCCTCTAGCCCGGGAGCTGCCGCCGGGGGGGGGGGGCCGTCGTCCGCAGTCGGTGCGGGGGCTGCTGTGTGCGGTGGCTCTGGCTTTGTGGGTGGAGGTAATGCTCGCTTGGCGCACGTCTGAGCGTCTGCTCTAGCTCGCTAGTTGGTAAGCGCCCCTGTGTTTGTGCAGCGGGGGCAGGAGCTGGCTGCAGGGGCAGGGGGCTTACCCACACTGGGGCGCACTTGGCTCCAGCTCCCGAGCTCCCGACAAAGGCACCGCAGCAGAAGATGGAAATGCCTCGAGCTCTGGAGCGGGCTTTCGGTCTGTAGCTGCTTCTGAGCCCCGTCAACCCTGCAGTGGTGACCAGCCCCGCTGCAGTGGCCAGTCCTCCATCTGCAGATGGTGCCGAAGCGGCAGGAGGAGAGAAGATCACCACCCTGCCAGGGTGATCACCCTGTGCTGATCCCCACCGCCTGTCCCTGTGCCTTTCACAGGAAACCCCGCACAGCCTCCCATAGCAGCACTGAGCTGCCTTGAGAAGTGGCTCTCGATCTCGGGCTGGCTCTCACTCTGGCAATGATGCTGGATCGGATGAGAGAACTGGTGTGCAGTTGGCTTTGCTCCGGACCTCATGCCGGAGCGGGTTTTGCCTGTGGATGGGGTCCACGGGTCGGAGCAGAGGGGCTCTAGTCTGTGGGGGCACTGGCTCAGGCTCTCGAGCTGCTTCCATGGCTGGCTCGAGTGTACGCGGGGGTAGGTTCTAGTGCATCAGATGGTTCTAGATCTTAGCTGCCGCCAGGGCTGACTCTGCCCCACGCCTCCTGCAATGTCTCGTGTTAGAGATGCTTTAGCTCTGTATCGCCCGCTAGCTGACTGCGGGTGAGTAGGACCTTAAGACAGCCTCGGAGAGTTTTTTAGGACCTAGAATTCACAGCTGTTAGGATCAGGTCACTTAGTTAGACACAAAAGTGGTTAATATCGTAAAGGACAATAAACTATACCCTTTGATGTTCTATTTTCTTCCCGGACCGAAATTATTTGCTTCTCTACCAGCAAAAACCTTCACGCAAATGTCTAATTTCACTAAGTTGGGGACCTCTACTAAATAGCAGTCAGTTGAACGAAGTCCATTTTCCCAGTCTTCGGGTGGCCTGTACCCTTACGTGAGAAGAAATGACATGCCAGCCTCCTTTCGCCTTATGTCCAAGCTCGGGCGGTCAGTATTCTCTTTATTCTCGCTCAGCTGGCAACTCTGGTTCAGAGGCTAAACATGGCCTTTGGAGCCTGGGTTCGAGTTCTGGCTGTGAGCCAGGTCAGCTGCGTACCCATGGTGTGCCTCGGGGTCCTCATCTGCGGAGGTGAGGGACACTCACGACGCGTCATTATGGCCAGTGATCACATGGTCTTCTATCCTTTCACTTTCTGCTTCTCCATATGAGGCCTCTTAGACCTCAGGCATATATCTGGATTTGGTTTGTAGTCCAATCTGACAATTTGACTTTTTATTGGTGTACTTAGTCGGCTTACATTTAATGTACATGAAGTGACATTCAGGTGTAACTCTACCATCTTATTGGTTTGCTCTTTCCTCCATCTGTTCTTTTTTTGAAAACTCGTTCCATGCCTTCCTAAAGATTATGCAAGTATTCTCTGTCACTCCAGTCCCCTCCATTAACGTGTTATTATGCCTTCTCTCATTATTCCTTCAGGGACTGCTCAAGGGAAGTGCTGTCCCCATAGAAACAGTCCATCCCTGCGCTGTCAGGGCATGCCCCCCTCCCGTTCCCAGATATTAGCAAGGCCCTGGGCCTCCGTAACAGGGGTTGCAAGCTTTGCCTGTAAAGGGCCACATAGGCTTTGTAGGGCCTCCTCAACTCCACCATTATAGCTTGAAAGCGGCCATAGATGATATGTTGATAAAATAGCATGGTTATGTCTAAACAAACTATCTTTACCAAACAGATGACAGGTAGACTTTACCTGTGAGCAGTGTGCTGTGACCCTGGCTTTATAGCCTCAGCATCTCTGGGTAGGGGTTGGGGGGGGGCATCTGGCTCCTGGGCTCCCCTTGGCTCCAGTACTACTCTTCCTCTTCCGGTCTCTTTGAGCCTGGAGGTGAGAACGGTTTCCCATCTACCTGTCCCCGGAAGTCCCTCCAACTGCTTTGGTTTTTTATTCCCACCCACACATCTGTAAACAGTTCCTCCAGTAAACTCTTCAACTGAATGCTGCAGCAGGCCATCCAGCTCCTGCAAAGACCCTAACGGAACTTTAGGCTTACAGCATGCACGTATTCATTCCACTGTGGCCCAAGTTGCAGCCAGCAGTTTGCAGATTGGCCTCCCTGCCCAGGAAGAGCCTCCTGCAGGGCAGACGCCATGTCTTAGTTATATTTGCATCCCCACCACACCCATCCCTCACCTGGGCACAAAATGGGAATGAAGAATCTTGGCTAAACTGACCTAAATTAGCAATGCAGAAATGGAGCCAGGAGAGGTCAGCATGTAGAAAAAAGACTGGAGGGGTTCTTATTTAAAGTGGGTAGGTTGTGAAAGAGAACTATCCAGGAGAGAGTGAGTTAATCGAGGAGAGCCAGAGGATTTGTCTCAAAGTTATCACAGAAGGGAAACATGTAAGGACCTGGTGTTACAATGTTAAGTCTTCAGTGTGGTTGAGCTGTTGTGTTAACAGTGTCCTCTGTGGAGTGTGGTCGAGCACTTGGTGTAACAAATGTCAGCTGTTGAAAGAGGTGAATGTCAGCTGCCGCAGTGAGTCGGAGTAAGGAAAAGAATGAGCACAAGTTCATTTTGCACATAGGAGGCCACGGCGTCATTTGAGAGGGGTGTCTACAAAGTGGCCTGTATTCAAGCCACATAAAAAGCAGCGAAATAGCAAACTGGAACCAGAAAGTTGGAGCAACTACTCAAGAATATTAACTTTTTTAAAAATAAGTTTTCAAATGGAGAAGGTAATACATGAAAATAGTCAAGATGAGACTAGAATTTAGAAGTTTATGTTGAACACATTGCTTCAAACACATAGTCATAATGGATTTATAAATTATGGAAACAGAAAACAAAAAGACACAGCAGGGCTCGAAAACACCAAAGTTCTTGGACCAGAAACAGAGGTGAGAGTGGCTCCTGTCGGCTGGTTTCTGGGGCTGGAAGTTGGCCACCGGAGTGGGCAAGGGGCTCACCCCACAGGCGTGGGTGAGGCTGTCCTACGTGGTGTAGGAAACTAAACCAAACAACCAACAAAACCCTGTTGCTGACAGCTGCCTAGGGCTTTTGAACACAGTGGGGGCTTAGGAGTACAAAGACAGAGACCCAAACTGAAGACCAAGAATGAATACCACTGCCTGCAGACCCTGCATCTGACATGCTCTCCCTGTTATTGAAAGCCTTGACATGCCACGTGGGACCCCGTTCTGGGCTGAAGGTGGAAGCGATGGCAAGGCCACTGACTAGGGAAGGGTGAGGAGCAGGAGGGGAAGGGGGAAGAGCCGCTATCTCCTGCCCGCTGCCTGCAAACCTGAATTCCAGGACATGTGAAGAAACCCAATGCTAAGAAAGTTAACAAATCAACAGTCAAAACATTTTCTTCTCCTTAGATAATTGAAAGTAAGAAACAAAAGACAGAAATGAAATAAGAATAGATGCATAGGAAAAAGGACCAATTAAAATCTTCAAAGTAAAAAATAAAAGTCATTGAAATAAATACCTCAAACTATCACAAACAAAACGACCTCAAGACAAAATTAATAAAGGCTGTTTACCCATCAACTTGCAGCAAGGGAGCCCTTCTGATGTCACTTTCAAGGGTTTTAGAAAGGAAATTAAGTTTTATCACGTAGAAGGGGAAAAGCCTTGGACTGGGAAGCATCCTATTAAGGTGGGATTTTGGAGTAGAAGAGACTTCAGTTTGTCTGCAGGTACTTCTGACCGTCCTTGGTTGTCTGAAGGGGGCCAGGAAGCAGTTTGGGCAACTTCCAAGAAGACGGACTGTGGGATGCTAGGAGAGACAGGTGTTCTGCAGGGGGCTGCACCTTGGAACAAGTGGGGCCGCTGGGACTCTTTAGAGTGAGTATCCTCTTGAGAAGTGACCCCATGATAAAGGGTGCCTCCAAACCGACTCTCAAGGAGCATTAAGGAAATGACCACCTACTGGGGTGGGTTAGAAGGAGGTCTCCAAGAACACCACTACTCCGGTAGCATTTCCATCTTGGAACAGAAAATCTATTTGCCAAGACACATGACCCTTGAATAACTTTTTTTTTTTTTTTTGAGAGAGAGGGAGAGAGAGAATGAGAGAGAGCATGAGAGGGGGGAGGGTCAGAGAGAGAGGTCGATCCCCTGCCGAGCAGGGAGCCTGATGTGGGGCTCCATGCGGGACTCGATGCGGGACTCGATGCGGGACTCGATGCGGGACTCGATGCGGGACTCGATGCGGGACTCGATGCGGGACTCGATGCGGGACTCGATCCCGGGACTCCGGGATCATGACCTGAGCCCAAGGCAGTCGCTTAACCAACTGAGCCACCCAGGCGCCCCTGAATAATATGGGTTTCTACGGGGGTTTTTCCCAATAAATATACATAACAGTGCTGTAAATGCATTTTCTCTAACTCATGAGCTCCTCTCTAACATTTTCTTTTCTTTAGCTTTTTATCGTAAGAACACAGTATGTTATACACACAACATACAAAACGCGTTCATCACCGTTTACTTTACCGGTAAGGCTTCCGGCCAACAGCAGGCATTGGAAGTCAAGTTTTTTCGGTCAACAATTATGACTGAGGGGAGCAGGCACAGCTAACTCTGTCGGTCCTGGGTCAATTACATCGCGGACAGCTGGCTTTATTTTTGATCAGAAGAAAACCTCAATTTTAAAGCAGGGAAAGAGTTCAGACCACACTTCCAAGCTATGAATCAGTAACAAACTTTAACAACAGGAGCGCGAAGTTGAGCACTCTCTTGGCTCGACTGTTGGCCCACTCTTTGGAGGCCACTTACGGGAATCGTATTCCGTAGGTGCGGGACAACGCCGCACACACCTGCGCGCAGGGGAAGCCCGACAAGGCGGCGAGTTAAGGGACCGGGAAGCCCCCGGCGACCGGGAAAGGCAGGAGTCCGGGGGCCGCGGCCGCCGCCGTCCCCGGACACGCGCACCTGGGGCACAGCCCCGGGCCGGCCTCCGGCGCGCGCCCTCGCGCACGCGCACGCGCCCAGCCCCCAGCGCCCAGAGCCCGGGGCGGGGCCGCCGGGACACACCCCCTCCGCGCGCCGCGGGGACGCCATCGGGCCGGACGCGGGACAGAGCCTCTTAACGCCGCCGCCTTTTGTGCCCTCCCTTCGCCGCAAGCAGTCGTCATCAGGCTCCGACGCTCTGTGAAGCTCTCGGGCTCCGGCGCTCGCATTGGCAGAGCTGCTCCCGCCGGGCGACCTGACGAGACCCACAAGTGAGTCCATCCCAGGGCATGCCATGCACGTTTGGCCCGGGGACAGATGCCCTGACTTACTTCCTGAGAGGGCAGTGCAGCATGATCCTTCATGATGTTATCTAGCTGCCGTCTACTAAAAGGTTAGAACACAGGTTGTCCAGCCAAGCAGTGGTCCCTGCTACCGGCCCCACGGCTGAAATCATACTCCTTCCTCCACCCCCCTTTCGGGCTGGTCTCTCCCAGCTCGAAGCTTGGCTGGTCTGATGTGTTTGTCCCGCGGTTGCCTTGCCTCTGATGGGCCATGGGTGCTGCAGTTGTCCACTTAGAGTTTACCACTTGGCATGGACGTGGAAGTGTCCCAGTGAACCTGCCAGTTCCAGACATTTCTGTCCCGTCCCCAGTGAGTATCAGCATGCCTCGCCCTTCATGGAGTTGGGGTTGACTACCTAGCAGTACAGTAAGTCGGCTCCCCGAGTGCTCGACCGCAGGCATGGGAAGCCTGACGTAGCCGAATGTAACCGTGGCTTCCAGTGTGGTGGAGACGTAGGCAGAAACGTCCCCCCAAGCAGGGACCGGGATACCCCACCCCGCAGAGCCGGTATCTGCAGTGAGAGGAAGCACCGATCGTGCTGGGGCTCACGGGAACAGCGGCGACAGGGCGAGCATGCTCTGTTCTGCGGCTCCTGGAGCTTGTATTCAAGGTGCTGGGGACCCAGGGCCACTCACGGACCATCGCTTCAGCACAAACCGTGCGTCCTGGGGGACAGTGACTGAATCCTGCGGGATTCTGGCCCAGGGTGGGCACCTTAGCTCAGCCATTAACACGCCTTCCCACCCTCCTTACTAGGTCGCTGCTTCTGGGTGATGGGGTGAGGGTAACAGCTGTGAAGCCAGGGTCATGTGCCGACGTTCATACCTTCTTTACTTTGAAATAGGTCTCTTGGTAGAAAACAATGTTGTGTGGAATCCTGTTTGATGGTCTCCTACAGCACAATACACTGCTTAAAAACGTAGCTGCTTCAAACCATGATTTATAATTTTTTTTCACCCTTTGGGGGGTGGCAGGCCCCGCGTGGCCTTCATGTGGTTGCAGTCATATGGTGGCTAAGGCTGGCACCATCTGAGCCCTCTTCCCTGGGCCGGAAGGCTGTGAGAACTGGGGCTGCAGATGCCTCTTTCTCTGTGTTCGGCCCCGACATGGGGCTAGCTTGCGGTTCCTCACAACACGGCCGTCCGGGATGGTGGGACTTCCTACATGTTGGCTGGCTTCCCGAGAGCAAGTATTCCAAGAGAGAAAAACTGGAAGCCACTTGAGGCCTAGCCCCAGAAACTAGCACAGCATCCCCTCTGTTCTATTCTGTTGGTCAAAGAACCCACCTAGTTTCAAGGAGAAGGAGCATGGATGTCACATTTTCAAAGAATTTGCAGCCATCTTTATCTTCCGCGGACAGTACGTCAATAGATTGGGAACTCCCTAAGCACTGAGGTGCTGGGAGACAAGGCAGGGAAGCCCATGCTGAAGGATCTATCAACTTCTGTAAGGACGAATAACTTTTCTTCGGAGGTGGAAGGGGTTTGAGGTCACTGGTCTGCCCCACAGCTCTTCTCCTGCCAGCCTTCCATCCACGCTCTTTCCCAGGCAGCCAGGAGGGTGCCCAGTGAACCGGAGGGGCGTCCTTTCCTCCAGGCGTGCTGCACCCTGGAAGTGTGGTCCCGCTGGTCAGCATGCTCCCGCTCGCCTCCTGCCTTCAGGGGTCTGGAGCTGAGGAGCCAGCCCTGGTCCGTGTCACGTGGCGGGGATGAGTACCCCACTCTCCTGCGGTCTCTTACCCTGTCCCACGCAGGGGGGACACTGGTGGACACTGGTGGGCACTGGCGGTTTCTGAAGTGTCAGCGTCCCTCTTGTCCGCCTGGCCCCAGTGAGTGAGTGTCTTAGAGCGTCTCCTCCATTGGGTGGAGGGGAGAGAGGTGGGGGACCTCTTCTCCCGAACAGTGTCGTCCTGATAAGTCAGAGCCTTCTAGGACTTCTGCCCACCCTGATCCTTTCCCCACATGGACAGGGGTTGGCAGGGACAGGCATCAGTTTTTACTTTTGGCCACTGTCTTCAGAATGTGTGTGTGCCTGTGTGGTTGGTTCGTGGGGGGAGCGGTGCATTCTCTCAGCCTGGCGTCTCAGCTGCCATCAGGCCCACAGCCCTGTTCAGCCGTGTGCTACCGTATATAAAGTGCTCTGCAAACACACTTCAAACTTCCCCAGCTTCATCCAGACTGCCACCTCTGTGCCCTTCTGTGGAAACTCGCAGCATGGAGCCGTGGGCCCACTAGCATTAGACACGGTGGCAATTTGCCTAGCTCCCGAGTTTGTCGTATTCTTAGTGCAACCAAGCACCTTTAATTTGCATTTTGGGAGGTTTGACTGCTGTGAGAGTCAGCCTGTCCAGCAGCCCAGGGCAGGCGGCTGTGGGGACGTGCTTCTTCTCCACTGCGGTTTTGTGATTTGGACCATCTGTCTATGAGTGGGTCACCAAGCATGGCGCAGAGGGACTGACCTCAGGCTGGTCTGGATGTTGGGTTGGTTGGGGGGAAGGAAGCTGCGTCTGCAACACACCTACTAGGTGCTACTGCTCTGATTTTGCTCACACTGCCTAGTGTTAGACCCCTGGCTCCCCATCTTGGTGGGGGGCTGGCAGGTGCAGTGCACCCGAGAGCTTTCGATGATTTGCTTTGTTGCCTTGCCTTTGTTCATGGGTCTGCAAGCTCCTCAGCTCCCCGCTGGCCTGGGATAGCATGTGTGAAGGACCCGACAGAGGCAGTGGTGAAGGGGGCAATTGGGAGAGGGCTACAGACAGCCCTCAGAGCCCCATAATTTACATTTTAATGGCTTCTCAACACTTACATTCTGGAATTCCACCTTAAAGTTCTCATCAGAGGTCTTTGCCAGCAAGGGACTAAACCAATAAAGGTGAAAGGCTGTGCAGTTGCTGAAGGATGCCATGGATGAAACCCTAAGAAAATTGGGGTTCTAAGGAGATAGGACCCTCCCGTGGGAAGAGCTAAGCCATGCCTGCCCCCTCACACTCTTGCTATTGCACGAATATTCTGTGTGTTTAAATCCATCTCCACTGATGTTAATTTGAGGTTATTTATGTCAACAGAAAACTTGCCCATGACCCTAATTGAAACACAGCCACTGCAGGAGTCCACTGAGGAGCATTCGATCCACTTGGCAAAGCCAGGCATCCATAAGCACCCCTGCATCCAGCCGCGTAGCCTGGCGGATCCTCCCTCAGGTCAGGGATTTAGAAGCTCTGCTTTGCCCTCCCAGCCTCTTCCTGCTGGCCAAACAGGTGTGCAGGGTGGGGAGGTGGGGAGTCACTGAAACACAGACAGCAGTTCTCACTCTAGAGCCTCCGTGGAGGCGCCGTGGGAAGAGGTGGGATTTCTGCTGCCACTTTCACTGGGAGGAGTCTTCCTGAGGTAGAAGGGCTCGCACTCCTGTGAGAGAGAAGGAAGAAGCCACACCTCTCTACCTTACAGCAAACACTAGAGACCTTGCACGTATAAAGGTTTATGTGTGCCATGCTCTGCTGGCAGTGTGTGCGGGGGTGGTCCCAGAGATCCGGCCAGGAGCCCACACAAGGAGCAGCCTGTCTCTCTGTTTCTCTCCCCCTCTTTGTCTCTCCCTCTCAGTCTCATTCCCTTTCTCTGTTCCTCCTTTTCTGTTTCTTTCCCCCCTCTCTGTCTTGGGCCCCGTCCCCCCCTCTGTCTCGGGCCCCATCACCCCCCTCTGTCTCAGGCTCCGTCCCCCTCTCTGGCTCTGCCTCCGTCCCCCTCCCTGTCTCGAGCTCTGTCCCCCTCTCCAGCTTGGGCTCTGTCACCCTCTCCATCTCGGGCCCCATCCCCCCCTCTGTCTCGGGCTCCGTCCCCCTCTCTGGCTCTGGCTCCGTCCCCCTGTCTCGAGCTCCGCTCTCTCTCCCTGTTGGCAGTGGCGCATCGGCTCCAGAGCCTGCTGTCTGAACTGGGAGATGCAGTCAAGGGCAGCTGTGACTCACTTGCTTTTTCATGTGAAGGGCCGAGAGGACATAGGTCAGTGATTCCAGTTCCCTGGGAATGATAACAACACTCTGGACGAAACCCAGGCCCCCACCCACAAGCAGACCCTGGAGTACAACCATGCCTGTAACAGACTAAAAGCAGGGAGCCCCACCAGGGAAGCCAGTGTCCCGGCAGGTGACAGCAGGACTTCTGCTCACCCCCAGCATGTTTATCCTTTGGGGTCAGAGCCACGGCTGCCATGCGTGGTTTGAGCCCAACTTCCCAGCATGGGGGTAACTTTCCGTGTCCACCATAAGGACAGCTTTTGCTGTCCCCCAGCCCCTCATACCCACAGAGCAGTCTGCTGGCTGTTGTCGGGGGTGTGCCCGGCTAAACGGGAATGCAGAGCGGGGCAGCATGCGGTTCCAGGACAGGCTCAGGACGCAGGGCAGCTGTAGAGTGTGGGTCAGTTTGCCAGCCCCACAGGAGAAAGCATCTGTGAGTCCTGGTGGGCGGCAGCGCTGTTAATGGGCATGCTTCTCTCTCTCTCCTCTTCCCGCACATCTGTCTTGGAGGCTCCATGCATGCTCACCTCTCCTTCTGGAGCACATTTCCAGCCAGGCAGGGGCACCTCAGAAGCCCAGCTGGCTAGTGCTTTGCCTCTGTGCAGGTGCAGCCTCACCTCCTCCCACCCCCGTCCCAGTCACGGGCCAGGGACGTGGCTCGTGACGGGTTAGGAGCTGCTCCTTCAGCCAGGGGGTTACGAGAGGAGCCGCCTTGATTGCCTCGCCTAATAAAATAGCAACCAGGTAAGAAAGGTCAGGTGCACAGCTTTCGATTCCCACATCACAAGGGAGGAACCTACATCTGCAGCATTGGGTATATTTCCCTGACCAGGGCAGCTGGTGCGGGGACTGGTTTACTCACTTTCCGATTTTCACTCCACCACTCTGGCCATCATAGAATCTCCTTTGAGCTCAGCTGACCCAGCCCTGCCGCCCCCAAGGCCGTGCTTTATGACAAGACAGAGGCAGCTGTGCGGACCAGCCCCTGGCGGTCTGGTCCTGCCTCAGCATTTTGTGAAGGCGGTTTTAGCAGCAACGCTGGTTCCCTAGGCTGCCGACTTGTCCCCAGGTAGTGTACTTGTGTTTTAGGCTGAGCGCAAGGGGTGGCTGAGATGACAATGCGAGCTTTCCCTGCAGAAAGCAGGCCCAGACTGGAGGCAAAGTCTTCCCACAGGCCTGCAGACACCCGCATGCCACACCAGACCTCTCTCCGTAGCAGGTGAGGGGACCTCTGTAGCCACGGGTGCTGGGTGCCACGTGCGGTCACGCCTTGGAGCCTGCGCTCCTCCGGAAGACTCAGACACAGTTGGCCACTGGGACTGCTTTCTGTGCAACTCTTTTCCTGACCCTGTTAGCCACCTGATATGGAGCCGGGAAGGCTCCTTGCCCCCACCTGCCATGCTCTGGCCGGAGATAATGAGGCCACCCTCGACTCTTTGGTGGTGGGGTGTGAGTGACGATCAGGAAGGCCGGGCACTCTGAGGCTTCCTAGGGCTTGGTCTGACGTCATTCCAAGCAGATGATAATTACAAGCCTCTTCTCTCTCTGTATCCCCCAACAAGACACCATGGAGTTATTTATAAATGCGGGCCCCTGGGTGCACTCCTCACGGGAAGGACTGCAGTGACAGCGACTGAGAGGGTGGTGAACAGCGCACACACGGTGCTAATGAAGGGGAAGTGCAGGGAGCACAGTGTGTGGGGAATTCGAGGCAGGCTGCTCCTGCTTAGGGGGAGGAGCCCAGGCCTGCTCCAGGCCCCGGCCCAGCTGCTGTGGTCTGCAGTTTGGCTCTCAGAGATCTGCTAACATATGATAATACACCAGCAGACGTGGATTGTCTTGTGTGTCAAGGGCGGAGGCACGAGATGAGCTGCTTTTTTCCTCCCAGGGCTGGCAGGAACTGGAAATAATTGAAAGTTGTTAGGGTCCAACATGCTGTCCCAAAAACACTATCATTAATTCCCTAATGACTAACTGTGTCTTTCAGGAGGCAATGAAGGCAGCTGAGGGGACGAGGGCCCCTGGAGAGGATGGGGAAGTGCGAGGCTGGCAGCCTGCAATCTCGGGGGTGGACTGAAGCTGCTCTGCCTGTACCCCCACCCCCCCACTCTGGCCTTGGTAGCGGAGACCCCAGGGTCCTTCCATCCTCTCTGCCCACAGAGTCAAGGTGAGGGAGATAGCCACAGCCGTGTAGTCCGGACGTGATAAATCCTTGCAACCCCGGTCTCCGGGTCCCCGTCCTGCGGGATGCTCTGCCACTGTTCCTTCTTGCTCACTTCCCAGCACCGTGCTCCCTCACCCTGACTGTGAGATCCAGTCAGGGCTTCTGCCTCCTCCGACTTCCTACCCCCAGAGCGGTCCTCCCAGAGCACACGGTTGAGCATGTCCCTCTGCTCCAAGTGACAGCTGCTGTCCACACTGCTGCGGTGGCCCTTGCCTCTGTGACCCCTTTCTTTGGAAGGACTCGTGACCCAGATGCTGTTTGTGTTCTTGCCTCCCCAGAGCTCCCGCCCTTCTGGGTGGGTCCCACCTACACCCTCTCACCCTGAAGTCTGGGGCCCTTTCTTTTTAAAAGGCTGTCTTTGAATACACAAGTGACATGTGAAGACAAATGAGACACAGCTCTTCCCGACCCCCCCATGCTTGTACGGACTGCTGCCTTGTGTCTGAGTGTCGCCCAGCCTCGCCCGTCTCTGAATGCCCAAAGGGGCCTTTGTGTACCGGGGCGAGGATCCTACAAAAAGAAGTGGTCATGATGGTGATCTTTCAGTGGGTGGGCTTCCAGTGGCCCACGAAGGAGTAGGGTTCACAAAGGAGAAGCCTGGGAAATGCCTCCTGCCCCAGGCTAGGGGCAAACGGTACCAATACGGGCGCCCAGCGTCACAGCTGCATCCCCAGGCCCATCCCCCAGTCCCTGCCCTGGCAGCCAGCTGACCCCTCCGGGTGCTAAGGAGGCCCAAGGAGGCCTAAGGAGGCCGAGCGAGGGCGAGTTCCTTCCCGTGGCTCCCCGAGGGGTGCGGGGTAGGGAGTCCGGGACCCCTGTAGGCCTGGCTGCCCCGCGGGTCACTCCTGCGCAGTCGGAGGTCGCCGCGGTGCCTGTGACCTGGCTCGTGCTGTGCGATGCTGCACTGGAAGAAATAATCTTTGCTAAAAACAGGCCCCAAATGCACAGATGAGACACAAGGGTTCAGCTGCACGGAAGTGACCGTAATATAAATAAAGCAGAACGAAGGCCAGGAGGTAGTCAAGAAAGGATAATAAAGTAAAAACAGGAGAGGCATTGTGTCCCCTGAGGAGAGCCTAGTAGCTCTTCAGACGGTCTTGGTCACCTTCCTGGGTCACCTGCGGGCAGGTGTGTTGAGCCACGCACCTGCGAACGTCGAGGCAGAAGCGCAGCCGCGTCCGGGGCGTCGGGACCCGCAGACTGGCACATGGATTCCAAGGCCGGCAGGAAGGCCGGGCACCTGCTGAGGGGCGGGGACAGGTGCTGGGCAGCCTCGCCCGGGGCGGGGCGACTTGGGCAAGGCCTGCGGCCCGAGAGGGGCGGGTTCTCAGGACCAGGCCCCGCAGGCCGGAAGACTGCCCGCTATGTAGACTGCTACAGGACCCCTGCCCAGCGCCTCCGAGACCTGCGGAGAGAGGAGGGGGAGGGCGCCGGCCGCGGAGGGCCCAGGTCCAGGTCCACTGGGCCGGTCCCACGGCCGAGAGCAACCAGGCCACTCCCCGGTTAGTGACCCGTCCCCGCCACAGGCCACGCCCACGGCAAGTTACCGCCCCTTACCTTCCCTCTCCCCTCCCCGCCCTCCCCATCCTCGCCTAGCCCTGGGAAGCGCCCGGCCAACGCCCCACCCCTTTCCCTCCAGGGACCCGCCCTTCCCACCCCCACCTTTGGCCCCGCCTCCGTCTTCACTGTCCCAGCCCAGGCCTCGCCCCCGACGCTCCAGGGACCTGCCCTTCCCCCGCCATATCTCCTCCCCTTCCCAGGGCTTGCCTCCGCCACTCCCAGGAACCGCCCCAGGCCACGCCCCCTGTCAGTGACCCGCTCCCCGCTCCCCCGTCCCCTCCCCGCCCCACTGTGGCCCTGCTTCGCCTCCACCTACGACGGAGCCCCCCCCCCCCAGGCCACGCCCCCGGCTACTAGCCCGCCTCTTACCCTGCCCCATTTGTGGCCTCGCCCCAGTTCTAGGACCCGCCCACTTGTGGTTCCCGCCCCTGCCCCCGCCCCAGCCAGTGACCCTTTCGCCCGAGACCCCGCCCCTTTCACTTATGGCCCCGCCCCACCCTGGGCGCTGCCTCAAGTCTGGCACCGCCCCTGCCCAGTGACAGGCTCGCGGCCCCGCCTACGACCAGTGACTCGGAAGCCCAAGACCCCGCCCTAATTTCCGTCACGCCCCCATCACCATTGGTCCTGCTTCACCACCTCCCTCCCACCCCCCGCGACGCTCATTGGTTTCTTTCCGTAGAGCTTCCCGGGTTCCGATTGGCCTCATCCGTCGCCGTTCCTCCTTTCGATTGGCCCGCCGCGCCCGCTTTCGCGAGGCCCAGTCCTTGGGCGGGGGGCGGGGCCAGCGGCGGCGGGCGGCGGGGGATTGGTCAGCAGCTCGGAGGGGGTGGGCCCGCGCCGCGCGCAGCGCCTCGGCTGGAGCGCTAAGAGCAGCTCCCGCCGCCTCGGTCGCCTCAGGCTCTGTCGCCGCCTCGATCGCCCCGTCGTCACCCGCTCCCCCACCATCCCGGCACCACCCCGGGCTCCGGCCCGGGCCAGCCGGCGGGCACGCCCTCCTCCGCGGACAGGTGAGTGGTCGCGGGCGGGGCCGGGGGCGGGGGTCCTGGCCCGGGTCCAGGGGTCGAGCCGGGGTCGCGCGCAGGGACTGGGGTCGCAGCCCGGGGCCTGAGCGAGGCGCCGGCCGGGGGCCGGGGGAGCCCCGCCAACTTTGCCCGCGGGGCTCCGGGGGCTGCGCGGCGCACGTCTGGCGCCGGCCGGGCGGGAGGGCCCGAGGGCCCCACCGGGGCCCCACCAAGTTGGTGGGCGGCCGCGGGGCGGGCGCGCGGGGCTGGGGCCGGGGGTCCGCGCGTGCGCCCCGCCGCCCCGGGGGCGCCCACGGCCTCGGCCGCGCTCCGCCCGCGGGCCGCCCCGCGGCTCCCGAAGTCAGGGGCAGGGACGGCGCTGCTGGCCGCGGGGTCCGGGCGCTGGTGCTGGGCGGCTGACCCCTGGCCCGGACTCCGGGCAGCGTCTCCCGCGCGGCGGCGCGGGGTGGCCGTCAGGCTGGGCGCGGCGGCGAGGGGCGCGGGCGGCGGGACCTCCCGGGGCTCCCCGCGCGCGGGCGGCGGTGCGCGGCCGCGGGGGCGGCGGGGGCACGCGGCGGCGTTTGCGTGTCGCTGCTGCTGCTGCGGGGTCGGGAGCGTAGTGCCGGCTCCTCCCGAATTGGAAAGTCGGCCGAAAGTGCGCTGTCGGGCGGCCCGGGTCTGCGCGTCCTCCTCCTGCCTTTCTGGAGCGCAGCGCGGGCTTCGGAGCCTCCGCGGTTCCGCCGTGAGCTCAGCGCGGCCGGTCGCGGGCGGGGTTGGCGGCGTGCGGCGCTCCGGGAGGGGCCGTCGGGCGGCGCGGCTGGACCCTGGACGGCGACACACGCACCCTGCAGTGCCGGCCGTTCCCGTGGCGCGGGCCCTCGCCGCTCCCGCCGGACCTCGGCTGCGTCCGCGGGGAGTGGGGCCCCTGGTCCGCGCTTTGGCCTTGGCTTAGATGTTGGCCGCAGGTGTGCGTCCCCCCGACGGGAACCGATGCCCGGCCCCGCCGTGCGCAGAACGGCGCCTCGTCTTCAGGCGTCTCAGAGACACCGCTGCGGGGCGGAGAGACTGTGCGCAGCCCAGCGGCCCCCCGGAGGGGCGGCGGACGGGAAGGGGGAAGACCTCGCCCAGCCTCCCATCCCAGCAGCTGGAGAAGTTGCGGCTGGCGTTTTCAGACTCGGAGATCCACCCGCGGTCCCGGGGTCTTCAGAGGCGCGTGCGCTCCCTGCCGCGCCGATGCTCCAGAGCACTGCTGTTGCGAGCACTGTTATTCTTCACTGGTACGTAGATGCTGTTGTCTGTACAGTGCAAGTTCATTGCCGGTGTTTTGGAACTTACATGACTTCATTATATTCTTAGCTGATACTCAATATTTTAAGGTTTTGAAAAAGCTTTGATGGTAAAAGGAGGAAAGTTGTGTCCCTCTCACTGGAAAGATTGGGCATCCGGTGTAGAATTCAGGGCTTTGTGACTGGTGTTGCTGTAGGTAGTGCTGATTAGTGGTGATACTGGACCTCAGAATATCACTTTTCCAGATACCCTTATTAATACTCAGCATTGGAGAAGATATACAACTTTGTGATTATATTTTTAAGGTAATTAGGTGAAAATTTCAACACATGGGTTCATTTGGCCAGACGTTTAAAAGGAAGTTATCTTTTTCCCTGTTGTTGCAGAGAGGCTGAGAGCAGGCTGTGTCGTGAGGTCCTTGAAACAATGTAGCCATTCAAGGCTGGATGTTGTGTTTCAGTTTGAACAGTTTCATTCCTGGAGGTGTAGCCAGCTCCTGGACTGGTTGCCATGTGTCAGTGGCAAAGTCATTCCTATTTTCACAGAAACCTCAGGGCTTTACTGTAACAGAGATCACTGAAGCAGATCTTGGTAGATGGGAATTGTACATCCCTTTGGTGAAGCCTGGTCCTTGTTGGCCAGAACAAAGAAAAATACCCTCTAATGTATTCGAATCAGTCCCAACTTAAACATTGCAATGAATACTGTAGATTTGGGGGCGGCCAGGCTATGTCTGAGCTCTCAGCCCTGGTAGCTGGGACTGCCGCAAGGTTGTGTGCCCGCTGTCCATGGTGCTGAACACAGGTCCTCTTTTTCAGTTTCTTTGTCTTAAATTTCCTTTCCAGTGTGAGAGGGTTTTTTGGAGTATGTTCACGTGAGGTGATGAGCACTAGGTGTTATACGCAACTGATGAATTGTTGAACACTGTATCTGAAACTAATGATGTACTATGTGTTGACTAATCGCATTCAAATTAAAAAAATAAAATCATTCTCAAAATTTACACGTTTAAAGAAAAGTTGAACAGTTGAGCAGGGAAGTTCTATTGAGTCTGAATGGAAGTATTTCTTTTAAAAACTCAAGCCATGTTGTTGTCTCTTTTTTTCAAGTGGATAATTGTGTCGACTCAACATTTCCTTTCCTTCACTTAGTCTCAGCATGTGGGAATTTTCTTGCTGTAGTATGGACATCAAGTAACAAATCATTGAAATTAAATGGGATCCTGTTTCCTTAAACAACCACCCTCTTAAAAATGTGCTCTTTATTGTAATGTATACATATATTTGTACATAGAGGCAATTTGTTTTTCCCTAAACAAGGTCAGTTGTAGCACCCCTCACACTCATGTGGTGCTTTTCAGCCTTCGCAGAAGGGGACTGGAACCCTCTGCGTATGTGGTAGGGCTGTTGGGCAGTTGTCAGTTGTCAGGCATTTCTGCTGTGTTGGAGCAACATCTACTCTCTTTTCTATAATTTTGAGGAAATCTTTGTAAATCATTTTAGATAAATTCTTTATTCTCTTGAGGTTAATTTTTGTCAGTTCCTTTAGAATTGCCCCACAGTTTAGCAATAAGAAATAATGGGTACAGAGATTCTTCCACATGATTGTAAATTGTGCATCAAACTATGCAGTGAATTGTTAAGGTGTTTTTGCTATGAGCATCTGAACTAGTTCTTTGGCCCCATCAGCTGTGCACTTAACTCACATTACTCTGTGAAAGAGTAACCTGTTTTGTTGAGGGAAACCCAGGGCAGCTTCTTTCTGCCTCCTGTAAACTTCAGAAATACTCTCTGAGTGCCCACTCTTTGCCTGGCCCTGTGCTGTGATTTGAAAACCCACAGGGGAAGGAGACGTAGTATTTATCATGGAAGGGCTCTACTTTGGACTGACAAAAGGACATGTAAATTGATGGTTACAGGGGGCCACACTGAGTGCTGCAATTTGGATACACAGAAAGTTGGGTTGGTGTGTTGAAGTGGGGTAATTCATTTAGGCTGGGAATCAGGGAAGGCTTCAGAAGGGAGGTGGCCTTGGGCTGAGACCTGAAGGGCGAATTGTAATTGGGCATGGATGGGTCTAAAATTGATTACAAAAAGACCAGAAGGTTGATGTAACTGGAGAACAGAATGTGTGGTGGTGAAGGTTGGATGGCATTGTGAAAGTGTTGGAACTCAGAGGTGTGGGGGAGAGTTGACTGGAGGTGGTGTGGCAGGCAGAATAATGGTCTCCCAAAGCTCTCCACATTCTAATCACCAGAACCTATGGATATGTTATGTTACATGGCAAGGAGAATTTAAGGTAATAGATGGAATGAAAGTTGCTACTCAGCTGATTTTAAAACAAGGAGATGATTATTCGGGATTTCCCTGGGTGGGCCCAAACTAATCAGAGGGTCCTTAAATATGGAAGAGGGAGGCAGAAGAGCTAGTGTCAGAGTGATGTGAAATGAGGAAGAGGACCCGTCATTGCTGGCTTAGAAGATGGAAGGGGTTACAAGACAAGGAATGTGGGCAAGCTGTAGAAGCAGGAAAACGTGGGAAAATGGATACTCACCCAGAGCCTCTTGAAGGGAACACAGCCCTGCCTACACCTTGATTCTAGCCCAGTAAGACCTTGTGTCTGACTTCTGACCTCCAGAACTGAAAGATAATTAATTTCTGTTATGTTAAGCCACTAAGTTTGTAGACGTTTGTTAGAGCAGCCATAGGAACCTGACACAAGTTGGAACTGTTCTAGAAAGTTTTAGCTGGCGGAGTTTAAAGAGGAAATTACATGATCAGATATAGGCAGTAGAACACAAAATGATGTAGCTGCTGTTGGGAAGAAGTTGCCCCAGGTGAGCTTGGTTCTGATGCTTACTTTCATCTCCTGGGCAGACTGGCATTTAATACTCTTTCCTGGCCTAACTCCCATCTGAAGTCTTTCTCCTAGCAGTCTGTCTAATCTCTACCCTTGCTTACTGCCGCTTCCTGCTGACCCACCTTTTCTCTGTGCTGGGCACTCAGGTCTACATGTACAAGTGGGATTGTAGGGGTCATAGGGTGGGCCAATTCCAGTCTCAGGCCTGTCGTCAGAGTATTTTCCAAAGGTTTATTTCTTCACAGCCTCTCTAATCCCTTGCATCTTCAGATGTTTTAATTGTTGTTAGTCAACTTGTGTGAAATATCTCACTGTTTAATTTACATTTTCTTGATTACTAGTAAGTGTGAGGATTTTTTATCCATTTAGGGGCCACTTAGGCTTCCTCTTCTATAAATTGTATTTGTGTATTGTTTGTCCATTTGTTACCTGGGTTGTCCTTTTTACTGCTTTTTAGAAGTCCTTTATATATTCTGGATTCTATTTATGCTTATTTTTTTATCCTTTTAAAAATGCTGTTTTGATGAACAGATGTTTAATTTTAATGTAGTCAGATTTATTAATCTTTTCCTTATGGTTTGTGGTTATTGAGTCTTATTTAAGAAATTCTTTGCTACCCCAAGGTCATAGGGTATTCTCATCTTTATAAAAAATTGAATGTTTGCTTTTTATATTCTACTTGGAACTTATTTTTGTGTGAGGTGTGAGGTAGAGATATAATTTTAGAACTTTTCCAAATGCATAACCAATTGTATCAGTACTATTTATTGAATAGCATCCTTACCCCAATGATCTGCAGTGCTTCCTTTGAAACACAAAATTTTACAAACATGTGGATCTGTTTCTGATTTCTCCATGTAAATAATGATAATTTCATTTCTTCCTTCCTAGCCTTTAAGTCTTTTATTTATCTCTTGTCTTATTTCCATTGTTTGGACACTAGACAAAGTTGCGTAGAATGATAGGGCTATGCTAATACTGTTTTACACTTTAAAGGCAATACTTTTAGAGCCTTAAATATGAGGTTTCCTCCTGTTTTTTGGTAGATTCCTTTTATTAGGTTAAGGATGGTCTCCTCTGCTAATAGTTTGATAAAAGATTTTAAAAACACCATTAATAGATTTTGAATGTTAACAAATGATTTTCTTTACCTACTTAGATGATTTTATGTTTTTTCTTTTTTAAATTGTGACTGATGGGGCGTCTGGGTGGCTCAGTCAGTTAAACGTCTGCCTTTGGCTTAGGTCATGATCCCAGGGTCCTGGGATCACCCCGCATGGGGCTCCCTACTCAGCGGGGAGCCTGCTTCTCCCTCTCCCTCTGCCTGCTGCTCCCCCTGCTGGTGCTCTCTCTCTCTCTCTCTCTCTCTCTCTCTCTCTCTCTCTCTCTGTCTCTGTCAAATAAATAAATAAAATCTTTAAATAAAATAAAAGAAAAAGAAAAAAATAAATTGTGACTGAGATGAAATATTTTAATCTTTTACTTTTAAGCCATCATTGATTTCTTGGGATAAACATTACCTTGTCATGACAGACTATTTTAAAAAATTATTATTGGATCCAATATAGTAATATTTCATTTACAGTTTTGGCATATATTTTCCTAAGAAGTATTGACCAATATTAATCTTTTCTTGTGTTGCCCTTATTCAGATTTGGTATCATGGTGATGCTTCATCTTCCCTGTAATAGTTTCTGAAAGGGAAGGATTTTTGTTCCTTGGAAGTTTGGCAAAATTGATTCTTAAATATTCTGGATCTGGATCCTTTTAGAACATGGAGAGTCTTACACCAGCAGTTACCGCTTTAGAAGGGTTGCAGTACCGTTCTTCTCACATTTTGTTGGCCAGGAGGAGTCTTTTCGGCCACACTTAGTTTCAAATGGAGCAGGGAGGTTGAGTCTTCCATGTCCCAGAAGCTCAGGACAAATATTAGTAACATTTACCAAACTCTGGAGGTTAATTGATGTCAGTACTGCACAGTTAGCCAAAACTCAAACCGCGTTCCTCTCTAGGTCTTGTTTGAAGTTTTACAAGTGTGCAAGGTCTGCAGGTATGTTGGTCATCAGGGGACTGACTAGAATGTGAAACTACCAATATGTTGGTTTATATTTGTTGTGAACAAACCATCCTACTTACTCTCTCCAGAAGCCCGCCTTGGAAATTCTGTCTCTCTAGCTCTCCTTAGTCTAGCCTCCCTTTCTTATTCTTTCCAGGGATCTAAGTCTTAACTATCCTTCAGGGCTGGCACAGTTCCCACCTCCCTGCTTAAATTCTCTGTGTTAACTCTGACTCATGATGAACTCTCCCTTCACTTCTTACAGTACCATTCTGCTCCAGCTGTGGAGAGAGAGCAGGGTTCAGTTTTGTTTATGGGTAGTCAGTTGATGAGAAGAGCCTTCAGATGCAAGCACATGTTTCCCTCCTTTGCCTGGGCTCTGCCCTGGGAGACTAGATATAGTGGACAGACTGTATGACTGTATGACGATGGCCTCACCATGATCCCCATGATTCATGCCTTTGTATAATCTTTTCCTATTGAAGTAGGACTTGCTTCTAACCAATAGAATATGGAAAAGTAATGGAATGTCACTTCCTTGATTATTTTACATTACATAAAATTCCATTTTGCTAGAAACTCATTTAGAGATTCTGTTTGGTGGCAGCTATGCTGGGGAAGCCCACATGGCAAGAACTTCAGGTGGCCTCTAGAAGTTGAGGGTGGCCTTTAGGGATAGCCAGTAAGAAGCAGGGGAGCTCAGTCCTACAGCAAAGGAAACAACCTCTACCAATAACCCAAGTGAGCTTGGAAGGGAATTCTTCCCCCCACTTGAGCCTTCTAATGAGAACATAGCCTGGTCAACACCATGATTGCAGCCTTGTGAGACCCTGGGCGGGGAACCTGGGTAAACCTGCTCAGACTCTTAACTCACAGAAACTGCGAGGTAATAAATGTAAATTTTAAGTCGCTCAGTTTGTTATACAGCTGTAGAAAACTAATGTATCAGTTCTTTATTGACCTCCCCTTTACCCTCACTAGAAGTAGATTTGGATTGATGAAGGGTACTTGAATCTAGTTGAGATAAGCAATTTTTAAAAATTATTTTTTGAAACTTTTTTCTATTTTTGAAAGTGATACAAATGTTTTGTGTAGAAAAATTGAAGCAAGCAGGAAGTATAAAGGACAAAACAAACATTCATAATCTTACTACACGACAATAGCCATTGTGTCTTTCTACCTTTATGTGTGGTATGATATGAATATCCTAAGTTGGGATTCATTCCATAGTGTTTTATGAACAGCTTTCTTTCTTTGTACTAGATAGTGAGAATTTCTTGTGTCATATCATAGTCTTATAAAACATGATTTTAAATGGCTGCATACTAGTCCAGTTGATGTCCCAATTGATTGAATATAGTTGGACATTTATGCTGCTTTAAAATATTTATCATCATAAATAATGCTTTGATCAATAATCAATAACCTATACCAAAATCATTGTTTGTATCACTGATAATTTATGAAGGAGAAGTTTCTAAAGGCAGAATTATTAGGTCAGAGCTTGTAGATGTTTTTAAACCTTTTGATACTTAACCATCCAGCTTCCAATGTTTCTTTTTTTTTAAGATTTTATTTATTTACTCTATTTTAGAGAGAGAGTGCAAGCGGGGCGGAGAGAAGGGGGAGAGGGAGAGAATCTCAAGCAGACTCACGGAGCCCAATGCAGGGCTCAGTCTCACAACCCTGAGATCACGACCTGAGCCAAAACCAAGAGTCGGACACTTAACTGACTGAGCCACCCAGGTGCCCCCCAGCTTCCAATGTTTCTAAAAAATGATATAAAGCTCAAACATCTGTTTGTGTAACTCACCAGGTTGGGATAGGACAGAACTATTGATTTTTGAGCATTTTAGGTTCCTGTTTTCTTAACCCTATTTGCAAAGTGCTTTTAAATTATTCATTAAAGTGCAGTATGGATTCTGTTTATAGACACATTCGTGTATGAGATCGCTCCCTTAGTGCCTGGGCAAAAAGCCTACGAATTGCTCTTATCACATCCCTACCTTTGTAGATCCGTTTCTACTCCTATCCATCCTTTCTTTGTTCTCAACCAAATAGAGACACTGAGACACATTAGGTCTTGTAGCCTTGTGATTACTCAAATTAAATGGCTTTTCTGAGCTACCTCTTGCTCTTTTCTTCTTGCCATTTATGAACTAGTTGGCTTCATAAGTATGAGAGATCAGCAGAAAATTATTAATTTAAAAATATTGAAAATATTTTTCCTGATTCATAAATGAGTATTTATTTAGAAAATTTGCAAAATAAAGATTAGTATCAAAAGCAAAATAAAAGTATTTCATTCTGTCACTCACAGATGACCACTGTATAAACATAACGTGTTCATATTAGCTTATTCTTAGAATATATTGATTAAATTTCAGTGACTAATGTTTTGCCTGAGATTCATGCATTCATGTCTCCGAGTGAAATTGGCCCGTAATTTTCCTTTTCCGTAGCTGTTTTCTCTCCAATTTGAGATGACTACTTGGTTTATTAATTTGCAGCTTTTTCCCCCTACTAATATGTGTATTTAAGGTGATACATTTCCTTATAAAATAATGATTCAGTTGTATCATACGGAATTTGATTTGAGGTATTTTCCTTATTGTTTAGTATATACTATACACCAAATTGTGCCCCTCTCAAATACATATGTTGAGCCCTGGCCTCCAATATGATGGTATTGGAGATGGAGCTTTTGGGAGATAATTAAGTTTAGTTGAGGTCATGAGTGTGATGGGATTAGTACTTTATTAGAAGAGACCAGAGAACTTGCTCGTTTTCTCTTTCTTGCCATGTGAGGGTACAGCAGGAAGACAACTATCCACAAGCCAGGAAGAGGCCCCTGACCAGAGCTCTCCCATGCTGGCATTCTGTCTGATCTCAGACTTCCCAGCCCCCAGAACTGTGAGAAATAAATGTCCATTGTTTAAGCCCCTCAGTCTATGGTGTTTTGGTACAGCAGCCCAAGGAGACGAAGGCAGTTATATTTTCTAATTTCCAGTATGATTTTTTAAATTTATAGGTCATTTAGAAGAATATTTAAAATTTTCCAAACATACGCATATTTTCTTATTCTTTTCCAGCACAATTTCATTGCCCCCAAATCTTGCTCTTTATGATTTTAATTCTTTGAAATTTGCTGATGTGCCTCATGGCCCAGAATATGGACTATAAGTTTTCTCACACATTCCTGTGTGCTTGAAAAGAATTAGGTTCAATGTTCTATACATTCCATTCAGCTAACTTATAACATACTATTCACATCTTCTGTTTTCTTAGTATTTTTTTTGTCTGGTGGTTATATCCATTACTAAGATAATTACCCAGTTTCATTATGATTATGGATTTGTCTTATTTCTCTTTGAAGTTCTGTCAATTTTTATCTATGTACTTTGAGTCCCTGCTATTAGGGGCATGCAAATATAAAATTGTTATGTCTTCCTGAAGAACTGAGACTTTAATTATTAACAGTGGTTTTCTTTATCTCTAGTAATGAATCTTTGCCTATGGTATCATATGCCAATACGAAAATGGCCATAACAGATTGCTTTAGGCTCATATTTGCATAATATCTTTGTTTTTTTATCAT
The DNA here is from genome assembly GCF_037043125.1 of Eumetopias jubatus. Lineage (NCBI taxonomy): Eukaryota > Metazoa > Chordata > Mammalia > Carnivora > Otariidae > Eumetopias > Eumetopias jubatus. The sequence goes on along the minus strand of NW_028274842.1, from coordinate 223,039 downwards.
TTTACTTTCAAAACTGTTTTCTTAAGCTTTAAGTATGTATCTTGCAAAATAATCAAACAGTTAGATTGTTTTTCATCCAGTCTGATAATTTTTGTCTTTTAACTAGAACATTCAACTCATTTATGTTGAATATAATTAGTAATCTATTTAAGTCTATACTCTTATTATTTATTTCTCTTGTCCCACATGTTCTGTGTTTATTTTTCTATCTTATTTTAAAACAGTATTATGATTTTTAAAAATCATTCAACTTATACTCTCTTCACTTTTTTGGAGGTTATATTTTATTTTTCTTTCTTTTCGTGGTTACTATGTAAATTAAATAATGTGTTATTAACTTATCCAGATAATGCAGTTATACCTGCCTTCTGGACCATGCAGAGATTATAGTGTCATAGAGCACTTGAACTCCATTCACCCTCTCCAGATTTATATGTGCTTATTATCGTGTGTCTTAATTCTGTAAGCTCTTTTTAAACTCTATGAAATACTAATATTAACAGTGTTGTTATTTAATGTACCATCAGTGTTCATTTACATTTATTCACAACTTTGTCCATTTTTTGCTTTTCATTGTTCTCTGACATTTCTGACCTTCATTCTGGGGTTGCTTCCCTTCTGCCTGAAGAGTGAGCCTTCTTTAGAAATTTCTTTATTGCAGGTCAGCTGGAAGTAGATACGCTCCCTGTTTTTTTCTTTCTAAAACTATTTTGATTTCACTTTTATTTAAAAATTTTTTTTAATTTATTTTTTTGTTGGGGGGGATATAATTTGCATGCTATAAAATTCACCCTTTTAAAGTTTCTGATTCGGGTGCCTGGGTGGCTCAGTTGGTTAAACAACTGCCTTCAGCTTGGGTCATGATCTCGGGTTCCTGGGATCAAGTCCCACATCTGGCTCCCCCTGCTCTGCGGGGAGCCTGCTTCTCCCTCTCCCTCTGCTGCTCCTCCTGCTTGTGTGCTCTCCCTCTCTCTCTCTGTCAAATAAATAAAATCTTAAAAAAATATAAAGTTTCTGATTCATTGGATTTTGGTATATTTACAAGGTTGTGCAACCACTAGTGCTACATAATTCCAGAACATTTTCATCACCTTAAAAAGAAACCTCATACCTATTAACAGTAACTCCCCATTCTTCCCTGTCCCAGTCCCTGGCAACCATTAATCTACTTTCTGTCTCTAAGGATTTGCCTATTAGGAACATGTCATATAAATGGAATCATAAATATGTGGCCTTTCATGTCTGGTTTCTTTTACTTAGTATACTATTTTCAAGGTTCATCCATGTTCTATTGTGTATCAGTACTTCATTTTTATGGCTGAATGGTATCACATTGTATGGATATATCACATTTTAGTTCTCCATTCATCAGTACCGTACAGGTAGACATTTGGGTTGTTTCTACTTTTTTGGCTGTTAGGAATAATGTGCTATGAAAAGTCACGTGTACGTTTTTGTATACATACATATTTTCAGTTCCTTTGTGTATATACTTAGGAGTGGAATTGCTGGGTCATATAGTAATTGTATGTTTAACTTTTTGAGTAATTGCCAAGCTGTTTTCCAAAGATGTTGCACCTTTTTATATTCTCACCAGCAATGTATGAGGGTCCCAATTTCTTCGCACCTTCACTAACACTTGTCATTTTCCAGTTTTTTGATTATAGCCATCCTAGTGGGCGTGAAGTGGTATCTCATTGTGGTATTGATTAGCATTTCCTTAATAACTGATGCTGTTCGTAACCTTTTTGTGTGCTTACTGGCTGTTTGCATGTCTTCTTTGGAGAAATGTCTGTTCAAACTTTTGACCATTTTTTTATTGGATTGTTTGTCTTATTGTTGAATTGTAAGTTTTGAAATTGGGAAGTGTGAGTCCTCCAACTTTGTTCTTCTGTTGTTTTAGCTATTCCTGGTTCCTTGCATTTCCATATGATTTTTAGGATTAGCTTGTCAATTTCTGCATGAAAGGCAGCTAGAATTTTTATAGGGATTGCATTGAATGTGTAGAAAAATTTGAGAGTATTGCCATCTTAACAATATAAGTCTTCCAGTCCATAAGTATGGAATTTATTAGCTATAATAGTTTCTTAGTGGATTCCTGAGGAGTTTCTATATATGAGATTATATAATATGCATATATAGATAATTTTACCTCTTCCTTTCTAATCTGGATGCCTTTTATTTCTGTTTCTTTTATAATTGCCTTGGTTATAGTACAGTGTTGCATTGTCCTGGGGAGGGTGAACATCTTAATCTTGTTCCTGATCTTAGGGGGAGAGCTTTCAGTATTTCACCATTCAGTATGTTGTCAGCTGTGGGCTTTTGAGATGTCCCTTGTTAGTTTGGGAGGTTTCCTTCTATTTTTATTCTGTTAAGTGTTTTTGTCATAAAAGAGTGGTATTGTTGTCAGATGCTTTTTCTGCATCTAAGATGATCATACTTTTTTTGTCCTTCATTTTCTTAATTTTGTGCATTATACCAATTGATATTTGTATGTTGAACCAACCTTGCATTTCCTGGATAAATTCCAGTTGGTCATGGTAGATAATCCTCTTTATATATTGCTGGATTCAGTTTGTTAGTATTTTGTTGAGGATTTTTACATTTAAAAATTTTAAAGAAGTTTTTATTTAAATTCTGGTTACCTTACATACAGTATAATATCAGTTTCAGGTGTACTGTGTGGCAGTTCAATACTTCCATACCTCACCTGGTAGTCACCACCACAAGTGCACTCCTAATCTCCATCACCCACCCACCTCCCCTCTGGTCACTATCAGTTTGTTCTCTATAGTTAAGAGTCTGTTTCTTGGTTTGCCTCTCTCTCTCTTTTTTTGTCCCTTTGCTTGTTTTGTTTCTTAAATTCCACATGAGTGAAGTCATATGGTATTTGTTTTTCTCTGACTTATTTTGCTTAGTATTATACTCTTTAGCTCCATCTGTGTCATTGCAAATGGCAAGATTTCATTCTTTTTTATGGCTGAGTAATATGCCATTGTATATATATCACATCTTCTTTATGCATCATCAGTCAGTGGCCACGTGAGCAGTTTCCATAATTTGTCTATTGTAGATAATGCTGCTGTAAACATTGGTGTGCATCTACCCCTTTGAATTAGTATTTTTTTTATTCTTTGGGTAAATACCTAGTAGTGCTATTGCTGGATCATAAGGTAGTTCTATTTTTAACTTTTTGAGGAACTTCCATCATACTGTGTTTTCCACAGTGGCTGCACATTTTCATTCTCATCAACAGTGTAACAGGGTTCCCCTTTCGCCACATCTTGCCAACACCTGTTTCTTGTGTTGTTGATTTTATGCATTCTGACAGGTGTGAGGTGATATCTCATTGTAGTTTTGATTTGCATTTCCCTTATGATGAGTGATGTTGATCATTTTTTGATGTGTCTGTTGGCCGTCTGTATGTCTTCTTTACCCAAAGCAGTTTACACATTTAATGCAATCCCTATAAAAATACCAACAGCATTTTTACAGAGCTAGAACAAACAATCCTAAAATTTGTATAGAACCCACAGAAGAACAGACACTTCTCCAAAGAAGACATAGGAATGGCTAACAGACACATGAAAAAATGTTCAACATCATTAGCTGTCAGGGAAATTCAAATCAAAACCACATTGAGATAGAACCTTATACCAGTTAAAATGGCAAAAATTAACAAGGCAGGAAACAACAAATGTTGGAGAGGTTGTGGAGAAAGGGGAACCCTCTTACATTGTTGGTGGGAATGCAAGTTTGTACAGCCACTTTGGAAAACAGTATGGAGGTTCCTCAAAAAGTTAAAAATAGAGGTACCCTATGACCCAGCAATTGTATTACTGGGTATTTACCCCAAAGATACAGAGGTAGTGAAAAGAAGGGACACCTGCACCCCAATGTTCATAGCAGCAACGTCCACAATAGCCAAACTGTGGAAAGAGCTGAGATGCCCTTCAACAGATGAATGGATAAGGAAGATATGGTCCATATATACAATGGAATATTACTCAGCCATCAGAAAGGATGAATACCCAACTTGTACATCCACATGGATGGGACTGGAGGAGATTATGCCAAGTGAAATAAGCAGAGAAAGTCAATTATCATATGGTTTCACTTATTTGTGGAACATAAGGAACAGCATGGAGGACATTGGGAGAAGGAAGGGAAAAATGAAGGGGCGGAATCGGAGGGGGAGACGAACCATGAGAGACTATGGACTCTGAGGAACAAACTGAGGGTTTCAGAGGGGAGGGGGGTGGGGGGATAGGGTAGCCCGGTGATGGGTATTAATGAGGGCACGTATTGCAGTGAGCACTGGGTGTTATATGCAAATAATGAGTCATGGATCACTACATCAAGAAAAAAAAATAAAGGCCTATGGTGAGTCATCACCACAGATGATTTTAATTCTTTATGGGAAAGCTTGTTAAGGAATTTTACTAGGTGAATTTTTGAAAATTTATTCTTATTATGAGTCTGATAAATACCAAATTAGTTTTTATCAACAAATAAAAAAATAAAATAAAATGTAAAACAAAACAAAACAAAAACCCCAACCACAGAAGACCTTGAATAGCCAAAGCAATCTTGAAAAAGCAAAGCAAAGCTGGAGGCATCACAATTTCATACTTCAACTTATATTACAAAGCTGTACTAATCAAAACAGTATGGGACTGACACAAAAATAGACATGTACATAGATCAGTGGAACAGAATAGAAAACCCAGAAACGAACCCACGATTATATGGTCAATTAATCTTTGACAAAGCAGGAAAGAATATCCAATGGGAAAAAGTTTCTTAAACAAGTGGTGTTGGGAAAACTGGACAACAACAGGCAAAAGAATGAAACTGGACCACTTTCTTGCACTAAACACAAAAATAAATTCAAGATAGGTTAAAGATCTAAATGTGAGACCTGAAACCATAAAAATCCTGGAAAAAAAGCACAAGCAGTAATGTCTCTTACATCAGCTGTAGCAACTTCTTTCTAGGTATGTCTCTTAAGGCAAGGGAAACAAAAGCAAAAATAAACTACTGGGACTACAACAAAATAAAAAGTTTCTGCACAGTGAAGGAAACAATCAATAAAACTGAAAAGCAACCTGTGGAATGGGAGAAGATATTTGCAAATGATATATCTGATAAAGGGTTAGTATCCAAAATATGTGAAGAACTTATAAAACTCAACACCCCAAAATTAAATAATCTAATTAAAAAATGGGCAGAAGACATGAATAGACATTTTTCCAAAGAAGGCATTTGTATTCTTAAGGCATATTGGTCTATGTTTTTTGTTTGTTTTTTTTTTCTCTTGTGATTTCTGTGGTTTTGATATCAGGGTAATAATGACCTTATAGAATGCATTGAGAAATGTTCTTTTCTATTTTTTGGAAGAGTCTGTGAGGGATTGGTGTTAATTCTTCTTAAATGTTTGGTAGAATTCACTATTGGAACCATCTGGTCCTGCACTTTTCTTTATGGGAAGTTCCCAATTACTAACTCAACGTCTTTACTTGTTTAGGTCTATTCAGATTTTCTGTTTCTTGTTGAGTCAGTTTTGATAGTTTGTGTCTTTTCAGGAATTTGTCCACTTTACCTGGGTTATCTAATTTGATAGCAAATAATTATTCATAATATTTCTCTGTAATCCATTTTTATTTCTGTAAGGTTGGTAGTTTCATTTCTGATTTTTACTAATTTAAGTCTTCTCTTTCTTTTCCTTAATTCAGATAAAGATTTGTCAGTTTCATTGATCTTTTTGAAGAATCATCTTTTGGTTTCATTATTTTTTCTCCATTGCTTTGTATTTTCTATTTCATTTCTTTTTGTTCTAATCTTTGTTTTTTCCTTTCTTCTGTTTGCTTTGGGTTTAGTTTGCTCTAATTCCTTAAGGTGGAAGGTTAAGTTATTGATTTGAGATCTTCCTTTTTAACATAGGTGTTCATGGCTATACATTCCTAATCATTGCTTTTACTGCCTCTCATAAGTTTTGAATATGTTGTGTTTTAATTTTCAGTCAACTCAATGTATTTCCCATTTCCCTTGTGATTTCTTCTTTGATTCCTTGCTTATTTAGAAGTATGTTCTTTAATTTCCACAAATTCGTGAATTTCTTAAGTTTCTACTATTGGCTTCTAATTTCTTTTCCTTGCTGTCAGACAACATACTTATATAGATTTCAATTCTTTTAAATTTTGATGTGATTAAACATCTGATCTGTCCTAAATAATGTTCCATGTGTAGTTTAAAATAATGTATCTTCTGGTTTTTTAATGGAGTGCCTTATAGATATCTGTTAGATCTAATTGTTTTATAGTGCTGTTAAAATCTTCTCTTTCCTTGCTAATCTTCTGTCTTGTTGTTCCATCCTGTATTGAACATGGGATATTGAAATCTCCAACCATTATTGTGAATTGTATAATTCTCCTTCAGTTTCTATTAATTTTTTGTTGCATACATTCTGGGGCTCAGTTTTTAGATATATATATATAATTGTTATACTTCTTGATAAATCAACCCTTTTGTCATTATAAAATGTCCTTTGTCTCTAGTCACAATTTTTGTCTTAAAGACCATTTTGTCTGATGTTAGTATAGTCACCCCATCTCTCTTTTGGTTATTGTTTAGATGGTATACATGTTTTCATCCTTTCACTTTTAACTTGTTTGTGTCTTTGAATTTAAGTGTCTCTTGTATACTGCCTATGTATAACTGGATCATGTTTTTGTTTTTGTTTTAAGCAGCATAATAGCCAAAGTATGGGAAACATCTCAAGTGACCATTGACTGATGAATAGATAAAGAAGATGTGATATATATATATATATACAATGGAATATTACTCAGCCATAAAAAAGAATGACATTGGGGCACCTGGGTGGCTCAGTCGTTTAAGCTTCTGCCTTTGGCTCAGGTCATGGTCTCAGGGTCCTGGGATAGAGCCCCGCATTAGGCTCCCTGCTCAGTGGGGAGCCTGCTTCTCCCTCTGCCACTCCCCCTGCTTGTGCTCTCTCTCTGTCAAATAAATAAATAAAATCTAAAAAAAAAAGAAACAAATTAAAAAAAAAGAATGACATCTGGCATTTGCAACAATATGGATGGAGCTAGAGAGTATTATGCTAATGAAATAACTCAGTCAGGAAAGACAGATACTCTATGATTTCACTCATATGTGGAATTTAATAAACAAAACAAATGAGCAAACCAAGAAATGGACTCTTAACTATAGAGAATAAACTGATGGTGACCGGAGGGGAGAGGGGTGGGGGTATGGGAGAAATAGGTGATGGGGATTAAGGAGGGTACTTGTGATGAATTCCGGGTATTGTAAGGAAGTGTTGAATCACTACATTGTACACCTGAAACTAATATTATACTATATGTTGACTAACTGGAATTCAAATAAAAACTTAAAAAAACCCATCAACACAATTTCTGCCTTTAAGTTGGAATGTTTAATCCATTTACATTTAATGCAATTCTGATAGGATTTATTCCTGCCATTTTGCTATTTTTTTCTATATGTCATGTCTCTTTGTTTTCTGTCCTTCATTACTACTTTTTGTATTAAATAGATATTTTTTAGTGTGCAATTTTAATTTGTTATTTATTTTGCTATTTTTTGTTAGTTATTTTCTTTGGGGTTACATGGGGCTTCTTAGTATTAGCAACTTGTAACAGTTTAGTTTGGATTCATACTGATTTAATATCAGTGGTACATCAAAACTTTGCTTCTGTATATCTCCATTCCTCCCCCACTTTGTGCTATATTTGTGTTGTCATACAAAGTATATCTTTATACATTCTGTGCACATCAACACAGATTTATAATTATTGCCCTGTGTAGTTTTCTTTTGTTTAAGATAGGAGAAAACTTACAAATATTATATTTATGCTGTCTTTTCTACTTACTTCTGTATTTACCTTTACTGGTGTTCTTTATTTCTTCACCTGGATTTGAGGTACTGTCTAGGATCCTGTCATGTTAGCCTGGAGTCCATTTAGTATTTCCTGTAGGGCAGATTTTCTAGAAGCTTATTCTGTCAGTTTTTGTTGTCTGAAGATGTCTTAATTTCTCCTTTGCTCTTGAAGGGTAATTTTGCTGGATGTAGAATTCTTGTTTGACTGTCTTTTATAATTTTGAATATGTCATCCCACAACCTTCTAGTTACCACAGTTTCTGATGAGAAATCAGCTATTACTTTTATTGAGGATTTCTTTCAAATGATGAGCTGCTTTTCTTGCTGCTGTCAAGATTTTCTCTTTGTCTCTGTGTTTGAATAGCTTGATTATGATGTGTCTAGGTATGGTCATCTTGGAGTTTATTCTTAGAGTTCATTGAGTTTCTTGGATGTGTAATTTTTTTTCCCCCCAAAATCTGGGAAGTTTTTTTTAGCTGTTATCTCTTCAAATATATCTCCTTCTCTCTCTTTTCTCCTTCTGAAATTTATACCCCTTTCTTTTTTCTCCTTCTGAAACTTTTGTTATACAAATTTAGTATGCTTGATGGTGTCCCACAGGTCTCTGAGGCTCTGTTCTTTTCTCCTTTTTGTAAGGAAGACTTTATTCACTTTATACAATGGGCTGTATTATAGGGGAGAGATATTGGGCTCAATACCTGCTCTGTTCATTTTTCTTCTTACTTTTTACTTTCTGTTCCTTAGACTGGAAAATTTCAGTTGACCTATCTTCAAGTTCTCCAGTTTGTTCTTGACTGCTCAAATATGCTGTTTAATATTTCCAGTGAATTTGTCATTTCAGTTACTATACTTTTTAGTTTGGAATTTTTATTTAGCTCCTTTTTATATCCTGTCTCTTTATTAGTAGTCTCTACTTGATGAGACACCATTGTCATACTTAATCTTTCAGATGTGGTTTCCTTTAATTCTTTGAACATATTTAAAATAGGTTATATATAGTCTTTCTCTTGTAAGTCCAATGTCAGTGCTTCCTTAGGGGCAGTTTCTATTGATTGCTTTTTCCCTGTTTATGGGCCATATTGCCTGTCTCTTTCTCTGTCTCTCTGTCTCTGTCTGTCTCTCTCTGTCTTGTGTGTCTCATAATGACTTGTCAAAAACTAAACATTTTAAATAATACATGTGGCAACTCTGAAAATTTGATTCTCCTTTCTCCCCTGGGATTTTTGGTGCCTCTGCTTGTTGTAGTAGTTTTTGTTGTTTTGTTTAGTGACTTTCCTGAACTAACTCTGCAAAGTCTGTATTCTGTGACATGTATTTCCACTCATTTGTGATCAGCTAAGGATTGGACAGAGATTTCCTTAAATGCCAGGAATCAGTAAGTCTCCTGGACTTTCCCAGGGAGCTCTGTGTGTATATTGGGGTATGCTTCAACATTTAATCAGGCACTTTACAGCTCTGCCTGAGTCTTTTACTTCCCACTTGTACAGAGCCTCAAAGTCAGCCCAGTGTGTGTGCTTATAGTTGTCTCAGGTCTTTCCTGGGCATTCATATAACCTTGAGTATGTGCACAGCTCTACGTATACATGTGACCTTCTAGATTTCCAGGAATATGTTGGAGTTCTTCAAATTCCCTATAGACATCTCATTTTCCACCTTTTTCTATTATGCTCTGGGTTTATGTATTATTTGCCGCACCTGTTGTCTACTGTCTCAGGTAGTTATAAAATGAAACAGTTGATTCTAATTGTTTTAACATACACCTCTGAGGAAAATGCTTTTCACACTGGTCTTACTCTGATTCAGGTCAAATAAAGACGTCCTTGCAAGTGGAACTTAATAGCCATGTCAAGTAATGACAGTTCTCCAGGAATAAGGCTTTTGAAAGAGTTCTAATCCTGTTCCGGCCCTTTCTGTGACTGCCAGAGTGCTGGTTTTCACTATCATTGCAAGCTGTTGGGTTTTAAGACAACTATAGAACTGAGGTGGCATTGGGGGAAAATGAGAATAGGGAAAGTTAAAACACTATAAATGTGCTGTTCCTATGGAGATTCAACCGTTTTCCTTTAACAAATGCTCCCCAGATTGCTGTAAGCCTTTGGTTAAATTCCCAGATTTCTGACAAAGTTGAATCTGACAATTTTTGCTATTTTTTTTTTCATTGCTTTTATGGAAGAGGGGATTTTTGGAGGTCCTTACTTTGCTGTTGTCACTGACATCACCCTCTCACCTTTATTCTTGAAAGACTAATTCCTGTATATTGAATTTCCTGTTGGCGTTATTTTCTTTCAGCCTGTTGGAGTGTCTAGCTTTTGTTTTTTCTGTTCAGATGTCAGTAGTCATTATAACTGCTGTGCCTCTGGAGGTAATTTGTGCATTTCCTATTGCTTCTTTAGGATTTTCTTACAGACCTTAGGTTTCTGTAGTTTCACTGAGTTCCATATATTCCTGCCTATGGTATGTTGGCTTCTTGTATCTGTGGTATGAGGTCTTTCATAAGTCTAGAAAATTCACTGTCATTCTCTTCAGATAATTATTTCCGCTCATCTTCTCTATTCTTTCCTGCTAGGACTCTAATGAAATGTTTATTAGATTTTTCATGATGTATTCTCATGCCCTCTCTTTTGTGTTTCCCAGATTTTGATCTCTCCATGCTTTAGTTTGAGTATTTTCTTCTGACCTAGTTTCCAGTTCATCAGTTCTCCCTTCAGTAGCACCTACTCTGCTAAAAAACCCATTCGGGATTCTTTTACTTTTTAGTTCTAGATTTTCCTTAACAAATTTAAAACTGTGTTACTTTTTATAGCTTCTTAGCTCTCATTTATGTTTTTGGCCATAGTAAGTGTCATTTTTTTTGCTTATTTGTTGTTTTTTCCAATTTTTTAATTGTAGTAAAATATGCATAACAAAATTTAACATCTTAACCATTTTTGAATGTACAGTTTAGTGGCAATGGTATTACATATATTCATAATGTTCATCCATCACCACCATCTATCTCTTTTCTTCTTGTAAAACTCAAATTCTATTCCTATTAAAGACTAACTCCCCATTCTCTCCTCCCCCTTGGCACCCACCACTCTACTTTCTGTCCCTATGATTTTGACTGAGTACTTCATATAAGTGAAATCATATAATATTTGTCTTTTTGTGACTGGCTTATTTCATTTAGTATAATGTCATCAAGGTTCATACATGTCATAACATGTGTTAGAATTTCTTCCCTTTTTAATTCTGAATAATATTCCATTTATGTGTAGACCACAATTTTCTTATTCATTCATCTGTCAGTGGACACTTGGGTTGCTTCCATGCTTTAGCCATTTTGAAATAATGCTGTTATAAATATGGGTGTACAAATATCTCTTTGAGACCCTGTTTTTAAATCTTTTGAGTTATAACCAGAAGCAGAATTGCTGGATGATATGGTAATCCTATGTTTAATTTTTTGAGGAACCACCATGGTGTTGTCTACGGTAGTGGCACCATTTTACTTACCCATCAACAGTGCACAAGGGAACCAACTTTCTCTACACCCTCGTCAGCACTTGCTAATTTCTGTTTCTTTGATACCAGCCATCCTAATGGGTATGAAGTGATATTCATTATCGTTTGGATTAGCATTTCCTTTATGATTAGTAATGTTGAGCATCTCTGTATGTACTTATTGTCCATTGATATATTTTCTTGAGAGAAACATCTATTAACGTCTTTTGCCCATTTTTTAAAGGGGTTGTTTGTTTTTGTGTTATTGCAGGTGTAGTTTTTTTAATAGTCTATATTAGGTAATTCTAACTTCTCATGTCTTTGTGGATCTGTTTTTTCTTTTTTTATTTTTTCTGTGACTTCTTTTATTTCTTACTTGTGGTGTCTTACTTCTTTGCGTGTGCTAGGCATTGTATTTGCAGAGTTATTTTGAGGGATAATTTGAGACCTAGGATGATTGTATCATTTTTGGGGAGCTTTTAACTTGTTACCTCTAGGGTTCTTCAGTCTTAAAGGAGCCATCTTAATTCTAAGGCCAACCTTAGATCAGTCTGTGGTTCTTGGGAGGGCTGGTTTGCTTTTCAGGACATCTTACCATTAGGGTTTAGATCTTTGTGGTTCTAACACAAGTTGAGGGCTGGTTTCTGAGAGTCCAATTCATGCTTTTACTCTGTGCCTCTAGCCCCCAATTTCTGGATTATTAAGGGTAATTTCAGCATCTCCCAAATGTTGGGACTTTGCACAGAAAATTTATTTCTCTTTAAAGTAGCAGCCCATTGTGGATGTTCCTCATCAGTGATCAGCTTTCCTCTGCATGATGATTTGGCTCTGGCTCCATATAGTTCTGGTTCTGCCATCCGCTAGGTTGGTAGCATCCTCTAGGGCCTGAACTTCCTTTGTCCAGCTGGCAGATGGGGAGTACAGCGTGGAGTAGACACACAGTTCTTACCCATGTTAGCCTGGACATGATATGTATCATAACTGTGTATATTCCACTGGTGAGATCTGGTCACATGGCCCCACCTAAATGCAAGTGTGAAATTGGCCAAGTGTAGTCAATGGCTGGCAGCTGTTTGGTGGACAGTCATTTTTGTCTCAGTCTTCTCCTTGGCCACGAAAATACCCATGCACATCCTACTTTTGTAACCATGATACACTCTCCCAGGGAGACAGTCAAGTCCAGATGTGACTCATGAGGTTTGGTGACTGAACTAACACACATATTACCTGCTGCTAACCCTGTACAGTAGTGGAGCTGAGCTGGAACAAGTGCAATTAAAACAACCTTCCATTTTGACAGGGAGGGAATAGAAGATAAATTAGTCCTTAGTCCAGAGCAAGAGTGACACCCCGTGAGCAAGTATTATGAAAGTGTCTGTCATGGGACACCTGGGTGGCTTTAGTCAGTTAAGCATCTACTTTTGGCTCAGGTTGTGATCTCAGGGTCCTAGGAGTGAGCCCTGCGTCGGGCTCCCTGCTCAGCGGGAGTCTGCTTCTCCCTCTCCCTCTGCTCCTCCCTGCAGCTTGTGCTCTCTCTCTCTCTCTCTCTCTCTCTTTCTCGCTATCTCAAATAAATAAAATCTTAAAAAGAAAGAAAGGAAGAAAGGAAGAAAGGAAAGAAAGAAAGAAAGAAAGAGAGGAGAGAGAGAGAGAGAGAGAGAAAGAAAGAAAGAAAGTAAGAAAGTAAGAAAGAAAGAAAGAAAGAAAGAAAGAAAGAAAGAAGAAAGAAAGAAAAGAAAGAAAGAAAAGAAGAATGAAAGAAAAGAAAGAAAGAAAGTGCTTGTCAGTGACTGGTAATCAAAGGCCACCAGGAACTCACCTTGAGCCTATGATGGGGCAGGTTGGGACCACACACCACGGGGAACCATGGGGCTTTGAGGTCAGACAGTGCTAGAAAGAACCTGTTACGGACTTTGGGTTTTGGTTGAGTGATTTGAGGGAAGGGCCAAGAAAGGTCAGTAAGTGGGAGCATTTTATGAGTATCTCAATGACTCTTATCTAGGGAGGTTGGGCTAGAATGCGGATAATTGTGATTGGTAAGAAAGCAGCTGTCACTCACACTAGCCAAGACAGGGCCATGCCTGGTGTTTTTCGGCTTGGACAACGTTCATGCTTCGTCTGTGTTCTAATGTGATGATGGCAAGGTCTTGTCATGATCCATCTTGGTCCCACTATGTTCTGTGTCAGATTCACTCACTTCTGCTCTGGGAGTGTGGCAGGAAGAACTTCTGGCTGTTGTGTCCTTGTATTTGTCCTCCATGGACACATCTGCTGGGGCCTTGGGGAGAATGTCTAACTTGGGGGTTGGGGGCTGCACAGTAATCATAGCTTGCTTTCTGCTTGTGGAAGTTTGGAGACCTGAGGTTTGACAGTCATTGACTTTATTTTAGGCTCAATTTTCTTTGGCAGTACAATTCCCCCCAAATTCTCTTCTGTGCTTCTGAGAGTTCCATGTGTTAATAACTAGATCCAGAGTTCTGTTCAAGTCTTGATCCTCCAGCCTATTTCATATGTTTGTTTTCTTGTACCTGTGTCTCTTTCTACTTAGGGTTGTCTTGAAGGCATGGCTATGGGTGGGAAAGAAGCCCTGTAATCTGATCTGTGTATACAGCTGAGTCCTCTTTTAATTGAGGAGTCTTTGTGGGCCTTTGATTTTCAGGACATTTTCCACGTTTTATCTTACACTTGGGGTGCAGAAAGGGTGGCTTTTCCCACTAAGTGACCCCATGTTTTTGGACTGTCTCTAGATGCTTTCCTGTCTCTCTCAAGTTGGCCAGTTTTTGCCTATGGTCATCTCTTTCTCCAATGTGACATTATGACATTATGTTACCCGTAAAGTGGGTAACAGTCACTCCAACTGCTGGCACCCTCTTTTTTCTTCTCCCTGAGCTGTGATCTGCTTTCAGGTGATCATAGGAAATGCTCTGCAATCCATGAAACAGGGCTTCTTTGTTACCAGCTGCCTGACAATGGTTTTTATTATGGTATCACCCCTCTTAAGAGAACCCATTTTGGTCTTAATTCACTTCTGTTGAAATATGTATTTAATGATAGAGAATTTAAAAGAGGAAGATTTCTGATCTAAACTCTTAGTTTGGGAATTATTTGACCCCTTTTCTATTTCTCTGTTTCTTGACCGCTTGGAAATAAAGCTGTACACTTTTGGCAGCTTTCTAGGCCGACATCCTCACAAGGGCATAGTGTGGTGGTCCATCTTTCCCATGTTTAACTGTATTCACGTTGGAAAATCAAGACTTTTCTGATTTCTTACAAGATGGAAAAATAGGACATTTCAATTTTGGGGGGAATAAGGTGGTATATAAATAAGGTAAATAAAATTGATGAAGGAATGATTTTGAATCCAAGTTGCAATGATGTGGAAGACTCACAAGGGCACCGCTCTTTGCCATGTGGTAGCTGGCACCCTGGGGCCCTCCTCTTGCTCTGAGTCTGTTTTTGCTTTGAAAGAAGGGGGATGTGAGGACCTGGCCTATATTTATTTTTCTTGGGGCCACTGTGGAAGTGAAATGAGATGATTGACATGCAGGCACATTTAATAGTAAAACTCTCTGGGTGGATAAGGCATTATTATTTCATTCTGAAGTACTTTGATGGGATTAATAATTTATGTAGCACACTAAGTTCATCCTTTGAGGCCAAGTGCTCCTAATATAACGTACCTAAGCCAACCTTGAAAATTTACAGCATTGCAGAGAGAAGAGGGTCAGTGAGCATGTTGCTGTGTGATTTTTACTGAGTTGGGTTTTTCCAGAGAGTTCTGAGCTCTTCATAATTATCCTTAAGTGATTAAGAAACAGTCCAAAGGTGCCATACTTCATAGAGAGTGCAGTTTATAGTTATCTGTAGTATGACACAGGTAATAATCATCCATAATACAATTAACTCTGAACAGCATGGGAGTTAGGGGCGCTGACTGACCTCCCTAGCAGTTGAAAATCTCTGTATAACTTTTGACTCCCCCAAAACTTAACTCCTAATAGCTCACTGGTGGCTGGAAGCCTGACCAATAACATTGCAGTCGATTTTTTTAAAAAGATTTTATTTATTTATTTGTCAGAGAGAGAGCACACAAGCAGGGAGAGGGGCAGAGGCAGAAGGAGAAGCAGGCTCCCTGCTGAACAAGGAGCCCAATATGGGACTCGATCCCAGGACACTGGGATCATGACCTGAGCCAAAGGCAGATACTTAACTGACTGAGCCACCCAGGCACTCCCAACATAGCAGTTGATTAACACATATTTTGTGTGTTATATGTATTATATGCTGCATTCTTACAGTAAGGTAATGTAGAGGAAAAAAATTATAAGATTAAGAAAATCATAAGGAAAAAGATCATAAAGAAGAGAAAATACATTTACAGTACTATATTGTATTTATAGAGAAAAATTATGTGTAAGTGGACCTGCGCAATTCAAATCCATGTTCAAGGAAAGGGTCAATAGTATTTAGTGTCCCAGACAGTTGTTTGAGTTTTCATGGAATTTTAAACATAGGATATTAAAAAAATAGGAGATTTTATAACAGAACTATGTTTCTTACCAATGTCTTTCATAACTCCTTTTGATTAAACTGTTGCTGCATTTTCTAGACTTTATTACCTCATTAATTACACAGATAATACTGAAGCAGATTGTTTTGCTAATTAAAAAATTGTTAATCTTGAGGTAGCCACACTTCTCTAGGTCCACTTAGGAATCTGAAAGTTTCGGTTTAATGGTCTTTTCAAATGCGGGTGTTAATCCATGTGGGTTAGCATGGAGGCTGATATTGAGAGAAGGTGTGTAAAGCTGCTTTTCATCTCAGGGCCTAGGAATGAGCGTCCATGTGAGCATCTGTGACCTTGTTTTGGCCACCTCCCTTCCCTACCTCCTGAAGCTCCCAAACCTGGGCTCCAGCCCCCATATGGCACTCCCCCTTTCCCCTGACACAGGTGGATCCCCAGGGGCCTCTTGCTCTTAGACACGTCCCACATGGCACCCATCATTTATTTCTCCTCCTCTGGACATGTATTTGTGGGCCAGCTTCTCCTAGGCCAACAGTGATGCCCTAGAGTTGGTAGAGTGTCCCTACTGCCTGGTGCTCTGTGCAGGGTCCCAAGAGATTCTCCCATGTTGACAACAGAGCATGGTTGAGGCGAGGCTCTATGCTTTACTGGATTTTGTGAGGCTAGCCTGGCTCTCAGGCCTCCCTTCCTTTAGGCTCAGAAGTAAGTGTGTGGGAGGAGTGGGATGTGGGGTCCGGTCAGTGGGCAGGCACTGTGGTGCCTCAGAATTCCCCCCACCTCCTCTCTGATGCTGGGGCTGAGGTGCTCGGTGGGGCCTGTCTGCCCAGTGTCAGATCGGATTCAGGTGGGCATACCCCCTCAGACAGGCCCCTGCTCTGCACTGTTCCTGCAGCACCCTCTAGACAGAACATCAGTTGGAATGTCCAGCTGTGAGGGAGTCACAGTCCCTGCTGAACAGAGGATTGAATTTTGCCCTGAAAGGGCAGGACTCTCTGATGAGTAGGCCTGGGGCTCTTGGTGATGAAGCCCCAGAATGGTCAGGCTCAGGGCCAGGTGTGGTAGATGCATTGCTTTGCCCCTGAAGGCCTGCCTGGGACTCCAGCTCAGGAATGTGTTATCCATGTAGCTCTGGAGCACTATGGGATGCCCCTGAGAGCTCTGTTCTGTGGGCCTTCGAGATGCTTGGAAGCCCTTTGAGGGGGTTGGTGAGGTCAAAACTGTTTTCATAAGGGTACTGAGCCATTATTTCCTTTCTCATTGTGTTGACATTTGAGCTGATGACACAAAGCAATAGAGGGTACAACTGCTGGCGCCTAAGCGCCATCGCGGCGGGGCTGCAAACTCTGCCAATAGTCCTAGTGTCCTTTACTGCCGCCACTAGCTCTAAAAAGCCAGCGTCATTTAACACTGTCCTGAGATCATGACCTGAGCTGAAACCAAGAGTTGGACACTTAACTGATGCTTAACTACCCCACCTAGGCGCCCCTGAAATGCAGCTGATATTTGTATGTTGACTGTGTGGCCTGCTGCTTTGCTGAATTCATTTGTTAGGTCAATCTTCTTGTGGAATCTTCAGTGTTTTTTACATACAAGATCATATCTGCAAACAAGTAATTTTACTTATTCCTTCCCAATAACGTGGCTTTTATTTCTTTTTCTTTCATAATTGCTGTAGCTAGAACTTCCAGTACTATGTTCTAAGCTGAATAGACATAGTCAAAGTGGGCATCCTGACCAAAAAAAAGGTTTCAGTCTTTCACCATCTGGTATGGTGCTCACTGTGGGCTTCTCATGTATGGCTTGTATTATGTTGATGTAGCTTCCCCCCCCCGCTTTTGTTTTTAAGGTTTTATTTAAATTATTTGACAGAGCGAGCATAAGCAGGGGGAGGGGCAGTGGGAGAGGGAGCAGCAGGCTCCCCGCTGAGCAGGGAGCCCAATGTAGGACTCGATCCCAGGACTCTGGGATCATGACCTGAGCTGAAGGCAGGCGCTTAACCTACTGAGCCACCCAGGCATCCCTGCCTTCCACCTGTTCATCTGGTCTTTTTTAGCCTGGTTATAGCTTTCTTATGAATATTTTGACACAACCGCTACATGCTTAATTTGGGGTCTTATACACCTTTGCCATTCCTTTATTCTTAGACTACCAGAGACATTTCATTTTAAGGTGTATCAAATTGCATTTAATTAGTACTCTTATTTATGAACTACAGGAAGTGCTGGCCCTTTAATAGGAATATTTATCTCTTTCACGTATTGACACAAAATATTTGGCCTCACTCCTGCAGAAATATCTTTATGCTGTTGCTGTATGGTGTGTTTTACCTGTCAGTACACACACACACACACACACACACACACACACACACACACACCCTCTCTCGGCTCCAGCTGGCGCATAGTGTAGTTCATGTGGTCCCCCCACGTAAACACTGAAACAACTCTGAATGGTTGGGAAGGCTAAATTACCTGTTGCCATTCACCCTGATAATCTGAGCCTATGATTAATATTTGATTGTGGGGGATGTTGAGGAGCTGGGGCTGACATCACTCTGAACAGAAGGCGAAAAGGCGAGTCTCCCTGAAGACCGTCCTTACTGTGCCCCCGTCTCCCTAAGTGTGGCACGGAGCAAGGGTGTGTTCTCGGAGCCCTCCGGGGGGCCCCAGGTCCTGGCACACTCCCGGGCATCCCGCTGCCTCGTGTGCAGCTTCTGACTCTCCTTGTGGCTCTGGCATTTTTTGCTTCACTTGATCTGGAACCTCGATGCTCCGTTTATTTCTCCTATTTCATTTCCAATCTCTAATCTTCCCACACCCATTCAACAACTTAATAATGTGATGTAGAATTTGCATATGCCAATTTAAACTACTTTCATACCTTACCAGATTTTTTGTTTCTTAGGGCTGAAGGCTGTACGTTCTTTGTGTCTGTGTGTGTAGTTGATGCGGTTCAGGTGGACTCTCGGTGGATTTAGGTGTGTACCCACCTTTGTTCCACTTACGTGCCATCGGTACCTTCCAAGCTCAGGAGGTTTGCTGACGACCCGCCTTCCCCTAGTGGTGCGCAACATGCTGCCCGCCCGGGTCCGTTCCATTTTAGCTCAGGGCTCATCTTTTCTATAAAACCTTCTCCCGACTGTTGAGACAGTGATATTCTGCTCCAGTAACATAATTCAGTAACCTGCTTTTATGCATTAGTGCCGATACCGACAGTGACCTTCCCTGTAGATGGCATTTTAGAGGTACTATGACAGGCTCAGAAAGATCAAGTGTGTCATTTGTCCAAGATCATAGAACTGGTAAATTTGGAAATTAAAAAATCAGTACAAGTCGTACCTAGCCTTAACCCTGTAAAATTCAGTTGGCCATGCCTCTTCCTGATGGAGCATAGAAAGAGGGTTCGGAGAATTGGGGAGGTTGAGTGGGCCAGAGTTGATTATTGAGATAAGGGAAATGAAAGGGAAAAGGAACCTGGAGTCCTTCGGCAGTTCTGGCTCAGGTGACAGGTGGTCCCAAGGAGTGTTTCCTCCTCCTTGAGAAAGAGTAGATTTCTCTGTTTTGTTTTGTCTGGCACCGGAAGACGAGGAAGGGGGAATGTTACCCTCCCTTGTATATATTCATGTAGAGGGGATCTGTGATGAGTCTGAGGTAGGATCGTCTGCAGGCAACAGAATACACTGGTCTCAAGCCCAGGACAGAGGTCCAGATTCCTAGAAGAGACTTGAATGTTCCCCTCCACGTGCCCAGCGTTGGGAGAGTGCAGCCAGTGAGGATCTTGGTGCCATCCCTTGCCATCCACGGTGTGTCAGGAAGAGGTGGATGGGGCGCCTGGATGGCTTCCTCAGTGGGCATCCGACTCTTTGTCTCAGCTCGGGTCTTGATTTTGGGGTCATGGGTTTAGACCCCACATTGGGCTCCGCACCCCAAAAAAGAGGTTAAAGATGTCCCAAAATGAAAAATTTGCGGGGAGATTCAGATAAAACGGTATCTGTGCCATTTCCCACAGATGACAATTTACAGGAAAAAGCTTTGATTACTTTTGATAGAACTTCTCATTAAAATGACTTTTCTTTTGCTCAGATTAAGATCTATACATACGCCTCAGTCAGGCAGGAGTGTGTGAGCCCTTTTGGGCGGCTGCGTTCCCTGGGGAGCGCTGCAGGCGCAGGGCCTGGCTCAGCCGGGAGCCCGAGTGCCGCCCAGCGCCACTGCACCGTCGTATCACAGGACAGTCTGAAGGCAGCAGGCAGCGGGTGGGCTGAGTGGGGTCCTGGCCCCACCGTGGCACTGAGGGAAATAGGCCTCCTGTTTCTCCAGGGCTCGGGTTCCCTCCTCCGACATTTCCCGGTGGTGAGGTGAGGCCAGGTGGGACTGTTTGGTCAGGAAGGAGCCCCCAGGAGGCGCCTGCTCCCCGGTCAGCCTTGTGCTCGGCTGCGGCGCCCCTTCTTGACACTCCTGACGCTGCGCAGAGTCCAGGGGCTCCGTTTCGGTGTGTGTGACAGCGAGGGCCACCGTGGCCTTCTTGTTCACGTGACTGTCTAAAATGGCAGACAGCTTTTCCACTTCATTTGAAATGGATCTCTTGATCACAAAATCACAGTTGGTCAGTTAGCAATAAAATGAGCTTAAGAGAACTGGTATCCATTACCTTTTGATCTATCTCTGTAATTCTCAAAATGGTAGGCTTAATGTTTTCTTGTTCATAGGTCATGTTACTGTAAAGTACTTTACTAGACGTGCGGAGGTCTAAATTTTAAAATTCTATAAATTAGCACATTACTAAGTATAGTGATGATAATTATACTTACTCTGTCAACTTAGTGTTTGAGGTTTGAGCTTCTAGAGATTTTTAACATTAAAAAGCAAACTATATGAACATTTGACCAAAATATACAATGTGTGTAAACTCAAGCTTCTGCTTCCTGTGTGGTATTTCAGTCTTAGTTGAAGATACATTTTCTATGATAGTTTTCACCTGTAAAGTGAACTTGTGTTTTATTTTTCCTTGAAGATTATCCGCATTCTCTGTTCACTGGCCTTGAGGGTGTGTGCCGTCAGCCAAAAATAGTCCACTGACGTTTATTTGTGACTCAGTATTTCGTGAAATAACAAATTCTTACAGCTATGTGACAATAGCAGTGGTTTTATTAAGCCCTAACCGTTCATGATTTGAAGAGAGCACCGCAGATGAACCCAGAAGGTGCTCCTTGGGTTTCCACTCCGCCCCAAGCCCAGCAGCACCCTGTGAACTCTTGAAAACTTCCTGCCTGCCTGTGGAAGTCTGTGTACTTGTCAATTAAAACTCTTCTTTCTGACCCTCAGAGTTCTTAGGATTTTTAAGATGTGAGCTTTATGGACAAATAGCTCATTATGATTATTTTAATTTTCTTTAACTTACCTACAAATTGGACTCTCTCCACTGACTCTGAGTCCTCCACGTTGCTTCTCAAGGGTGCGTTTCTTAGTAGGTAGATCTGTATGAATTGCCGTGTTGGTCATAATGAGTGACTGTCAACAGCTTCCCTGCATTGTGTAGGTATATCACATACCACATCTGCTCTTTTCTTGACAAAATCCAATCAGGCACAGATTTTTTTCTAGAATTGGAAGCATATCTGAATGGTCTTGAGTCTGAATGTGAACGAGAGCAAAGCTGGTTGTGTGTGAAGTTGGGAGCAGAGTGAGCACGTCAGTAAGCCCCGCAGGGAGCTGAGTGCCGCTGGGGTCACAGAGGAGCCCTTCATCCGTTGCCCTGACTGTGAAACCCACACTCTGCACCATGGTCTGGCCCCTGCCACGTCTGATCCCACCTCCTGCCACTCTCCCCCGCTGTGCTTCTGCTCAGGCCACACCACCGCCCCAGTCCTCAGGGAGGTCCCTGCTCGGGAGCCTGGTATTGTGAGGGGCCTAGTCTTCCCAGGATGTGTTCGGTCCGGCATTCATCGTCCCAGGAGAGCATCCTGTTTGTTCTTGTAAAATGAGCGGATCAAGGTCATGATGCATTTTGAATATCTGTTCCGAGTGGGATGCTGCCTAAACCCCTTACACACGCACCATCTCTCCTTTGTGTCTGAGCGGGGGTACTTAACGCACATCCACCTTCTCCTCCCACATCTGCCTCCGCACGCCCCACTGGAGGACCAGGATGAGGAGCCTGTTTACTGTCGCCTACAAACATGATAAGGGGCCTCAAAAGGTTTGTTGGCTTAAGTGTCAACAAATTCATTTATTTTAAAGTCTGAAATACAGTATTACCTACTTAGTTCCCGTGAGGTTAAAGATAATACGCCTGTATGGAAAACGTGAGTTTGAACATATCGTGTAGGTTTGGACCCTGCTAACGATTGTAATGAACCGGTTTTGTTTGGCAGTTTGCGTGTGAACTTGGACATGGGCAAAGCCGCATATGGATGGAAGATCATGAAGGACGAGAGCATCCCCGGCACGGTTGTGCGGACCAGCACCATCCCAGAGGAGCTGGGGCGCCTGGTGTACTTGCTCACGGACAAAACAGGTACTGCTCCTGGTTCATGTTTGCCTTTGCGTGCTCGCCGGCGTCCAGGGCAGGGTGACGATGGTGTGCATGTGCCTGTGTGCGCTCACCGGCATCCAGTGCAGGGTGACCCTGGCGCGTCTGTGTGTGCATGCATGTGTGCGTGCGTGCATGTGTAGCGGCGTATTGAAGTCATTCAAATTTAGGATTTTCCAGACTCCGCTGAACACTGGCACACAACTAACCTTCACCTTTGAATAAACACAGTATCATTAGAATTAGCAAAATGTTAAATCCTTAGAGATTTAAATGACATGTTTATATATTTTTGATTCTCTGCTGCCATAGCGTTCTTTGTTTTATTAGTGCGGCTTCTGGAGAGGAAATACTGCTTGCCTGTTTATTACAGGATGATACTTGTGAGCTGTTGGAAGAATGTAACACGATGTGTGTGGGTTTGGTCTTTTGACAGTAATGTTCTCCTGAAGAGCCTTCCAAGTGACTATCCCACCCTCAGGTCCCTGCCCCAAATTTTATTTGCCCTTATTCCATCAAAGAATCCTTGTCAATCCTTAACATAATAAATAAAACATAAACTGAATCCAGTGAAAATCCTAGCAACAGGTGAAATCCCTTCCTGATTTCTTCATTCATAGTTTAAATTCCTGGTAACTCTTGGGGCACCTGGTGGCTCAGTCCCTTGCCCATTGACTCTTGATCTCAGCTCCGGTCATGGTCTTAGGGTCGTGAGATCAAGCCCCGTGTTGGGCTCTGTGCTCAGTGGGGGAATCTGCTTGAGATTCTCCCTCCCTCCGCCTCTCTCCTCAGTCACATATGCTCTCTCTTTAAAATAAATAAGTCTTAAAAAATATCTCATAGTAATTCTTAGTGAACTAGAACTAAGGATACTTGTATAATATGATAAAATGTGTCTCAAGTAAAATTCAACATTATTTTTAATAAAATACTAGAAAAAGCTTAGTCTGGAAAGAGAGAAATCTAACCGCCCTATTAACATGTTTCATTCTGGCCGTTGCAGTAAGACAAGAACTAGAAATAAGCTCTCTGCCTGAAAGATGGAGCAAATATTTGTAGATGAAATAATGAACCAAGGGAATCAACTGCTAAGAGTACGAACCAATGAAGTGTCAGGTCACAGGTCAGAATAATAAAGTAGCTCCCTGCGTGTCAAGTGGACGGAAGAGGGAAGGCCCCACTCGTGGTAGCGCAAGCACGTGTGAAACACGTGGGCATACCGACGTGAGGGGAGTGAAGGGCGTGTGTGAGGATGATCAGACCTTACAGAGAAACGTGAAGGAAGACGTAAACCAGTGAAGGGACAGACTGCAGTCTCCAGCGCAAGGTCCCCAGCGTGAAGATACGGGATTGCGTAGAGCCTGCCTTCACGATGAAGTGATAGGTTTACTGCAGTTCCAGTCAAAATCCAGTTGCCTGTGGCACGTGGTTTTGTTTTGTTTTTTAATTTAGAGTGGGTTTTTTTGTTTTTATTTAAGTAATCTCTATCCCCAGCGTGGGGCTCAAACCCACAACCCTGAGATCAGGCGTCACACACTCCACTGACTGAGCCAGCCGGGCACCCCAGCGGCATTTGGTTGTGGTCAGGGTTGGTCATTATGGCACGTCGGGGGCTGTCCCGTCAGGTGATGCTCGTAAGTCCGAAGAACTCCAAAGTAACGAGGAGCTCAGACTCAAGAAGGTAGGCTGCGAAAATGCCATCAGATTTCTCCCTTCCCATCCTCACTGAGCCGACAGGAAAAGATCCAGAGAATAAAGTGTGGGAGACACGCAGGCGTGCCTCCGCAGAGGTTGAGTTATTTCTGGGAGACAGGTGGGACTATTTTGATGGAGAAGCTGGAGTGAAGCAAACCCAAACTCAAAAAGATTCCTGAAGTGACCCCACAGAAGAGCGTCCTGGGGAATCTGTGAGTTTACAGCACACAGGTCTGTGGGGGGCGGCACGGGAGGCTGTCAGGCTGCCCACCGGCGGCAGGAAAAGCCCAGCTATGCTCAGCCCTGCACTCAGCAGCCTGGACCTTGTGCATAAATACAATCGGAAACCAGGAACAGCAGCATGCACTCGGAGTCCCGCACAAACAGGCACGCTGTGCCCCAAGTGCACAGATCTGTGCGTGTTCACAGAGAAGCCCAACGGAGCCCTGAGGCAAGGGTGCCGCATGACAGAAGGACTTAGTCACACCTGCAAATTCAGTGTCAGAATTAAACTACATTTCCACATACCAGCAACAGTGGGGGCACTTAATTCCAAAAAGGCCAATTAGAATAGCAGCAAAATGTATAAAGTAATTAGAAATAAATCCAAGCAGAACTTGTGTAAAGCCTGCATGGATATAAGTTTGAAGACCTGAGCAGGAGCTAAGCGAGAGGGTGGGCATCTCAGTGCCACACCCCGTGTGGAAAAGTCCGACCTGTCTGAGGCGCACACTGCCCCAGGACCTTGTCTGCACCATTGGTGGGAGCGTTACCTGGTGGCCACCGCTCTGTCCGAACGGACGAGCCCCGACAGCCTGCGCACCGCGGTGCCCCTCTGGCTCCTGCTCCCCAAGGAGACACGTGCGCACGCGCAGCAGGAGACAAGCCCAGGGATGTCCATGGCATCATCTTGGACAACAAAACCAGACTGAACATAACAAAAGCGGTTATCAGTACAATGCATAAATTGTGGAGTGTTTGCAGTTGAATGCTAACTAGCAATGACGGTGTCACGGTTTAATGTTGAACCCAGAAAGGTCTGGGGCCTTCCCCTCTCGGAATTCTGTGCTCCCCTCCTGCCCTGTGTGTGAGGTGCGCGGCGTGCTTATCCGGGGAGCAGGTGCGGGCTGGGCTGTCCTGTCTGCAGCCCACCTGCTCTCGTGGCCACTGAAATCTGCATGTAACACAGCTAAGTGTGGTGCCTGTGATTTCACGTCGGTTCGCAAACGAGAAGCATATGTCAGCACACAGTATGCTTGAGAGTGACTGGTTCTCTCTCCTCTTCCCGTGTCTCTGGATGTGTGATATCAGCAAGGGAAGAAGGATTTTGTGACATCATTTCTTCTTAAAATGCTAACTTTTTAGTATGCATTTTAAATGGTGATGGGGTCATCATTCTCCTTTGTTTCATCATAGCTCCTCCATTTGTCTTTGAATTCTGAGTTCCATCCAGGATAAGGAAGAGTGGTTTTGCCCAGAGTCATAAAGTAAAACCCCATTTTCCTCATGTCTCACTCTGCTGCTTTCACAAAGCAAAAATAAATAATCTGGGCTTCTGAGATTTAAAAAGAATTACAGAACATTATATAAAATATGTGAGTGAGAGAATCTTACACATTTCATTTTCCAAAAGGCCTTTTTGTTCCAGAAGTCACTGAAGGGACCCTCTGTCACCACTTCCTAGTGTTGGAGCCACATGGAGTTTTAAACATTTTTAGTGTTTTTAAAAATTTTTGGTCTTGAGCTTTTTCAGACCCTTTCTCCGTAATCGGAAGGTGAACGCCACCCACGGCACATCAGGCGAGCCACACGCTGTGCCAGCCCTGTGCCTGTCCTCGCCCTGGGGCCATGGGGCCGCGGGCACTTGCCCTTCACGGGTCCTCCTCCCTGAGGGCACTCAGGAGGGAGTGTTGCCTTGGCTGCTTCTAAAGGCCACACGGACCAAATCGCAGGAGAAGGACATTGAGGACGAGTTGTGTAATTGTCACCACACTGCCAGCACATAGTAGGACTAGTCTAGAAACCAGCTTCTCACACAGATGGAGGCCGCCGGCACACGGGGGTTGGGCCCTCACCTCTGGGCAGCGTGCGGCCTCCGGGGACCCCCAAGCCTCCGAGCAGAGCCATGTGTTGTCTGCCGGGAGGGCTGCATGGCTCGAACTTGCGCTCACCTGCCCTGCCGGGGGGTCCGGCGCAGCTGCGTATCTGTTGTTACTGGGAAGCGTCGTCCGGCAGGGACTGAAGTAACTGTGCTCTGTGTTGTAGTAGTCTCATCGTGTGACTGATTCAGGTCCTCTGCAGTTGGCCGGGGCCCAGTGGTCACTATGGTGGGCTCCACCATCGCAGAGGGTCTGACGGGGGTGGTGGTTTGGCAGAGGGTAGAGAACTTGGGGTGTAAGACCGTTTGCAGACATCATCTGCTTAATCGAATGAGCTGCTGTGTGAGGAGCCTTTCGCTGCTGACCTGCCCATAAGGCGGTCCTCGGTGTGATCGTGATCGGGCTTGTGCCTCATCAATACGCTTTCTGACAAGAAGCGTCCATCACGCGGCCTCTCGTTTGCCCCAGCAGAACAGAGAACGAAGTGTCCCGCAATTGCATTACAGTTTCCTTCTTGTGGACAAGAAAGCGGTGTGGTGTAATTAGGTTTGATTGGGGTGCACGTTTCCGGTAAGATCTGAAATGAATGATGTTGCCATAGTGACGCGTGTGGCCAGCAGTGCGTGAAACATGAAGCAGTTCATTCGACAAGAGCGGACATCTGTTAGCTGCCAGGGTGCAGAGCATGTTGACACTGCCCAGAAATGGTGGACGTGCCGTGATAACTGAGCAGACGGCGCTGGCATGCTAGGGCAGGTCGTCTGCACCGAGTCCGCTGGGGAGCCCCCATCTCTGCGCCGGCTGCTCCTGAGAGCGGTGCTGCGGAGGGCTCGGAAATCATAAAACTTCGCTCCGGCTGCAGCCTGTTAGAGCGAGCCGCGAATTCCTTTGTTGGGAATCTTTATGCTCCTGTATGACAGAGCATTCCCAAACCACGCCCTGAGACAGGTCATTTAGGATGCGCACTGTGTCGATAGCACCCGTTACCTGGCTTGGCCATGCGGTTTGCACCCGGCTCGTGTCAGCTCCCAAGGCCGCATCCTCTGCAGCGGGAAGCGCCGTGTCCACAGTGGCAGGGGCAGCGGACCATGGCGTGCGTGCCTCGCCGGGGAGACCTGGAGCTGGGGGTTATGTCCCGTAAGCCAGGGGCCCTGTAAGCTGGGGCCAGGCACAGGCTCTCTGGCCTGCAGACGACAGCTGGGGCCTCTGGCGCCAACACACCTGCAGGGTCTGGCACTGTGCATGACCGGAGCGCGCACTTGTGTGTGTGCTGGGCTGTTCACCCCAGGTGAGGCACTTGATGCAGGCAGTGGTTGAACAGAGGCCTATTGTACTGGGAACCGCGGTCTTCTGAGAAAGCCTCATTTACAGCAAATACAGATTAACAAAGAATATGGCCACAGTCTGCAGGGTATTAGAAGTTGTGTTTCCATCCCTCATTGCTTCGTCGTAAAGTCTGAGTAGCTTTGTGTTGATCTCACGTGATCATTGCTCACGGCCTGGATCCTGCGCTGGAAGTCCATGGGGTTGGGTGGGTGGCCTGTCCCCAGTGTGCCGCGGGCAGACTTTCCTTTGTTTCTGTGTGGTTGCCACGCCCTGGCTGTCCCACGCACGAGCTGCGGTGTGGCCGCGCCACCCGCCAAACACTGGGTCAGAACACTTTGCAGCTGCGTCTCCAGCAACGTGTCCTCTGCCTGCCTGTGAATCGTCTCCGTCGCTGCCCTGAGACGTGTGCCTGCAGGACTTTGTCCTTAGAAATTGAGTTCCCCTCTACCTGCTTTGCTGCTCGTCCTCCAGAGCCCTCTGCCTTATTAAGGAGCTACAGCATTTTCCTTCTTCAGGAATCACAAAACACGCCTTTTGTCCAAAGACATTTTCCGTCCCTGGCGCTCTCCTAACGGCCAGGTCGCGGGGAAGCCTTCTGGTGGCGTCTGCCCATCCCTATCATGAAGCTTCAGACTTGGGACATACTAACAGTTGAATTAAGATGACAAAAATTGTATGACCTATCGATTGAAATCATGAAAATTGTTTAAGATTTGAAAAGCGGTTTTGCATTACTGACTCTTTTAGTAACTGGCTTAACCTTAGACGCCCCTGCTGTACAAGAGGGTGTAGAAAGTCTCAAACTCGCCCTGACTTTCCTGCTCAGCGTTTTACAGGGTCTGCTGTGAAATAGAAACATCATTGAAAGTTAAAAAGATCCTTCCAGGATTCACCTTAGTATGTTAGAAGATACGCGCCCCTACATAAAGGAGCGTCTGCATCCATAACCCAGTCTCTCACCCAGCGAGATGCAGATGCATTCATCCAAATGGCAAAATAACTGAGCCAAAAATTTCATCGTTTATTTGATGAAATGATAGTCATTTGTTTGAATATGTCTGTTATAACCTCCATAAAACGTGATTTATCAGCAACTAGGACGAGGGTACCAGATGCAGCGTTTGACTCGGACGGCAGGCCACTGGGGCAGGTCGCGCCAGCGTTGGGCACAACCACCGTGTGCTGTCAGTGCGGTCCGAGCTCCCTCACAAGGCCACCTGGTGCACAGCAGCAACCCCCTTGCTTCCCTGCCCTCGCTCAGCCCTCGGTGACCCCTGGTCGACCGTATGCCTCAGCCGGTCTGCCTGTGCTGGACTTCTCCCAGGAGTGGAAGCTCACACCGTGTGGCCTTCTGTGTTTGGCTTCATTTGCTCAGCAGACACTTTCCAGGTTCACCCGCACTGTCGCGTGTCTCAGTACCTGACTGCTTTCTATTGCAGGCGATACTCCGTCGTGTGGATAGACCACATTTCATTTCCATCTCAGTTGAGGGACATTAGTGTAGGTTTTCCTGTTTCTGTTTGGAAGAATGCTGCTATGAGCAAGGTTCTAGCCAGGGCGGGTAGGCAAGAAGAGAAAGGCATCCATGCTATAAAGGGGAGTGAAGCTAGTTGTGTGTGACATGGTCTTCAAACAGAAAATCATAAGGAGGGGTGCCTGGGTGACTCAGTCGTTAAATGTCTGCCTTTGGCTCAGGTCATGGTCCCGGGGTCCTGGGATCAAGCCCCTGCTCCCCAGGAAGCCTGCTTCTCCCTCTCCCACTCCCCCTGCTTGTGTTACCTCTCTCACTGTGTCTCTCTCTGTCAAATAAATAAAATCTTTAAAAAAAGAAAATCATAAGGAATCCCCTAAAATCTGTTAGAAGCAATAAATGAATTTAGTAAGGTTTGAGATACAAGATGAATATACAAAAATGAATTGTATTTCTATACGCTAGCAACGAACTATCCAAAAATAGAATTAAGAACACAATTCTGTTTATGATGGCATCAAAAAAATGAAATCAGTATTTTATAGTGTTAAGATGGCAATAGGATTCCCCAAATTGATTTACAGATTCTACACGATTCCTCAACATCCCAGCTGCCTTCTTTGGAGAAATTGACAAGCTGATCCTAGAATTCCTGTGGAAATGCAGGGAGGGTGGGCGCCCAGAGTGGTGTAAACAATCTTGGGACAAGAGCAAATGGAAGGACTCCACAGTTCCTCATCCCAGAGCCTGCCACCAGGCTGCAGGGATCAAGACAGGATGGTGCTGGTGTGAGGACAGACCTTGAGATCGAGGGGGTGGCATCCACAGTCCGGACATCAGTCCCTAGCTGGACACTCAGACGACTTCCAATAAGGCTGCCAGGACGGTGTGCCAGGAGGAACTAAAGCCTGACGCTGCCGGTCGACTGGATTCCAGCACGGGTGCCGCCATCCTCACTGGGGAGGACCAGCCCCTTCAACTGACAGGCAGGGAGAGCAGGACGTCCACATACAGAAGAATGAAGGGGGACCCCTACCTCACACCACACACAAAAACTAGCTCCAGATGGATCACAGACCTACATTTAAGACCTAAAATGATCATTTTTTTAAACTGCTGAGTTTTCAGAAACTACTCTAAACTTGTCTTTTGTTTCATTCTCTTTGGCTCCATGAAGCACCAGAATAAAGAACTTCTAGGTATCTATCTTAATAGAAAGCTTTATAGGGCACCTGGGTGGCTCAGTTG
This sequence comes from Eumetopias jubatus, assembly GCF_037043125.1. Lineage (NCBI taxonomy): Eukaryota > Metazoa > Chordata > Mammalia > Carnivora > Otariidae > Eumetopias > Eumetopias jubatus. Next base: position 192,737 of record NW_028274842.1, on the reverse strand, counting down.
GTTAAGCGACTGCCTTCAGCTCAGGTCATGATCCTGGAGTCCCGGGATCGAGTCCCACATCGGGCTCCCTGCTCAGCGGGGAGTCTGCTTCTCCCTCTGACCTTCCTTCCTCTCGTGCTCTCTCTCTACCATTCGCTCTCAATAAATAAATAAATAAATAAATAATCTTTATAAAAAAATAAAATAAAAATCTTTATAAACATAACCCAAAAAATAAAAAATAAATGTAAACAAAGCCCAAAAGAAGAAAGAAATAGTTTAAATCTGGATATGTTATCTTTTAATTATTTTAAACTAAATTTTTAAATGCAACAGTGTATTTACTATTTTAGTATGTGCTTGTATGTGTCTATGGGAACTCTGTGGCCTCCCATAATTTCAAGGGGTCTTTGTGCATTACTCTAGAGAGTTCTCCAAACGGCAGCAGGAAGCAAACGTAACTGCGTAGTTGGAGTTTTCATCTCAGAACTTAAAATGCTATCACCAGGCTGACTGAGGACAGTGAGCTAAAGCAGTGTATTAAGGTAGCAGTCACTCGGGGCACCTGGGTGGCTCAGTTGGTTAAGCGACTGCCTTTGGCTCAGGTCATGATCCTGGAGTCCTGGGATCGAGTCCCGCATCGGGCTCCCTGCTCAGCGAGGAGCCTGCTTCTCCCTCTAACCCTCCCCCCTCTCATGTACTCTCTCTCTCTCATTCTTGCTCTCTCAAATAAATAAATCTTTAAAAATAAATAAATAAAAAATAAAATAAAATAGCAGTCACTCTACAGCTCCAGATTTGCTGTCTAGAAACAGTCTGTGATCGGAGCAGTAATCATGATGTGCCTTTGGTTTTGGAAAATACTTGCTGTCCACATGGAGTATTGCATTTGGGAATGCCAGAATGCTCGTCTTCAGTAGTCTCGGGAGCAAGATGCTCTGAGTAAACCATCTACCATGTGACTCAGAGAGATGCCACCCTCAAGCTGTGGTGGGTTAATGGGCATAGGACCTGATCGTTGGCACAGGAAGAGGCGGGCGGATGTGCCTCTGACAGAGGGGCTCTGCCTCTGCACAGAGTGTCTGCAGAGCCCAGAGGCCCATCAGCACCCAAGTCCAGACCGTAGGGAACACACTGGAGCAAGTTCATTTACAAGGAAGAACGAGAGAGCAGAGAAGACTGTGGCCTTGGGCTCAGGAGGCTTCACCTGGACCCACACTCAAGCAAACAGTGTAGAAACACAACGGGAACCAGGCCTGGCCTTGGTATTTGATGCTGAGGAGCTCCTGCTGTTTGTTGCTGTGATAACATGGGGGTTACATTTATTGTAGCAGCCCCTTCTGTTGTTAATAGCTGACACGCTCAGGCAGGAAGTGGCAGGTCCCAGGAGCGTGGCCCTGAGGTGGTCCTTGCTGATGTGAGGCCTCCATTCGCCACTTTACATGATGCCATTCTGTCCGCTTTGGGGTACGTTGGACATTTCCCTTAAGAAACGCAGACGGGTTGGGACAGAAAACACATTGCCGGAAGTCAGTTCCTGGCACTTCTTGTTCTCACATTTGTAGTTGAAATTTCTTGCATGTTCTGCTTTATCCCCGCAGTCGGTATACCTGTGTACACGCATGTGCACATGCACACGTACGCACACACAGCACTGTGAGAGCGATGCTCCAGCACGCGCCCCGAGGGTGTCCCGGGTGCGTTTGCACACAGTCGGGCGTCTGGCCATAAGACATTCTAAGTCAGCGTTGTTCTTCTGAGGTCAGCTCCCATACTAGAGCAGCATACGTGTGCCGGCGCCTGGTTGTCCTCGGGACCGCCCGGCGGGACCAGCTCCTCGTCAGCCCCTCCAGGGAAGCCGCATGAGCATGGACGTCTGTAGACCCTCCTCTCCACAAACTCGCCCAGGTTCCCCTTGCTTCTCTCCGGCCCACCGAGGCAGAGGTGCAGAGGGGCTCACACCTGAGGGCAGGATGAGGTACGTGTCTGAAGAACCGTCAGCCGCACCTCCCACACACAACCCCGTCGTGTCTCAGGTGCTCTTCCCGCCGCAGCACGGCTTCCTGCTCGCACTCCGAGGCTGCCTCGTGGCGTTGACCGCCAGCCGTTAATAACTCCGTGCGTGGCTCCAAAAACCAGTTCAGGGGGACACGTGGTTTTTCTCTAAACATATTGTCATCTGCTTTTAAAAATATTCGCGTATTCCTAAATCCGTGTTAAGTACCACAAGTAACAATAGTCTGCAAAGTCAGGAAATTAAAAAAAGAAAAAAAAACAGTTTTTCCAACAGATCCAGTTTTCAGGACAGGAGGGTATTACGTAACAAAGTGTCTTCTGCTTTTTTGTTCAGTGCTTTCCAGCCTTGGGCTCTAGCTAGAAAACTTTTTCATCTGGTTGAGAAACAGTAATGTAATTGTTTCCGTTTCTGTCCTTTGGTGTCAGCATCCTGTATCTTTCTGCCAAACCTCCCCTTCCTCTTTATTTATTCATTTATAATTAAAATCAGTTAGCATATAACATTAGTTTCAGAAGTACAGGTCAGTGATCTGTCAGTCTCATATTACACCCAGTGCACGTTACATCACGTGCCCTCCTTACTGCCCATCACCCAGTTACCCCATCCCCCACTTACCCATCTCCCCTCCAGCAACCCTCAACTTGTTTCCTAGAGGTAAGAGGTTTGTCTTATGGTTTGTCTCCCTCTCTGGTTTCATCTTGTTTGATTTTTTCCCTCTCTTCCCCTATGATTCTCTGCCTTGTTTCTTAAGTTCCTTGTTTCAGTGAGATCATATGATAACTGTCTTTCTCTGATTGACTTATTTCGCTCAGTATAATGCCCTCTAGTTCCAACCACATTGATGTAAATGTTCAGTATTCATCCTTTCTGATGACTGAGTCATATTCCATTGTATATATGGACCACGTCTTCTTTATCCATTCGTCTGTCGATGGACATTTGGGCTCTGTCTACAGTTTGGCTATTGTGGACATTGCTGCTATAAACATTGAGGGTCAGGTGCCCCTTCTTTTCACTACATCTGTATCTTTGGGGTAAATACCCCAAAGTATTTGGGGTATTTAGTAATTGGGTAAATACCCAATTGCTGGGTTGTAAGGTAGCTCTATTTTCAACATCTTGAACCTCCATACTGTTTTCCAGAGTGACTGCCCCAGCTTTGCATTCTCACCAACAGTGTAGGAGGGTTCCCCTTTCTCCACATCCTTGCCAACATTTGGGACGTTAAAATATGTGATATTACACTTAGCTTAATGAAGGACGAGATGTAGCTAAATCAGGTGCTTAGGCATATTTTGCCTTGATAAAACTAAACTGTCATTCAATCATTATACTTAGTACTATATTTAATTCCATGAACCTTAGAATTACTTCCTAATCTTGCCGTTGGGAAGCAGAGGTTGATGACCTGACAGAGTCAGCACGTGCATGAAGAGCAGAGGCATCCCCAGTGTCAGGTGCCCGAGCTTACAGACGCCAGAGGCCATGCGTGCTGCCGTGCTCCACGTATCAATGTCTCCTCCGGCGTGAGGAGGAGGTCTCCTGCAGTACTGCTTTAGGAGAATCTTTGGTGCTGGAGAGGCCAGTGTGACCCCGGGTCCTGGAGAAGACGCAGGAGAACGCAGTCCGACCTGTGCCCTCTGCGCACGTCCTGTTCATTCCTGTGTCTTCGGTGAAGTGTCGTAGCAGGTTTCTTCCAGTGGCTGGTTGTCTGCTGCGTGCGGTACTGATGCAGCCAAGGGGTCTGGGTTTCTTTGTCATACTTTTTACTTCGATGCACTTTTGTATTCCTTACGTCGTGCGGACTGTGAACTCGTGGTAAGCGTGTGTTCGCCCCCGCCTTTTTTCACATGCTGTCTGGGTTTGTGAGTTGGGCGTGCCCACACCCTCTCCCAGACAGGCTGGCTGTGACTTGGGACGGCTCGCTCACGCTGGGTCATGGGGACGTGCTTGTTGGACAGCAGTATCATGTCACTGCCTTGGCAATGGAGGCAATCGTGTGTTTCAATTCCTTTTTCCATGATGAGTGGAGAGTGTGGGAGGAGGACACGCTGATACCAAGCGTGAAATAAACATAGTTCTCATACACACGGTACAGTTGAGGTGATCATGGAAGTGCGTTTGAAAGGGAGCGAGGTCAAGCAGCCATCACTGAGCTTTGTCTCTTCGGTGTCTTGGCCCTGATCCAGTTGACAGCATACTCGATGGTGAAGGGAAAGAATCAACGTGAGGGGGACCGATTGCTGGAAGCGTGGTGTCTTAACACCGAGGCACAGGAGTGTGGGGTTTACGTTCCTCTTAATTCTCTGAAGCTGATCCTTCCTTTTCCCACACTCCAGATATTGCGTGGAACCACCATTGCCTTGTGTAGAGACCAGCTCTCTCCCCGGGCACTCTGGTCCAGGTGATAAGGGGCTGTGACTTGGGTATCAGGATTTAAAATCTCCCAGGTGGTGAGTGGGCAGCAGTGCTCAGGGTCTGCTGGGATGCACACAGTCAGACACAGAGCCACTGCCCAGCCTGAACGCAGCATCCCCACCCTGTTGATCTGAGGCCGTGGAGCAGGAGACCTAATCTCATGGGCACCTTGGAGGTCCTACCCACTCTGCTGCCTTGATGTAAAATACATGCAATCTTCAAAGAAAAACTATTCATTTAAAACCAAAATGTTTTATTATAACAGTGTGTAGTCTCAAGACTTCTTAAGAACGTGAGCATTTGCAAGGTATATATGGATAGGGGCACCTGGGTGGCTCAGTTGGTTAAGCGACTGCCTTCGGCTCGGGTCATGATCGTGGAGTCCCGGGATCGAGTCCCACATCGGGCTCCCTGCTCGGCGAGGGGACTGCTTCTCCCTCTGACCCTCCCCACTCTCCTGTACTCTCTCTCTCTCTCATTCTCACTCTCTCAAAATAAATAAGTAAATCTTTTTTAAAAAAAAGGTATATATGGATAGTAGAATTTACATAAGGAGACCAGTATAAATGTAAATTTATCACTAGGTAAGTAAATGTGTAACTGTCAAATCTTAACATAATTTAGGGCGAGTGCCTCTGAACAGTTCTGTGATTCTGAGCTGATGCCAGTCGACGGCCTTGCTGAGCACCCAATGTGGGCGGAAGGCATCCTGGTCAGTATAACGTGTGGGTCACTGGCATGGCCCTATATGTAAATTCAAACTGTACTCTCCGAAATCTCATCTTTAAGAATCTACCCCACATAAATAATGGTTTTGTAGCTGCATTTTTTGGTGATAACAAAAAATTTTAAACCATCTGAGTATCCGTGTTTGGGAGGAAGATCCAGCAGAACCTTGTGTACCATACTGGGTTTATGGTATACCCCCTAAAAATAACGTGGAATACCCCTGTGTGTAGTCATGTGAAAAAATAGTTTATAAATGCATACTTGTCTCTACCAGTGGAAAAGTTGGAAGAGGTTATATACCTAAACTAGGTGATCCCAGGGTGTGAGAAGGTACAACAAGTATTTACAACTTTTAATATAAATGAAGGCCTCCAATTCCAGAACGATGGAGTGGATGTTCTTCTCCCTGTCTGTCCTGCTGAGCACACCGTGCACCTGACGTGCTACGTGCAGCGCACACAAGAAGACTGTGAGCGGGGAGGGAGGAAGGCAGGCTCGCCCCATCAGGAGGACCAGCAGTCAGTTCCCTGGTGTTCCGCTTCATGCCCAGACTGGGGCCTGGAGAAGCCAGCGATGCAGAAATGCCAGTGGGCACAGACAGGCCGAGAAGAGCTGCTCTCTGTGACCGAAGGAGCAGCCTGGCAAGACAGGAACACTCACGCTTCCATTCCAGCCGTTGGAGAAAGCACAGCACACGTGGCCCCGTGATGATGTGACGGACGGAGGAGTTACCACGGCGGTGGCCATCCCATGGCCACATGTAAGTGTGTCCAGTCAGTGCATGGTGCAGCAGCAGCTTGCACAGTGTTCCCTGTCCATTTGTGCTCAGCAAAGGCCCCACCCTCTGTCTCCGAAGACCAAGTGGGGACCCTAGACTTCCAACCTCTCCTGGCTGTCCAGATGACCCAGCTCCCAGGCCAGCATGGAGTCCAAGAAGGCTAAGGGTCGGACTTTCATGTCTGCTGGGCGGGCAGCCTGGACGGCCATTGTCACAAACAGAATCAGCGCGGTGAAGAACTGATGGGTCGTGCCAGACTAGGGGTGGGCGAGGGCATGGATGTGGCCACGGATGCAGGCGAGGACCATGTTGGTGCAGATGGGATGCCTCTGCATCTTGATGGCCATGCTGGCCGTGCAGATCCACACATGACGGTGACGTGAAGCTGATATGCTGCGCGGTGCCGGGCACTGGTCTGATCCTGCGCCACTCAACACAGGGACGGCCAGTGGGGTGCCAGGCGGGGGATGCGGGCAGCCCCCTGTGCCGCTGTGGAATCCAGAATTGCTGCAGGAGAAGTCAGAAGAGAGGCCAGCAGCCCTTACTCAGGAGGCTGGCGGACACGAGAAAGGCCTGTGGTAGGCGTGCCACCCAGGGGGAGGAATCACACATTTCCTTGTGAGGTAGCAGTTTTTTCTTTAAACTAGAGTTGTTTCTTATGAAATGCATATGTTTCTTATTTTTTCCTATCATTTCATTGAGATTCCTGGTAGTTGCTATTTTCTAAACTGGAGAGCTCTAATTCTGTAATCGTCTAGCACTTCAGGGGCCTGGCAGGTCCCAGCAGCCGTGAAGTGCACTGCCCAGCTGACATTTCATGTAGACGGTGGACATTGCTGGTTGTGTTTGAGGGAGGGAGGAGAATGAAGGGTCCTTATTCTAGGAAGGCGGCACCAGTCAGGAGGTCAGAAGCCATTCCCGAGTCTCGCAAGTCGGGATGAGCGGTGAGGGCCCCAGAGTACATGTAGCCGCGGCAGAGCCCCCCCACCACACCTGTGCGGCTGGTGTGAGGAGGTCTGAGGGTTGGCAGAAAGGACGGAGGATGATGAGGGCGGCGTGTGGGGCAGCTCCGTCACCCACCTCCGCCTGCGTGCCTGTGGACCCCCTCGCCAGCCTCAGCCGGTGTTTCACGGTGAGGGGGTGGGCGGCAGGGGGGCGGCAGTGCCCGCAGTCAGGCGCTCAGGGGGCGCTCCGGCAGGGGCGGGTGCTGCTGGTCAGGGGGCGTGCGGGCCAGGTGGCGGAAGGGGAGGCCAAGGCTGTGCGTCCACAGGGTAGAACAACCATCCTAGAGGAAGAGTGGGTGGAGCTGGGCACCATGAGATCTGGGAATGGTGACACCTTAGACCCTAGAATGTCTGCAAAGCCAGAGAATCCTAACAGTGTGGCCCCAGCACGACACACACACAGACCAGGGGAACAGAAAAAAACCGCACCCGTAAATGGGCAACTAAGGTAGGCCGAGGAGGGCAAGAGCGGACAGTGTCCTCGCACGTGGTGCCACAAGAGCTGGACAGCAGCGTGCAGAGGAAGGAAACCGGCCCTTTGTCCCGCACCACACAAGATGAACGCAGGACTGAAGACCAGAAACCAGAGGTTCCAGAGGAGAACACAGGCAGTAATCTCTTTGACATCGGCCTTATCAACATTTATTTGGAACTGTCTCTCCAGGGAAGGGCAACAAAAGCTAAAATAAACAGACAGGATTCCATCAAATGGGATTTCATCAGACTACAAAGCCTCTTCAGAGCCAAGGAAACCCATCAACAAAATGAAAAAGGAACCTATTGAATGGGAGCAGATATTTTCAAGTCATCCATCCTGTAAGGGGTTAATATCCAAAAACATATGAAGAACTTAGACAACTTAGTATCAAACAATTAAAACGCCCCAGTTTAAAAATAGGCAGAGGATCTGAAAGGACATTTTTTCAAAGAATACCTGTAGACACATGAAAAGATGCACAACATCACTAATCGTGGGAGAAATACAAATTAAAACTACGATGATACATCTCCTTCACACAGGTCACAGTGGCTAAAATCAACAGGTGTTGGCAAGGATGCCGAGAGAGGGGAACCGCCGTGCACGGCTGGTGGGAACGCAAGCGGGCGCAGCCCCTCTGGAAAACGGTGTGGAGGTTCCTCAAGACATTAAAAGGAATCACCATGTGATCCAGCAATTGCACTTCTGGGTGTTTATCCAAACAAAATGAACACTAATTCACAAAGATACACACCACCCCTATGTTTGCAGCAGCATTATTTACAATATCTGAGATCTGGAAACATCCCAAGCATCCATCCGTAGATGAATGGATACGGGAGAGGTGGTAGAGACCTATGTTACTCAGCCATAAAAATGAAATCTTGCCATTTTTGACAAAAAGGATGGACCTAGAGGGTATGGTGCTCAGTGAAATGAGTCCGAGAAAGCCAAAGTTGCAGAATCTAAATAACCAAACACAAGAGAAACAGACTCAAAGACATGGAGACAAATGGGTGGTTGCCAGAGGGGAGGGGGCGGAGGAGGGGGGAGAGCCGCAAACCTCCGGTTATCAAATGAGTCCCGGGGATGTACAGTACCGCATGGGGAGTGTGGCTGGTGATACTGTACTAGGGCTGTGCGGTGACAGATGGCGACCGCACTTAGACGGGGAGCATTTTGTATAAAAATAGCGAACCGCTGCCGTGTACACCTGAAACAGATAGTGTATGTCAGCCTTCAGTTTTCACAAAAAAGAAACACGGAAGTGATCCACCCAGTTCCAGCAACAGCACTGTGAGACGGTGGGTCTTCGCACTGGGTGAACTGGGCGCATCCCCGTTCCATCCCCGCGGATCCCGCGGTGTGAGCCAGTGAGCAGGGCAGAGCACCCTTCGCTTAGGGTCTTTTGCCACTTGCGTTCAGTGGTTTACAAACCTAAAGAAATAGTAGTTTATTCTTGGTAGGAACTGTGCAGGCGTAGTATTCTTATTTTTGCCATACGTGTAAAATTCTTAGTAATAAAAAGGTTGAAAAGTATTATTTATTGTCATCGTATTTATAAACTGCCTCATACCACAGCCCACCGTAGATTCGAAGCCTCACATTCAGTGTATGTCAGAGGAAAAAGTGTCTACAGGAAATTCTTTAATTATGTCAATCTGATGAGTAAAATATTTTTTTTTAAATAATAAATTTTCAGGGAACTGCTCATTTGGGCACACGTAACAGAGGTGAGCTTGGTGCTTATTCTAATAGGAATTAATGTACAATTTCATTAGCTTTTGATGATAGGTAACTATTGTCTTCATCTCAAATCTGTGATGTAAATAATTTCTAGAACTTCCTTATTTCATTTGGAAGCTGAATTGTTTTTAATTACATTCTTTAAACTATTTTAATTAATTCTGCTTTACTTAATGAGGATGACATAACCAGGAAACCCTTTTAAACTGTACTTCTCACATAATTTTGATTTCAGGAAACTTAGGTGCCATTTAATTGAGGTACTAAACGGGCTAAATAGAATTTTGAAAAAGCAAAATTTCTAAAACTGATCAGCATCCCTGAGAAGAGCTGCTCTTTGAAATTTATGAGACCCTAATGTATGTATTCTATCCATTCTTGTAAGAAGGTTATTCAAAACAGTCTCTGAAACAGTGTTATGAAATACGGATTTTCCTTCATGTTAACGTAGCCTTCCTGTCCTGTAGTGGGAGTTCTGAGCTATTTTGTTTTGAACACCAATGTGTATGGAGTCATGGATAGATGTGAAAACACTTATTATATCTTCCACATCACATGTGCCAAAGAAACAGAAGTTAGTTAATATTTTATGGGTGCCTTGTAACCGTGTGGAAAGCCCAGCTTCTAACTGAGTGGGGATAGGATTGTTCATATCCACATTGATAATTACATCAGTCAGTGGGTGATCCTTCTGTGAGCTGTGAGGTAAGTGCAGAAAAGCCCGGGGGCCTACATGACCGCACTTTTCGTTACCGTACCTGACGCCCCTGCTCACAGGTGTTCACACTTCCCCAGGTTGCTTTACTTCTAGAAAACCCAGTAAGCAAAAATCCTATGTGCGTATTGTGTGTGCATTTTTATATTAAGTGATACACATACACAATGTTTAGGGTTTTCAGAGTCATGAAGATGTGTACCATTGTGAATTTATGTGTCACTTTTAATGAAAATTCACCGTTTTTGAAATAATGTTAACGTCTCGCTGCCTTTCATGATGTTACTTCACTGTATTTGGCAGACCCAAGACATCTCATAAAATTGACCTGTGCGTGCTCCTCTCTTAACTGACTTCCTTACACACCAGGGGTGAAGCACTTCCTCATGCTCAAGCACACGTGAGTGCCTGGCCTACATGGACTGGCTGTCCCCAGGAGTGAGCCCTGGCCATCTGGAGGGACGTGAGCACCTCCAGGCAGCTCACCGGGCAGAAGCCCAGCTAAAGAGAACGTGCCTCCCTGCTCACTGACCTTTCTGTTGCTCCACATGATGCAAGTGGTGCTAAGGGTTAAATGCATCTGTTTCTGTTCAATGAAAAATACTTAATTTTTCAAAATTGGGTGTTTTTTTTAAAAAACTGGTAGGCACGCTAATTTGGGACTAGTTGATGTCTTTCTCAGGCAGTGTTCTAGAGTATAATTACAAAGGTAGTGACTCTGTTTTCCAGTTTCACGCCTGTCTCTTTCAGAACAGGCAGAAGTTATATTTGTACCAAACAATGCATCTGAACTGAAAGACAGAGGCCACACTTTCTTCAGGTAGTTAGAGCCCTTCACGTTATCGCGCTCTTCCGGAGGGATCTGGGAGGGACACTTGTCCTCAGTGGGGAAGGACATTCCTAGCTGCTGGAATTACAGAGCAGAGCATTCTCACTGCCGAGGGGCGCCCAGCTATGAGAGCTCGGCCCGTGGAGGTCCACGTACGGGATGGGGAGTCCTGGTCCCGTTGATGAGCTTTCCTCTGTGACCTGGTCTTTGTTGCAGGAACCCTCACCCAGAACGAGATGGTGTTTAAGAGGCTGCACCTGGGGACTGTGTCTTATGGAGCAGACACGATGGAGGAGATCCAGAGCCACCTCAGGAATCCATACTCACAGGTAAGCTCATTGGCATCCGCACGGGAGCTGCCTGCAAAAGTGCCTGGCTCTGTCGAACCAGCCGGAACCCACTGTATCCGCTGATCTGGAAATCGGCAAACATCTTTGAATGTCCTAAAACACTCAGTTTTAATTTATAAATCAAGAAGCAGTTTTTGAACCAATTTTATTTTATTTTTTTTATTCTTTGTAAAGATTTTATTTATTTATTTATTTGTTTGTTTGTTTGTTTGATAGAGATAGAGGGAGAGCACAAGCAGGGGGAGGGAGAAGCAGGCTCCCCGCCGAGGAAGGAGCCCGATGTAGGGCTCGCTCCCAGGACCCTGGGATCATGACCTGAGCCGAAGGCAGCCACTTAACCGACTGAGCCACTGAACAATTTTGAATGAGCATTTCTATATTGTAAAATAATAGAAAGGATATAATGACCTTAAACCATTTATTCATATTAAATAATTTTCTTAGTGAAATATTCCAAAAGATTACTCAGGATAGGTAGTATTTTTAAGACTATTAAGTAGAATACTGCATCACAGGTGTTTCTTACCAGTTCCTCTGGGTTTCTTCATAATTAGTAAGACTTTCTCATATTTTTTTGCCTTTTCCATAAACAGAAGTAGACACACGGTATCGTGAGCCCTATGTCCCTGTCATTCGGCCTCAGCAGCTGTCCATGCACCGCAGACCTGGTTCCCTCCGTAGCCCTGCTCCTCCTTCACCATATCACTGTGAAGTGAAACTCAAATGTCATGTTATTTCATCTGCAAATACCTCGTCTGTGTCTGGATTAGATAAGGACTCCTTGGGTGGAGGCAGGGGGCGTATATCCTAAGTCTTGGCCTTTCCCTGGAGCTTCAGGAGCTCTCTGAAGTTGCAGGGACAGGAAATACACAGCCTAGTAGCCACAGTGTTTGCCAGAGACTTGGTAGGCCGTGCGCTCTGCAAGTGCGTCTGTGGCCCGGGAAGGTCCTGACACGCCAGATCCTGACATGGGGCCCACAGGGCCACGTGTTCCCACAGATGACAGGGTGTGGGGCAGGCAGACACAGGCCACTCTGCAAAGGTCAGTTTAGGCCGCAGAGGTCCCCTAGCCTGTTCTCAGGTAGCGTTCGTGTTGCACTCATTTGAATTCACTGATTCTGAGTAACCAAACCTTGCAAGCCCAGGGTGTCTAAGATGCTGCACACACAAGGCTGTGGTTTGAACCCAGAGCCAGCCATCACTTCCCTAGGCTGCTTTTCTGCCTCTCTGCTGGCCTCTTGTGAGGTTCGGGCACCCCCGTTGTAACAGGCCAGCATATATCAGGTGCAAACGTGCCATCACCCGCCCCCCAGGGAAGCGGGGCCTCGCATGTACACAGACCACTGCCGCCTCGAGGCTCCCACGGGCCGTCTGGCAGCGGCGCCCCCAGAGGCTGTAGGCCCTGTGTATTGATGGTCATACTTCTGACTTGACTTCCACAGACGGGGCTGAGCCACACACGCCCTGAGCAGTTTCTGCTCTGACCGAATTCAGGTGTACTGTCTGCCTTACATTCAGTTTGTGAAAACCTTCTCTTTCTTCTGTAATGTTTACCAGAACGGCGTATACTTTACTTTTCAAGACGCTGTCAAAAGAAAAGTATCTAATGCATATGTGTTTATTGGATGTAATGATCACTTACACAAGCACACATATACTGAAAACCAAGCCCTTTCTTCAGTTGGATGTCACTCAGTGCAATACAGAGCATTTTGTAACCTAGAACATTTATTAACAGAAGGAAAATCTAAAAAGGAGAAGGAATAGGTCTTCCCTTCTCCTGGTAATCTAGGTCTAGGTCGAAACAGTACCAGGTTAAAATCTGTTTTTAAAAAATAAATTTACATTATGCATGAATATGATTTTAATAGCTCCAAATAAGCTGTTTTCTAGAAAATTTAGAAACAGAAAGGATGAGTCAGTGTATAAAAATAGCAGATATTTAATACTTATTTCCACGGAGGAGGTCTTTTAAAAATCTTTTTTCGAAGCTGTCTGTTGGTTGGCTGGTTAGATAGTACTCTTTTGTAAAATTGATTTTATTCCTGAGATTCTGTCTTTTTATTAAGATGATAATAGTCTACCAGGTCCACTGCAATGTAACATGAATCTTTCATAATCTGATTATATTTCCCCTCCGGAAGCATTTGGTGATGGAGGGCATAATCTTTAATGGCATTTGTGTGAAATGAAATTCTACAGCCATCGATAAACAGAGTCCTAAGGGGAGTCAGCCGTGTTGCGTGCCGCTCTCCCTTTGCCGTGCAAGCAGCAGGCGGGTGGGAGGCGAGCGCAGGGGAGAGGCAGTGCCAGCTGCTGAGCTGCACGAGCAAACCCTTCATTAGACAGCACTGTGACTTCACGGGCAGAGTAGTCACGGCTCGGTGGCTCTGCATGCCCCGTCCAAAAGCGAGAGCCTGGCTTTCTCGGGAGGGCCGTCACAAGTGGCCATGAAGGTAACCGAGGAGCCTCTGTGGTCCTGCTCCACCTCCCCCTGGAGCGGGGGGGAATGGCCACTCTACTGGCCGAGGCGAGCGCCCTCGAATGCAGCCTGGTGCGGGGGGAGCCAAATGGAGGGAGCGGGGAGTCACGTCTGGAGCACAAGAGTCTGAAATAGGAGGTGAAGATCAGTTTTCGTCAGATGCCGGGGTTACTGTCATGCACAAAACTAGCTCTTAATACAGAGGCTGTGACAGGCTGGATTCCTTTATTGTATTAAAGGAAGATTCGTAAGTATTTTTTCCTGCTTTTAGCTTTAGTCCACTTCAGGTACAGCACTTTTTAACGAAACATGAAAGCAGTTAGGAGCATATGGCTCTGGTTTGCTCTTTAACTCACCCCATCTTTACAAGGAGAACAAACATGACTTATTACGGACTTAGCAAGCCAATGCTATGGATCAAGTGAATGTAGAAAAGGAAAACCCTCCGACTCTAAGTACTGCAACAGTTTGGTAGCCGTGCCGACCAGGAGACGCGAGTGCTGACGGCGCTAGCACGGACACGTCACGTGAGCGAGCCCGTTCCCTAAGAGCTGCTTGTCTCATCCCTCACTGATGCACTCATAAAAATCACACGTGCTGGTAACTCCAGTATCAACTACGTTGTCTCTTTAATTTTGTGACGTTCGTATTTTATCAGATGCAGTCTCAAGCTAGCGGGAATGCTACCAGTTCAACACCACCAAGAAAGGCCCAGTCCTCAGCTCCCAAAGTGAGAAAAAGTGTTAGCAGTCGAGTCCACGAAGCTGTGAAGGCCATTGCGCTGTGCCACAACGTGACCCCCGTGTATGAGCCTCGAGCCGGCGTGATCGCGGAGGCCGAGTACGCAGAGGCGGACCAGGACTTCAGCGACGGGAACCGCACCTACCAGGCCGCCAGCCCTGACGAGGTCAGTCGGGGCCTCTTAGAGGATGTCAGATACAAACCTGCATCAGAGGCACAAGAATTCGTTCTTCCAGGGGCATGAATGCAAGGAGAGCTTTATTATCGTGTCTAATGGTGCCTTAGCTCCAGGCCTGAAGGCCACATGGCTCTCTCGGATTCGTGCATTTGGTCCTGGTGTGTCCACTTACCCCAGAAAGTCTGAGTGAGTTACTGGAAAACACATGAGAAAAATCAGAGTTTTACTGATTTGTAAACTGATTTGTGACCGAGTCAGATCTTAATAAAGCTGCTGGCGCCTAGACTGTTCCTCCCTCATCATCCCATCTTCTTACTTCCACATGAATTGTCAGGCTTACGTGTTAAATTTCCAGGTTTGTTCGTTTGTTTTGCCAGAATTTAGCTATAGCATATCTATTTCAAAAGAGAATTGGGCTATAAATCATTTCAAAAATCTACAGAAGACAGAAACAGTAAAATCTTCAATGTGGCAAATTAGTCATTTCTGACCTTACATCATTTTTTTACTTTTTTTTTTTAAAGATTTTATTTATTTGTTTTTGTCAGAGAGAGACAGAGCACAAGCAGGGGGAGCAGCAGAGAGGAGAAGCAGACTCCCTGCTGAGCGGAGAGCTCGATCCCAGGACCCTGGGATCATGATCTGAGCCAAAGTCAGACACTTAACCGACTGAGCCACCCAGACGCCCCCATTTTTTTTATTTTTAGATTGATAAAAGTCATTGTTAAATTAATTTGCCCAATTCCTGTTCAGCCAGTATATTTTAAATAACGTTTTCTTATGCCCTCCCTTTTAGTCAAGGTTCTTGAGATGATTCTGTAATCAAACCAACCATGGAAGCAATATAAGCAAACAACCTTCTTTTTTTTTTTTAAAATACTGTATGAAATTGGATCATGTAATAACTCCCAAAAAGTACCATCAATCACAGTTTAAAAAAGAAAAATCTGATCTGTTTTTTTTTTTTTAAAGATTTTATTTATTTATTTGAGAGAATGAGAGAGAGAGAGCATATGAGAGGAGGGAGGGTCAGAGGGAGAAGCAGACTCCCTGCTGAGCAGGGAGCCCGATGCGGGACTCGATCCCGGGACTCCAGGATCATGACCTGAGCCGAAGGCAGTCACTTAACCAACTGAGCCACCCAGGCGCCCCTGATCTAATGTTTTAAAGAGAGGAGCCCAGTGATTCTCGTAAACGAGTATTTCAGAAGAGCGAGGTCCTTCTGTAATGACATCACAGCAAGGAACTTGCGCGCCGCTTTCCCCTGAGATATCTGTGTTGGGGAGGCTGAAGGGCTGGGGCCTTAGGCTGCCGCTGGGAACCACAGCATGAAACCAAGAGCGCCAAGGTGCTGGGGTGTAACGTGTACTGCAGAGTCTGCAGCGCTGACAAGAGCGTCCCTGTTGTGCTGAATAAAATTAATTAAGAGGTCAGAAGATAAAGCTGTGAGTTTCCCGTGTTAGGAAAGGCGTTCTGTGAGTCATAGCTAGAGCCGGCTTGGGACCTGGGCCAGAGAGGACTGTGTAGTTGTGTGTTGTGGGTGCCGGCTTGCAGGGGCTCGTGTCCTGCTTCCCTGCAGCTGGGAGCAGCCAGTCCTGCCTGTTTATTCCTCGAAAGCTGCTTGCGACCATCCTGATGGGTTTCGTTCCCAGAGGCGCCCTCAGTCCATGTCTGCCGTCTCCTGGGAGCCACAGGGGACACACCGGCACCCTTCATCCTGTCTGCGTGGCACGGGGACTGACAATTTTGTTTTCTTCAGTCTTTTTTGTGTATCTGCCTTTTTCTGTACCTGTGCATGGTTCCAGAAGTGCTGATTGCTGGGCCTGGTGTGGAGCCAGTGCTTCTCCATTCTAGGGACGCACTAAGTGGCCCCCATAGCTGAGAACCACTGAGTCTCGTGAGTCTTCCTGGGCGCTCCCTATGGTGTGCGGGAAGCACCTCGGCGGAGCAGGTGGGGAGTGCCGGTGTGCGTGGTCCCTCCACAGTGCCCCCCACAGGCCGCACGGTGGAGACAGACACTTGGGACCCCTTTACCTTGTTCTGACTTCATAATGACGAAGAACAGTAGCAAGAAACCCGAAGTGCACCAGCAAACGCTTGGTGTTTTACTAAGCTTTATGCACCGCTGTATGATTTGAAAACCAAATTTATTTTTGAAGAGGTAGTTACATAGGCACTGCCTTATTTATTTAGTCAGGAAATTATCCCACGGTAACCAAAACAAGCTACTTTAGAAATTATGACATGTCATTACTCAGGGGAAAAACAGCCAAAAAGATGAAAGTTCAGTTTTTCTTTAAACGTGGAAAGCTGAGACCGGTTTCACTAGCTCCAGCCTCCCCTCAGTGCTCTCTCACATGGAGACACCTCCCTGTCTTCCCCCCCCCCCAGCCCCCGCAGCTGCCTGCCACACCCCTGCGGCCCTGGGCCCCCTCCACTGCGGAGGGTCAGCTCAGGGGTGATTTAGCTGGAGCAGACCTGCTGATGCACCCCCAGTGTCCCAGGCACACTGCGGGTCACACAGCTTGCGTGGGGCTCAGAGTGCCTCCCAGACATGAAGCGTTCAGGGAGCTGTGCTCAAATCATTCCCATGCACCCCAACTTCTCCCCACGCCTCTGCCTGCACCCCACCCAGGATGCTCTTGTTGGTTCACAACCAGCTGACGGTGGGCTCGTCAGGGCTGGGGTAAAGGGAACTTCCACTCTTAAACACTGTTGTATTCCTATTAGACATTTTTACAGTAACTTTATTATTCCTATAATTAGTTTTTAAATTAAACTGAAAAGAATGAAAGAGGCTGAAGACAAAGAAGGATCTCAAAGCCTGTTTGATCCTGAACCATCACCTTCATAGCAGCTTGTGTGGGTCGACCTGGCACGTTTTGGGTGTGGTGTGGTGCCACAGGTGTTTGAGGGGAGGGGTAGTGCTCTTTCTCAACCTCCTCAGACTCTTGTCTTCTTTTGTGCCCTGTGAGGGTCTCACCCGGACCGCCCCCCACACGGTGTGCAGGTCTCAGCCACCGCCCCCCCCTCCCCGCAGGTGAGCTGGTCTCACCCGGACCGCCCCCCACACGGGTGTCCGGGTCTCAGCCACCGCCCTCCGCCACCCCACCCCCCCACCCCCCGGCGCGTGTGTGCAGGTCTCAGCGGGACCCTTGAGGCCCAGGCTGCAGGGAGGTGCTGGGATTGCCCTGCCTAGGGTAGAAAGGAGGGAGCTGTCCGTGGTATTTATCTAGAAACCAGTTTCCTGGGAGTATCAGGCCTTGATGTTCAAGCAGGAGCCAGAGCCCTGGAGTCCATAGCCAGGCCGAGTCTCAAGTCTCGCAGTAAAAGGTCTTTCCCCGTTCTGCTGCCTGATGACCTTGTGATGGCGAACCCCCATCACTGTGGAGTCCCAGCGTCACCCAGCTCTTCTCAGGATCACCGGCACGGCCTGTGAACACGGGGACTGGCCGCGGTGTGGCAGGTGGTTGAGGAACTGCGCAGCGCAGCCGGCTCATCACGGGGAGGCGGGCTTGGGGCACGTGGGGAGGCCCAGTTCCGCCATCTCTCCCGCTCTCCTCCTCGGTGTGCTTGGTCTGGAGTCTGCTGGTCAGGGGATGGGACTTCATTAGCACCACTGGTACACTCTGTAGATTGTGTTGACCACTAAATATGGAGACATCTGTTGTGGCCAAACTGCATGCGGCTTTGGGAATCGTGTATATAGCACATATGTTTATTTGGTAATAGGAAATCTAGGAGAAACTGCTAAGAGGAAGAGCTAAGATTCAGATGATGTATAAATTGCCATCTTAGCATTCCATTATATGCTTTGAAACAGATGTGGGCCCCTGGTCACGGCCCTTTAAAGGAAAGGGGCCATGTTCCTTTTCATACAAAGAAAGGATGGAACACATTTTTTTCTGTATTATATAACAGTCTAGAAATTCTCAAAAATTGCATGTGATTATATATTGAAAAAGGACTATTTCCCAGTCTTAAGCATAGGAAACTGAGACCACAGATGTTTCTCAAGAAAAATCTTATTAGAAGTTGTAAAAATACTATATTCCATGTTTACCTTGTTACCTGCCAAAAGTAAATATAAATTTTATTGAAAATACATGGAATTTTTCATCTTTAGGTTTTTATATAATTCATAACACTTTTTAAATCTTAGGTATGCACAATAGAGAGGGGTCTTATCAATTCCAAGATTACCGGAATCAAATAGAAACTGCCAATCTTATAATTGAATTTGTTCCTTGTTTAAAAATTCTTTCTACTTTGGAGATTGGACAATGATTAAAAGTAGCAGCCCTTTTAAATAACCTTAAAAAAAATCCCTAACACATAGTCTAAATCTGAAAATGAAGAAAATAGAGTTCATCATAATTTTTAAAGAGCTCTATTGATGCAACGTTTGCAAATCCCTAAGGCCCAAGGAAAATAATCTAAATGGTTCATTATTTAGCTTATTGAACTTTGCTGCAGTTAGGTTGACGGATGATGGCAATGCTTCCCCATCACCAAAGCACCGTTTTAAAAGCATTTTTTATTGAATAAAGTGCTTAGAATATTGCACCCTGGAGCTTTATTCAGGGAAATGGCTCAGTTGATGTTTTCTGTTTGACCTCAGCTTTGACCTATCACAACATGGATGGTTAATAAGCAACATTATCATTTCAGAGATGTCACTGGTTTTGTCCATTCTGCATCAACACTCTGCTCTTACAATCCCTACGTGTTTATGGCTCTTGTGTTCTCTTCGTCTTGAGAAAGAATGTAATTTAAGTAGAATGTTCTTGTTTCTGAGTCCCTGGTATCACAGTTGCAATTCTTCACAATATAAGTGGCCTTCATTTTCATTTTCCTGAAAACAGAAAGGATCTCTTACCTTACCTACAGATGTGCACAAAGGAATGTTTTATACACATAATGAAATTCTGGGGGAGTTAATGTTAAATCCTTAAAGGCTCTGTGAGGTACAGTCATTAAATACTTGCTGGGACGTGTCATCGGGGAACATCGGTGATACTTTAAGGTGTAGCAAGCGGTGGTAATAGTCGAGTGTCAGTAACTCATCTTGTATTCACCACGTGGAGCCCACTGATGCCCTGTCCCTGTTTCTTATGATAAGTGATCAATATTTCATTTTCTCTGAGAGAGTAGAAAGTTTCACTTGCCTGTCGCTTTATCTCTAGAGCCTGAGCATAGCAAACTGCAGCTTAGTAAACATTAGATGTTCCCTGGAAATTCCTAGACAGAATTAAGACCCATCCTCCTTCAGTTGTGGTGTGTCCCGTGCGAGACCCCGAATGTTGTGAGCCGTCAGAGCGGATATGCGCTCCGTGGGCAGAGCCTTGGTGCTCACAGTCCCTAGCTCCAGGGATCAGGGCACACGGTGACACAAACCCTAAAGGCCTCTGGCCTCTTTGGGCCCAAAAAGACTGATTGGCCATGATTTTTAATGACCGCTTCCTTCTGAAAACTAGCTGTTCACTGGTAATATTCTTCTCCGCACTGTGGCAAGAACGTTCTGTGTTTACATGTTATTTTCAGGTATAGATGTCAGCTCCTCACTTGGACATTTATTTGCAAGAATCAGCTAAAATTTATGCCAAACCGCAAGTGGATTATTTAAGTATGGAAGTCTATACCGTCCTTAATGGCCTTGCTTTGGGGTTTCCCAAAGCAAGCTGTTGTGCGTGGGGTGTGTCCCGTTGTATACTCGCTGTATTGTGCACACTCAGTGGCGTGGGGCTAACTGTGGTGTTGCATTAGTGCATGTGGGGGCGGGCCCCCGGCTGACAGATGCCTCCTCCCAGGAGCGGCGGACAATGTGTGCACAGCCGACCATGACTGCTGATCGGAAGGTTTTCCAGGTGATCAGACTGCATTTCATGTTCATAATCTGCCAAGATTGTGTGTTACTAAGTGGCCTGTGGATGAGATTTAGCCCAGGCTCCCTCTTAAATATATTTTTCATATTCACATTTTAACTAATTTTACCTCTGTGTTATTGTCAGTAGTTACATTATTAGAAATTTCTAAAAGCTCAGTAGTCATGGAAATAGTCATTTTGAAATGTATTAAGCCTTTAAGTTTAGAGTTACCTTTACATTTCAGAGAATGATCTCTCAGCATTACATGCTGTTAGAACGTCAGGCAGCAGCTTCCGGAGGAACATGGCAACACACAAGGAGGATTTGATAAACCACTTTCCCCACGTTTTATTCCAGTACTGACAAAACTGCCAAAACAGATCAAATCAAGCAGTAGCACTGGAAACTTCCTTACTAAAGAACCCATACCTGAGCACCAGGACAATTTTGTGTTCTGTGGGCCACGGATACAGGGCGAGGGGTGCTAGATGGCCCACCATCACAGAGAGCATCCCCCGGGAACAAGAAAAGACGTGCACCCCACCTCTGCCCTCTGCCTGAGTTAGAGGGCCTCACTGATGGAGAAGGCAGGGGGCTGTGTGTTCCCTGCTCCTGAGATAATTCTGAGCCAAAGACCTGACCGTTTCTATAGATACATACATACAGCAGCTTTGTATGTATGTCCTGTTAGTACAGAGAAGACAAAGAGAAGCCCTGGTCAGGAGAGGCCAGAGATCCAAAGCGACGTCCGTGCAAACACTGAACAACTCCCGCTCGCGCTCCAGCTCCCAGGGCACGGCCAGCAGCATGGTGGGGGGCACGGCAGACGGACCTGCGTTCCCCTTGGAGGACGTACCCGGGAGCACCTTGCAGACCAGACGAGAATGCTCCCCAATAAGAAGAACAGTAAGTGAAGTCGCATCAACTAAAACATTCAGAAGGATAAAACAAAACCAGAGGAAAGTAGGAGAAAGAAAAGGTAAGGAGAACAAAAAGTCATGATTGAGAAGGCAATAAATTCAGAAATTGTTGCAAAAATCAAAACAAAACTAATACAAACCAGTGAGTGCAAACTAAGTGCAAAATTAACCGAACACAAAACTTTTCTGGAACAAGGAAGGCTATTCCAAAGGTTTCTAAATCATTTCATGAAGCCAACTTAATTCTAAATTCTAAAATCTGATCAAGATAACATAAATATACACACAGTAAGAAAGAGATTTACAGATGAATCTTATGACCATAGAGACAGAAATCCTGTAGTACCCACAAACCTACAGTATGTTGAAAGACCATGACCCAGGAGCATTTTTCCTAGGAATATGAGAATGATACAGGACATACATTAGCATGGCTCTGTCGGAGTCAGAAATCACTTGATAATCTCACTTCCATTAGTGAGTGCCTTAAAAAAGGCATTTAAGTTAAAATTCAGTACCCATTCCTGGATCAAAACAAACAAACTAGGCCCCTCTCCACATCTAGTAATAGTCAATGCAAAATAGAGAGGTCCTTTCCTAGCATGATTCATGATACCAGTCTTAAATCAATACTCACCATCACACCAGATAAACTCTACAACCGTCCCAAGTGAAGAATAAAACAAGGATGTCTGCTAACTGCAGTACCATTTCATACTGTCCCGGATGTTCTATCCAGACAGTGTGTCAGAAAAAAATCATTATCGTTATTACAAGGAAATAAAATTACCGCTTAGACATGACATGACTGTATATCTAGGCAACCGAAGAATCATCATTCAGGAGACCCCAATAAAAATACACAAACTCATAGTTTCTTATATATCAACAACCACCTGCTGCATTGAAGATGATGGCCCATTCACAAAGCTACAACAATAAAAATATTTAATCATGAACTTAAGTAGAAATACGTCCTATGGGGAAAAAAAACCAGCTAATTTTAAAGCTGTGCTTCAAAGCACTGTTATTAATGCTTTACCTACATCAGTCTTCTAACAGATTCTGAAAGAGGTGTCCTCATTGATTGTTCAGGTAATTGTCAGCCCTGGCTCCCGTTCAGAAACACCTGAGGAGTTTTAAACCCTCCAATGTCTAGATTTCTTCCAAACCTACTGAAACTAAATCTGCAGACTGAAACATTCTTCACCAATTCCTTATATTATTCCTGATTGATGTGTTTTAAAAACAGTTAATTTCAGTAAATGTGAGGGTTGCGGTGTACGTTGCTTAATTAGTTAAGTAGGTACACATGTTCATATTAGACTGTTCTGCAAATCTACGTTTTACCAGCATGGAAGAACCTCCTGTGAAAAGCACTGTGCCGGGAGTCTGTAGTCTTGAGTCCTAGAAACCCCTCACCCCTGTTAGGCCTCCGTTACCCATCAAAGGAGAGCAGGGCTGTCTATTTATGCCTGTACCGGTGATACCCCACCTCTCCCTCCCCCCAGCTCCCTCACAGTTACTGGAATACCCAAAGCAGTCTCGGGCCTTATATCTAATTGAATGTGATTGCAATTGCATACCTTCCCACATCCAGGCCCAAGTGGCTTCAGGTGAATTCAACCAAACATTTAAGGGGAAATAATACCAATTCTATAGAAACTCTTCCCAAATACAGTAGGGAAGAAACACTTGTCTGTGCTAAACTGACACCAGTATCAGACAAAGGCATCACGAGAGAGCTACAAACCAAATCACTATGAGCATAGGTGCAGAAATCCCACAGAGTGGGGGCAGGTAAAGCCCAACAGGAGGTGAAAAAGATAACACATCCTGATTAAGTGGAGCTTACCCCAGGAATGGAAGGTTGGTTTGACAGTTGTAAATCGATCGATGTAATTTCCTGCAGACTATAGGGGGAAATCCCTATGATCATTGCAGGAGCTTCATGGGGAAAAACACTTGGCAAAAATCCAGCGTCTGTTTCTGATAAAATCTCTCAGTAAACTAGGAGTAGAAGAGTTTGTGCAGCCTAATAAGGACATCTTTGAAAAATCCTGCTGTTAACATGATACTTCATAGGAAACAATGAGTAAGTTCCTTCTAATGTTTGGAGCAGGCAGAGGAGGTGTCCTCTCTTTCCACGCAGAACTAGCCAGGGCACTAACACAAGAAAAGAGAAATAAAAGGCATACAAGCTGGAGAAGAAGAAATAAAACTGTCTTTTTTGGTGGAGGATATGAGTATCTTCATAGAAAATCCCAAAGGCTCTACTAAAAAAAAAAAAATAGTAATGTTTAAGAAGTGAATTTACCAAGATAGCACATCATAACGCCCATATGCAAAAATTACTTGTATTTTTATATACTAGCAGTGAGCAATTACAAATTGAGATTTTTTTAATGTACCATTTAAAATGCACCAAAAGCACATGAAATACTTAAGGATGGATCTAACCAAACATGCATAGATCTGTGTACTGTCAGCACCGAGACAGTGGAGAGTTGAAGAGGGCCTGTGTGTGAGGGCGCATCGTGCTCACGGACCGGAAGACCTGTTGCCGAGGTGCCGACTGATTTCCTGCCAAGGAGGTGCAGTGCAGAGGGGGTGATGCTTGAAGAAGTGGTGCCCAGAACAACGGGACTGTCATACACAAAGCCTCAACTAGTATCTCTCCCCATGTACAAAAATTAAGTCAAGGGGCACCTGGCTGGCGCAGTCAGTTGAGCGTCTGCCTTCGGCTCAGGTCATCATCCTGGGGTCCTGGGATCGAGCCCCGAGTCAGGCTCCCTGCTCAGAGGGGAGCCTGCTTCTCCCTCTCCTCCCGCTCGTGCTCACTCTCTCTGTCACTCTCTCTCAAATAAAATCTTTAAAAGAATTAACTCAAATTGGTCACAGACATATGAAAAACCTAAAAGTATAAAATTTCTCGAAAAAAAGTCTATAGGCTTGAGTCAGACAGTGATTTCACGGGACACAAACAGCACAGTTTGTAAAAGAAGTTGATGAATTGGACTTGATGGTAAACATCACATTGTTCAGAGACACCATTAAAACAAGGACAAGCCACAGATCTGCAGAATATGTTTGTGAAATACATACCTGATCAATGAGTGGAAACCAAGATACATGAAGACTTCTCAGAACCCGCTAATGAGAGAACTCCCCCCACACAATTCAAGCGTTGGCAAGAGATCGAACGGCACCGCCAAAAAGAGATATTGACCATATAAAACCATAGGAATAGTGAGGCTTCGTGCATCTATCAAGTGACTGGCGTTTTGTGGGCAAGAATTGGCTGAAAGGTAGACTGGCAACTTGAGGGGAAGAGAGACATTGCTTAGACCCCAGGCCAGTGACACTGGGCACCCGGGGGCATGCCGCTCACGAGCAGGTGCTCAGGACTGTCCCGTTTACGCTTAGGCGTGTGTCATAGGCGCCCGTCAGCCCTCCATTCCAGATAAGAGGTTGTTAGTTCTCTCTTATTGAAGGAATGTTTGTGCTGGCCCCGACCAGTGAGCTGGGGGAGAGTGAGCCCGGTAGAGCTCGGGGGCCTCAGGCATGGAGGTCCTCAAACCACTGCGGGTTTGGGTGTGGAAGGTGACACGCAAGCAGACCCGTCGACGTGTGTGTGTTGTAGTGAGTGCCACAGCGGAGGGAACAGGTGGATGAAGGGGAGAGTGGGAGGGGGCCAGGACAGGAGCCCCCCCAGGCTGGACTAGGGATGCTGGACTCATATCTGACCCAGCCGCTCAGCTCAGGAGCAAGACAGCCCCCACGTGTTACTGTTCCTGCAAACCAACCACCCAGCATGGATCCTGGGGGGTGGCCGGTGGGGAGGAGTAGAAAAGAGCCACTTGAGAGCACTCCTGGTGCGTGGGTCTGGAGTCGGGGGCTCACCCAGCCTGCGGAGCGTGTGCACCCTGGGAGGCCGCCACGGATGCCCCACCCCAGGCAGTACAGTCAGCCACGGAGACCACCCTTCGCTCAGCAGCCTGCGGGGGGCGTGTCCACCCCTGCGGGGCTGTCCCATCGTCTGGTGCTGAGTGGGGACCTGAGAACATGTGAACACTCAGGCCCCTGCGTCCTCACTGCCGTGGGAAGACCTGCCTGCCTTCAGTTCTGCCACATCTAACGCACAGTCTCCACTTGTGGCCCTGGTCACCCCGATTCAGACACGCAGATCCTTTCTAGGACCAGAGATGTTGCCTTTCTGGATGGCTTTCCTTAATTTTAAAAAGCAGTGAAAAATCCTGGCATCTCCATGCGGCTTTTCAGTTCTCTGCCCAACCTGGGAGTTCCCTCTCCTGACCCGGTCGGGTGGTCCTGGGGAGGCTCAGCTGGCGGGGGGGTGGGGGGGGCGCGTCGCTGGTGCTCGGTACACACGTATTCTGCATGTGGTCAGACACGCGCTGCAGTTTGGGGTCCGCGAGACCTTCTGCCGGCCTGGGTTCCCCAGCAGGACTGCGCAGCCGTCAGACTCACTTCCTGGCGGTGACCAGAAGAGGATGAGTGGGAGCAGTGTAAGGGGTGCCCAGGCCGGGGGTCCCTCCCCGGGGCTCCTGTGGACAGCGCTCACTCATCAAAGCAACGATGCGTGACACCATGCACGGAGCGCTGCCCACCCAGGAAGCCCACCTGAGCCTTGGCGTCCAGGGTTTTCACTGGGGGTCATTCGTGTAGGTGCGGGTGACCCCCACATGGCTGACCTTCGTTTCCAGCCCCTGCAGGTCAAGGGGACACCACGAGACTGGCGCCCCTCCATAAAGCACAAGGATGGTGCCGACCACGTGTAGCTGGCCCCCCGTTCCCAGGGCTCGTTCCCGCGGCGTGGAGGTCACCCCCAGAAACACAGGCCCAGCAGGCCATAGAGTCAGGCAGTCACCCCTACGCAGGGGAGCGTTCTGACCTTGCATTCGCTCCCCGGCAGAGGTCAGGGGTCACAGCGTGCTCTCCTGACTCTGTGACCCCATCTGAGGCAGCTTTGGGCCTTCACTGTTTTCCGGCAAAACATTTCTAGACAGCAGTTTCTCACAGTATTTGACAAACATAAACATTCAAGTTGTTACTAGTTGTCTAATTTATCTAATGGAAAAAGGAGAACAGAGATCTTACTGAAACAGTTAATTAAAATAGATAAAAGTAAAAGTTTGCTCATTTCCTTTATTTCCCAGAAATAGGGGAGAGGCATCAATTACACATTGAGAGTGGGGCTTCACATTTATAAAGGTAAGGTGCTGGGTGTTCCTAGAACAGCGGGCTCCCGAAATGCAGCAGAGGAAATCCAGCATGTCAGACATGGTCTGACCATCCCGAATATTGTACAGATTCAGGGCTTTGGGCTTATTCTTGTTTCGAGTTTTGCCTTAGCTCTTTAAACTCAGTCTTCCAGCCTTTTGAGCACATTGTCTCTGGTCAGTGGTTTTGGGTACTAGGCAGGTACCTCCTATCTAAGGACACCTGGTAGTGTCCAGGCTGCTCCAGGCACACAGAAGGTCAAGGTGGACACAGCAGAAAAGGCCCAATGTCAGAATTTTCCCTTCAGTGAGACCGTGGGAACACCCCCTGACTGGGGGTGTCTGTGCAGATGCCCTCGTGGGCGGGCCTGGCCCAGCGCGTGTGGACGGCACTCTCCTAGATGCCAGAGCTGATTGCATGGCGTTGCTCACAGCAAAATGAGAATTCTGCACCATTAGATCTTACTGGTTGGCAATCTAATATGTAACATTTTGCTGTCTTGAATTTATAGTTCAGCTAATAGTATGATTTTATTAACTTAAATGAAACTTGTATCTTTAAAGGGAAAATTGGGGAGCAGAAATTGGCACACTGCACATAGCTGTTCCTACCTCACCAAGCAGACTTGTGCCCAGCAACAGGCGGGGGGCCAGGCGTGGGCAGTCGGGCCAGACACCGTTTCCGGTGTCCCGTGATAGTATTTGCCAGCAGGGCCCAGAATGATGTAGGGTCCAGAGAGGAAATCTCTGGGTGCCTGAGGACCCCGCCGGGTGGAGAGACGGGGTTTCCGGGACCTGCCTGTGAGCACCAGCCTGGGTCCCCAGTCCTGCGCCCCAAGCCGGGTCCCCTGCTCGGCCAGCCCAACGTCCGGACGGAACCCGGGCCCGGACAGATCCGCGCGCCCCGCCCGGAGCAGCAGGAGGCCCTGGCAGCCTGGCCATCCCGCCCAAGGTGGAACACCTCATTCACCGCCTTGACCCCGGGGCCCCTTCGCCCCCTGCTGGAAGCTGGCTGAGCGCTCCTTGGTGCCACCAGGGCTGTGCCCTAGGATGGCTGGGCCGCCACACTGCGTCCCCGCCAGGGCGGCTGGAAGGGACATTCTGAGGGCCGGCGGGATGCCCGCGATAGCCCCCTCCTCTCCAGCTAGTACATGGCCGGCCACGTGGCAGAGGTTTCTTTCTAGTCAGGGCACCTGCGGTAGGTGCTAGGGTGCTCCTCCTTCCACGGGTGAGGAAGCTGAGACTCAGGGAGGGAAGCACCCCTGAGGGTGGACTCACCTGCCCTCCTGCCTCGCTCAGTCCTGGAATTCCTATTCCTTACTCCCCCCCCCCCCCACTCAGTTCACCCAGGTTCTTTCCGCTCAGAATGTCACCTCCCCTCCGCTCCATCAGGGAGCAGTGTCCCCCAGAAGCCCAGTATCCTCGGCTCGATGCTCCTCTTGCTCACTCTTAGGGTCCTCCATCAGCCCCTCACCCCTTCCCGTCTCCAGGCAGATGATGACATTTCCCCTGGCTTTGGCCCCGCTGACCTCAGGGTGGCACATCTCTAAAGCGCTCAGATTCTGTAGAGACACCTGCACACAGCCTCAGCTGATCTGCGCTGTGTCCTCAGCCCCACCCCACCTTCCCAGGCTCCGAGGTTAGAAGGGGAAATACAAATGCAGCCCTCCAGCGGGGGCTCACGAGGGAAGCTGGGACACCAACATGACTCAGACGCAGTGGGACAGGCTTGCTGGTCATCTGGAGGGTGTGGTGGCAAGCAGAAGCTGAGGACACTGTGCTCCAAGACGGATGGCCGCCTTGCACACACCAGCCCAGGCTCGAGAAGACTGCTGAAGAGCTCGCTCAGCATGGACACCTCAGAGGGAATTAAAGGGCATTCCGCACCCGTGTCTCCGACGAGGATTTAAGAAGAGTCCACTACAATGAGGGCTCCTAGACGAGACGCTAAAATATCTGGACGACACCCAAGAGTGATCCCAGACCTGGAAACAAAGACCCCAAAGTCTCATTGCACGAGGAATAAACAATGGAGTTTTCATCAGAATTGTGCTGAGCTGAACAGCGGTGCCCAGTGGCAGCCGGAGGTGGCCACAGGAGTGCCGCTCCCGTCCACCCGAAGGCTCACGAGCCAGGGCTGGTTCTTCTGAGGCTGGGATGGAGACTGCCGCTTCCTCTGCCCCGGCACCTGGGGGTTTGCTGGTGGCCATGGGTGCTCCTCGAGGGCTGGTGCGTCCCCCAAAACTGCCCCCATCTCTGCAGGCCATCCTCCCTGTGTGCCCGTCTGGCCCTTCCTGAGCAGGTGAGAGATCCCAGAACACAACACACAAGATCGTGGAAGAGTGTCTGCAGAGAGTGCAAAACAACGGCAGGTCTGACTCACGCCGGGTGGAGCAGGAGGGGTCAGGGAGGGCTTCTCGGAGGAAGGGACATTCGGAAGAGAGCTGAGGCACAGAGGTAGTTAGGGAAGTTGGGTGGGCTTCCGCGGAAGAGGAGACCACTTGTGAAAAACCCCAGAGTGGTGGAAGCGGAGGGAAGGGTGAGTGGGGGGAGAGCACAGGCCGTGGAGGGAGGTTCAGTCCGAGGACAAGGAGCCCCGGGCAGGCTCGGGGGCTGAGCTTGGAGTCCAGGACCCCCAAACGGAGATGCCACGTGAGGGGCTGGAGTTCAGAGGACAGAGAGATGTGGGAGCCGGACACGTGGAGTCACCAGTATGTAGCTGGCGATGCAATTCGCTGGTGCGGTTAGGGCCACCCAAGGAGAACACAGTAGAATGGCATCAGTCAGCTACTGCCACGTAAGGACCACCCACAGGATCTCTGTGCTATGAACCGACACGAATGTACTTAGCTTTCCCGTCTGGGCAGCATGGGGTCAGGTGGTGCAGGCCGGCCCTACTGGGCGGCGGGGGTCTCCGCAGCTTGCGCCCGCCTTGGGGGGTGGCTGTCCGTGACTGGTTCGCGCCGGCTCTGCTGCCATTCTCCCCCCTCCCACCGAGGGCGGCCACGTCCTGCTCGTCTCACGGCCACGCCGAGGCCACAGCAGGCGAGGCCACAGCAGGCTGGGAGGAAGGGCTCAGCACAGGACTGCATTTCTGCCTCAGCGGCTAAGTGAAGCATGTCGAGGGGCCAAACCCCAAGTGCAGAAGGGCCTGCACAGGGTCTGTCGAGGGTCACAGCCCTGGGCACGCGCAGGAGCCCAGGGTGAACCCAGCTCTGTGTCCTCACACAAGGGCTGCACCCAGGCCTTGCGTGGGCTGTGGGTGGGGTGGGGTGGGAGGGTGTCACTGTATAGATGGGGCATGGGGGGGGTCAGCATTGAACAGCTGGGGGAGGGGCCCTCGCGGGTGGGGCTCTTGTCTGAGGAGGAAGTTGGGTGAGGGGACCCCGGCCATGGTGACCTCACTTCCCTGACAACAGAGCCCATCAGAATTTGGAACCCAGGTAACCAGGAACCCACATTCCAGAGACAGCCCCCGGCCCAGCTCAATACATTGCAGATAGTGAAACTAAGATGTTCACGTGCTGTGTTCCCAGATCCGGAGGTTGCCGACGGAAGAAAGCGCGCCCAGCAAATGCTGTCTCAAGATGTCCTTTCAGGGCTCCCCACCGCCTCTGGCCGTTTGGTCGGAAAGACCACAAGGTGACACCAGGAGCCCCAGAGCCGGCCACCCAGCCCCACAGGGTCTAATCCACCTGTGCAGCCCCAGGTCCCCACCCGTGTGTGTCTGTGTGTGTGTGTGTGTGTGTGTGTGTGTGTGTGAAGAGGGGTCATGTAGGGTGGGCCAACCCCATTCAAGAGCAGGCTGATGAGGGGTCAGATACCCAGTGGGCAGGTCTTGTTCAAGGTCAAGGGTGGCTGGGTGGGACGGGGTGTGCGCGGATGCGAGCTTCTGCCCTGGGTTTATCCCAATTGCCCTGGAGCGGGGGTCACTGTACCGCGTGCAGGGCTGGGCACGCACAGGTGTGTCTGATCTGGGAGCAGGAGGGGGACAGGGCAGGGGGACAGGGAGGCTGGCTGGGCAGGGCTGTGATGCCTCTGGGCCGGCTACCCGTCCCTGTCTTTGCAGACCACGGATGAAATCGGGAGGAGGCTGGCGGACAGCCGTGACGTTTCCGCGACCTGGGGCGTGACCCCACAGGGGTCCCCAGGAGCAGGTGCTGGGGATTGCGGGGGAAGGCCTCCGACACCACCCAGACCACTGTCCCTGGTGGTCATTGAGTGGATTGTGCTCCAGGAATGGAGCCCACGGAGACCGAGCTCGAGGCTGAGAAGCCTGGGGCGGGGTGCCTGTGGGTGTGTGGGGACGGGTCGGGGCCGGCCCCACAGGGAGGAGCCCCGAGAGGCTGGTGTGGGGCCAGGAGCAAAGACTGTGTGCAGAGCACCCAGCGGGTGGACTGCAGTCGGGGAGACGTCCCGGGGAGGGCTCCTTCCTGGCTGCGGCTTCTCTGGGAGGCTCTGGGCTGGGCTGTGTCTTGCAAATACCCACGGAGAGCAGGCACGGGGGTGAGCTTTTCTCCTCTCACAGATGTTCCACGACCTAAGGAGCTAGAACCGGCTCCAACTCCATCAGCAGCTCTCCAGGGAGGGGTGGTGCCTGCAGAGACTTCAGCAGGAGCCCAGGAGCCGGCAGTTGACCCGGCACCTGCCCACGGAGAGCCTGACGCCGACCAGGAAGGGCCTGCTCGACAACCTGTGCCCGGAGAGCCTGCCCCTGTTCCTGCCACTGTTCCTGCCGGAGCCAGGGCCCCTGTGCCTGCCCCGAACTGTGGCCCTGCTCCTTCCCCAGACCCCGCTCCTGCCCTGGATCCTGACCCATCCCTACCCCTGCCAGTGCCCCTGTCCCTGCCCCTGACCCAGATACTGCCTTGGTTCCTGTATGTGCCATTGCTGCAGACCCTGTCCCTCCCCTTGCACCTGCCCCTTCCCCTTCCCCTGCTTGTGCTCCTGTTCTGGCCCCTGACCCAAGTCCTGCCCCTTCCCCTGCCCATGCCTGTGTCCCTGTTTTCGCCTCTGACCCAAATCTTGCTCCCACTCATGTCCCTGCCCCTGCCCGTGCCCCTGCAGCTGCCACTTCCCCAGCACCTGCCTGTGCACCTGTTCTTGCCCCTGCTCCGGATCCTGACCCAGCCCCTGGCCTGGATCCTGCCCCTTCCCCTGCCCCTGCCTGTATTCCTGTTCTTGCCCCTGTCCCGGCTTCTGCCCCTGCAACTGTCCATTCCCCTGCCCCTCCCTGTGCTCTGCTGCTTGCCTCTGACCCAGCTCCTTCCCCTTTCCCTACCCGTTTCCCTGCCCCTGCATGTGCACCCATTCCTGCCCATGACCCACCTCCTGCCCCTGCACCTGTCCGTTCCTCTACCTGTGTCCCTGTCCGTGCCCCTGCCAGAGCCGATGCCCCTTCCCCTGCTTTCCAGGGCCGCGGGCCCTTCCCTTGGCCCTGCCTGTGCTCCTGTACTTGCCCATGACCCAGCTCCTACTGTGCATCCGGCCCCTGTCCCTGCTCTTGCATCTGGCCCTGCCCATCCTCCTGTTCCTGCAGGGCTCCCAGAACCACAGCCAGAGCCCACATCCTCGTGGGGAGAGCCGCTTATACAATTACCCTTGTTTCCATCACCCGACCCTGATGCCCCGCCAGATTGTTTCATCCCCTCCCCCTGTGTTCTTTCTCTCTGGTACATATTAACTGTTATATTATCTTTCCTTATCCTCTACGCTGTTTATTATTTATTTTAAATAAAATTAATTGTTTTCTGTTGGACAAGTCTGGAGCATTAATTATATTCCCAATGCTGTGCCACTGCACCCCAGAACATTGCTGCACAATATCTGCTTCCGCAAAGGACACCCTGAACCAGAAGGCCTCCCTGCCCATTTCTCCCCGAGCCCAGCCCCTGGCGACCCCTAAGCTGCTTTCTCTCTCTGTTCCTTTCCTGGGTGTTTCCTGTACGTGGAATCACGCAATAGGGGCTTTTGCATCTGCCCCCCTATTTTCAAAGGGAACTCATTTCCTTCTGTATTTATTGGACACAGAATTTCCCTTATTCGATATTGAAATGCCTGGGGGTTACAGATCAGACGTAATCAGAGAGGCCACTTTAGGAATTATGGGCACAATCTTGGGGCCGAGACCCCTGTTCCTGCTGGGACACCTCAGCCTGACCCCAGACAGGACAGGGCTGGTTCCTCCTGTGGCCCACACAGAAACCAGGGAAATGCACAAAGCTGGAAGACACACCCCAAAGGGCAATGCATTGCTCACAACCCAAGGCCAGAGAAAGGTTTCAGCGGACTCTGGTCCAAACCACGCTCCAAGTCACTGGGTTCCACAGGGAGAGACCACACGCATGCAAGTCCAAGTGGGGACAGGCACGGGGGGAGTCAGAGAAGCGGAGCTACCAGGGAAGGACTCTGGCAAAAAAAAAAACTCTATGGAGGCAGCGCTGGTCACCCTCAGACCGGCAGGTGTCTGGTCTGGGGACCAGCAGCCCTGGGGAGAACGTGAGGAAGCGGAGGTCCCCTGGAGGAAAGGGTGACGGCACCCCTGTCTGGGAGGACAGTGCGCAGCACCCATCCCAGCCTGCAGGTGCACCCATCACCTACTGTGAGCAGCTCAATCCCAGCTTGTTGAAGGGAAGACCCGTGTCCATAATCCCCTATTTGCAACAGAATCCATAAAGGGGAGTTTGTGGGTCAACACGTATACAGTGTTTAAGGTACAAGTCTCGAATTCCAACATCCATGGTCTGCTTGTCCACCTTGAGCCTTGTTTGGGAAGCAGGGGTGGGGACGCCCGGGGCTGTGACCTGTGGGAGGGGTGGGGAGGGTGAGCTCTGAATGGAGTGACCAAAGCACACGGGGTGACCTGCCCAGGAGGGACCCTCTCGGTCCCCAGCCCCTCTCCTGACCTCGTGCACGATGGCGAGGGTGTGATGATGAAGGTGCTGGCCCTTGGCTGGCGAGTTCCGTAGCTGGTGTCGGAGCTGCTCAGGCTGCACACCGGGCTCTGATCCCAGAGCTGGCGCGAGAGCTGAAGCTGCAGCTGCCCCAGTCTCGGGAGCTGCGGCTCGCATCGTTGTTGGACCTGCCTCGAGCTCTGGGGCAGGTGCTAGAGCTGAATCCCCCTCCAGAGATGATCTAGATCCGGTTCCGCACTTGGATAAGGCTCTTGAACCCACGAACGGCTTTCCTCCCCTGCCCATTTCATGGATGACAAAACTCGGGGCGGTGACGGGACCGGCTACCTGGGGGTCATGGCTACGGGGGGATTCAGCCCAAGGATCCTGCATGACCTTCACCTCGTGCCTCATACAGGTCGGTCCTGAGCTGCCCGAAAGGGGGAAGGGCCTGAACCGCTGCTCCCGGCACCTGATCCCACCTGATCAGAGACTCTCGCCAGGGACGTGAAGTCCTCGTTTGACCTCTGCTCCGGCCAGCCCCACGTGAGCAGGGACCGTGCTTCCTCACCGCTGGGTCCCCAACCCCAGAACAGTGCCTGGTAGTGGTATCAGTTCACATTGTAGTGAATCACAGGGATCCCCCAGCAGCCCCTTGATGTGGGGGATGTTGCTTACAGAAGAGAGATCTGGGCCACAGACTTGTGTTCACTCTTTCATCCACTCGTGCAGCATCCCCACCTGTGTCTGTTTGCTGGAATTCAGAGGGGACCCCCAGACACCCTCCCTGCCCTCGGAGCTCCCAGCCCAACCCGTAGGTCAGCATCTCACCTACAGCCCGCAAGAGGGCGATACAGAGCTAGAGCATCTCTAGCACCAGACCTTGCAGGAGGCATGGGGCTGGGCCCGCCCTGGTGGCAGCTAAGATCTAGAACCATCTGACGCACTAGAACCTGCCCCAGTGCTGACTCGAGCCAGCCACGGAAGCAGCTCGAGAGCCTGAGCCAGTGCCCCCACAGACTAGAGCCCGTCCAGCTCCGACCCGATAATACTGGTATTATCAAAATCATTCTGTAGACAGAACCCGAGAGAAATATTATGCTTGTATATACCCCACCCACTACCATACCGTACAACACTAGTAAAAAACAAGAACCACTAATCAATCACCAATTACATAGGATATGATCTGCACTATCTTCACAACTGATAAAGGCTAAAATATGTTTAATTCTAGCTTTGTTAACATAGGTATCCTTCTTGAAATGATCCTAAATATCTTCCTAGCTCTGGGGAAAATCTGAAAGAAGCCCAGAGCTGATATATTTAATGTCATTCAAACCCAAACTACTTATTCCCAACAAAACAATAAATTGTGAGAAGTTGATGGACAAAGCAAAAGGGTAGAAACCCTATATATGTATATCCTTTCAGCTCCCTGATGAGGTACATTCATAAAAAGCAGTCTCAAAGCATGTAACTCCTATCAGGTATCAAATCTGCCTAATTTCTATAAAATTTATTTAGAGCAATCCAATAATTCCCAGTATTTCAACAAATATTGATAATCCCTTATTATCAACAGGTTTAACACTCACAGCAAAATAAAATAGTAAAATAAGAATAAATACCAACACACAAATAAATAAGTACAAAAGCTGACCGACCTAGGAGAAAAGGGTGGGGTGACCCACTTCAGCAGGCCACCACTGAGGGCCTCCCCCAGGAGATGACCCTTGAGTCCTAAATGGGAAAGACTGGGCAGATGGACAGCACCGGTACAGGCAGCGGACTGGGCTAAATTAATCCAAGACAGGCTCTGAGCCTACAGTAGGCAGGGGCCCTATCTTTGTGGGTCATGATATCAAGCTTCTTTCCCATCAATATTCTCACCATTTCTACCATTTGGATCACAATCCAGTTTTTACTTTTCTTAAGGTCTAGCCCATACAAAAAGATTTCCTCTTACGATGCAAACTATCCATCAGTGACTTACCACCATGGGTCTGTCTTCATGTGAGTGAGTGACAATGAATGGCACACCGATATTTGTGTTAAATGCTTGTGTGCCTCATCCCCTTGATGCTACAACAATCCAATGTAAAACAGACTGTTATCACCCCCATCTTATAATATGCCAAGAAACAAGGGTTTGGCAAAGAAAAGTTATCTTCCTTTTAAAGCCTATACTCTTAAACACTCTGGCCTGATGGGGACCTAAATATGAGTCAAACACAGTCCCTGACCTCAAACAGCTTACGTTCTAGTGTCCAGGAAAAACAGAATGAACTCAAAAAAATAATTATAGGGTGAAAATAACTGTCATAACTGAAGCAAAAATAAAATGTTACAAAAGTTCAGAGGAAGAAAGACCCCCAAATTCTAGGTGGGAAGAAAAAAGTTTTGGCGAGTGTTTTTCATAATAGTAGCCTCTTAGCTGATAGCTTAGCTTACTAAAAAGGGGAAAGGCATTTGGATCAGAAAACACTGTAAGCAAAACACAGAGATGAAGAGGTATGAAGTACACTCAGCAATAAAGCGGTTCGAGTTTTCTGGAGCTTATGGCAGAACAAAACAGTGGTCCAGAGCCCAGGGTCTGTAACCAGTCTCTGGGTTCAAATCCCACCCCATCATGACTGATCTGTAATCTCGTACAAGTGACTTAATCTCCCTGAACTACAGTTAATTCAGCCATAAAATAAGACCACCACCTAACTTATGGGTTTGTTAACACAATTAAATGAAATGTGTGTAAAATATAGTACTTACCACAAACATAGAGCCTACACTGAATTGAGTATCATTAATATTGGATGTTAGGAACAAGAAAAGAGGTGAAGATAATTAAAGTTTCGAGAATAATGTTAATAAAGAGACAAGTTTAGGACAAAAATCAGCTTTGGGAAGGGCACTAAGTAAGTAGTTTGGTTTTCTATAAGCTGAGCTTTTAGCTCCGTTGAGTATTCGGGTATAGCATTTACAATGTGGTGTAGTTTGTTTTCGGTGCCTTTTGCTCCCTAGAGCTACACATTTAGAAGTGTCATGAAAGTGGCAGAGGTGGTAAGGAGAACAGAGCAGAGCAACTTTAGACCAAGGACAGAACTTGGAACATTTGCCTATCTTAGGGGGCTAGGAAATAAAAACGGAAAAGGAGACCAAAAAACAAAAAGAAAAGCTCTGCCAGAGAATCAGGAAAAAATTAAGAATGCAGTGTCATGAAACCTCTTCAAGAGGGAAGTGAATTTCAAGATTTGATAGCATATTTTGAGTGTGTATACATTTATGTAGCAAGTTAAATAATCCAATTTTATTTTTTTAAAAGACAGGAAAAAATTATTTGTCACTTATTTTTTTAAATCTTTCAAAATTAAGCAAGCATTACTAAAGGAATGCCTACTACAATATTTTCTCAAATTTTTTCTGATTAATCACCTCAGTAGGAAAGACAAACATATAACCAAAATAATTTAATAGGTACTAACAAAGGGGAATATGAAAAGTGCAGAGAAAGGAGCTTGATTATCTCAACTTAAAGAAGAGGTGAGGCAAGGTTCAAGAGTAGGCAGTGGGTGCAGCAACATCAGAGCCCGGCCTTGAGGAGGCGGTCGGGCGGCTGGAGCAGGCAGGGGGCACTGACAGGAGAAAGCCCCGGACACGCCTGCTAAGTGAAAGCACGCGGCCCGTTGGGAGCACAGCCCATTAGCAGCGACTGTGCAGTCCGAGCCGCGGGGGCAGGAGCACAGGCTGGAGGTCAGCGGACGAGGGAAGAGGCTGTGAGTCATTCAGACCTGAGTCTGTAGGCAGTGAGGACCCATGAAAAGAATGTAAATGGCAAGTTCCTTAAATGCAGCTAAGAATTACTACCAACTGAAAATCAAAAATGAATATATGGCAACTCTGAGATTCAAGTGAAAAGTATAATCAAAATGTAACATGCAGACAACTTCTCAGAGACATAACTGCTCTGTAAATCAAGGAATGTATGTGGTAAATTTTGAAACATAACAGAGTTACTACTGATGCAACAGACACCTAAAATATCTGTAAGTATTTGTAAATTTTGTCTTAAAATTTGCTAGAAGAATTTCTACCTGAGTGTCTATAGTTAGTATTTTAAAAGCAAAAACAAATTTGTTTCCAAAGATGAAAAAGATTAAAATAAAAGCAACAATAACAAGGAGGTCACAAGCCCACAGAAATACACTAATGTTTCTGATTGCTAATTCACAACCTAAAAGATGTTCAAATGTAAACACATTTAACAAACAAGATGACACACTTACTGTTGGCTTCACCAGCAACTGACCCATCACTGTGAACATGCGGGAAAGGCCAACAGGGGTACACACTGCAGGAGAGGTCACAGAGAGGAGGCTGATAAATGGCTAGTGCAAAATACAGAACAGACTCCAAGACGATCGTTGTAAGAAAAGTCTTGCCTCAAATTTAGATTCTCTCAGTGTTTTATCAGAGGAGCCTTCATCAATAAAGAAGCTAGAGAGGATGACAGGTGAAAGATGAAAGATACCCAAAGACTGAAGAAGGCTTAGCACGTGCAAGACTCTAGCAGTTGAATAATAGTATTTTCACTTAAAAAATTAAAAAAAAAAACTAAAGAACAGATTAAAATTTCAAGTACTGAAGGAGTTGAGAACCAAACAACTATTATCTTAACTCCTTTTAACTACATTTATCTGCTTATAATATCCCTGAGATATGCTGTAATGCCTCAGGTAAAACTGAGTACATTTTAACTAAATTAAACCACAAATTCACCACACAGGGTCTATGTTACCACTCAAAAGTAGAATCTAATGCTTCAGTGAGTGTGGGCCTGTGTGTGTGTGTCTCCACAAGAGAGGCTTTCCTTAAAGAACAACACATGAGTATTATTTCATGGCTTCAGTTTATCAAAATTTATCTTAACATAAAAAAAGTTAAGGGCCAATTTTAAAAACATCTCCAAGCTGTTAAGTAATTTCATCAGGAAACCTTAGTATAATTTTCTAGAACAAAGAACTCCATTTTCCCATCAACATTAAGCCAGAAAAATACTTACAGAGAAGTAACAAACATCCCGTCCGAGATATACAGGAATATAAATAGGGTAGGTAGAACTCCCAGAGATCTGTAAAGAAACACAAATATATTTTAGTAAATCCAAAATATTGTACATTAAGATATAGGTTGACTATAATGTTTGATAAACATCATAATTGTCTATTTGAGTCTACTAAACCATATAATTTCTAAATTGTACAATAAAAAGATCTAAAACAGAAAAGGAAATACCCCTTTTGCAAAACCTGTTTGGAGGGAGAAAAAAAGTCTCCATGGAATTTTAAGAACAGAAACCAACTAAGAAACAAAGAAAAATCTTAAAAAGCTGCTTGCTCGTTCTGAATACAGCAAACACAGGAACACTCATTTATGTTCTTAAACCTGTCTAAAGACTTGTTAACTCTGTAAATTAACAACAAGGGCTGACCACACAAAGAATCACTACAACGTTCACGACAGCGAACGTGTAGTCATAGGCCGGTTCAAGGTCCCGGAGAGAAGCCGACTGACCATACAAAGACTCCATGCTCGCGGCGTCCTTGTCAACGAGCGCGGAGGCCACCCACACCATCCCCAGGATGAGGAGCGCAAGCAGGACAAGCATGACCAGAGTTTCTAAAATTCGGGCTCGGATTCCCTGAAAAAGATAATGGAGATCGAACTGTATTTCATTTCATCTCATGATTAATTAGGCTTCTATCTGTAAGAAAGCACAAAAATTCTTTGGAAAGGGAAGAAATTTCTATTTATAAGGAAGACAGAAAACACTAGCTTTACAGTGTCATGTTTAGACTACCTTTGTTTTACCAAATTATGTAGAATACCATCAAGCTTTAAAAAACCAAAAAAATTCGTCACGAAAACATTTTTCAGAGCAGTGTTTTAAGGGGCGCCTGGGAGGCTCAGCCCGTCAAGTGCCTGCCTGCCGCTCAGGTCATGGATCCAGCCCCACGCGGGGCTCCCTGCTCAGTGGGGACCTGCTTCTCCCTCTCCCTCCCGCTTGTACTCTCTCTTGCTATCTCTGTCACCGCCTCTCTCTCTCTCAGATAAATAAAATCTTAAAAGAAAAAACAAAAACGGGTTTTAAAACACAGATTGATGAATTTTTGTCTGTGGCTCTAAGCAAGGGCCTCGAGGACGACCACGGTCCGGGGCCAAGCAGCCATGGGAGCGACGGACCCCGCGAGCACACACAGCCCCCAGTCCCCGGGCGCCAGCCACCTGCACCGCTCCCGCAGCCGCGGGTGCAGCCGCCAGTGTCCCCACCCCCTTCCCCCACGCCCTGCAGCGGCCAGCGCCCCCTCCCCCGCTCCCGCCAGCGCCCCCCTCCCCTCTCCCCCCGCCCTGCAGCGGCCAGTGCCCCCTCCCCGACTTCTGCCAGCGATCACCTCCGGCTCCCGAAGCCCGTGTCCCCCCTGCTCCCGCCAGCAGCCCAGGGACTCCCTGAGCAAAGCCCGCAGCAGAAACCAAGGCCAGGCGCAGTGCACGGTTATCGATTATGTACTACACTTCTTTCTTCACATTAGATAAAACCGCCATTACTTCATGTGCCTGGAATATAATAAACCATCTTTCTGCACAATTTTGTTTTAAATATAAAACAAATTCTGACCTCAGGGCCAAACCAGAGGCCAGGCTCCTAAACTTGAAACCTATTGGACAAGCCAAACAAACAAATGAATAAAAACAACTTTCTTATATTCCTGAAAAGTCACCAAATGATTGAATCCATACCTAAATTCAAAGATTCACATTGTTGTTTTATACTATAATGTACATGGAATACAACAAACACAATTAGAAGTAAATCCATGTCTCTCGATAAAAGAGTTGGAGGGGCCTGCTCTTATAGCCCAGTCTTACACAGGACTGCCCTCGGCCGGTTAAAAGATGTCCCCAGGTGTGGAGTCAGCACACCTTAAGTGTTTCCAGTAGGGAGGTCGGTGGACCAGAGTAAATGACGCTTGTATTTTATTTAACGCATCAGATCTAACAGTAGTTATGACTCAAGTAAGATGAAATATGAACAGTCCCCAAACATACTACTAAAAAACACACTCCAGCTTTCCGAAAGAACTCTCCAAACCCGCACTTCACAACTTTCAAACCACTTAGGATACCAAAACATGACCACCACCCCCCTTTTTTCTTTTTTAAGTAGGCTCCACGCCCAGTGTGGGGCTTGAACTCACAACCCTGAGATGAAGAGTCACAGGCTCTACCAAGTGAGCCAGCCAGGTGGCCCAGACAGCCACCTTTTAATGGTAATTTCTTTTTCCTTCCTTCTCTCTTTCTGAGCAATAGTCTTTTTTTGTAAGCAAGAATCTTCTTATTACACATCAAATATTACGTGGAAAGCTTGTAACAGATAAAAAGAACAGGTGCTTTGATGAGAATGTGTAACACCCTTTCAGCTTATCTCCTCCTATCTCTGACTGGAGCCCAAATCCTGCCTGCCTCCAACCAGAACTTAGGAATACTAAGGGCTCCCAAAACACCTAACACATGTGTCTTAAGTGTTATGACATATGAGCTAAACACTGCAACCATGTTTGATACAAAACAGTAGTGATCCTTGGAACCATCTGAGACCCACTGTCCCCAAAAAGTGTTTTAATAATATAATTATTAAATTGTAATAACGTAATAAGTATATAACCATTACGATGATATTAGGTGTTGGGGAATCAATCTACCATAAGATTTACACACTTCCTCTGTTATTTTGGTAAGAAATATCTGTTGGCAATTAATGTATTTTTCTTCAAATATGTTATTCTGCTTCGGGAGCTAATGCTCCATGGGCCTCTCTCATTTCTGTGCATCTCAGAGGCAGGGATAGACCTTGTTCTGGACTTTTTTTTTTAAGATTTATTTATTTTGGAGAGAGAGCATGCATGCATGCAGGGGGGAGGGGGAGAGGGTGAGGGAAAGAGAATCCCAAGCTGACAAACCACTGAAAGTGGAGCCCAACAAGTGGCTCAATCCCATGACCCTGAGATCATGACCTGAGCCGAAATCAAATTGGATGCTTAACGAGCTGAGCCACCCAGGAGCCCCTGGACTATCTTATTAAGGATGTCTGGATAGCAAACAGCCTTGGAAAATAGAGACGCTGTCTCTCTGAAGCAGGTCTGTTTCATACAGAGCAAAGCACAGACAAGTTTGCTTGAAGCCCATTTGTGGGTTCCCCTGAGATTCCTCAGCTATGACTTGAGCCCACTGTAGGAACAGCCTCCACCTGAGCCACACTGCCCCCATGAAGCTGGGGGGTGGGGGTGTTGTCCTGGAGAACAGGAAACTCATGGCTTGCCTGTTCTGAGTAATGAAGTCCTTTGTCTCTGATCCAGGAGTCTCATGTCTACAACTACCATGCAGGAATCTAGCAGACTGTCAGCTTGCAAGTACAGTAAAATCTCAGACCCTCCACAATTCTTGCAGCTTTGGGTGACAAGGGTAGGCAGCTAACATGGCTTTCTAGAGAAGAACAAATAAGGGCCCACAAGGTTGGGTTAGGGGCAATGAGAAAACTCCCAAGATCTAGCAGGGAATGCTCTTACCCAAGCAGTAGGCAAGTGGGAGAAGTATGAGTCCCCCAAGGACCTGACGTGCTAATGCCTGTCAGAGGCTGAGCTACAGGTGGAGCTTGGTCATAGCCCCTTCTCCCAGAGAGTAGGGGTGTTATCATGTTCGTGTAACACCAAGCCCTACAAGGCCAACTAAAAAGACTATGATTACAAGGAACTATTTTTCTTGTAGACTTTGTCCTTTTCTGTATTTTCCAAATTTCATAGAGTGTGCAAGGCTTTAAGTAATATGAGAACAAATTAATGTTGTTTTTAATTTTTAATTTTTTTCTTAAAAGAACTAACTTCCAAGAGATTGACACTCAGAAAAATAATTTTTAAAATATCCAACTTCAGTTTATGAGACAGTATAGCGAGCTAGTTCAGGACCCCAACTCCAGCAACAGACTGCTTGGGTTCAAAGCCTGGTCCCATCACTGACCAACTGTGTAACACTGTGCAAATTTCTAAACCTCTCTGTGCATCAGTTTATTTCTTCATAAAATAGGTTTATCCCTACCTTATGGGGTCATTATAAGGATCAAATAAGTTAAAATAAGTAACATGCTTAGCATTAGGCTAGGTGTTTAGTAAGCACAATATAAGGGTTAACTGTAACGGCTCAAATTACTGCCTTTGTTTTTAAATTATCCAAGGCTTTGTAGTTCACCTATCATTTGTGTTTCTGGATTAAATTTATTTCTCCTAATGCCAGCTTATCAACTTCTTTCCATCTGTCACCTATCATTCACAGACCTGTAAGACAGCACATCCACTAGCCTGACTCCCTCGTCTCTCAGACCCATCCTGAGATCTCAGACTGTGAGACTGCTCCATATTTCTCTGATACCTCCAGTCCTCTAACCTACACTGTGTCTTCATCATTATAACCTCCACTCCCTCAATCCACCCAACTCCTCCAATCAGTCTTGTTTTCACTTGCTTAAACCCTATGTTGAACTGTGTATTTTTTTTTTAAAGATTTTATTTATTTATTTGAGAGAGAGAGAATGAGAGATAGAAAGCACGAGAGGGAAGAGGGTCAGAGGGAGAAGCAGACTCCCCGCTGAGCAGGGAGCCCGATGCGGGACTCGATCCCAGGACTCCAGGATCATGACCTGAGCCGAAGGCAGTCGCTTGACCGACTGAGCCACCCAGGCGCCCTGAACTGTGTATTTTAATGAAAATCCAGTACCAATAATATTCTAATATTCCTGGTCCCTTTGATTTCCACCAGACTACCTTAATTCCACTGGTGGCTCATTCCTTTGAATTCTCAGTCCTGTGAAAGAAATTTACAAAATCTTGAGAAACATGTGCTACTACATTCCAAAGTGGGTCTTTGCTGTTACCTGGCAATACTTATGCTGATCTCTGGCTAACGATTCCCTCAATGATTTTTTAAATGTTTTCCATTCTCCTTGACCCTAAATCTCATCCCCTGCTTTCTAGCAAATTGCAGCTGCCCTTACCTCTTCCTTAGTAGGACATAACTGGGGAGACTGCACATCCCTCAGCTTCCTTCCCCTATCTCTGGTTTCTCTGTCTCCATTCTTTCTTTCATTCTTTATAGAAAGGAAAATGCCTCAGATCCCTTTTTTCCATGGCTCAGGCTTAGATGTTCATCCTTTCAACATGCCGGATTAGTGCTTCTCAAACTTCAGCACATGTCAGCATTACCAAGGGGCTTGCCAATCCCTGAGAACCAGCCCAAAGACACTTCAGTCAATTCTGACGAAGCCAGTTCATGTGATGAAGACACCAGATAGACTGCTCTGTTCTTCCCCTGGGTGATCTCGGCTCCTCACGTAACCAACGGCTCTAAAGTTTCCATCTTTAGTCCAAATCTCACCACTGAGACCAAGATCCATACATCTAAACGGCCACCTCCCCTCAAGTATCTCACAAGTACATAAACAATTCTAAAGTCAAACTCATCACTTTATCCCCTAAACAAGCTCCTTCAGTGTTACATACCCCAATTAATGGCACCATTACCCACTGTTTTTTCCAGATGCTGCAAACATCCTTATCATCCCCCTTGCTGCTGCACCCTCTCTCTCTC
The DNA here is from genome assembly GCF_037043125.1 of Eumetopias jubatus. Taxonomy (NCBI): domain Eukaryota; kingdom Metazoa; phylum Chordata; class Mammalia; order Carnivora; family Otariidae; genus Eumetopias; species Eumetopias jubatus. The sequence continues at coordinate 148,681 of NW_028274842.1, read as the reverse complement.
TCTCTCGCTCTCTCTCTCTCTCTCTCTCACACACACACACCTTGGACTCTGATCTATTCAAACACCAAGTCCTTCTGATTCTACTGTGTCATTACAACTAAATCCATCCACTTCTCTTTCTGCCACTACATCCAACTCACCTGGACAACTCCCTACTTTGCTAGCTAGTAGTCCAAAATGCAACTCTTAACTCTTTCTGCCTGACCTGTTGCCTATATTGCAGTGGGAATGCAATCTTTGCAAAACACAACTCTGATCGTGTCACTCTTAGTCAGAACTTGCTAACAGAAGTACAGGCCAGCAACAGGGAAACAGGTGCATTAATGCAACAACACATAAACATCAAATCTCATTAGCATCACTTCTAAGAAAATGAGGTGCTATACACATAGATCCTTAAAGCTGGGTCTTACTCTGTCTTCTGCTGTTTAGATGGTAGACAAAATAATTAAAGACAAAACAAATATAGATGAAACAAATTATTTATGATTTAATAGCATACAAAAGTGCTGTCCAAAAGACCCTTCTGTGATGATGGAAATGTTCTGTGTTATCCAAGAAGATAGCAACTAGCCATACGTGTTTATCAAGCACTTAGAATGTCGTTACTATGAATGAAGAGCTGATTTTTAATTTTATGTAATTTTAGTTCTTTTAAATTTATATAGCCACACATGGCTAATGGTTACCATATTGATCAGAGAAGATTATTAACAGCCTGTTGCTAATAAAATCTGATATAAGTACTCTCTGTACTCTCAAGTACTTTCTGGTTATTTTTTTTAATCCATTTGTTATTCTGTTTTTTTTTAAGATTTTATTTATTTTTTTGAGAGAGAGAGAAAGAGACAGCACAAGAGGGAAGAGGGTCAGAGGGACAAGCAGACTCCCTGCTGAGCAGGGAGCCCGATGTGGGACTCGATCCCGGGACTCCAGGATCATGACCTGAGCCGAAGGCAGTTGCTTAACCAACTGAGCCACCCAGGCGCCCCTACCTTCTGGTTATTTTTCTAAATTTAACCTTGATATAAAATTATTTGAAAAACAGCTTGGTTAAAGTAACCTCATTTAACATGCTATTGCTCTACTTAGTATTTTCATTAGCATTTATGTCAAAAAGAGGTAATCTACTTTTAATTCAAAAACTGCCCCCTTCTGTTTATATTAAGAAAAATTACATTCTCTCAGTAAGAAAAAGTTTTTAAAATGCAGTCTACATATGACCCATCTAACACTGATACTAAGGTTCAAGACCCACACACTTATTCCCATACACTGACAAACCAAGTCCTTCAATAAATCTCTTTGTGTTAAAAAAAAATAAATTATATGTGAACAGTTTTTCTAAAAAGAAACAAGCTGTGTAATTCCAAGAAGATGCTTTTTTCTATTACAGATATATGAATAATATCAAGAAGAAATGTCTAAAATGTATACTCACATGCTTAAGCAGTCATATAAAAATCATTTAGCAAAAAAAGACCTCTGTAGTCAAATCATATAAGTGGTTCAAAATTTACTATCAATATTTCTTTTGAAAAGTACTAAATAGGGCGCCTGGGTGGCTCAGTCGTCAAGCGTCTGCCTTCGGCTCAGGTCATGATCCCGGGATGCTGGGATCGAGTCCCGCATCGGGCCCCCTGCTCCGTGGGAAGCCTGCTTCTCCCTCTCCCACTCCCCCTGCTTGTGTTCCCTCTCTCGCTGTGTCTCTCTCTGTCAAATAAATAAATAAAATCTTTTAAAAAAAATAGTAAATAACACAAAAAGAAATCTGCTCATTTTCAGTTATCAATCTAAGCACAAAAGAGTGAATTAGCAATATTACATGTACAGAAAAGGCTGCCACAGAGCAGGTCATCAAAACTGTTGGATAGGATTATGCCTGTTATGAAATACTGATAACTGCTGTAGGAAGAAATAACCGTTATTCTGACTCAGTCCACTAGGAGGCCAGGACAGTTATGTTTTTCTTTTAATGGTATTCTTTTTTTTTTTTTAATTAAACGAGACAAAAATCAGCGCAACTTGAAATCAGTGAAGTGTCACATTTATGAGCTTTAGCAACACCAATAGAAAAATATAAATTTTTTCATTAAATGCAACGTGGCAGCTTTTTTTTATCCTCAACAACTTTAGGACAGAGAGAAGAGGGGTAATGGGGCTGTAAATAACCAGAGACTTCATCTGTTAATTCAGAATTGACTGGCTCCTACAAGTGCCAAAAATACATAAACTATGGTTACTACCTTTCTTGAGACCATAAAAGTATGACAAAGCCTAAAAAGTACAGGCTTTGTGGCATGGAATATGTGAGATTTTTAAACTTTTGTACGTGATTCTGCCTGCAAAAGTAATGAAAGCATTGAGAGAGCTTTTATCGCTACCACTAATCACCAGCAGGACAGCATATAAGCAAAAAATATGCCTACTGCTCATTTTTCCATTAAGAGTCAGAATGAGGAGCTAGGATCCCCAAGGGGAAGGTTCCTATCAACTCTATTCTCGCATATGCTGAGCTGAAAGATGTGCCAGATGTCAGAATAACTGACTGAAATACCCTGCAAATAACAAAGTGGCAAAACATTGTCAGAGGGGAAAAGGTTTCCATGTTTATCTTAAAAAGTAAGGAAAGTCTCCTGAATATAATAAGATCACAAACTATAAGAACTTGAACTTAAACAGTTGTACTTCTTTCAAGTACTTTTGAATGCTTATCCTCTATCATATATTACTAAGATTTCAAGAACTCCATAACATTTTTATCCCCAGTATAAATACTGGGATAATCCCTCCCAAAAACCATGAACCTAAGTTACTTTAATGAAACTCCACCCCTTTTATTAAAATCATAGTTCAATAAGCACTCAATGTACTAGTTAAAAACAGCATCGAAACTAAGTACTTCTTTCTGCTAACACTTTCTGAAACACTACATTGTTTTTAAGAAAAGCAAGCTACATAATTACACTAGTTTCATATCAATATCATTTTGAAAAATTACAACCATCACAACATAGTAACAGGTTAAATTAAGTAGGCTAATAAAGACGAAATACATGTAAACAGAGATTTCTTTTTACATTTAAATAAGCACTGAATGGGTAAAAGTCTAAAACATTAAAATAGTTATTGCTTTTTGAACTTTTCGTGCTGGTCAATTACACATTTAATTGCTTTGTGCTGAAGATCAATGAAGTGACAATTACAACGTATACACAAAAGCTCTAACAATAAGCTGACATGTTTCTGTGGTGATGAACATTTAAACAAGATTTTGCCTGGACATCTTGACCTCTCAGAACGTATGTAAACACCATATTATATACTATGGCTCCACCCATCAGGAAAGCCTGGTAAAAATTTCTACAATTATAGAACATTTAAAATATGTATCAAGCCACTGTTCATTTAACAAAAAGAGTCTCTTAGTAACACTAAGATACGGTTTGCTCAGCATGCCATCAAGACTGCACCAAACAGGCTCAGTCGTTAGGTGTCTGCCTTTGGCTCAGGTCATGATCCCAGGGTCCTGGGATCGAGCCCCACATCGGGATCCCTGCTTGTCAAGAAGCCTGCTTCTCCCTCTCCCACTCCTCCTGCTTGTGTTCCCTCTCTCGCTGTTTCTCTCTCTGTCAAATACATAAATAAAATCTTTAAAAAATAATAAATTAATTAAAAAAAAAAAAAGACTGCACCAAACATATATGCTGTCATCTGGGGAAGATTGACAGAAACACTAATAAGGAACAGAAAATAAAGGCAGGTCTTAATTATTTTAAACCATGAAAATAGCTACAAACAGGCATCAGTAGAGTGTCACACATTTCCCCCCTTTGCTCCCAAGGTAATCATTAAGAATTTGGACAAAAAAAAGTTTTGGTCCCAGGGCAAAGAAAACAGCTTTACAGAAAGCTTTGTTAAGCTACAGTGAAATATTTTTAATATTAATATTTTCTGCATTTAATCTATTTAAGATGGAAAGATTAAAACTATAAGATGTTCAAGCTATTAAAATTTGACAGAGAGAATATATTTTAGGATAAGATAAAATAAAAACACTATGATTGCCAGTTTATTTAACTAAGATGTTCACTGTATTCAAATTTATAAGAAACCTCCCATGATGTTAGACAAACAAAAATCCTCAAGATTGCAAGTAAATAAATTAATACAGCAAGTAAATGAAACAAGTAAATAAAAGAACTGAACCATAAAAAGATTGCAAAGAATTTATATTAAAATTTTAAAACGGAATTCTAAATTTGGAAAAAAAGTATTTCTCGGTATACTACATCATATCAAAATAACTTAATGGACAGCCAGTAAAGACCTTTCCTTCTACTTCTTTTCCAATAATCTTTAGTTATCAATTTCACAGAAAAGAGATGGGAAATGACATTTGCCAAGCTCCTACCAGTTGTTTTATATGTGCTCACTGAACCTTCATGATAAATTAGAAGGTAAGTTGTATTATAAATGAGAAAGCTCACACCCCAAAAAGTTAAATAATCTGCCTACAGTCACCCTGTTCAAGGTTTGCCTGCACTCACAGTAAACACAGGTCTGTCAGCTTTCAAAGCCTGTGCTTTCCACCTCCTCACACAACAGAAATAAGACACCAAAGACAAACTGACATGGAAATAGGGAGGTGGGGGAGAATGCTTAAAACATATTTAAGACAAACCTCTAATTTAGTAAAAGAAATAAAGCAAAATACATAAAAGCTTCTTTTACTAGAACATTAATTTTCAATCCCATAAGAGCAAACTCATGCTGAGGTCAAATCCTCAGTAGTCCCGTAAGACACTTAATACAAAAGAAGTCAATACCTTACTATTGGTTTCATAAAACACCCAAGCATAAACTCCAATAAAGACACAACAAAACAGAGATTAGGGTTTTTATCACATTACTAGAGCAAAATGTACAAAATACTAAAGTGTAGAATATAATAGAAAATACTGCCACGTGATTTAGATGTAGCGTCACATCGCTTATATGGCAAACAGTACATTCACACAAAAAGCACTAGGAATTCCAAAATACTACATAAACCTTAGGGCTATCTGCCCTCACTCCATTATCTGAGTTGGGCCCATCTCTCCCTGATTTCCACATTCCCTCCAGCTCTCAATAAAAGCTGCTTTGGGTGGATAGGTGTGCACGCATGTGTATTTTACAGTTTCCCACTGAAAACCAATAAATTGGCATTTTAGTTTTACCTATCAGCTTCAATTTGGGTAATGTGAGCCCATCACCAAGAAATAAACAGCCTTTTGTTCCTTCCTATTTTTAAATAATGACAGGATACTGTTTAGCTCTGTATGTCTATTAAATACTTGTGGATTTACCACCCAACTTAAAGGAACATCATCACAACCACTGTGGCACCCATGTGGCCCTCCCAACTGCACCAAACTTCCATACCAAAGTGGCCAAATGTAACCACTAATTTGAACTGCCATCTTTGTCATTTATTTACTTTTATTTTTGATTGTGGTAACATACACAGAACATAAAGTTTACCACTTTGAACATTTTTAAATGTACAATTCTATAGCATTAAATACATTCATTCACATTGTTCTGCCATCACCATCACCATCCATCCCCAGAACTTTTTCACATTCTCCAGCTGAAACTCTGCACCCATTATAACAATGACTCCTCATTCCTTCCTGCTCCTACCCCCAGCCCCTAGCACTTACCATCCTATTTCTGTCTCAATGAATTTGACCATTCTAGGGACCTCATATAAGTGGCATCACAGTATTTACCTTGTTGTGTCAGCCTTACCTCACTCAGCATAATGCTCTCAAGGCTCACCCATGTTGCAGCATGTGTCAGAAGATTTCTTTACTTTTTAAGGTGAAATAATATTCCATTGTAGATGCAAACTACATTTTGTTTATCTATTAATCCATTGGTGGATACTTAGGTTGTTTTCACCTTTTGGCCATTATAAATAATGCTGCCAGGAAAATAAGCATAGAAAGGTCTGTGAAGGAAAGAGAGGAAGATGGCGGTGGAGAAGGAGGACCCTAGGCTCACTGGTTACCAGAGGGCAGGTGGGCGAGAGGACGGGGGAAATAGGTGATGGGGATGAAGGAGTGCACTTGCGATGAGCACCAGGAAGTATATGCAAGTGTTTCACTGTGTTGTACACCTGAAACTAACATTACTCTGTATGTTAACTGGAATTTGAATAAAAACTTTTATAAATAAATAAAGAAATATCTGTGGAGTTCTTGCTTTCAATTCTTTTGTGTGTATACCCAGAAGTGGAATTGCTGGATCATATATAGTAGTTCTATGTTAATTTTTTGAGCAACCACCATGCTGTTTTCCGCAGCATCCACACAATCTTACATGCCCACCAACAGTGTACAAGAGTCCCGTTCTCTCTACATCCTCACCATCACTTGTTATTGTTTTGGGGGTTTTGGCAGTTGTTAGCAGCCATCCTAGTGGGTGTGAAGAAGTACCTCACTGCGGTTTTGATTTACGTTTCCCCAAAGACTAGTGCTGCTGAGGTCTTTCATGTGCTTATTGGTCACACGTATGTTTTCTTTGGAGACATGTCTATTCCAGTCCTCTGTTCCTTTTTTATTTGATAGAACAGGTACCATCACCATGTTCTTCAAAATTGCTTTGGCTATTCTTGGCTCTCTGTTCCTCCATAAGAATTTTACTATCTGCTTATTACATTCTTTAAGATAATTTGCTGGAACTCTTTTTAGAATTGCATAAACTCTAAAAATAATTTGAGAACTGTTATTTTTACCATATAAAGAAAGTCATAAACACAGAATAACCTATCCATTTGTTTAAGTCTCCTGTAACATCCTTCAATGAGATTTTTTGTTTCCATATATTATTTCCATAAAGATTCTGCATATCATTTGTCTAATTTATTTCAAAATACCTTAAGGCTATCTTGCTACTATAAAAATATTTTTAATTAGATTTTCTTTGTTATTTGATTTTTCTATATTAATTTTCTATTTTAATCTATATTAATTTTTTCTATGTTAATCTTTTTTTTTTTAAAGATTTTATTTATTTATTTGAGAGAGAGAATGAGATAGAGAGAGAGAGACCATGAGAGGGGGGAGGGTCCGAGGGAGAAGCAGACTCACTGCTGAGCAGGGAGCCCGATGCGGGACTCGATCCCGGGACTCCAGGATCATGACCTGAGCCGAAGGCAGTCGCTCAACCAACTGAGCCACCCAGGCGCCCTTTCTATGTTAATCTTATATCCAGGTTCCTTGCTAAATTTTTTTTTACTTGAATAATTTATCTTTAGATTCTACGGGATTTTTCAATAGACAATATCATCTAACAAATAAAATAATGACTATTTTATTTGTTCCTTTCAAGTTTTCCTTTTCTTGTCTAAATTGTACTACTAGTAACTCCATTACAGTGTTATTATTAGAAATAAAGGATTTAAGACGGCATCCCAATTTTAAAGTAAATACTATTTACATTTTTACCATTAAGTACAATGTCAGTTACAGACTTAGAGTAGATATCCATTATCAAGTTAAGAAAGTTCACTCAAGTTCTTAGTTTGCTTTTTAATCATGAATGGTTACTGATTTTGCTAAATGTGTTTTGTGTCTCTTTGGAGGTGCTCGCTTGACTTTTTTTTTCCTCATTTACTTTCCTAATATGAATTACAGCCATTGATTTTCTAATGTGAAACCAATCTTACATACCTGAAATAAAATTTTCCTTGATGATGATTTTTTGCATACATGGCTGAATTCAGCTTAATATTTTCTGATTCACAAGTATTCGCAAATAAGAATGGCCTATAATGATCCTTTCTTATACTGTCCTTGTCTACTTTCAGTATCGAGATTATATTAGTCCCATAAAACTCTGAGTGTTCGTTCCATCTTCAAATCTCTGAACAAATTTGTATGAAACTGAAGTCATCTAGGGGCGCCTGGGTGGCTCAGTCGTTAAGCATCTGCCTTCAGCTCCGGTCATGATCCCAGGGTCCTGGGATCGAGCACCACATCGGGCTCCCTGCTCAGCGGGAAGCCTGCTTCTCCCTCTCCCACTCCCCCTGCTTGTGTTCCCTCTCTCGCTGTCTCTCTCTCTCTGTCAAAAAATAAATTTAAAAATCTTAAAAAAAAAAAAAGAAAGAAACTGAAGTCACCTATTCTTTGAAGTCTGGTCAAAATATCTTGCAAACTGTCTGGACTTGATTTTTTTTAAATCTAATGACTATAGAACTTTTATTTCTGGCAATATTGAGAATAAGATATCCTTAATTCCCTCCGCCAAAAAATGTCTAAAATGCTAGATCAAATATTTTTAAATCTCCCTGAAATCTTCTCTTTGTCTATTTATTCTGAGCAATACATTGAGTTCGGTACCTCTCACAGTGTTGGCTTTTCCCAATGTCAGGTCATCTTCTGAGTCCCTACTCATCCTTATATTTAAGAGTTTTTGTCCCTCCCAGTTCTCTTTATCACCTCCTGACTCTGGTGACGGTAGAACTAGTAAGTGAATCTAGAAAATAGATCTAGATAGGCAGGATCTGATTCTGAGTGACGTGTCTTGGTAGCTTGTATCCTGGTGGACACTTTTGAGTATTTACCAGACGCTCTACCACCAGAACCCCCATTTTCTATGTCGTCTACAGTTTTACTGCTGCTTGCTAACTGCAGCTCCCCTCTGAGTACCCTGATCCTTTCTGTTCCTCACATCCTTTACCAGCAGAGCCAGATGGTTTTAATTTTTGTTAAGACCAGGTCAAACAAAAATGTGAAAAACAGGGCGCCTGGGTGGCTCAGTTGGTTAAGCAACTGCCTTCAGCTCAGGTCATGATCCTGGAGTCCCGGGATCGAGTCCCACATCAGGCTCCCTGCTCTGCGGGGAGTCTGCTTCTCCCTCTGACCCTCTTCCCTCTCGTGCTCTCTATCTCTCATTCTCTCTCTCTCAAATAAATAATAAAATAAAATCTTTTTAAAAAAATGTGAAAAACACAGATATACTTAGGTAACTGGAAATGCTAAAATCAATTTGCTAATAGATGCAAAACTGGATAGTATCCTATGGGACAACATAATAAAATGTTTGGGGTTATCTTTTGTATAGAAAAGGAATCAATTCTATCAGACAGAATCATTTTCATTGCTCTTACTTTCCTACAAGTTAACTCTAATCCTAAAGAGATGTAAAATAGTCAAGTCAATAGAAAGTCAGCCAAAGATACACACCCCTACAAAATCGGATGACCACCACGGTCTACTACACAATGCCTAGGACTCCACTGACAGAACACCCAGGATCTCCTCTGCCCATTTCCAAGTCTTGGACAACTCTTCCTGGCACCAGAAAATTTATGTATGCAAAATAAATTATTAAAATAAAAAGGATATAAACTATATGTACACACTAATTATAATTACACAATACTCCAAACACAAATATTGACAGGTAATCTGAATGATATAAAGTATAATGACAGATTAATTGGCTTTCTATGAAATTGTCTAAAATTAAAATATTAATGAAAAAGCAACAGAAGTCAAGATACATAGGACAATCAAACAAAATCATCAGCCTCATAAGTATGCTTCATGCAAGCCCAATATGACATAGGAAAAGTAAACATTAAGGATCCTACAATACAGATGCATTCAGGAAGGATTTGTACATTTGTAGAAACCATCTTGGAATCTTGAGGATTTTGAACATTAGATTGAAAAAGATCTTCTTTGAGCAGTAAGGCCATGAGAGGCCAAAACAGTTTACAAAGCTAAAGAGGAGAGGCCAAAAGAAAAGACTGGACCCCCATATTTGCTGACAAAATCAGAGACAATTCAAACAGAGACCACAAAATCTCCCAATCTGGAAAAAGACCCAAGAATGTCCCCAAATTAACAATTAGCAAATTAACACTGTATTCCAGATAAAGGGCCAGTAAAGTTAACAGGTAGAGAGAAAAGAGGAATCAGGGAGATTGGTTCAAGATGATGAATTATCATAGAAGACAGGAAAAATATATAATAATCAATCAATCAATTAATCCGCACCATCCCTAGCAGCTGTAATAATACCAAGCATACAATAAATGGCCAACAGGAATTAACTGAATGAACTATGCTAGAAGACAAGACTGCCATCAGTAGACTAATAATGTTAAGAAATCCCTAAATGATAGAAAGTAGATGGGATCAAATCTATAGAGAAATTATAGTCTTAAAAAAAAGGGGGAAATAAGAAAAGAGCAGTGATTCTAAGAGCTCTAAGCTTCTAGTCAAAAAATCCAAAAATTACAGATAAATATAGAAAAGATCAGAACACAATAAAATATTTAAAATAATAGATAAGAGTAATATTCTTATATAAATTGCCTTAGAATTGAATAATACAGAGAAAAATAATTTAGATTCATTCTTTTTAATCACCTCACAAAATTAACTACATAGATTAAAATACTAGATCTTTGTAAAAACTCACAGAAAAGGGTAGCTAAAATAAAAGAGACTACGTTATTCATTCTTGACTTTGAGGGATGATAACACTTAACAAACTAAACCAATATCAAATTACTAAGAAAGAGTATAAGTTTAAAGTGTACAAAAGCTAGGATAAAATGAAACCAGGTTTTATTTAGGCCTGCTTATGTAACATTTATTGTCAGGCCTGAGTTTTCTCACACAATTAATTTAAAGGCAATTAAACAACACATGTCATAGTTAAATAGGACCAGGTCAAAAACATATATGGATTATGAATCTTGAATTATAGTAAATGAACTTTCTAAAACCAACTTTAATTACATATTTATATAAACCATTTTTAACTAAAATTTACTTAAAAGTATTACACATTAGGTTAAAATGACAAAATGATGCATAATGCTTTGAAACAACTTTTATGCTAATTTCTTGTCTTGGGATTTCCCAGCAGTTGTTAAATACTGAACCCCAACTCCTAGGAGGTAAAGGCCTGTGCAGTAACTCTCTACCCAGAACTAAGGCTGACAGTACAGTCTTCCCCTATCAGTGGGCAAAGGGTGTGAGTGTGTGTGTATGTGTCTGTGTGTCTGTGTTAAACAAGGAGGCCCTTTTGCTGAAGGTTTTCAGAGGGGCCTCAGTTCCATCTCCTTGCCTCTATGCGCCTATGATCCTCTGTCACCATATAACCACCTCGCTGTCCTGACCAACGCAGCCAGGGCATCACCTACTCACTATTCATGTTTTTGGTGCCTTTTCAGTTTTGTCTTTGGAGATCTTCTTGCTTTCCTGGAACTTATCTATGCATTTAATCATACAGGGATTTGGTTATACAATTAAATTTTTGACTTGGTTCTATTTAACAATGATAGATGCTATTTAACTTCCTTTAAACTAACTATGTAAGAAAACTCATGAGTTGGGGCGCCTGGGTGGCTCAGTCGTTAAGCATCTGCCTTCGGCTCAGGTCATGATCGCAGGGTTCTGGGATCGAGCCCCGCATCGGGCTCCCTGCTCAGCGGAAAGCCGGCTTCTCCCTCTCCCACTCCCCCTGTTTGTGTTCCCTCTCTCACTGTGTCTCTCTGTCAAACAAATAAGTAAAATCTTTAAAAAAAAATTCATGAGTTGGCATCAAACATCATATAAGCAGACCTAAACAAAGCCTTATGTATAAAATATATAGACTAAATTTTCTCTATGTATTACATCTTACAGTATTTTTTTAAACTCTAACGTCTCAAACTTTTAAAAAACTATTTCTTATAACCTTCATATTTTATTTCTACATATTGAAGTAAGAGAAGATTTCAAGCAGTTATTTGCAAATGTTCCTCAATAGATAACACTCCAGGCCCAAGTTGTCTATTTTTAATACATAAAAAGCCAAATTAGATAAAATTATTATTCAATTTTCTCTGGTTAGCATTAATTTTGAAGCTCCAGGGCCATCTTAATGTGCAGTACAGAATTTTTAATGAGGCAAATACCTTCACCACAACCCGGTGAGGATTTACTGGGTGGGTCTGCAGAATCATGATTTGTCTCATTATTAGTTGTATGTTCTCTACCCACATTGCACTTAAACCTCAGTGCCCCTTAGATTCATGGTATTTAAACAATCATTCATTGTAGCACTAAATGACTAAGAAGTTTTAAAAAAGAAAACACACAATGCTCAAAACCACTACTGTGGCTTGTGGGGTTCACCTGAGTGATCAATCAGTGGAGTACTGCAACCATGAGCATGCTCCCTGAATCTCCACTAAAACCTGGCAATCTCACCAAATACACATTCACAAGCTCTCAAGATATTTTCTTTTAAGGAAAAAGTATACATTTATTGATTTTTTAAAAATAGAAATAGTATGAGATCTCTTTTTAGAATTGCACTGCAGTAACCCTTCTCTAATCTTTAGAAGGTTTGAGAACTATTTGATTAGTAAATACTAACACAGGGAAAACACACTCTTCGGAGTCTATTACGAGCTTTGCCATGGACCATGTCCTGGAAGTTTCCCAAGAAACCTGGGCTTCAAGACATTATCTATAAGAAATGTGCAATATAACTTGCCTTGGTTACTTCTCAGATATTTAACAAATCAAATGAAATATATGAAAGCAGTTTAAAAACAATAAAATACAAAGCAGGCATGAACCTTCAATAATACCTGGCTGCAGGGAAAAAAGAGGCTAGTGCCTATTCTATGTGAGAATCAGATTTGGCATAGAAGACATTAGGTTAACAATATTAACACTATTTTCAAAGTTTAACTTTTCATCAATTTCTATCACAAGTAAACACTAGCACCTGTCTTCCTGCCTCTCAGGCACTCCAACCCAGGAGGCATGCTAGTCCTCCACTGACAGGCCAGGCAGAGAAGGAAACTGGGAATGGAGCACTATGGACAGAGGAAAGCTCCACTGCTGAACACGTGGCCCTTGAAAGGCATGGCCAGGAGAAGGAAGACCTCACACCCTGGCAGGTGGTCAACATCCTGCCAGGCAGGCTACAGTCAGGCTGAGCTCTAGCACAACAAGAGAGCTAGAACTACCAGTCTCACCCAACAGGCAAACACGGTGGTGACTGTGGGGCTCATTCCTAACAGCCAGCTAAAGAACCAGGATGGGGTGGGGGAGATACGGTTTTGTAAACCAAGCCAAGGATGGTAAAGATCCTGTAAAGACTCACTTCATTAGTGAAGAGCCTCATTATACTTTAACCTGGAGGTTCTGGACTAAAAGCCTAAGCTGTACTAAAACAATGCAAACTCTCATGTCTTCATTTGTGTTGAGGTTCTAAAATGATTCTAAAAATAACACACCCTGAAAGATAACCATGCAGGAACCCATAACCAGCCCCCTCCAGAAAGGGGAGCATTGATGCATTTTTAGATCCTTCCTCTGACAAACCAATGGAACCTAAGACCTACTCAGCTTTTATGCTTTATTTTTCCTGTACAAAAGCTTTGTCTGCAGTAGGCTAAGTATATATATTTGGGAATACCATGGTAAATAAGAGAAAAAGACACACCTACAAACAATCACAATAGAATTACAATCCCTAACTGCAGGGGGAGGAAGCAGGTCACCACAAAGGAGGCCCACCGGAAAGATTTAAGGAGCACCAGGAGGTAGCACTAAAAGACAGATTCCACTGGGAAGTGAGTAGAGGGCTTCCTGGCAGAACAGCACATGAAGACAAGAGGCCATGAAAGCACCTGGAAAGTCCTGGGCAAGGTGAGGAGCTCAGGGGGATACAGCTTGGGGAACAGGGGAGCCTCCTGAAAAATGTGGCCAAAATGACAGATGGAAGCCAAATTTCCAGAGTTGTAGATATAATGTTACAGATTTTAGACTTCATTTTGTTGGCAGTTAAAAACTATCAAAAGATTTTATGGAGGTTAGTTACACAATATCATTAAGAAAACAATGCTGGAAGGCAGTGTGGAGAGTACACTGTATAGGAAGGAAACTGGAAGCAGAAAAAACAGTAGGACAGTGGTTTAAATAAATCCAAGCAAAAAATGATGAAGCCTGAACTAAGGTAACAGCAAAAAGAAAAGAGGAACATTCAGAACACTTATTCAGAAGTTATTCATAGTAGTGAATCCAGTACTTTTAAGCTATCTAATGCACTAAGTTCTTACTACAAGGTAAGGTACTTTATTACATCTCTTCTAAAAAAAATAAATCAGAATATAATTTAATTCTGGGCATTTAAGAAGGAAACAAAAGTCATCATGAGATCAGACAAATCTTTATGATAACTCAAAAAAGCTTTAAAAAATTTTAAGCCCTTCCCACACCTGTTTAAAAAAAAAATCCCACACTTATAATAAAAATTAATACTCATTAATTAATGTGTAAAGAGAAACATTAAATATCAAGTAATCCCAACTAAAATATGAAAGTATACAAGTATTTAAATCTAGCATTCTGAACAACTTCAAATTTCTTCTTTGTGTTCTAAAAAAAAGATAACAGGAAATGTTTTCTAAGAACTGGTCATTTCAGTACTTAATTCTAACTTTTTCTTCTGTTGATATAGCCTTATTTTTTCAGTTTTTGCCTGCTAATCTTATTTTTAATAACTAAAAGAACATACATTCATATATATACTTCTGACAATTCAGTGCTTTAAAATTCAATCATTCTAGAACAGTAAGAACTTGTCTTTTTTAGATAAGAACTTCCTTTGCTTACCAGATGTGCAAACCAGTAAATTTGTAAGTAATGAAACTGCTAATAACTTCAGTTTTTTAAAAAAGTAGGTATATCACAACCTAAAATATTCCCTAATGTCAAAACTATCAGGGGCGCCTAGGTGGCTCAGTCGTTAAGCGTCTGCCTTCGGCTCAGATCACGATCCCAGGGTCCTGGGATCGAGCCCCGCATCGGGCTCCCTGCTCACTGGGAAGCCTGCTTCTTCCTCTCCCTCTCCCACTCCCCCTGCTTGTGTTCCTGCTCTCGCTGTCTCTCTCTCTCTGTCAAATAAATAAAATCTTTAAAAAAAAAAAACTATCAAACAATCCAATCGCCTTTGATTTATCTGCTTATGCAACATTTATTTCCCATACAAATGGGCCAAATAAATGGGTTGGTAAAGTAATATACCAAGTTTCAACTATACACTGGCAAACATTTCATAGAGATCAGAAGATTAACACTGTACCATGCTGAATAAATTATTTTATAGACAAATAAATATGTTTAAATGCCAAACAGATTTTAACAGCCCAAACTCCAGCCGTCCTGTGGACCTGTGGGCATGTGCCATAACGTGCCATAACCAGGTAAGCAGCTCTCTAGTCAGCATGAAATTAGACATTAATTTTACTTTCAAATAAAGTTTATTCCAGCCAAGGGTAGATAGTTTTCAAGTCCCCTCCCAAGAAAAGTTTTGGAAAAGAGACTCTAATCGACAATGATTATTTCCATAAAATTGTTTCATGAATGTTGGAAGTAGCAGGGCCAATTTAATTACGAGTATAATTACTTTAAAATCTGAACCTATTTTTTATTTCCTCCATACTAAAACTCTTCATTTAACAAAGAGCCCCAAATTGTGAGACTTTTAGTTAATAATTTATTCATCATATAAAATAAAGTTTGAAGTCTAGTTACCTATTAAACATAATACCTATTTTTTTACAACTTATACTGTTACAAGATAAGGCAGTTCCTATTTCAAAAAGTAAATAAATAAAGCTATGTTGACACCACAATAATATCTTATATGTAGCTTTGCTATCATATGTAAAAAATAATCCTACACAAATCTTCCTGATGTTTCATATCAACTTCCACATAGCCAATACATTTAAGCACTTACTAAGAGTGGCTGCTCCTACTGCATCTCATATGGTAGGTGAGACAAACAAGACCCTCAGCAACTCCACACCGAGATAAGTACTGCCAGCCCATTTTACAGATGCAGACACTAAGAAACATGCCTGAAGTCCCACGTCAGTAAGGAGAAGAGTCAGGATTTAAGTCAGTCTAAATGCCAAAGCTCACAATTTGTCCACTATACTATTATGCAAATAAAGAGAAAATTTAGCCTTAGAGTAGAAATCTCTCATTTTCTGATAGGACAGAAAGATGAAAGTGCTATATATTGGTCCAATTCAACACTCATACCATCTCAAAGTATATGGGTATACCAGTGATAACTTTTAGAAACACAGCTGCTATTTAACAGTAACAGTTACTGTTACTGAAATTATAATTTAGTTCCCTCCAATATGCCATTATACTAAGAACAGTGACAAAATTAAGATCATTTCATGAAGTAAATGATTTTTAGTTCAAAATCTTTATAAACTCAAATAATTTTAAATGAAACAAATGTATTCTTTTCCTCAAAGTAGTACTTTTATACATCTTTCTCTGAGATCCCATATGCCAAGCTTCAATAAATCATTATAACCACGCCTTTTACAGTAGATTAACAATTCCGAAAAGAACCCTGAGCATAACAACACTACCAGAATCAAACGTTTTAAAAATAATCATCTTTATCCATGTTGTTTCTATGGAAAACAGGGAGTGCTCCCAAGTGGGGGAGGGCAGAGGAATTCTATTAATAAATTACTGAATGATTTTTTTTTTCTTGAAGGTGTTGGGAAAATCAAATTAACACATAACAACAGTTAGTGAGATATGACTCCATTTTCTGTAATAAACACCAAGATCAAAACGCACCCAAGGTAAATTTCCTTGCAAGTTCCCCAGCAGGAGTTTTCCTTTTTGTATGCGATTTCCTCTCACCCACAAAAACCAGGCCAAATACGCGCATGTGCCGCTAACACTAAGCAGCACTTCCTTATTCACTCATGTCCAACAATTTATGGATGATCAGTGGCAAAAACGAGCAAAAATAATGAAAGAATGCCATGAAAGCTCCCTGAGACCAAGCTGGACTTCCCACTCATTTCTGTGTCTCTTTCAGATGGAGGCCTGATACAAATTAGCCACTGGGGGGAAAAGTCATCTGGTCATAAAATACAGTACAAGGTCACTTTTATGTAAGTTTGCCAAAAGGGACATAAACCAGGACAATTTCACACTGTGACACAGGATAGAAACATATTCAAACAATCTCTGTTCCTCCTCCATTGTGCTGTCACAGTGCTCAGCTTTATAGGCCTTCCCGGCACCGGCACCGGGCTCTTTGCTTCCACCTGGTCAGTCTAATTAATTAAGAAAGGAAGTTACCTCAAATTCTGTGCTTTTTGCTTTTATTATCAAGCACTTCGTTTGAAGTTATAGGAGTTAACCTCTTAATGCTACAGACCGTGTGCTATGTTCTGGACATTTGGGGATGTCTGCATATAGCTGGATAATTGGTCAGGATGTTGCTGTCGCTTATGTTAAATTTTATGCCAAGGCTTCAAATCAAAGATAGGCACTAAGGTGAGGCACAATATAAAGTTACTCCCAGAAACATCTTTGGTTTGCGAATTAATCTGTCACTGATTATATTTTTTTCACTTTCATTAAATTGTTGAATTTTTACTTCGTAACATCTGAACTCAAAGTAAGATGTTAAAATATAATATGAAATAAATATATTCCTAACCCTTATTTCAACCCTGGCCGGAGGTTAGAGCCTCAGAGTTCACGATGCAATCAGCAAACATCTTCTGACATCATCCCACATAATCCAGAGGCCTCCCCGAGGCAGAATGGGAAGAGAAAACCACACAGCTGATCTGAGGTGTGACAGGAACAGCAGTGCTGTCGGCCCCAATACCCTTCTACTCTGGTATATGACTGAGTGACCAAGACAAAAACTGCAGAGAAAGGATCTCCACCACAACACACAACACTCAGCAGATGCAACCGTTTTTATCAGAACTGAAACAAACATTAAGATGCAAGCATGGGATCAGGTTCAAACACACATGAACAAATATAATGCTTGACACAATACATAAAGGTGACTAATAATATAAATTTGATAAACATTTAGGTGCTAATAATAAGTTAGAGTTCTAAGATAAAAATTACCTTCTTACTAAAAAAATGTTTTGCTTTATCCAAACCATTTACATTCTCCTACCCTTGAGAATATAAAGAATGGGAATAGTGAGGAGATGGTCCTAATAAAATAGAAACATGCACCATGGTAAGGAGAGAGAAGAAAGGCTCATTTAAGGCCCTTAAAAGGGTATGGTCAACCCCCCAGGCCTAAAATGTCCTGTTTGATTTAACATAGTGGTTTAATTAAAAACTAAGTAGAGAATTCTGTTTAATTTGATTTTCAATTCAAGCTCTGCATCCGCCCGTGGCTAGTGGCCAATTTCCGCGTCTCGGCACAATATGCAAGGGGCTGTTTTAAAATCGATTGCCCGGGGGAATCAATGGGAGTATGGTGGAGCCATATGCCATTTAGGGACTCCACCAGACTTAGACATAGTAAAACAGCACCAGGAGGGTGGCCAAAGGAATAAAAAAGAAATTTAACTTAACCATATTTCAAGTTTGTCATTACTCAAATCATTGTGCGGAATCTACCAATTAGAAGTGTTTTCTAAGCCCTCTTCAATATCCCTTCAGACTAGATGTGTCTAATGCCAATGAGCAAAAAGCTTTAAAGGATATACACAAAGGAATATCCTTGCTAGCCAGCTGTGTTAAAAGTCAATGTCTGTGATACATTCGCTTCAGTGAGGCAGCAGTACAAGTCTGGGATACAGTCTACCACACCGTGTAAAGAACTACAGATCTTAACAAACACGATGTAAAACCTGCACAAGTCAACTCCTAGGATCGTGTATTAGAGAAAGGCCTAACAATGAAAGGCTCAAACATAGTTTACACATTTAAGACTTAACCATGCAATGCTAATAACCCCTGCAACTGTCACGTAATTGATTTTAAAACTGAAAAATATGAATATTTAAAATAATATGTCACAATTACCTCAATTTTAAAGCTTTCCAAACAATTCTAATAGGGTCTAGAATGCACCTTATCTTCAAGCAGGTTTGATTTTGCTTCAGTCCATGTCATTTCAAAATGGGAAAAATAATTTGTAACCTTAAAATTGCCCAAGATAATATGTGAATAATTAAGAACTGACTGTACTGTACTCCGTTGCTTTCTGATGGCCCCATAGAACACTTACTGGTGAAATGCATTAAGCTCTAGAATGACAGCACTAATAGCTACCATACCCTGGGCTGTGTGTTCTACATGAATAATCTCCTCTCATTTAATCCTTAAATAATACAGTAAGGTAACAATCATTACTATACTCATTTTACAGAAAGAGAACGTGAGGTCCAGATGAAAAAACCAGCCCAGGCTGTGAGACTCAAAGGGCAGATTTCCTCACCTGAGCACCCTCACCCTCCATCTCTCTGCCACAGGCCCCTCAGTGCAAAAAGAGCAGAATCATTCTGCCTCTTCTGCCTCCAGGCTACAGCCCCATTTTCCCTTCCCTCCTCTAAGAGTTTTAAAGACCAAGTTCTTTCATTTGGTTCCTACAACGCCCAATCATTGTCCAGAGATGCAAGTTGGACAAATGGTAACCACCCATCCTGAGCTCTGTCTCCTTGCCCTCCTTTAGATCCTTCGCTGAGTTGGGGAATCACCTGGACTGGTCATGTCGACTGTACCCTACAGTCATCCAACACATCAGTCCCCTCTGAGATCACGAAATGGGGCTGGTGATGTTGAGGGATTCTGAGGAGACTAACAAAGATGTGCTTAGAAAAGAATAGTCTTTTAAGTGCGTATAGAGAGACTAGACGTAAAAAACTTAGAGGAAAGAATGCTCTACAGTGGTAGGTATGAAATATCTTCAGGTACCTTCTTGTGTCCTTCCTCAAGCTGCTTCTCCCCTTGGACCTTAGTCTACAAGGGGGAACAAGAGAACAGTGACGTGTCACTGGGGTTTTTGTCAGTTTTTTTTTTTATTCTAGAGATGGTAATTCTACTCCAATAAATGTAGCCAAGTCCCTCTTCTAGTTGGTTAGTTCACAACAAGGGAGGAAGACAATTTGGAGACAAGAGGTCTGTCCACATTACACACTGTTTTTTAAAATAACCTATTTAACTAAAAACTAGAATTTTATAAAGAGTATAAATTAGGTAGAGAAGCGTATACT
This sequence comes from Eumetopias jubatus, assembly GCF_037043125.1. Classification (NCBI taxonomy): domain Eukaryota; kingdom Metazoa; phylum Chordata; class Mammalia; order Carnivora; family Otariidae; genus Eumetopias; species Eumetopias jubatus. The sequence goes on along the minus strand of NW_028274842.1, from coordinate 128,583 downwards.
ACCAAATATGAAATTACACTTAACACTGAGCTTTACCAATTGTTTTTGTACTTGGCAAGATTACACACAAGGCAGAGATAGGACAAAAGAACAATCTGCATATTTAACGCAAACATCAGCACAACAATGTTGGGGACCTATGCTGCAATGCTGTTTAGCAGGACAAGGTGCGTGACCGATTCAGTATGGTGGTGTCTCCACATGTACTCCTTCCCTTAGTGACGTATGTTTAAACTCTGACATGTGCATTTATCTCCATACTCAAATAAAACAGTAGATGCAAAAATCTTTTTCAAAATTCTGTTGCCAACTCCATTATCTATAGATAATGGAGCACAAAATCCAAACTAACTGGCAGAGGATTCAAGGCCTCCAGGATGTGACCCCAGCAAGATTCCACGCACCCTGATCTCTCACCAATTCTCCGTTCTGTAGCTAAGGGTCAGCCATTCCCGCAATCCAGTCAGAACCCGTGCCTTCCCCCAATTCCCTAGGCAAATCAAGCTCTTCGCTCCGCAGTGCCCCCCACCGCAGCGGTATGAAAGTCCATCACACTCCGTCCTGGCAGACTGCACCTCTTCTTTCTCCTTCCGCCTACCCCTGGGAGGCAGAAGCCCTGACTTCATTTCTGTCCCCAGCAAGGTCCTACAGTAGCATAATAATTACTTTCTAGTAGGTGCTTAGTAAAACTCTGTTGAATGAATGAATATCCATCAAAAGCTTTGGCTCTAAAATTATACAGAAATCGCTTTCTCAAGTATCTCCTATGCCCTCACTTCTTCTTGATGTTCTTTCCATTCCATTCTTCTAGAAACTCTGTCTTCTGGCTCCCAGAAAACCACACTTCTCTTGCTCCCCTGCCTTCTGGCAGGACCTGCTCAGCAGTCCCCTCCGCTTCCTCCCCCCGCAGCAGGCCGTGTAGCCCTCTTCTCTGCTCCAGCCTCACTTGTCCTCGGCCACCTCATCCCCTTGGGTGGCCTCAGTACACTCCACAGTGTTGACGTGTGAAGATCACAACCACTTTGGGGTGGTTAAAAGTGACCCTAGGTTTTAGTACCAGTTCTGGAATTGTACATATATGGCCCTTAGACAATTTAATAATATTTAATATATTTGGACCTCAGTTTTCTCCTTACAAAAGGAAGGTTTGTATTGAATCCCATTCAGCAAAACTCCTATAATTTCTTCAAGAAGTCATAAACACTCAAAGAGCTTTTTAAACTGAAACTACACAATTCTTTCACATTATACAGATGACTTAAATAATTCAAATACATCATGATAAAAAACAATTCCAATATACCAAAGCCAGTTTTCTCAATGTCAGGGTTGACTACCAAATACAACCATCCATTCTGATCTCAGCACATTTACTATATATGAAATCAACGCTGAGTTTTTCAGCTTCAAACTATTCAAGTATGGAATAATATCTAGAAAGCAAAAAGGTGCATCCACTAAAACAATACTTTATCACCTCTGTGACTCTTTCCCAGCATCCTTCAACACACAGACCTAAAAAGTGCTGCACTTAAGGTTTAAAATCAGAAGACTTATCAAAATGTGAAACTAAACAATTTCATTCCTAAGTACCTATAAAAAGTTATATGAAATAAAAAGTCATATAAATTCACAGTTTATGGCTTCCCTTGCCAAATTTATGGAACTGGCATTATAGTATTATTCAACAATAACATACATAGGCATACTTTCACTTCATGTATCACAATATGAATAGAACTAACAACTAAAAAGGTGTAATGTGTCTATAAATAAACTGTAACCTAGAACTCATTTTTGCCAAAAAGTATTAACTACTTAAATCTTTGCATTATATTCCAAATGTTTATAGCAAAGACCTCCACAAGCTATAAACAGAAACATTGTTCATTTCACTTTAAAATGTTATATTCAAAGACAGATGAAGTTATTACCACTGATACAGTCTGGACTGATTGTTTAAGATGCCCTTGCAAAGTCTCCTGTTTTGCTCACTTCTAACCTCCCACATTCACTAAGATCAGTAACTCACAGTATCTTGAGAATTTGACTATCTCCAGGGCATGTTTGATTTTATAAAATGCTACTCTTCTGAAAATACTAGATATAAAATAACTTTTACATCAAGATACGTTTTACTATTTTGAGAATTTCATGTCATGCTTTAAACTAAATGCGAGAGAGCCTAGGAAAGGAAGAATGGCTATTTTATCAGCTTTATTCTCTACAAACATTCCACCAAGTAAACATTCAAAGGCCAAAAGATGACTTCCTCCCTGTGGGCACACAAAATCACTCAATATGCACTATTATTAATAGTATTGTCAACATGATTAATATTAATAAGATGTTATTATTACTAATTAAACTTTTGTATTTCAAATGGTGGCTCAAGCCTGCTTTTACTAGTTCAACATGAATGACGTATACTTCTTAATTTGACAAGTTTAATTCCAAAATATGATTCCCTTACCTTTTTCAGGCCAGCAAAACCTTCTGATTCCAGAAAGAAAAAGGCAAAGGGCATCAACACAAATAAACAAAGGTTGGAAAAGAGAGGAGCAAGATTCCACAAGCCTATAAGGAGATAGCAAAAAAAAGAATAAAGATTAGAGACAGGCCTTGTAAAAAAAAATTACTATGCTAAATTATGGTATTAGTCGAAGATCTATACTTTTTACTAATAAAAATAAACATAAACTTGAGGACAGTGGACTAACGAATCACCTAAACTTAGAAATGAGAAAATAATTACACATCCAAATTTCTGTAACTTTGTAACTTGTAACCTATTAGGAAAAGCCAATATAGAAACTAGAAATATTTTTCCTCATGTCCTAAAACAAATTCACTAAAGATATAACAAATGCAGAGATCCAAAGACACAGTCTCTTTAGACATACTGGCAACTGAATATTTAAATTAGATCCACTAGCATTTACTGAGCACTTAATAAATGCCAGATACTCTACTAGACATTGTACATGCATAATATCATTTAACTTAAGCCTAGTAAAAACACTAAGGGTAATAATTAGCATCTATTGAGCCCTTCTGTGCCAAGCACTATTCTGAGTGATTTACCAATATTATACAAACTCACATACTCTTCATAGGAATCCCCCAACAAGACAGAGGAACAGGCTGGTTATATAACTTAGCCAAGGTTGCAGAGCCAGTGGCAGAACTAACTCCTGGGATTTTTAAAAACCACTATATCATAGAAGTTTAAGTAAGCAATTCTAAGTGGGAAGGAAAATGTAAGAGAGGCAGGCAAATTCATATTACCTCTTCCCTTTTTGACACATTCTGTACTCTTGTAAAACCACAATAAAAAGTTACTAAGATGACAATAAAAATAGATTTAGAAAAAGAAGACTAAGTCTGTCTTTGGGATTATGTTTGGCCAAACATCTTATACCTTTTATAGGTATAACACTCAAATTTAAAACAATTTTCAAAATAATGCCTACTTTTTTTTTTAGATTTTTATTTATTTGAGAGAGAATGAGAGAGAGAGAGAGAGAGAGAACATGAGAGGGGGGAGGATCAGAGGGAGAAGTACACTTCCCACTGAGCAGGGAGCCCAACGTGGGACTCAATCCCAGGACTCCAGGACCATGACCTGAGCTGAAGGCAGTCGCTTAACCAACTGAGCCACCCAGGCATGCCAAAATAATGCCTATAATACTTATAAAATCAAAAGTTAAAGATAAAATTATGCTAAGCATAAATTCAATCTATCACATGCACTTATCATTCAGTGCTTTGGAAAATGGGAAACCAACGTTCTTTCAACACCCTTATTTAGAAGGCACCGTTCCAAGCACAGGAGACACAGGAACAAACAAAACACAAAACCTTTGTTTTCACCAAAATATGCTATGAGGAATCTTTTCAGTTTTAGCCATTCTAACAAGTATAAAGTGGTATCTCCTTACTGTTTTAATTTACATTTCCCTAATCAATAAAGAATAACATGAACATCTTCATTAACTTATCTGCCACCCATGTATATCTTCTTTGGTGAAGAGTCTCTTCAAGTCTGTTGCCCATTGTTTCATTAGATTGTTTACTTATTGTTGAGTCTGTCAAGTTCTTTATATATGCTGAATACAAGTCCTTTATCAGGTATATAATTTGCAGATATTTTCTCCCCATCTGTAGATTGTCTTTTCATTTTTTTAACAAGTATCTTTCAAAGAACAAAATTTCTTCATTTTGACAAAGTCCAATTTACCAATTTTTTCTTTTACAGACCATCTTACCCAAGAAATTATATGGTCTAGCCCAGTAACACTAAGACTTTCTCCTATGGTTCCTTCTACAAGGGTTACAGTTTTAAGATTTACATTTAGATCTATGATCCCTCTGAGTCACTTTTGTATATGGTGCCAGGTATGGACTGAAGTTCATTTTTTTCCCTATGATTATCCAATTGCTCCAACACCATTTGTAGAAAAGAATACCCTTTTTCCACCAAATTGCCTTTGCACCTTCTTTGAAAGTAAATTGACAATATATGTGTAGATATATTCCTGGATCCTCTATTCCATCGAGTCGATCTATTTATCTTTATGCCAATACCACACCATCAATGATTACTATGGCCTGAATATAGTCTTCGAGTTGGGTAGTAAGTCCTCCAATTTTGTTCTCTCTCAAAGTTGTTTTGACTATTCTAAGTCCTTTGAAGTCCTATCTGAATTTCAGATCAGCTTTTAAATTTCTACAAAAAAAAAAAAAAAAGCCTGCTGGGATTTTGAATGAGGTTGCATTTAATTGGGAGACCCATCTGGGGAAAACTGACATCTTAACATTGTCTTCTTATCCATGAACATGGTATATCTCTCCATTTATTGTGGCATTCTTTAATTTTTGTCAGCAGTGTTTTATAGTTTATGGTATATAGGTCCCACACATCCCTAAGTATATCAGGTTTCTGATGCTACTGTACACAAGTGGGCTTGTTTTTTTTAATCAATATCCAATTATTCATTGCGAGAATATAGAAATGCAATTGAGTTTTGTATATTTATCGTGTATCCTGCAACCCTGCAAATTCATTTATTGGTTCTAATAGCTTTTTAAGAACAGATTCCATCACAATTTCTATATAGACAACCATATCATCTGTTAATAGAAACAGTTTCACTTTTTCCTTTCCAACCTCAATGTCCTTTACTTTCTAAAAATCACCAGAACAATGTTGAATAGAAGTGGTGAGAGGGGACATCCCTGCCTTATTTCTATTCGCAGGGAAAAGAGCATTCAGTCTTTATTAAGCATGATGTTATCTGTAGGGTTTTTACAGATGCTCTTTATTAGGATGAAGAAATTCCTTTTCATGCCTAGTTTGCTGATTTTATCAAGAATGGATGTTGAGGGTGCCTGGGTGGCTCAGTCGTTAAGCGTCTGCCTTCGGCTTAGGTCATGATCCCGGGATCCTGGGATACAGTCCTGCATCGGGCTCCCTGCTCTGCAGGAGACGTGCTTCTCCCTCTCCCACTCGCCCTGCTTGTGTTCCTGCTCTTGCTATGTCTCTTTCAAATAAATAAATAAAATCTTAAAAAAAAAAAAAGAATGAATGTTGAATTTTTTTTCTGCTTTTTCTGCATGTATTGTGGTGACTTTTCTTTTTTAGGGTTTGAATATAGTAATTACATTCATTGATTTTTCAAAAGTCATACTGTATTATCCTTTTTATATATTGCTGTATTTGATTTGCTAAATTTTGTTTAGAATTTATGCATATATGTTCATGAGGGATATTAGTCTGTAATTTTCTTTTCATGTAATGTCTGTCTGGTTCTGGAATCAAGGTAATGCTAGGCACCATGAATTAGGAAGTGTTCCTTCATTTCTAATTTTCTAAAAGAGTCTGTGTAGAACTGGTATTGCTTCGTCCTTAAATATTTGATAGAATTGACAGTGAAGTCCTCTTGGCCTACAGTTTTATTTGTGAGAACATTTGTAACATTTTTACAATGTCTGAGAGACTTTAGTAGTTTTTGCCTTCCAAATTTTTCCATTTCTCTAAGGTGTTGTATTGGCATAAAGGTTTTCACAATGTGCACTAATTATCCTTTTAATACCTGTAGAATCCACATGTATCATATGACCTCACTGATATGAGGAATTCTTAATCTCAGGAAACAAACTGAGGGTTGCTGGAGTAGTGGGGGGGTGGGAGGGATGGGGTGGCTGGGTGATAGACATTGGGGAGGGTATGTGCTATGGTGAGCACTGTGAATTGTATAAGACTGTTGAATCACAGACCTGTATCCCTGAAACAAATAATACATTTTATGTTTTAAAAAAAAGAAGATAGTAGGAAGGGAGAAATGAAGGGGGGGAAATAGGTGGGGGAGACGAACCATGAGAGACTATGGACTCTGAGAAAGAAACTGAGGGTTCTAGAGGGGAGAGGGGTGGGGGGATGGGTTAGCCTGGTGATGGGTATTAAAGAGGGCATGTACTGAATGGAGCACTGGGTGTTAAACGCACACAATGAATCATGGAACACTACATCAAAAACTAATGATGTAATGTATGGTGATTAACATAACATAATAATAAAAAAAAATACCTGTAGAATCCATAGTGATGTCATCTATTTCATTCCTGATATTGGTAATTGGTGTCTTCTCTTTTTTTTGCTAATCAACCTTGCTGCAGCTTTATCAATTTTTCGATCTCACTTTCTCTGTATTTTCTGTTTTCTATTTCACTGATTTCTCCCCTTATCCTTTTTTTATTTCCAATTTTCCTTTTTTTTTTAAGACTTATTTATTTGAGAGAGCGAGAATGAGAAAGAGAGAGAGTACATGAGAGGGGGAGGGTTAGAGGGAGAAGCAGGCTCCTCACTGAGCAGGGAGCCCGATGCGGGACTCGATCCCGGGACTCCAGGATCATGACCTGAGCCGAAGGCAGCCACTTAACCAACTGAGCCACCCAGGCGCCCTCCAATTTTCTTAATTCGGTATTCATTTGTTCCCCTCTTCCTGTTTTCTTAAGGTGGAAATTGTGGGCACTGATTTGAGACTTTTTTCTTTTCTAAAATAGACATTTTAGTGCTATAAATTTTCAAATGTTTTATTTTTGTTTTCATTAAGTTCAAAGAACTTCCAAACTTCCCTTCTAATTTCTTCTTTGACCTATTATTTAGTTACCAAATAATTGAGTGATTTTCTAAATATGTTTCTTTTACTGGTTTCCCATTTAATTTCATTAGAGAACCTATCTTGTATGACTTAAATTCTTCTAAAAGTACTGAGATTTATTTTATGGCACAGAATATGGTCTCTCTTGGTAAATGTGCCTACTGTGCTAAAAGAATGTATATTCTACAACCGTTGGGCAGAGTGGTCTATAAATGCAAATTAGGCCAAATTAGTTAAGAATGTTATTCAAATCTTCTGTGTTGTCTTCTTAATTTGTTCTATCAATTATTAAAAAGAAGATATTGATAAATCTGAATAGAACTGTGATTTTGACCATTAATCCTTTCATTTCTATTAAGTTTTTGCTTTATGTATTTAATAGCTACTTATTAGGTAGATACATGTTTATTATGTTTTGATGAATTTCGTCATTATGAAATGATCTTATTTATGCCTGGCAAAATCTATACCCTTTTCTAATAATAATAATATACCTACTCCAGCTTTCTTTTTATTAGAATTAGCATGGTATACCTTTTTTCTTCTATTGCTCTAAACCTATTTGTGTCTGTATATTTAAAATGGGTTTACTGTAGGCAGCATATACTTGAGTCCTTCCTTTTTATTCAGTCTGATAATCTCTGCCTTTTTTTTTAAGTTTATTTATTTGTTTATTTTTAAGTAATGTCTACACCCAACGTGGGGCTCGAACTCACAACCCCAAGATCAAGAGTTACATGCTCTTCCGACTGACCCAACCAGGTGTCCCCAATCTCTGTCTTTTAATTGGAATGTTTAGACCACTAATGTTTACTGATATGGTCAGGTTTAAGTCTATTGATTTGCTCTTTGTTTTCTATTTGTCCCATTTATCTTCCCTTTTTCTTCTTTTTCTGTGCTCCTTTGGATTAATTTTTATGATTCCATTTTATTTCTTACAGTTGCTTATTGACTGTATCTCCTTGTTGAGCTATTTTACGGTTATCTGCAGGTTTATCACATACACCCTAACTCATCACAATCTGCTTTCAAGTGATCTAATACTTCATGTACAGCATAATAACCTTCCAATAGTATATTTCCATTTCTTTCCTTCTGCCTCTGTGCTATTGTTGTCATGAATTTTGCCTGTATATACTATAAAATCACAATACATTGTTACTACTTTTTAAGCAGCCAATTATCTTTTTATTTTTTTTAAAGATTTTATTTATTCGAGAGAAAGAATGAGAGATAGAGAGCATGAAAGGGAAGAGGGTCAGAGGGAGAGGCAGACTCCCTGCTGAGCAGGGAGCCCGATGTGGGACTCGATCCCGGGACTCCAGGATCATGACATGAGCCGAAGGCAGTCGCTCAACCAACTGAGCCACCCAGGCGCCCCTCTTTTTATTTTTTTAAAGATTTTATTTATTTATTTGAGAGAGCACAACCGGGGGGGAGGGAGAGGCAGGCTCCCCACTAAGCAGGGAGCCCGATGCAGGGGCTCAATCCCAGGACCCTGGCATCGTGACCTGAGCCGAAGTCAGACGCTAACCAACTGAACCACCCAGGTGCCCCCAATTATCTTTTTAAAAGACATATAATAAAAACTTTTATATTTTGCCACAAAATTCAGCCAATAACCTGAATGAGCCTGGAAGCAAATTCTTACCAAGAGCCTTCAATAAGGAATGCAACCTCATGAAAACGTTGTCTACCAATTCTGAATCTGTGTCAATTGTAAGTCAGTTTTGACTTATTTTTCTCTTTGTTATGAGTTTTCCTTTCCTGCTTTGTACTCAGTTGTAGACTCAAGGTAGGCAGAGTGAACCTCCAAAGATGTCCATATCTTAATCCCTGGAATCTGTGAATATGTTACCTTACATGGTATATTAGTTTTCTAGGGCTGCTCTAACAAAGTACCACAAACTGGATGGCTTCCAACAACAGAAATTTGTTCTTTCACAGTTCTGGAGGCTGTAAGTCCAAAATCAAGGTATCAGTAGGGCCATATCCCTTCTGAAGGCTCTAGACAAGAATCCTTCCTTATCTCTGGTAGAGACAAGGTAGCTGCATTCCTAGTTCTTATAGAAGTATCTCTCCAAATCTACCTGTCTTCACATGGCCTTTTTCAGGTGTGTCTGTGTCTCTGTTTTATCTTCTTATAAGGATACTAGTAATTAAATTAGGGCCCACCCTAACCCAGTGTGACCTTATCTTAACTAATTACAACTTCAAAGACATTATTTCCAAATAAGGCCACATTCTGAGGTTCTAGGTGGACCTGGTGGGGGAAAGAAGGGTGGGCAGGAAAGAGGACCATTATTCAATCCAGTATACATGCCAAAAAGACTGCAGGTATAATTATTAAGGCTATAGACCTTAATATAGGGAGACAGATCATCTTAGATTAGCCAGGTGGGTGAAACCTACCCAATGAACCTTTAAAAGCAGAGAACTTTCTCCAGCTGAAGTCAGAGAGAAGCAGTAGAAGGGTAAATCAGGGAGGAACTCAAGCCACTTTTTCTGGAGTGGGTCACATGAAAAACATAAGAGGTGGGCAGCCTCTAGGGCAAAGACCAGCACCTGGCAAGGAAATGGAGGACTTCAGTCTTACAACCACAAAGAACCAAATTCAGCCAATAACCTGAATGAGCCCGGAAGCAAATTCTTCCCCAGAGCCTCCAATAAGGAATGCAACCTCACGAAAACCTTCATTTCAGCTTCCCCCCACAAAAGAACATCCATTTCATAAGATCTTACAAAGAGAAATGTTTAAACTGAGATTATGATAGTCCCTTAATTCTATTCATCTGTAAAACAAGATGTTTCTCTGTGCAACTCTCACCTGTCTAGTACTCTGCCCAGAACCTCCAGCCACCTGCCCCCCAACTATAGCCTGCACCCCCATTCTCTCGGCAGCACCCTCCAGCAGTTGAATGTATTTATTTATATGCTGAATTGCTATTCTTCAGTGCCTAGGTTTTCTTGAAAACTTAGTTGTTTTAGGTGACAGGGTATATACAGTCTCTCTTACTTCATCTTGGCCAGACTATATGTAGCTTTTAAAATTGAATGCTGATTTTAATTTTTCTTACTTCATACCTGAGCCTTAGTTTTTGATAAAACAATAAACACAGGGAATGTTCTGGGCATAAAATACCATAGCAGATCACTCATTCTTTACTCACTGTCCTCATGGATTTGTTAATCTTTAAAAAGCTGTTTTTAACGGGTAGTTACCCACTGTTTGAAGTTGACTTCCCAAATACTTATTGAGGTCCTTGACCCTTTTTTAAATTGTTTCAACACACAACTCAATAAAGCCTAGGCCTCAACTCCTATGTCTTAGACAAAATTGTTCCCTATTACCCTATTGTAAAATATCCATTCTCTTTACTCTCTTGCCCTAAATTCCTAAAATATAACTGCTCCAGTACACATTCTATAGTGGGCCTCTAGGATAGTTCACAAAACCATCATGCTTATTCTTTTTTCTCCCTTTTCTATACCCTGCCCATTATATTCTTTGATACATTTAGAAAGTGCACTCTAATCAAATAGGATAGTATCTTAGGGGCGCCTGGGTGGCTCAGTCAGTAAGCATCTGCCTTCAGCTCAGGTCATGATCCCAGGGTCCTGGGATCGAGTCCCGCATCGCATCGGGCTCTCTGCTCAGCAGGGAGTCTGCTTCTCCCTCTGCCTCTCCCCCTGCTTGTCTCTCTCTCTCTCTCTCGCTGTCAATAAATAAATAAAATCTTTTTTAAAAAAACATAGTGTCCTAAAAACATATTAAACATAATGAAATCATTGCAAAGCCTCACTTTGTTAAGCTCCTATTATACTATTCAATACCTGCTACTTTCAATTTACACTCTGAAAGGAAAAAAAAATCACTTAGGAAAAAAAGTACCAGTTTTATATCTTCTCAAAGAATTGTGTTAAATTAAAAGGACCTCTCTTCCTGTTTCTACTGGTCTAAATAAAGATCTCTTTAGCAAAATACTTAAGCAGGGTAGACATACATTTGTAAGATTCTGAAATTAAGATTTATTCAAAATAAGCAAAAGTGTACTTTTAATGCACCAAGAATAACAAGTAAACACAGAATTTTGGAGCAGAAAAGAACTTTGAGATCCCTTGTTTAATTCACTCAGAAACCAAATTCTTTTTTTAAAATTTTTAAAAGTGGTTAAATAAATGCCACACAAATTCCAAAACTTACAAATAATGGACAAAGGATCAGATCCAAGATCTCTTGCTCTTTCTACACTACTGTATGGATCTCACACTTACCATTCTGGATGAAGAAAGCACAATATTTTGAATTTTGTTAATATTATCTGCTGAAAAAAGCTATCAGTTTAATAAGATTTTACTAAAGGAAATGTTTAAACTGAGAATATGACAGCTTATTAATTCTATCCATCGGTGTAAAACAAAATTAGTGGAGCTTCTGATCAGTTTGAAAGACACTGAAACAGAATTCAGCACTAGTTTGAAAGACACTGAAACAGAATTCAGCACTTCTACATGTAGCACTTCTACATTATATGTGAGCACATGTACACCCAAGCCTCTGAAAACATCAAATACAGAAAGGTTTTAACAAATCCAACTCTGATAAAACACTGACTGTACTATATGTACTCTGTGTGCTATAATGTCCTCTAACAAAACAAGGCATTCACACTATTCATGATTTAAAAGGCCTAAAAGTCCTGAGGCCAGATGTCTGAGTAAGTGGCACTTTATGTCTGACTAGCCTAAGATTGCATCTATCAGCTATACATGAGCTGGAAAAGGAACTTCAACTCTGTGTCCTCATAAAATAGGCTACAACTTAACTCATAGGGCTCTCATAAAGAAGAGAAATAACATACCAAATACTAAACCAATGTCAGTGCCTCCCGCCAGCCATCTCAAAATAATGTAAATGTTCCAAACAACTGAAAAATTCTAATGCACACCAGCTTTGACCTGATAAAGACAAGACAGTGATTTACAGCTAAAATCAGCTCTCAACCTTTCCCTAAAGAATTATTCTCATTAGGGGCTTCCTGGGTGGCTCAGTCAGTTAAGCATCTGCCTTCAGCTCTGGTCATGATCCTGGGGTCCTGGGATGGAGCCCCGAGTCTCTTCGAGTCTCTTCGGGCTCCCTGCTCAGCAGGGAGTCTGCTTCTCCCTCTCTCTCTGCCAATCCCCCAGCTCATGGTCTCTCACACTTGCTCTCTCAAATAAAATCTTTTAAAAATTTTTTTAAAAAGCATGATTCTCATTAATTATACCCCAAAAAGCTTACAAAACAAAAACCTGTATACACACATTAAAAATATATAAAAACAGGGGCGCCTGGGTGGCTCAGTTGTTAAGTGTCTGCCTTCGGCTCAGGTCATGATCCCAAGGTCCTGGGATGTAGCCCCGCATCGGGCTCCCTGCTCAGCGGGGAGTCTGCTTCCCCTCTCACACTCCCCCTGCTTGTCTTCCCTCTCTCGCTGTCTCTCTCTTCATCACATATATAAATAAAATCTTTAAATATATATATATAAACATATATAAACAACGACCAAAAACAGAAACAGAAAATAAGCTGCAAAGAAATACACCAAATTACTAACAATGTGAATGTACTAAAATTATGGATGATTTGCTTCCTACTTTTCTACATATTATTAGTTTTCTATAAGGAGCAAATAAAGACCCTTAAAAAAAATGAAATATATTTAAACCTTGTTGTGAAACTCACAATTCTCCAAATCCCTGTTAGGTAATCTCCCAACAAAATGCTGGGCTTCCCGTCAGCCATGCCATTCACTCTATTTACCAGCCTCACTGACAACACAGTTCAAATCCAAGCTTCAGCCAAGTCACAGATTACCACTTAGGAGGGAGCTCAAAACTTGCTCTCAAATAGTTGCCACCATGAATATAAACCCCTGAATGCTTAAAATCCACTATACTTTTATAATAAGGGGTAAAACTTTATTAGTTTTTGTAATTTGAAACAACATTCGTAGCACAGAAAGGAACTTTTTTATTGTTATTGAACTATAAATACACGTACTCCCAGAATTCATCCTTCTGATCATATATGTCTCCTTTCATGCAGGGAAAACTACAAATTGTTCTCTGAAAATCAAAAGTTAAGAAATAAAACGCTGGGGGCGCCTGGGTGGCTCAGTCGTTGAGCATCTGCCTTCGGCTCAGGTCATGATCCCAGGGTCCTGGGATCAAGCCCCGCATAGGGCTCCCTGCTCCGCGGGAAGCCTGCTTCTCCCTCTCCCACTCCCCCTGCTTGTGTTCCCTCTCTCGCTGTGTCTCTCTCTGTCAAATAAATAAATAAAATCTTGAAAAAAAGAAAAAAGAAATAAAACTCTGCCTTGGGCAAAAGCTCACAAATCAGAAAAAGTATCTGCTCTGACTAACCTACACACTTAAAATGAACATAATTAAGAAAAGCTAAATAAAGAAATCTGTATCAACAGATATCAACAAGCAGCAATGTCTGCAGAACAAGTGGAGAAAATGATGAGTATGATCACAAAGATTCTGAATACCAACTCATTTAGTTTGACAGGAAATTAGATGCCTACATTTTTACATACTGAACTTTATATATAAGTAATATATGTGTGTACATATGTATATGCTATATATGTGTGCATATATAATACATAAGTGTGTGTGTATATATACATATATCATTTAAATTTTTTTTTTATTTTCCCCCAATTGCCCCTTTTCCAGGAGACTCAACATTACTACTAATGGTTTTGACAACCACAATTGTAGAAAGGGATATGTGATACAGAACCTCCACTGTATTTATTTTTGCAAGAAATATTCACTTAACACAAAGAATTTGAGAGCTGAGGTCTTATCTTAACAGAATAATCATCTACACAAATAACCAGTTTTTATTCAAAGTCTAAATAATTAAATGCAAAGAATTAAGTTTATTTACCAGAGTAAGTAAATGTGAAAGTTTCAGGCTTAGCTTATGCTAATTTAATTATTAAATCTACAACATATAAGTTAAAGTTACTATGAGAAAAACATCTAATATAGAGAAATATATCTAACATACATTCCTAAGTAGTAATTATATTCTTGACAACTAAGACTTAATTAGTTTCCAACAGTTTACAAACATACATCAGACATATATACGTAAATATCCCTTAAGAATTATTCTGTAATTTTGATGAAACTTTCCTAATTTTAAATTAGGACTAATATTTATAACTTATTTATATGACTACATATTAATTTATAAAATAAAAATAATCAAATTTCTCTACTTCAAAAGGCTAAAATTACTTCATATAGCTAAAATCCTTCAATATAACCCAAAAAATTCAAAAACCTTGTAGTTTGTCTAAATCAGTATCAGCGACAGCCTTTCTGAAAGATGTCCTATGCCTATCTCCCAAAGATGTATCTGAACTTAAACAAAGGTTATTTACTAATCCTAGAATACTTCATTTCAAACCAAACCAAACTGAATTGCCAGATCACCATAGGATGCATTAACTTCTAGCTCCATCTGCTGGAGTCACAAAATATTCCAAAATCTGACATAAAATACTATGAAACAAATGATCTACAATTTATCATATAGACCAAACACTTCATGAATTTAAAACAGAAAATTAATCAGAGTTCAGCCATATTCAATAATTTCTAAAATGACAAATCTAAGTTAAAATCAGTATTGCAGTGGAATTGAGGATCTAACGCTATTGTCAAAAAGTGAGTTATATAATAAAAAAATTCTACCAAGAAAGCAGAAGCCTTAGAGAAAGACAAGTTTGCTTTTGAACAGTAAGTATTGTGTGAACCTCAGAATCAGAACAGCTTCCGTCTATTAGAAGAAAAACAAAAATTAAAAAACAACTTTAGCAATGAGTTGTGAAACTTTTTACCTTAATATAACTTTTTCTTGTAACAAAAAAGCAATACATGTCCATTGCAGAAATATTATACAATACAAGCACCAAAAAAATGTCTATATCCTGTAATTAATCCTACCACCCAGGGAAAAACATGTTTTTCAACATCTTTCTCTATCAACAAATACTCTTCTACATCATCATCTATAATGGCCAAGAAAGCACTCCACTGTTAGGATTTACCAAAATTCAATTAAGCAAATTTCTTACTTTGACACTTAGATTGTTTCATTTTTAAAATTTTTATAAACAATACCTCCATTACTATCCAGTAACTACGGTGATGCATACTATGACAAATGACTATTAAGACCAATTAATTAGAAACTACTAGTAACATTTAACTAATAATGGTATATTAAACTTTATGAAGGACTGACTTTGATTTAATATCTATATATAAGTAGATGTAATACTTATTTTTAAGTTTAATTGCCTATAATCTAGAAGTCTGATTTTTTTAATCTTCTGTGGGACTTGAAAATGGCTAAATTAAAGATGGATTTTGCATAGTTCCTTCATGATATCCACAATAGCATATTGTCTATTCCTGTTGAAAAATCAAAATAAAACACCCATACCTTGAAAAGACTAGTCAGGTTCATGGTGGTTATCTTTTAACAGACCTAAATGTCAACTAGGCAATCATGTTATAAACGTGTGTCTCTGTCTCTTTCATAAATAAGTATGAACGGCTTAGCAAAAATTGGCCCCCAGTGGGGGATACCTCAAAAAACTGAAGAATTATTTCCTGACTTTATTTAAGGCTACAACTTAACTCCATCATTCTCCTACCTTCCAAAGATTTATTCCTGTTTATTTTTTAACTTTAATCTCACATTACATAAAATTACCATTTAAATAAGGAAGTAATTCAATGCATTTAGTGCATTCACAAATCATGCTACCACTACCACCATCTCACCCCAAAACATGTCTATCACCCCGAAAGGAAAACCCATTAAGCATTTGTATCAGTTTTTCAATTTATGGAACTGAAAAGTTTCGTAGTTTTCTGCTAGGTTTTTAACAAGATACAAAGAAAGTGAATACAAATAGATGCTTTCTTTTTCTGTCCATTTTTTACCCTTTTTCAATTTTAACAATAAAAGTGACAATACAAATTTTAGCTACCATTTTGTCATCTCTGCTCTCTTTGTACCATCCTATAACTATCGTTGCCGGCATGTCATACCCACACTAAGTGAATGATGGGACACACCTCACAACATCCAGCTGACAAGCAAAAAAGACCCTGGGCTAAAACTGCCAATGACCAGATTACCATTCTGCCCCATTCTAGCTCCAATATCATTTTTGTGTATCACATTTTCCAAGCTATTTTAATCATTTTCCCCATGTAGACAGAGATACATCTTGCTACACGATACAGATTTAAAACTAAGGGTAATATTTTATTTATTTATGTTATTAAATTCTGGCCCACAGAAGTGAAGTGGCATTCTAACGTAATCTGGTTAACATGTAACATCTCAAACCCAAGTGGCCCAAATCCAGACACTATATTTAATTCAAACTAAATATTTTTATACATACTAAAGCATTATCAACACATACAGTGGCCTAATCCATATGATTTACACACTAAAGGCACAAGTGATCAAAACCATCCATACTGACACTTTTACAGGATAAGCCATTACATTTGTTTTCAAATTAAGTTCCTTTTTACCAAGGTATTCCTAATGACACAATAAATAACTTTTATTCACTCAACGATGAATCTTTATTGGACAATTTCAGTGTGAAAGTACTGGAGCAGTGATCCGTGGGAGATTAAGAGAATTTCAGACATATTCTGAGACCTCAAAGAATTTGGCATAAATTCACAAAAGCTTAACACAAAAAGACAAGTAACAACTTAAGAAAATCTCGTTAAGTGTTACAAGATGGTAAATGATTGACAAATGAATATGGATGATATAACTGCACTGGGGTAAAGGAAATCATCAGACTTTTCAGGGACTGCTTTTGGAGACCCAAAACATCATTGCGGCCCACCAGTCAGAGCAAAGGCTTATGGAGGTCAGCTGGTCAACTGAGTGTTAGCTCAGGTCTCACATGTGTCACAGTGGGTCTGCAAACCAGGTCTGTGGTCATATCCCCAGTGCCAGAATGCATAAGGAATAGATATACTTCACAGCTAACAGAACCCCTACTCTGGTCCCCTGACCTGTGTAGTAAGGGCTATTACAATGGGAAACACCAAGTGGAAGCCCCCAGAATTGCCTCTAACTAGGAAAACAGTAAACCAAAAGTCATGCCACATCCCCAAAGGAAATGCAGAGATTAATGCCACCATCAAGGGTTTGAAAGACGCAGAAGTAGTGACTCCCACATCCCCAAAACAGACAGACCTTAGGACAATGACAGTGGATTACTGTAAGCCTCACTAGGTGGTGGCTCCCACTGTAGCTGCTGTTCCAGATGTGGTTTCACTGCTTAAGTAAATTAACACATACCGTGGTACCTGGTGTATGACTCCTGATGTGACAGAGGCCTCTGTCTCCGTCTCTGTCCATAAGACCCACCAGAGAAAGTTTACTTTCAGCTGCAAGGCCAGCAAAGCACCCTCACTGTCTTACCTCAGGGACACCCCAACTCCTCAGCCCTGTTACAATTTAATTTGCAGGAATTTTGATCGCCTTTCCCTTCCACCAAATGTCACAGTGGCCCATACTAATGATGACACTGTGCCGACTGGATGTAGTGAGCGAGAAGTAGCAAGTACTCTAGACTTATTGGTAAGACATTTTCATGTCAGAAGGTGGAGAATACATCCAAAAATAATTCAGGGGCCTTCTATGTCAGTGAAATTTCTAGGGGTCTAGTGGTGTGTGGACGTGGGGATCTCTGTTCTCAGGCGAAGGATGAGTTGTTGAATCTGGCTCTTCCTACAACCAAGAAAGGCACAAAGTCCATGGGCTTCTTGGGATTTTGAAGGTAATATATGCCCCCTATTCCTCCTCTGGGTGTGTTACTGCAGCTCACTTACCAAGTGACGCCCAGAGCTGCCAGTTTACAGTGGGGTCCAGAACAAGAGAAGGTTCTGCAACAAGTATAGGCCGCTGTACAAGTTGCTCTGTTATGTAGGCCATCTGATCCGCAAACCCAGCGATGCCTGAAGTGTCCACGGCAGGCAGGAATGCTGCGTGGAGCCTTTGGCAGGCGCTATAGATGGATCACAGCACAGGCCCGTAGGACTTTAGAGCAAAGCCCTACAGCACTACAGCCCCTCTGGGATATACCTGAAGGACAGCCCTGCACAGATAACCATTCTCGTTTAAGTAACACTTGTAATTTAATTTAATTAACACAGTAAATCTTGGCCTGTTACCGGGCCTTAGAAGAGACTGAACACTTGACCATGAGCCACCAAGTTACCATGTGACTGGAGCTGCCCATGATGAACAGGGTGTTTGTTATCTGACCCACCGACCTGTAACACCAGACATGCAACAGCAATACTCCATCATCAAACAGAAGTGGTATACATAAGATCAGGCCCAAGCAGGCCCTGAAGGTACAAGTAAGTTACGTGAACAAGTGGCCCAAATGCCCATGGTCTCCACTCCTGCTCTACTACTTCTCTTCCCCAACTTGCGCCTAGGGCCTCATAGGGAGTTCCCTACAATCAGCTGACAGAGGGAAGAAAAGACTCAGGCCTGGTTTACAGATGGTTCTGCACGACACCACCCAGAGTGGACAGCTGCAGCACCAGAGCCTTCTGAGACAGCAGTGAAGGGAAATCCTCCCGATGCCCCTGGTTCTTCACTTTGCTTGGGAGGAGAAATGACCAGACACGTAATTATAAATTCATGGGTTGTGTCCAGTGATCTGGCTAGAAGGTCAGCAAGAAACATGACTAGAAAACTGGTAACAAGGAAATTGAAATTTGGGGCAGAGGTAGTACAGACAGTGCTCTCTGAATGGGGAAAAAAAACATGAAGATATTCATGTCCCATGTGACTGCTCATCAAAAGGGGACCCTGGCAAAGGAGGAGTTTAATAATCAAGTGGATGGGACTCCCTGTTCTGCAGATACCAGTCAGCCTCTTTCCCCGCCACCCGTCATGATCCAATGGGCTCAGAAGCAAAGTGGCCACGATGGCAGGGTAGAGATTAGGCACGGGCTCAGCAGTGTGCACGTCTACTCATCACACTCACCTGGCTATGGCTACCAACTGCATGCCTAATCACCAGCAGCAAAAACCAACACTGAGACCTCAATATGGCACCACACCCAGGGGAGATTAGCCAGCTACCTGGTGGTGGGTTCACTGAAATGGGCCACTCCCATCATGGAGAGGGCAGCAATTTGTCCTTATTGGAACAGACACTTACTCTGGGTACAGATATGCCTTGAACTTCGCGCAAAGCTGCTGCCAAAACTACTATCTGTGGACTTTCAGAATGCCTTGCCCACCATCATCACAGCAGTGCTTCTGATCTAGGAAATACTTCACAGCAGAAGAACAACAATGGGCCCATGCCCTCGGAATTCACTGGTCATGCATGTTTCCCACGATCCTGAAGCAGCTGGTTCGACAGAATGGTGGAATGTCCTTCTGAAGACTGTTACGGTGCCCGCTAGGTGGCCATACCTCACAGGGCTGAAGAAAGGTACTCTAGGAGGTTGTATTCGCCCTGAATCTGTATTCAATATATGGTGGTACTTCTCCCATCGCCGGGGTTCACAGGTAGAATCGAGGAGTAGAATCGGGAGTGGTAGCACTCACCATTATCCGTAATGACCCACTAGCAAACTTTCTGTCTCCTGTTCCTGTAACCTTAGGAACCAGTGCTGCTAGACTAGAGTTCTAGCTCCAAAGGGAGGAACGTTTCCACCAGGAGACACAACAATGATTCCACTGAAATGGAAGTTCAGACTACTGTCCAGCACTTTGCGGTCCCCATGCCTCTCAATCAACCAGCAAGGAAGGGAGTTCTGACCCCCAGGGGGAACCTGGACGCCTCCTCCACAATAGAAGTGAGGAAGAGCGTGTCTAGAACACAGAACACGCCTCAGGGCATGTCTTAGTATTACCATAATTTGGCCCCATTAATGATTTTTTAAAAGCCAAGAAGTATGTCTAAGGTTGACAAATCTTCAACCCCAAGACAATCTAAGGGACTAATAATAAGCACTCCCTTGAATGTCATCGACAAGGTTAAAGAAAGCTATGAATTAAGAGAAAGATGAATTTAAAAGATTTACGAAATTCACTACATGCAGCAAAGGATACAGACCTACCAAAGATTTAGCAGAAACAAAGCCAGGGGTCATAAAACCCTCAAGGAAAATTTCCAGGGCTTACATCCCAGGCCTCCTGAAACCTATTCCTAAGGGTACATTTAGAAGCAGTGACATCATTTAGAAGGTTCTTCCTCTAGTTCCCCAACTTTCAGATGATGTGGTTTATTGGAGTTCAAAATTATTGTCTATCACATATTCATTCAATAGGTTTATTAGGCAATCACTATGTGGGAATCATTGTTCTAAGCCCTAATTTATAAACAAAATATTTGAGCTTACACACCTTACATTATAATGAGAAAGACTACCAATAAAACAAATACATTTACTTCCAGAGTTAAGGCCTCCAAATATATGGCATGTCATGTGTTAGTAGCTCTTACTTACAGTCCATAAACAGAATAAAAGAAATAGCCTTGATTTAGAGTATGTGAAGGTCACTAAGTATAGCATGCAATTTCTACTCAGTAAAACTGTAAACAAAGGCCAGTTCACCTGTCATACTGGTTAGCCCAGCTTGAGACCACCTGCACTGCTGGTAAGAACACCTGGAGCCCAATCCTGAAAAATGTATGTGCTATAGTACCTATAGCTTTACAGAAAGCTAGGGCCAAGGGGAACCATGCCAAACAGTCTTCCTCAAACATTTTAGACAATACATATAAAAACCATTTTCTAAATTATATATTATCCAAGTATTTTTAATAACAAAAAACATGTCATCTAAAAAAAACTCACCAAAACATTCATAGCCATTACTTTCCAGGTTGCCTCCTGCCTTTCATAATAATAGCTGACTTTTCAGTAGAGGATTTATGTTTTGTATCAATTTCAGTTTGCTTATTCAGTTTTTTTCAATTGCTAAGCAAAAAAATGGAGTAATTTCTTTTTATTCAGTTAATAATTAGTCCTCATTTTACTGAATTCATTTGGTCTTCAGAGCATCATGACTCCATTTGTTTCTACTTTCAAGCATGACAGAAACCACAAAGGCCAGATTCAAATATATGATTAAACTAAAATGTTAAAATTTTTCATGTTAAAAAACAGTTTAAGCAGTATTAAAGGACAAATGGGAGGAAAATGTTTGCAATTAACCTCTGAGAGACAACTAATTACTTAAAAAAAAACTGCAAGTGTAAAAAGGAATGAAATCTTGCCATTTGCAACAACATGGATAGAGTGAGAGTATAATGCAGGAGAAATAAGTCAGTCAGAGAAAAACAAATACCCTATGATTTCACTCATATGGGGAATTTAAGAAACAAAACAAATGAGCAAACGGACAAAAGACAGAGGGGGGGCAAGCCAGGAAACAGACTCTTCCCTATAGAGAACAAACTGATGGTTACCAGAGGGGAGGGAGTCATGGGGGATGAATGAAATAGGTGATAGCGATTAAGGAGAGCACTTGGGATGAGCACGGGGCAGTGTATGGAATGCTGAAGGACTGCACTGTACACCTGAAACTAATATTACACTGTATGTTAACTAACAGGAATTAAAATTTTAATTAAAAAAAAAAGGAGGGGAAAACACTGTAAAAATGGGCAAAGGAAACATAGGTAGGCAATTTACTAAAAAATAACTATGAATGACCTCTGAGTATGTTTTGTAAATGTCTATCCTTACTAGTAATTAAAGAAATGTACATTTAAGAGGGGAAATGTTTCATATTTCTGACCTGGAACTTTTTTTTTTTTCAAGATTTATTGCAGGGGGTGGGGGGTGGGCAGAGAGAGAGAATTCAAGTAGACTGCACTGAGCATGGAACCTGATGCAGGACTCAATCTCATGACCCTGAGCAGAAACCATGAGTTGGACACTTAACCAACTGTGACACCCAAGCACTCCTTGAATTGGCAGGTTTTAAGTACCACC
The DNA here is from genome assembly GCF_037043125.1 of Eumetopias jubatus. Classification (NCBI taxonomy): domain Eukaryota; kingdom Metazoa; phylum Chordata; class Mammalia; order Carnivora; family Otariidae; genus Eumetopias; species Eumetopias jubatus. The sequence continues at coordinate 106,330 of NW_028274842.1, read as the reverse complement.
CACAGTTGATGAAGATACATTCTGGGAAGAGGAGCCCCTCAGTGAAAGTGAAACCACTAGTGGAATTCACACAGCTTTTCGGGATCAGCAAACATCTTCTCAAAACTTTTAAAGTGTGCTTACCTAGAAAGTGAATTGCAGAAATTTATCCTAAGGACAAATATTTGTAAAGATGTACACTGGAGCTCTTTTAGTTAAAAAAAATTGGGAACAATCCATGCTTATAACAGCTCCAGGCACTACTATAAATTGCACAGAAAAGTAGTTAATGGCATGGAAACCTCCCACTTACATGTTGATTTAGGAAAACATAAATCATCAGTGAGTCCATGAAGGTTGCCATCTGGTTATGTATTCACAGGAAGACACCTTACTGAAGATTACAGACCACAGTATTCACAATAGCTCTGTGGGTTGTAGGATTGTGGGTAACATTAATTTTCTTCACCATATATTGTTTTCCAAATATTCTCCAGCAAACGAAGCATTTTTTTAAACACAAAGGAGTGAGAGAAATGGTAGTTGTCTGTATAAATTCCAGACGAATTAAACAGTTATGCACAAAAAAAGTCATCTTTAGAAAATGAGGGGGAAAAAGAGAGTATTTGTCACATATCAGGAAGGGAAAGGATCTTCTAAACACAAAACAATTAGAGAAACCAAAGGAAGAAAAAAGACTGGACCCTGGACAATATACAAATGTTAAAAATTCTGTCAATAAAAAGCAAGTAAAGTTAAAAAGAAAAATAACTAGAACATATTTACAAAAATCTAATAAAAAGCTGATGTGCTTTCCATATAAAGATATCACAATTCAAAACGAATAAAAGGGGAAGGACAATGAAACATATAAAAAAGATCTATGTATTAGATCTTGTAATATATTTTATAAATTAAAATTAAAATGTCATACACCTCACTAAAAATTTCCAGGAAATGGCAGAGTCAAGATTGGAATGCAGGTCTAATTGGCCTCCAAGCAATATACCATGTTGCCCACAGTAAGTAAGTCACTTTTTTAACCACATTAATTTTAAAGTTTGTACTTGACAAAAGAGTTTTTCCCCCTTCAATTATACATTCTTAAATAACAAAAGTAACAGAAAATAAATTAAGTAGAAAACTATGGCTAGTATTCTTAGGTTTTAAATGGAGGCTGCGTTCTTTTGACATATCCAGATAAACCAAAATTCTCTTGCTAAATATTTAAATGAGAACTTACCAAATCATTAAGTATAAAGACTGCTTCTTGATTAAGTAAAACAGAAAAGCCTTTCACAACTAAGAATACGAATAGTAAGTAAAAATCTGGTTTTCTGATTTTATGAAGGACTCATGGTTTATTGGAGGAAGATGCAAATTATGAAGGAAATTAAGAAAAGGCAAATCTAAAAATACAGTGCAGTAAAAAATGAAAACATTCATTGTGATATTAAGCAATATATACTAACCATGAATCAGGGAGCCATTTAGCCATTGAATATAGTAGTTTTGAGGAAAAGAAAGCAGGATTTCATTGCTGATTATTGAAAGGGGTAAAAGCAAAACAGCCCCAGCTGAAACTGCCAGAGTGAACGTGCTCAAAAACAACCTGGAAGAGAAGAGATCATTGTCACCAGCAATTGAAAAAAGCAAGGAATACGGTAGGAATTTAAAAAGGATAAAAACTCTTTAAATCTTTAAATCCAAAAAGTTACATAAGATTTTCATTAAATATGTGTAGTTGGGAGACAAATGATATATATATGATACTAGAAGTTCAATTAGGTATACTCTAAAACTACTCACTCTGTGAAAAGGGTCATTAACTTGTTGAACAAGCAGGCCCTAGAAGAATCACATACAGAAGACAGAGTACTTTGCACATTTTACAAAGAATAAGCCATAGTCTCTTTCCTCTTTTAAATTTAAATATTTATTTCACAATTGCATTTAATTAACTACATTGGCAAATACATCCTAACAGCAATGCAAAAGCTGATTTCAGATGAAAAAAAAACAAAAACTTGTGAAAACAGTATGAAAAACAAATCAATTCAAAATGGTTATTTCAAGAGAAAAAAACTTAACAAAGCCATTGGTCAGCTACCTCTTAAAATGGGTAAAGGCAAAATAAATTATACTAAGAAACCGTAGAGAACTATTAAACAATATTCTACTATTAAACAGTATTTAAAACACTATTTGTCATTTTTAAAAATAAGATATTGCTAATAAATACTGATACAGAGAAATGTCTAAGATAAATTAAGTTAAAAAAACTGAAAAGGCATGGACAATAAATAGAACACATGCTCCCCCCCCAAAAAAAATGCATTTATACACACAGGAAAATAGAGGTACACACACACACACACACACACACAAACCTAGCACAATATATAACAATCCCACAGGAGAGTGGAATTCTAAAGGGCTTTCACTTTCTCAGTTATATATATGTCTGAAATGTTTAAAATTTTTTATCTAATTTTTAAAAGATTTTTTTAAGACTTAAAAGGCAAAGGAAAAGAAAACCTCACCAACATTAGAGATGGAATCTTAATTTAATATCCATCCCATTAAAGTCAATATAGGAAGAACGTGAAAATAAATGTAACACATAAGAAAAAAAAAAACACGTAATAAACGCTTGAAATACACATCCACTAGAGTAACTTTGAGACCAATGCCATCTTGTGGCAACCAACAGAAGTGTTTTCCTACTTAAAAGCCAAAACAACCACGAAACCTCTGTTCAGTAAATCATCGATGATGTTTAAATGTAGACCATATCATACATACCAAAAATGCAGCTCAAATCAGACACAGAAGAAGGCTTAGAAGCTGTTTTGCTGAGTGGGCATGTTTCCTGGGAAACGCACTAGGAAAAATGTCCACCCAGGTCTACTGCCAACTCTGGCAACTACCAGCCCGTGGCCTGAAGCGTGCTTCTCTGGTTTTGTCCTTGCAAGTCAAGGGAGGAAGTTATCCCAATCGCTACCATTGCTTCCTTCCAATGCCAAAAATAGGATCAAACCCACAAGTTCACCATTCCAGGTCCTGAACAGCTATTCCACTATGTGTGCCAGGCTCCTCTTGCCACGACAGACTCCCACATACAGTGTGATGTACCCACCTGCTCACACACCAAACCTCAATGCGTCTCACGGTTCTGTGCTCTGGGGCACAGTCAGTTCTGCCCCTAGGGTCGCTTTATGTCATCTGCCCTGCGAAGCAGCCTCAGCACCACTCTCCACACTCCTCTCAACAGTCAATGCTTCTCCTCTCAGCTCACACGACACTGACCACATAACCAGCAAGACCAACCAGAGTTTCCAAATCAAAAACCAGGACCAGTAATCTGACAAAAAACTAAGCTTATGAGGGCAAATAGGTAAAGTATTTGAAATCATAAACGATCCAGAAAAGCCTAACTATAAACAAACACTTGCAGAATCTACTGCATCTCAGGTACTGTGCCTGGGCTCTGGATACAGAGCGCCGCCGCCACCCTCTCACCCTGCCTGTGAGCACCTAGCATGAAAGCTACTCAGAAAAGGCCGATGCAGGTCAGGTCAATGCTGGCAAGGGGTCCCCAAGGGAAGGCCAGATCGAAAAAGAGCAGTAGTGGTCATAGCTTGCAGACCTCCTGAAGGGCCCTTCAGATTAAAGTGCCGTTTCTCAAAAGTCACCTTCCGAAGCGGAGCAGATTCTGAGGACAGCACCCACAGGACTTCCTGGGGTCGGGGCAGCCAGGGCTCAAGGCTGACGCTGAGCCTTCAGCCTGAGAATGGGAAGGGTAGAGCTGGTATCGCCCGTGACGGAGAAGGCCCCAGCTGGAGCGGGCCGGCGGGGAAACACGGGACTCACCTTTGGCCCCGCCTCGTCTGTCATGTCCACAAGGCAGGAGCACCACGGAGGCCACGCTTCACACCTCTCCGCAGGCTACCAGGTGGCCTAGAACTTCTGTCTGCCCCATTGCTGGCTACGTTCTGACTGACCACTGGGCAGGACGGTGTCTGCCAGGGCTCTCTGACTCTAACATCACTCTTCCACTTTTAATTAGTAAGTATTTTGTGGGAAGCTAAGTTTGAAACTAGGAAAAATACCCTGTTCCTTGCCAAAAAGTTTATTCATTTACTGATGCCTATCAGGATGGACTCAAGATTGTTCTATTTTATTCTGTGCAGGATCCATTACAATCGTTCTCCGGACACTCAGATTGTCCCTGATTGATGTGAAAGCCCTTCAAGGCTCTTGGGTCTTTTAGACATGCACCCCATCGTTCTTGGAGCACTTCCTTGCATTCTGGCAGTACCATACGTACAAAATGAGCCTGGAACTTCCCCTCTCTTACCCCTGCAGTCAGCTTCTTCCCCAAGGAGCCCTGGTTCCTATCAGTGGAAAGTTGTATTTAGAAGCACAGATCTAGGGCTAAGTATATTCACTGCTCTTGGGGTGTCATGCTCCCAATGGACAGGCAAGGAATGCAAGTATGCACTACGCCTACATGTACATATACACACTAACACGCACCCACCTTCACATCTAGATCTGGTGCAACAACTCTGTATTGAAAACCGTGAGTCCACACTGATAGTTCACTTGCAAGTCCAACTGCAATGCAACAACCCTGTTCATTTTCATTTTTCTCCCTTTCCCTTAACTACAGAATGGTTCCCCTCACCTTTAATGGACCAACCCCCTGGAAATGATCTGACACCCCGCCCCCTGCGGAGGTGCCCTCCTGCTCAGGTGACGCCCCATTCTGGACCGTCCCACCTCCCTCCCCACGGACCTCTGATGCCTAGGCCAGGCCATCCCTCTGGGGACACCCTCCTCAGCCTGCTTGGGCTCTGTCATCCTGCCTGGATGCCCTCCCCAACCTCTGACTCCCTGTAACAGAGCACCCCTGAACACACGCGAGTGCCCCTCATCACCGCTCAAGCTGACACTCCACCAAGGATTTCCCTCTGCAGGGAAAATTCCCTCCCGGCTCCTGGACCCTGAGAGCCCACACCAGGTCACCCCCGGGCTCTGATACCTCATGCCAGGCCTACTTCCTGCAATGGAGACTCTCCTCTCACCTGCAAGGACTCCCAAAAGTTTCACCAGTTAGGCATTCCATTTTTATATCAATAACTTAAATCCAAATCAAATCAACTAACTAGCCAACAGTAGCTCTCATAAAATGTAGTTTTTGGTTGCAAAGTTAATTTGGGGGCACAAGTAGATACAAACAGAGAACAGAACAAAGGAGCAAAGGAGAAAGCAAACATGGGTCTAACGGGAGGTGAGAACGGCCAAGGGACAGGCTTTCCATTTTGACATGGGTGCTGAACCAGCTGCAGAGATCCCTGTTTCAAGTGGCCAGGTAGTGCTGCCAATCATTACACTTAAAAACTTGTCTGAGGGCGCCTGGGTGGCTCAGTGTGTTGGGCGGCTGCCTTCGGCTCGGGTCATGATCCTGGAGTCCTGGGATCGAGTCCCGCATCAGGCTCCCTGCTCAGTGGGGAGTCTGCTTCTCCCTCTGACCCTCTTCCCTCTCGTGCTCTCTATCTCTCATTCTCTCTCAAATGGATAAGTAAAATCTTAAAAAAAAAAAAAAACTTGTCGGAGCTCTTCCCCTTTTTTCTCTTTGTTCAGCAGGACTCTCCTTCCATTTCCTCCTTTTTGGTGGAGGGGGCAAGGCAAGGAAAGACGGTGGAGAGAAGGGAGGCAACCCCAAATTCCCACAGACTGTGCACGAGCACCAACCCTGGATTGTTTTGCAGATGTGATTGAATCCACACAACAGCATGACAGAGTAAGTGGCAGCTCTCCTTCACACACAGAGAAAACAAATCTTTCTCAATCTCTTCTGATCTTAAGTTAATCTTGAGTTCGGAATTTGAACCCAGATCTACCTTCCTCTTCCATTCTCACTCATTCCATCACACAAGGGGGAAACCAGGCGGTGAAAGCCAAAAGGATTACTGGGCAAGGTGGGGGGGAACGGACCAGCCCTGATTCTCTCAGGTGCCCCCCCCCCCGCCGCCCCGCGCCCTCTCCTGTCTTTATTGTAAGTACACCCGTCGGTCTGCAGGAAAGGGATGCCAGCTCCAGGCACGTGATGCAGGAGCCACCTGCCAGGAGAACCCTCAGACCCACCACAACAGCGATGGCAGCAGAACTGATGAAAGCAGAAGGGGAGGTCAGGGCTCCTGAGCCTCCTCACAAGGAAACGAGGCACAGCCACCGTTTCACAGAATACACTGCAAGGTAACATCTAAGTGATGTGTTCTGGTCTGTTGTGCAAACACCACCACTTTCTAGTTCCAGAACATTCCATCACCCCAAAATAAAACCTTGTATTCATTAAGCAGCTGCTCCCCATTTTGCCCTCCCCTCAGTCCCTGGTAACCATCAATATGACACTGATGGGTTTACCTATTCTGGATATTTCTCATAAATGGAATCCTACACTACATGGCCTTTCATGTCTGGCTTCTTTCACTTAGCATGATGTTTTCAAGGTTCCTACATGCTGTAGTATGTGTCAGTACCTTATTCCTTTTTATGGCTGAATAATATCCCCGGGGACATGAGAGTATCCGTGAATGTGTGCGTAAGTGCGGGCAGCCTTTCTCCCTTTCCCTCACCTCCTCCCCACCCCAGGCAAAAGATGAATAATCTGATACTAATCGCGAAGAAACAAATCCAAATAACTGGCCTGTCATCTTCAGAAGTATCAAGGTAAGGGAAGTCAAGAAAATACTGAAGGGTTTCAGTCTGAAGGCAACTAAAGGGACATGACAACTACAAGCAGTGTGTGATTCTGAGTGGGATCTTTTTGCAACAAAGGACATGAACGGGACAACTGGTAAATCTGAATGGGGCAGGAGTGGTACAGCATCAGTTTCATTATCTTGATGTTTGTATGGTAGCTACACAGGAGAATGCACTGTTTACAGGCATTATATAAAAAAGTATCCTGAGGAAATGGAGAACCAGGTCAGCAACTTCTCAAACAGTTCTGGGGCAAAAAGGCTCTTTTTTGTTATATTTCTAACTTTTGTCTAAATTCAGGACTACGCCAAAAATTTTTCAAGAATCCAAAGAATCCTGGAATAATAATCTCTCCAATGTAGTTACATCTGTGTGATTTCAAATTTTAGTCAAGCAAAATATGATAGAAAGAAACTCACTGCTTCCCATCTGGTTTGATACCTCAAAAAAAAAATTAAAGGGTACATCAATCATATATCAGCATATATAAGCAGAAAAAGAGCTATCGGGAACCTAAAGAACCATCTGAGTCCGTCTCCCTGCTCACAGCAGGTAGATGTTCGATTAACTAGAAGAGATGTCTGTTCCCTATTCCAAGACTGTCACAGCCTTCTCAGCAGACCATTAAACAGCCAAGAGTTTTCTTTCTTATGGCCCAGCAACTTCCCCAACCATAAGCCCACTTCCTGGTTAAAACCTCTGAAGGTAAAATTGTCAGCTCCTCAAACAAGCAAATTTTAACAGGAGACAATCAATCCTCATTTTTCCATGTACAGTTGATCCTTGAACAATATGGCTTAGAAATGCACAGGCCCACTTACAAGTGAATTTTTTTAATAAATATAGTACAGTAATATAAATGTATTTTCTCTCCCTTATGATTTTCTTAATAGTTTTCTTTTCTCTAGCTACTTTATTGGGAGAATACAGTATATAATACATATAACATATAAAATATGTGTTAATCAGCTGTTTATGTCATCAGTAAGACTTCCAGTCAATAGTAAGCTATTAGTAGTTAAGTTCTGGATAAGTCAAAAATTATACACAATTTCCAACTGCACAGGGCCAGCGTCCCTCACCCCCACGGTGTTCAAGAGTCAACTGGGTATCTGTCTCTATGTGTTTCTAAGGATAGGGTTAATATCGATAAAAGCATTGTAATACTTCAGGTGAATTTTTTCCACATTTATGCCCAAAGGTGTGAATTAAATTTGAAGAATTTATGACATCAAAATTTGAAACAGAACAAATGAATTTTAAAATACATACGAAATCCTGTTGACTATGGCATCTTCGTCTTCTTGTTCATCTGTAAAAATGGTTAAGGTATTAATTTTTTTATCTTCAATAAAATGTTTCATTAATTTATTAGGAAATTAAACAAAAATAGAAACTTAATTATTTTGAAAAGAACTGATTTTCAAAATGCACTGTATTTATTTCAACATGGATCCAAATTTAAATCTCATTAAATCACGTAAGATAGAATGTAGTTAGGTAAGAGTGTTGTGATTAACCAAAATCCTGATTAACAAAACTACCATATGTAAGTTGAAATTTTCCAAATATTTATTGCTCAAGAAAATAAAACTTAGTAGAACCTTAGGACCACTATCAAGTTTACTGTCATACGATATAAGTAAAATTATAATTGCTAATGAATGTAATGTTTTCGTTGATAGTATCCAACAAAAATCTTTACTATAAAATTAGAAGTCAGAATCTTAAAACTCATGTAGTTTTCTATGATTTGAGTTTGTCATTATTAATGGTAATAAGGAAGATTCTCTTCGACCAGTCTAAACCATTTAGATACCACTGCCTCAATACTTCATAATTATTGTGCAAGTTATAGAGTGGAAAGTATCAAGTTCTGTATCTCTTACAAGTAGCAGATACCCTCTGCCCCAATGCTCGCTCACCTCCTCTACCTCTCCCTCATGGCTGCTCGCCTTCTCTCTGTCCTCCCACATAAATTTACCAGCTAAAGAAAGTCTGATCCAATTACAAGAATATTGCACAGCACCCCCTGGCCCCTCCTTCTCCTCAATACCTAACTGGGGTTGTCCTCAAAGGCTCTCTCTCTAAGTCTCTGTAATTATGAGTGTCCACCTGCTTCCGTGTCAATGGTTTATTTGAGCCATTCTCTTACTCCAATCTCCATTCTTAATTATGGGCTGCCCAAAATAGCTTTACAACCAAAAGGACCATAAAATAACAGTCACAATTTTTATACTGTTGTACACACCCCCAATTAACCATCCACTACTGAAGAACGTTTTAATAGCTTCATATAAATTTCAATTCTTCTCCCTACACTCTACTAAAGTCCAGGGTATTCATCACCTCTCCCTGCCATTACTTTAAAAATCATCTGATAAGGGTGCCCAGGTGGCTCAGTCAGTTGAGTATCCAGGTCTTGATTTCCACTGGGGTCATGTCTCGGGATCATGGATCAGGCCCTGCGTCAGGCTCCGGGCTGACTGAAGGGGTCAGGGGAGTCCGCTTGGGGCTCTCTCTCCTCCTCTGTCTCTGCCCCCCACCCCTGCTCACTCTCTCTCAAAATAAATAAATACTTAAAAATCATCTAAATCATCTAATAAATCTCCAATTTTCCTGCTCATCATCCCCTAATTTCCCCTAAAATGATGCATTTATATTCATTAATTCTCCCCCCAACTTCTATGTCCATAATCATTAAAACCTGATGCCAAAACAACTTTAAAAATAGCTAAGATACTGTGTTGAATCTGCAGGTCTTCAAATTTTTGAGAGATTATAGATTCTAGGAAGTATTTTAGTGTAATCATAGAGCCAAACTAAAACACTAGAGAGCAAGCATTTACTGACTGCTTTCAAAAGTCTAACAAGTTTAATATTATGACATAAAGAGTCCCTATTATATGGAATCCTTAAGTATTCATATGGTACCTACTATTAGCCCAGCATCACAGGTAGAAAATCCTGTGATTTATAGAAAATAGCTGAGATTTAACAGAGGGCAGTAAGGCAACTCTTTAGGTCCTTACAAAACCCTGGCACAAAAATCTGTGAATGAATTAGCACAAAGTTCATTTTTAAAAAAAGAATAGGGGATGGGATGCATGGGTGGCTCAGTCAGTTAAGAATGTGCCTTCAGCTCAGATCACGATCCCAGGGTCCTGGGATCAAGTCTCACATCAGGCTCCCTGCTCAGTGGGGAGCCTGCTTCTCCCTCTGCCTGCCGCTCCCCCTGCTTGGACTCACTCTCTCTCCCTCTCTACAAATAAATAAAATCTTAAAAAAAAAAAAAGAACAGGTGCCTGGGTGGCTCAGTCAGTTAAGTGTCTGCCTTCAGCTCAGGTCATGATCTCAGGGTCCTGGGATCAAGCCCCACACCAGGCTCCCTGCTCAGCAGGAAGTCTGCTTGTCCCCCTCCCTGTCCCTCTGCTCCTCCCCCTGCTCGTGCACATGCACATTCGCTCCCTCTCTCTCTCAAAAATATAAAATCTTTAAAAATAATAACAATGCTGGAGTGGTGGGGGGTGGGAGGGAGGGGGTGGCTGGGTGAAAGACATCGGGGAGGGTATGTGCTATGGTGAGCGCTGTGAATTGTGCAAGACTGATGAATCACAGACCTGTACCTCTGAAACAAATAATGCAATATATGTTAAAAAAAAAAAGAAGATCATAGGAAGGGAAAAATGAAGGGGGGGATTCAGAGGGGGAGACGAACCATGAGAGACGATGGACTCTGAGAAACAAACTGAGGTTCTAGAGGGGAGGGGGTGGGGGGACGGGTGAGCCTGGTGATGGGTATTAAAGAGGGCACGTTCTGCATGGAGCACTCGGTGTTAAACGCACACAATGAATCATGGAACACTACATCAAAAACTGATGATGTAATGGATGGTGATTAACATAACATAATAATAAAAAATATGAATAAAAAATAAAAATAATTTTTTAAATAAAAAAAGAACAAAGATTTAGTGGTCCCTCTGGTAGACACGATATATATGAAATAATAAAAAGAATAATATACGATTGAATCCTAAATTGATACTAAATGGTATCATGGAGACTCTACATTCTGTATTACTTTAGAGAAAGAAAAGATAGTCTAGTAGTCAGAGAAAAGATGGGATAGGGTATGCATGTTCAAACTCAGAGCCAGTCACAAGAACTCATATATCCTTATAAACTCTAGAATTTCCCAGATACTGAGCAGCCCCACACTGTTCTTGGTTGGACATAAGAACGGTAGTAAACGAGGGCTCAGGTCTGAGAATGACGACCCTGCAAGCAGTCAGATTCCCTGAAGGTTACTGTTTACTCTTAGTACCAGGCTATCGTGTCCTTCAATCATGGCCATACTGAATATATATACTACCACACTGACAGGCACAGTATACAGCCCAAATACCACAGACCAGCGGACATGATGATCTAAGTTTTAACTACAATGTTTCTACTTGCCTGATTTTCTCTTGTATCTTGTGATGATGAAGTAGGAAACAATGTAGAGAATGGCAAAAAGAAGGAAACATATCTGGAAAAAAAAATTAACAGTTCATTTACATTTGTGGCATATTTTTTTAATAAATTATAGAAGATACATCTTTGGTATTTATATGCAAGAAGGATTTCATCTATTAAAAAAGTAAAAATTTTTAGATATTTTGCTAATATAAAGTTTTGATAAAATACTAACTTATATGAACTAATAACTCAAATAGCCCAGTGTTTAATATCATTGCAGAAGAAAAAGCCCAAGGAAGATCTTTCTTTTCATAACTTAACCGAATTGTTTTCAAAATCATATGGAAGTGTAAAGAGCAAGACCAACACCAACAATTCTGAAAACCAAAGTCAATGAGACGCTACTATCCCTTCCAAATATCAAACACACTATAAAGCTTCAGTAACATTTAAAGAGTGTGATGGCACCAAAACTTGACAGACAAATGAAACATCTACTACACAAAATTTATATAATTTGGTTCTACATATAGAAAGCATCACAAATCAATGTGGGGGGAATAATCATTCAATAAATAAACCACATATCAAAATAAACAGCAGTTGAATGAGAAACTTCTTAAATATTAAATTCAAATTAAATTCCATTTAATTTCATGGGAACGATAGGTAAAAGAGGGTGGGTCAAAGAACGGGAGACCTCGTCCCTGTCAAAGACCAAGTGTGCAGAAATACAGTCTCACTAGAGCTATGAACCAGGGTAAAAATAATGTGAAGACTCTCAAATGAAACAATTCAAAGTGACGATAGTCTAGGGAGCACCCCTATGCATAGATTTCTGAAGGACTGTTGGCCACATGACTAAAAAGGACCTTAGATCTAGGTGTGAACAGCCACTGTGAAATGTCATCTAGGAAATGACAAACTAAGAGTGGACAGGAAGACCACGAGCCTCATGTTCTTCCAATACCAGTGGAGTGGGAAAGTGACAACGGACCATAATGACAGTGACCAAAAAGGAGCCAAGAGTCAAAAGCATCAAACTGGCCTACTGCTGGGAGCCCACTAAGAACTCCAGATGGATAAGAGAATGTTAGCACCATCACTACTTCCTCCCAAAATCCTATGAGTAGGGGAAATGGGTCAAAAAAGGAAACCAGTTATTGGTGAAGAAATGTAAACGGAGGGGGTCTCCTAAGAAGATGTTGAGGGCGCCTGGGTGGCTCAGTCGGTTAAGTGACTGCCTTCGGCTCAGGTCATGATCCTGGAGTCCCGGGATCGAGTCCCACATTGGGCTCCCTGCTCAGCGAGGAGCCTGCTTCTCCCTCTAACCCTCCCCCATTTCATGTACTCTCTCTCTCTCTCTCATTCTCACTCTCTCAAAATAAATAAATAAATCTTTAAAAAAAAAAAAAAGAAGATGTTGAGTGTCGGGGGAGACTGTTTATAATGGAATAGTGAAGTCTGAGTAGGGCTGCAAGAGCACTAGAAACAGGGTAACTGGGCAGAAACTCCGTGACTTACAAGGTTAAAGTCAGAGGGATCGAATGACCAAGGCAATTAATATTTATTACAGAAGCTAAATGAAATTCAATTCATTCAACAATTACTTGTCATGAGCTTACTGTACACCAGGCATTCTTTTCAGAACTGAGAACACAGCAGTGAACAAAACAAAACTCCCACCCTCACTGAGCTTACACTCCACTAAGAAAACAGCCCATCAATAAACAGGCAACGGGGCAAATGACAATTGGTGCAGGATTACGGGAACAGGGAGTGCGAGCTCAGGTGAGGGGGCACACTTCACTAATAAGGTGACATCTGAGGAAGGACTTATGGGAGAAGAGAGAGCAAGACATGCAGAAATCTGGAGGGAGGGTACTCAAGGGACAGAGAACAGTCACACCAAGGGTCTGAGACAGGAAAAGCTCTGGTGTGTTCAAACAGCAAGAGAGAAGTAAGAGATGAGGTCATACAGGAGTTCGTACTAAGCGTCAGTTCTCACAAACAGTGAAGAGTTGGTTTTTACCCTGAGTGAGACAGGAATCCGTGCGACGAGACTCTGAGCAGAAGGGTGACAGGATCTGACAGAGGGCAAAAGGCTCACTCTAGGTACAATGTGGAAAGTAACTTAGAAGGGACAGGTCAGAAGCAGAGAGACCAGTTAGGAGTGCCCTGCAATCATCCAGAAGACAGGTCACTTGGACCTGTGTAGTAGAAATATCAAAAATTATTAAGTTCTAGGTATGTTTTGAAAACAGACTTGAGAGGGCTTGCAGGCATTAAGGCTTGGTCGAAGAAACTGGAAAGAGAGAGTGGCCATTTCCTGAGTCAGGAAAGATTATGAGTAAAGTTATTTTGTGCTGGAAATAAAAACTACAGTTTACACTGATGAATGTGAAATACTTATTATTCACTCAGGTGGAGAGGGTGGATGAGCTGTTGGATATAAAAATCTGTACAGTCCAAGGAAAGGAGCCTAGCTAGAATTTTTTTTTAAGCTGAGGAGCAGGGGGGACATAAGCAGATAGATAGCTAAAGCCCTGAGACCAGATGAGATTTCCACCCCAGGGAGTGAGTACAACCAGAGAAGTCAGAGAACCAAGCCCCGGAGCTCTCAAATATTTAGAAGTCAACTTGACAGAAGGAACCAAGAAGAGCTAACTGAGAAGCAGCAGTCAGCAGGTAGGAGGCAAACAACAGACTGTGATGTCCCAAAAGTCAAATGAAGAAAGTTCATGTAGGAAAAGGGAATTATCAGCTGTGTCAAATGCTGCTGACAGGCCAAGTTAGACGAGCACTGAGAATTGACAACTGGATTTAGCAACATGGAGGTCATCGGTGACCTTGACCAGAGCTGTTTTTCTGAAGCAGTGAACGTAAAACCCTGACTGAAGTAAATTAAGACAGAAGAAGCACTGAAAATAAAATGTACATAGACAGTTCTTTCCAGGAATTTTAAGGTAAAGGGAAGCAAAAGAAATGGGATGGGAACTATGAAGAGGGCTTTTTTTTTTTTAAGATGAGAAAAGTTACACATTGCAATAATAATCAGGTAGAGAGAAAAATTATTGATGCAAGAAAGAAAAAGGAGAAGTGCTAAAGCAATGCATTCAAGGTGAGGAGCTAGAAATAAATGTATCCCTAGTCAGAAGGAGGAGGAGCAGAGGACAGAACATTTGAGTTCCACTGCAGCTAGGTAAACAGATGCGTGGTAAAAGCACAAAAACATTCCCTTTAGATGGTTTCTATTTTCTTAGTAAAATAGAAGCCAAGTTCCTCAAATAAGAGTTACACATGGAGACAGAATGCACACAGGAGGAGGACACCGTAAATGGAGTAGAGAATATGAGGGAATCCTGAGAGCCACGGCAAGATGAAATGGACTTCACAGCTCCAGGCAAGCCCAAGCTGAACCTCCGAGCCAGGCAGGAGGCCTACTGCTGCTCTACAACACGACGGCCTAGCTCTTAGGTGCTGGGGAAGCTGCAGGTACACCAAGCAGAGCTTTGAGGATTCTAACAACGACCCTATTCTCTCCTCCCCTGTACAGCCTACACTGGCAGACTTGTGCTAGGTACGGCTCACTCACTCCTCCAGTCACAGATCTGACTTCGTGTCCACTGACCAACTCCAAGTGCTCTGGCAGTGGTCAGTCAAGACCCAGCATCCGAATTCCACTCTCACAATTTCACCTGATCTCTGAGCAGCCCCTCCTATTCCAGCAATCATCCTCCTTCTCTGATTATTCACCCATTTTCCATCACTAGCTTCCCTTTTCCTGCCAGTCTTTAAACATTATTCTTCTAAAACAAACAAAACAAAACACAGCACACTATTTTTCTTCTCCATGATTTCAGGGCTGAGCCAGAAATCTGTTCTCAATCCACAAACTCTTCACAGGTAACCTAATCTGCTCCCAGGGTTTTAACCATCAACCCCAGAAATCCCTGGACAACAGTGTGAAAATCACTGGATTAGGGTATTAGCAAAAGTAAGTAAAGGGCACCTGGGTGGCTCAGTCGGTTGGGTGTTTCCCTTAGGCTTAGGTTGCAATACACTGGGATTGATCCCTGCGTCAGGCTCCCTGTTCATAAGGGAGTCTGCTTCTCCCTCTCCCTCTGCCCCTCCCCCACACAGCTTGTGCTCGCTCTCTCGCACGCTCTCTCTAAAACATAAATAAAATCTTTAAAAAAAAAAAGAGTGAAATGAATGGTCATAAATCCTAAGTAGATTGGGGAGGAAAAAAAGTAACCAAGTACAGAGTGATGGATAAGTGGAGATGTCTATCAACTGAGGCTCCCAGTAGAACTGCAGGAGACCAAGGAACGTGGAAGAAGAAAAGGTTATGATTAAAGAATGTTTATAGATTTTTAAACTTAGTATTTGAATTTAGAGAACAAAAGTGTCAGGAATTCCAGAAAGTTCATGCAGAAGCAGAAGATGAGAAGGCATGAGAGGTAATGAACAAAATGAAATTAAGAAACCAAAATGCATGGCATAAAATGAAAAGACTAATGGAAAGCGATTCATTTAAGAACGGAAATAAGGCTAACAATTATAAAAACAAATATAAGTATTACTAATTTAAATATAAAAGCCACGCATTAGGAAAATAAAAATACAACTATAACGGATTAGAAAACTCACAGAATGGGTTAGACTATTTTTCTAGTTCCAAAAGTGAGACTAGGAGCAAATGCCTCCCCTAAATGAGTGCATCTTCAACAGAAAGCAACCCAGAGATGAGTGAAACGAAAGCAAGCTGTCGTGATGCCTTTTATTGTCCCTATATCTGGTGGGAACAAAAGGAAATTCCTAACCAAAAAAGGAGAAAGGCGGGGCACCCTGGGTGGCTTAGCTGGTTCCGCACCTGCCTTTGGCTCAGGTCATGATCCCAGGGTCCTGGGATCTAGCCCCGCATGGGGCTCCCTGCTCAGTGGGGAGTCAGCTTCTCCCTCTCCCTCTGCCACTCCCCCTGCTTATGCTCTCTCTCTCTCTAATAAATAAATAAAATCTTAAAAAAAAAAAAGAAGAAGAAAGTCATTATAGCTCCTCGCCATTAACAGTGAGTAAGACACAGCTGATAAAAAGGGAGAGGAACAGGCTCTCATGGTTCTCTAAGAAGACTGAGCTCTTCCCTCCTGGTCAGGGAGGAAGAGCAAGGTTACTGAAACTCAAGCAGAAACAATACCAGTTGCATGTCTTCTATGCCAGCTAAACTAGACAGCAGAAAATTCAGCCCTCTCGGGGGCCACATGGCTTTAGTCCTGATGATGATCAAGGATGGCTATCCTAGAAACATACACTCTTCCAAAACTGAAACAAGAAGAAATAGAAAATTTGAACAGACCGATTTCTAGTAATAAAATTGAATGGGTAATGAAAAACCACCAACAAACAAAAGTCCAGGACCTGATGGCTTCACAGGTGAATCTACCAAACATTTAAAGAATGGTTAATACCTATTCTTCTCAAACTATTCCAAAAAGATAGAAGATGGAGAAAAACTTCCAAATTCATCTTATAAGACCAGCATTACCCTGATACCAAAACCAGACAAAAACCTGAGGGGAAAAAAAAACAAGCTGATATCTCTGCTGAACACAGAGGCAAAAACTCTTCAACAAAATACTAGCAAACCCAATCCAACAATACATGAAAAAAATCATTCACCACAATCAAGTGGGATTTATTCCAGGGATTCAAACATGGTTCAATATTCACAAACCAATCAATGTGATACATCATACTAACAAGACGCAGGATAAAAACCATATGATCATTTCGTAGATGCAGAAAAAGCAACTGACAACATCCATTCATGATAAAAACACTCAACAAAGTGAGTTTAGAGGGAGTAATACCTCAACATAATAAAGGTCATATATGAAAAATCTACAGTTAACCTCATACTCAATGATGTAAAACTGAAAGCTTTTTCTCTATGATCAGGAACAAGGCAAGGATGTTCACTCTCACCACTTTTATTCAACAAAGTACTAGAAGTCCTAGCTGCAGCAATCAGGCAAGAAAAAGAAATAAAAGACATATATTGCTGAGGAAGTGGGGTGCCTGGGTGGCTCACTCGATAAGTGTCCAGCTCTTGATCTCAGATCAGGTCTTGATCTCAGGGTCGTGAGTTCAAGCCCCACATTGGACTCCATGCTAGGCATGGAGCCTACATTTAAAAAAAAAAAAATTGCTAAGGAAGAAGTAAAACTACTACTGTTTGCAGATGACATGACACAATATACAGAAAACACTAGAGACTCCACCAAAAAACTATTAGAACTGATACTGAATTCAGTAAAGTTGCAGGACACAAAATTAATATTCAGAAAACTTGCATTTCTATACACTGATAACAAAGTAGCAGAAAGAGAAATGAAAGTATCAATCCCATTTACGATTGTACCAAAAATAATAAAATACCTAGGAATAAACTCATCAAAAAGGTAAAACACCCATATTCTGAAAACTATAAGACATTCATGAAATAAAGATGACACAAACAAACAGAAAGATACACCATGCTCATGGACTGGAAGAATATTATTAAAATGTCCATACTAAAGCTATCTACAGATGCACTGCAATCCCTACCAAAATACCAATAGCATTTTTCCCAGAACTAGAACAAATAATCCTAAAATTTGTAGAGAACCACAAAAGACCTTGAATAACCAAAGCAATCTTGAGAAAGAAGAACAAAACTGGAGGTATCACAATCCCAGATTTAAAAATATACTACAAAGATAAAGTAATCAAAATAGTACAGTACTGGCACAAAAACAAGAAACACGGGTCAACAGAACAGGACAGAGAGACCAGAAACAAACCCATATCTATATGGTTAATTAATCTACAACAAAGGAGGCAAGAATATACAATGGGGAAAAGACAGTCTTCTCAATAAATGGTGCTGGGAAAACTGGACAGCTACATGCACAAGAATGAAACTGGACCATTTTCTTACAACATACCCCAAAATAAATTCAAAACAGATCAAAGACCTAAATATGAGACCTGAAATCATAAAACTCCAGAAGCAAACAGAGCTAGTAACCTCTTGGAAATCACCTTAGCAACATAGCTGTGGATATGTCTCCTGAAGCAAGAGATACAAAAGTAAAAATAAACCATTGGGACTACACCGAAACAAAAAGCTTTTTGCACAGCAAAGAAAACCATCCACAAAACAAACAGTCAACTTAATGACTGGGAGAAGATATTTGGAGCAAATATCCAAAATACATAAAGAACTTACACAACTCAATACCAAAAAAACAAACACTCCACTTTAAAAATGGGCAGAGGACCTGAATAGACATTTTTCCAAAAAACACATACAGATAAGCCTATGTGAAAAGATGCGCAACATCAGGGAAATGCAAATCAGAACCACCTTACACCAAAAACAAACAAACAAATAAATACGACCTCACACCAGTCAGAATGGTTAGTATCAAAAAGACAAAAAATAACAAGTGTTGGTGAAGATGTGGAGAAAGAGGACCCCTTGTGCACTGTTAGTGGGAATGCAAATCAGTGCAGCCACTCTGTGAAACAGTATAGACGATCCTCAAAACATTAAAAAAAGAAATACCATATGATCCAATATTTGCACTACGGGGTATTTACCCAAAGAAAACAAAAACATTAATTTGAAAAGATGTCTATACTCATGTGTATTGCAGCATTTTCTACAACAGCCAAGATACAGAGACAACCCAAGTGTCTACCAATAGATGAATGAGTAAAGAATATGTGGCACATATATATATAAATAAAATAGAGTATTACTCAGCCATAAAAGAGAACGATATCTTGCCATTTGCAACAACATGGATGGACCTAAGGGTATTATGCTGAGTGAAATAAGTCAGACAAAGAAAGACAAAATACCATATGATTTCACTTACATGTGGAATCTAAAAAAAATGAAAAGCAAACAACCAAACAAAATGGACTCTTAAATACAGAAAATAAACTGGTGGTTGCCAGAGGGAAGGTGGGTAGGAGGATGGGTGAAACAGATAAAGGGCATTAAGAGGTACAAACTTCCAGTTATAAAGTAAGTCAGTCACTGAGATGAAAAGTACAGCATAGGAAATATAGTCAATAATATTGTAAAAATGTTATATGGTGACAAATGGTGACTACATTTATTGTCGTGAGCACTGGGTAATGTACAAAATTGTTGAATCAATAGGTTGTACACCTAAAACTAATATAACATTGTATGTTAACTATACTTAAATTTTAATTTTTTAATTAAAAAAAGGGCTAGGCATTTGGGAACTGAATTACCCGGTCACAAATAATCTAATAATGCTTTCAAAATACAATGTTAAAAGCTAAAATTCATAAATTCCAGGTATAAGATTTGAACCTAAATTCAAACTGGTACATTATAATCAAATGGTACTACCTAGTAGCTTTTCATTCAAGGCCGATAGGCTTCAACTATTTTAGGGTAACCAGAAGGAATGAGTATCATAAAAGAGTCATGGGTGCAAAGACGCTCAAGGACTGTTACCGTGAACACATATCTGACAAAATCTTGGCAGAGAAATGAGGAAACTATAATTGAGCCAATAATCTCATACCACAGCGAGAGCCAATAGACACTGCTTTATTTTAAGGTCACTAAATCAAAAAATAGAGATGTTAAGTATCCTTTAACATTACAAGCTAACCACTAAAATAAAATTAAAATTCTTCAAGTTACCCTAAGAGCCAGGAAAACAACAATAAAACAAAGAAAAATCCAGACTATGTAGTAAAAGACAGGAAGACACCAACATTATGAAAATAATAATACAACAGATTAAAGATGAAACACTAAAACCAAAATTGTAAATGAGACAAATGATTAAAAGAAAACTCTCACAGATACAGACATATCTAAAATAAAGTGACTCATGCGCTTGGGTGGCTCAGCTGGTTGAGCACCTGCCTTCAGCTCAGGTCCCTGACCCCAGACTTCTGGGGTGGAGCCCCGCACCGGGCTCCCTGCTCCACGGGAAGCCTGCTTCTCCCTCTCTTCCTTGCTCTCGCTCTCAGTCTTCCTCTCAAAAAATCTTTTTAAAAAATGAAATAAAATAAAGTGACTCAAAAAGATTGAAAACAAAAGGATAAACAGAGACAAACCAGGCAGATACTAACAAAGAAGCTGTCGTTTTTTTTTTTAATAAGGTGTGAAGACAAAATAGGGTACTTTATGAACAACAGTATCGCCCACAATGAAGAAAGAATCCTCATGTACCAAAAACACCAAGATAATTTTTCAAAACTGAGTATGAAAGGGAAAATGTAAACCACTACTTTAGTTGGGAGTCTTCAACTCACCATCAAAGAAAAAGCAAATGCAAACCAAATACATAATAATAAAAATGAATTTTTTTAAAGTAATAATATTGCTCCAGTAAATAAATGGCTTTATCATACTCAATGCTATATACCTATAAATCCATGTCCTGCCACCCCAATGTCCTAGCCCCTCTCAACTACTGTTTTCTGTTTCTATGGATTTGCCTATTCCGGATATTTCATATAAATGAAAACATAATATGCGCCTTTTTGTGTCTGTCTTCTTTCCCTTAGCATAATGTTTTCAAGGTTCATCCATGCTATAGCATGTACCAATACATCCTTCTTCCAGACTTTTTACAAGAAAAATAAAACACTATGTAATTAAAAACACAGTGAATATTTTGTTGCTAGCAGCTGCAAGCATTCCTTTCAGATACATTTGCATATGTTCATTGTTTGTAACTGCAACAAACCACCTTTTAAAGAGATAAGAAAACAAAATTAGCAATATTCTATCTCCCAAACAATTAACATGACTTTGAAACACAAGCTGATATCCACTTTTCTGTTATCGGCACCATCATAATAAATTACCCTGTGTCCATCAACTTGTGCTTCAATAAAGGTAAAACAGTATTTCCTCATAAACATCTAACAGAGACCTTTAACAAGGAGTAAATATTCTGTTTTTCAAGATTATCACAGTAAATGTCAAATTCAGTAATGTCATCTACAATATTACACTTTATTACTTATTGAGATTTTTCAGATTCTGTCTAATCTTACATTGTATGTCACCAGCCAAAAGTTCTCTAAAAGAACTTTTAGAGACCCAGAGCATTTGACAAAATCCAATACCCATTTATGATAAAAGCTTCTGAGACCCAGACTCCAGCAAAACGTAAACGAAAGACAGCTTTACCTGAGAGAAGCTGCCACCAGAGCCAGCTGTCACTCACTTTGTCCTTCGTGTTCTACATCCCAAGCACAGCTATTCTACCCACAAAGCCCCCCTCTTCTGAACCCTCACAATACTCCTAGTTCACAGTATTTCAGCACAACCACTGATTTCCATTAAATGTTTCATGTAAATAAAATGTGTCTCCTAAAATTCTTATTATATATAGTTTAGGCACATTAAAGGTACTAATACAAACAGGAACTACCTTATACATCTCTTGAATCTTCCTGAGTGCCTAGATAAATAATTTTAAAATAAACAGAGTAAATTACAATCCTTCCCACTTCTGGTTCCTTAACCTCCATGAGGCCCAGTCACGGCAAAGGGGAGACACTTTGAATAGGATGAAAGACAGAAGTTTAAAATCGACTGGACTTGATTTTTCAATATGTGAGAGTGACCATAAAACTATTAGATGAGCCAAAGTTGTCACCAAAGGAAGGGAACAGAGATCCAACAAAGGATCCTTGCAAGCAGCAGTGGGAGAAAATGAAACTGCTTTACAACTATTTCCTACCAAGTTTACCCACACAATAACCAGTTAAGTACGACCTCTGAACGATACTAAGTCTTCCTTCCAGGAGAGGAACAGCTCTCCACTAATTATCTTCTTTGATTTCTTTAAATCAGAGTAGTTTTCCTCATATAGATCAGGTACATGTTTTGTTAGCTTTATACCTAAGCACTTTTTTCTTCATGCTAATGTTAATGGTGTATTTTTAATTTCAAATTCCAATTTTTCATCCCGGTATACAGGACAGCAACGGACTTTTGTGTATTAACGTTGTATCTTAATGTCTTGCTATAATCTATTAGTCCCAGGAGTTCTATTGTTGTTATTAACTTCCTGGGATTGTCTACCTAGACTATCATGTCATCTCTGAATGAAGACAGTTTGCTTTTTCTCTCCCCAATTTGTAAACCTATCAGTTCCTTTCCTTTTCTCACTGCATTAGCTAGGACTTCCACAAAAAAGCAGTGATAAAAGGGGACATCCTTGCCTTGTTTCTGATCTTAGTTGGAAAGCTTTTGGTTTCTTCATTAGTGTGATATTAGCTGTAGATATTTTGTGGATGTTCTTTATCAAGTTGAGGAAGTTCCCCTCTATTCTTGGTTTATTGAGAGCTTTTATCATAAATGGGTATTGGATTTTGTCAAATGCTCTCTCCGATAGGATATTAATAGGATTATATGCTATTTCTTCTTGAGTCTGTTGATGTGATGGATTACACCAAGTGATTTCTGAATGTAGAACCAGCCTTGCATACTTGGAATAAATCCCACTTGGTCGTGGTGTATAATAATTCTTTTGATACGCTACTGCATTTAGTTTGCTAATATTTTCTTGCAGAACTGTGCATTTATGCTCACAACAGATACTGGTCTGTAGTTTTCCTTTATTGCAATGTTTTTGTCCAATTTTAGTATTAAGGTAATGCTGGCATCCTAGAATGAGCTAGAAGTGTTCGCTCTGCTTCTATTTTCTGTTCAAGCTTGCAGAGAATTGGTATCACATCTTCCTTAACCATTTGGTAGAATTCACTGGTGAAACCATCTAGGACTGTTTGGAAGGTCAATTGCTGATTCAATTTCTTTAAAAGATACAGGCCTACTCAGATTATCTGTTTCTCATTCTATTACACTTTATTTGATTTCTACCATTCCTTCGTTCTTAAAGTTTCCATCTCTTTGCTTACATTATCCATCTGTTCTTGCATATTGTACACTATTTCCATTACCACCCTTGGCATATTAATTAGTTATTTCAAATTCGGGCTTTATAAACCCCAAGTCTCTGTCATATCTAAATCTGCTTCTGATGCTTGCTTTGTATCTTTCAACTGTATATTTTGCCTTTTGGTTCTTAAATTTTTTCATTAAAAGTCAAGGCATTATAGGGGCACCTGGGTGACTCAGTCAGTTAAGCATGTGCCTTTGGCTCAGGTAAGATCCCAGGGTTCTGGGATCGAGCCCCACATCGGGCTACCAGCTCAGCGGGGAGCCTGCTTCTCCCTCTCCCTCTGGTGCTCCCCCTGCTTGTACTTTCTCTAACTGCCAAATAAATAAACAAACTCTTTTTTAAAAAAGACATTATACTAGAGGAGCTAGGGAAAAAACAGCAAATAAAGCCTAAACCCAGCAGGAGAAGAGAAATAATAAAGATCAGAGCAGAAATCAATGAAATAGAAACCAAAAGAACAGTAGAACACATCAACGAAACTAGGAGCTGGTTCTTTGAAAGAATTAACAAGATTGATAAACCCCAGGCCAGACTTATCAAAAAGAAAAGAGAAATGACCCAAATCAACAAAATCAGGAATGAAAGAGGAGAGATCACAACCAACACCAAAGAAATACAAACAATTATAAGAACATATTATGAGCAACTATACGACAGCAAATTAGATAACCTGGAAGAAATGGATGCATTCCTAGAGATGTATCAACTACCAAAACTGAACCAGGAAGAAATAGAAAACCTGAACAGACCTATAACCACTACAGAAATTGAAGTAGTCATCAAATATCTCCCAACAAACAAAAGCCCAGGGCCAGATGGCTTCCCAGGGGAATTTACCAAACATTTAAAGAAGAATTAATACCTATTCTCCTGAAACTGTTCCAAAAAATAGAAATGGAAGGAAAACTTCCAAACCCATTTTATGTGACCACCATTACCTTGATCCCAAAACCAAAGACCCCATCAAAAAGGAGAATTACAGACCAATATCCTTGATGAACACAGATGCAAAAATTCTCACCAAAATACTAGCCAATAGGATCCAACAGTACATTAAAAGGATTATTCACCATGACCAAGAGGGATTTATCCCTGGGCTGCAAGGCTGGTTCAACATCCACAAACCAATCAATGTGATATAACATATTAACAAAAGAAAGAACAAGAATCATTTGATCCTCTCAATAGATGCAGAGAAAGTATTTCACAAAGTACAGCATCCCTTCTCGATCAAAACTCTTCAGAGTATAGGGATAAAGGGTACATACCTCAATATCATAAAAGCCATCTATGAAAAACCTACAGAGAATATCATTCTCAATGGGGAAAAACTGAGAGCTTTCCCCCTAAGGTCAGGAACGTGGCAGGGATGTCCACTATCACCACTGCTTTTCAACATATTACTAGAAGTCCTAAACACGGCAATCAGACAACAAAATCAAAGGCATCCAAAACAGCAAAGAGGAAGTCAAACTCTCACTCTTTGCAGATGATATGATACTGTATGTGGAAAACCCAAAAGACTCCACCCCAACACTGCTAGAACTCATACAGGAATTCAGTAAAGTGGCAGGATATAAAATCAATGCACAGAAATCAGTGGCATTCCTATACACCAACAAGACAGAAGAGAGACAAATCAAGGAGTTGATCCCATTTACAATTGCACCCAAAACCATAAGATACCCAGGAATAAATTTAACCAAAGAGGCAAAGGATCTGTACTCAGAAAACTATAAAATACTCATGAAAGAAATTGAAGAAGACACAAAGAAATGGAAAAACGTTCCATGCTCATGGATTGGAAGAACAAATGTTGTGAAGATGTCAATGCTACCTAGAGCAATCTACACATTCAATGCAATCCCCATCAAAATACCATCCACTTTTTTCAAAGAAATGGAACAAATAATCCTAAAATTTGTATGGAACCAGAAGAGACCCCGAACAGCCAGAGGAATATTGAAAAAGAAAAGCAAAGCTGGCGGCATCACAATTCCGGACTTCCAGCTCTATTACAAAGCTGTCATCATCAAGACAGTATGGTCCTGGCACAAAAACAGACACATAGATCAATGGAACAGAATCGAGAGCCCAGAAATGGACCCTCAACTCTATGGTCAACTCATCTTGGACAAAGCAGGAAAGAATGTCCAATGGAAAAAAGACAGTCTCTTCAACAAATGGTGTTGGGAAAATTGGACAGCTGTATGCAGAAGAATGAAACTGGACCATTTCCTTACACCACACACAAAAATAGACTCCAAATGGTTGAAAGACCTAAATGTGAGACAGGAGTCCATCAATATCCTAAAGGAGAACACAGGTAGCAACCTCTTCGACCTCAGCTTCTTCCTAGCAACATCGCCAAAGGCAAGGGAAGTAAGGGCAAAAATGAACTATTGGGATTTCATCAAGATAAAAAGCTTTTGCACAGCAAAAGAAACAGTCCACAAAACCAAAAGACAACCGACAGAATGGGAGAAAATATTTGCAAATGACATATCAGATAAAGGGCTAGTATCCAAAATCTATAAAGAACTCATCAAACTCAACACCCAAAGAACAAATAATCCAATCAAGAAATGGGCAGAAGACATGAACAGACATTTTTCCAAAGAAGACATCCAAATGGCCAACAGACACATGAAAAAGTGCTCAACATCGCTCAGCATCAGGGAAATCCAAATCAAAACCTCAATGAGATACCACCTCACACCAGTCAGAATGGCTAAAATTAACAAGTCAGGAAACGACAGATGTTGGAGGGGATGCGGAGAAAGGGGAACACTCCTACACTGTTGGTGGGAATGCAAGCTGGTGCAACCACCCTGGAAAACAGTGTGGAGGTTCCTAAAACTGTTGAAAATGGAGCTACCATACGATCCAGCAATTGCACTACTGGGTATTTACCCCAAGGCTACAAATGGAGGGATCCGAAGGGGTACGTGCACCCCGATGTGTATAGCAGCAATGTCCACAATAGCCAATCTGTGGAAAGAGCCAAGATGTCCATCGACAGATGAATGGATAAAGAAGATGTGGTATATATACATGATGGAATATTATGCAGCCATCAAAAGGAATGAGATCTTGCCATTTGCAACGACGTGGATGGAACCGGAGGTTGTTATGCTGAGTGAAATAAGTCAATCAGAGAAAGACATGTATCATATGACCTCACTGATATGAGGAATTCTTAATCTCAGGAAACAAACTGAGGGTTGCTGGAGTGGTGGGGGGTGGGAGGGGTGGGGTGGCTGGGTGATAGGCATTGGGGAGGGTACGTTCTATGGTGAGCGCTGTGAATTGTGCAAGACTGTTGAATCACAGATCTGTACCTCTGAAACAAATAATGCAATATATGTTAAGAAAAAAAAAAGAAGATAGCAGGAGGGGAAGAATGAAGGGGAGTAAATCGGGGGAGACGAACCATGAGAGATGATGGACTCCGAAAAACAAATTGGGGGTTCTAGAGGGGAGGGAGGTGGGGGAATGGGTTAGCCTGGTGATGGGTATTAAAGAGGGCACATTCTGTGTGGAGCACTGGGTGTTATATGCAAACAATGAATCATGGAACACTACATCAAAAACTAATGATGTAATATATGGTGATTAACATAACAAAACTAATGATGTAATGTATGGTGATTAACATAACAAAATTTAAAGAAAAAAAAGACATTATATAGAGGGTAAGAGGAACTAGGGTAAATAGGTCTTCAGTGAGGTTTATGTTTATCTGGCTGTGAGCTGGGCTGTTTACTGTTTGATGAAGCTGTAGGAGCCAGAGGCTAGAATGTCCTCTAGGGTGCTTGGTTTTGTCTCCCCTGTTGCCTCTGGTTTTCTATAGACTTCCTCTTAAAGAGAGTCTGAGCCTTGCAGTTCTTTTAGCTGTAATCCCCTGTTATTATACAGAAGCCTGACTGATATGGTAGAAAGGGGTGGTTCTGGTAAAAACAATTTCCCTCGAGAGCAGGCCTTTTGTCAAGGTGAACAAAATGTTCTGGTTATTTTCCAGAATGGTTACTTTCCCTCCCCCCTGCCAGAAGCACTAGGGGACTTTTTTTTTTTTTTTTTACCTGAGAACCCAATAGAGCTCTTAGAAGTAAAACTCATTAAAGTGTAGAAGCACCCCCTATGAAGACTAGACCTCTGGAGGTTCAAACTCTGGTTAGTCCACACTAAACCTCCATCAATTAATTAATTACAGCTTAAGTGTTCCTACCAGTACTAGCTACTTAGCAGGCTTCTGCTATATAGGCTTTTGTTCTGGGTAAGCTATGATTCTAGGTACCCACCTCTCTTTCCAGTTTTCAAGGCAGCAATGTGCCCTATGATCTCAATTCTCTGACGAATCTAAGAAGAGCTGCTGATTTTCCAGTTCTTCAGCTTTTCTCACTATTGGGAGTTTGGGAATGATGACTCCAAGCTCTTTTCAAATTGGACTGGAAACCAGAAGTCACCTATATGTTTTATTGTTTTAGCTCTTAGCTTTAGGTCTTTGATTTACTTGGAAATTATTTTTTGTGTATGGTGTATATGATGTAAAATACTGTTTTAAAAATACTTATTCTCTTGGAGAACTCTCTTGGATTCATCATTTGGCAGCTGCTTGGGATCTTCCTCTGATATGCAGTCTCTGCATAGACTTAATCCAGATGAGTTATGCCAGGGCTTCTTTCTAACTTATTCTGTTTTACTTTTAATTTTAAATATAAGTTTCTGGTTGGCAGAGTAAACATTATTTTAATCATTTTTTAAAAAAACACAAGGTGTAAGATCATAATGGAAAGTGCTTTCTCCCCCATTTTAATACTAAGTAGTTTGGAATGATCTATCCTTTAATCTCTTAATGTGCCTATTTTTTTTAAAGAGAAAGGAATTCAGTTATTACAATGTTCCAATTAAATTAATATAAGCATTTCCTACTAAGGCAACTTATAATAGAAAACAAGCATTACTTGTAAGAGGCTATTCAAATTGTGTTGATTATGTAATTATTTCTGTGCTTATGTATTTTTTGGCAGTTAGTCTAAAAGAGAGTTCCTCCACCCTGGCACTCTTAACATTTTAGGCCAAATAATTCCTTGTTGCTGTGAGGGTCCTTGCAATGTAGGAGTTTAGTATCATCTTGGTCCTCTACCCACTAGATGCCAACACATAATCCACCCCTCAAGTTGTTACACTACTACATGTTTTCTGGGGGGGTGGGGAGGGGACCCAGTTGAGAACCAGTGGTCTAAGAAATGAATGCTAAATGTGGAAAAAAGAAATAATGTAAAAATTATATTACTTGGTTTTAATTTTTTCAAATAATGTAAATTTTCAAGTGAAGGAATGGAAGCTAAATCTCTAAGGAATGACTTAAAAATTGTTGTGTCATTGTGCAAGACTGTTGAATCACAGATCTGTACTTCTGAAACAAATAATGCAAGATATGTTAAGAAAAAAGAAAAAGAAGAAGATAGCAGGAGGGGAAGAATGAAGGGGAGTAAGTCGGAGGGGGAGACGAACCATGAGAGACGATGGACTCTGAAAAACAAACCGAGGGTTCTAGAGGGGAGGGGGGTGGGGGGATGGGTTAGCCTGGTGATGGGTATTAAGGAGGGCACGTTCTGCATGGAGCACTGGGTGTTATGCACAAACAATGAATCATGGAACCCTACATCAAGAACTAATGATGTAATGTATGGTGATTAACATAACAATAACATATATATATACATATATATATATATATATATATATATAAATTGTTGTGTCAGAGATATACATGCATGTGATATACAGACCTCAAGGAAAGACTGCCAGGGGCGCCTCGGTGCCTCGGTTGGTTAAGTGGCCGACTCTTCGTTTCTGCTCAGGTCATCATCTTGGGGTTGTGAGATCAAGCCCCACATCAGGCTCCGCATTCAGCGTGGAGTCTACTTGAGATCCTCTCTCTCACTCTCCCTCTGCCCCTCCCCCTGCTCACACAAACTCTCTCTCAGGAAAAAAAGTATTAAAAAAAAAAAACTTCCATCCAACTCTCCTCCATAGGCAATCTGTTGTTTTCCTAAGCCATTTCCTTAATACTAGGAAATGTTTCAGTTTACTGACATTAACAATATATACTGACTACCCAATACAGAAGTTCAGAATTTACCGATTAGCTTTCTGATACTGAGGATTTACGCCAATCAATGACTATTACCACTACTACCTGTCTTCCACTTCCTCCTCTGGCATTTATTATATTATTACTCTTTGTTATTCTCTTGGGTAACCCGCTAAGGATTTAAATCTTTACTTCTTGTCTTACCAGTTTATTCCCAAAGGTGTAGCTGACAGATGTCTTCCTGCTCCTAAATTCTCTAGTAGCTGCTATTACATTATTGTGATTATTAACATCATAAGTAGTAAAAAAAAAAAAAAACTAATTATCTAACAATAGATGAATGGTTCTCTTTAGTTTTTCATGGTTTAAGATAATGAGACAAAGAAAATTTTAATGCATACAAGTCACATTTTTACACAAATGCAATATAAATTCCCAGGAATAAGGTTATTGAATCATAGTGTATAAATACTCCATCATATTGCTTTCCAGCATGGTTATTAGAATCCATTTTATTTTGTTCATATTGAAAATAGTGTTATTTTTTTCCCAATTACATAAATAAAAATCCTTATTAAAAATTCAATCAATTCAGGGGCACTTGGCTGGCTCAGTGGGTAGAACACGCAACTCTTCATCTCAGGGTTGTAAGTTCAAGCCCCACAGTGGGTATGGAGATTACCTAAAAATAAAATTTTTTTAAAAAATCTAACGTATTCAAAGAAGTATAAGGAAGAAAGTAAAAATATGAAATTCCACATTTAGTATAATCCTTCCTGTTTTTTTTTTTAAGATTTTATTTATTTGAGAGAGAGAGAACGAGAGATAGAAAGCACGAGAGGGAAGAGGGTCAGAGGGAGAAGCAGACTCCCCGCTGAGCTGGGAGCCCGATGTGGGACTCGATCCCGGGACTCCAGGATCATGACCTGAGCCGAAGGCAGTTGCTCAACCAACTGAGCCACCCAGGTGCCCCTTCCTGTTCTTTTTAAAAAATATTTAAGTAATGGGCGCCTGGGTGGCTCAGTTGGTTAGGCGACTGCCTTCGGCTCAGATATTCATAATACTAAAGACAAAAAAGGATTATTACATGAGTAATACTCCAAATGGCTGAAAGACCCAAATGTGAGACAGGATTCCATCAAAATCCTAAAGGAGAACACAGGCAGCAACCTCTTCGACCTCAGCTGCAGCAACTTCTTCCTAGAAACATCGCCAAAGGCAAGGGAAGCAAGGGCAAAAATGAACTATTGGGACTTCATCAAGATAAAAAGCTTCTGCACGGCAAAAGAAAGAGTCAACAAAACCAAAAGACAACCGACAGAATGGGAGAAGATATTTGCAAATGACATATCAGATAAAGGGCTAGTATCCAAAATCTATAAAGAACTTACCAAACTCAACACACAAAGAACAATGATTCAATCAAGAAATGGGCAGAAGACATGAACAGACATTTTTCCAAAGAAGACATCCAAATGACCAACAGACACAAGAAAAAGTGCTCAACATCGCTCGGCATCAGGGAAATCCAAATCAAAACCTCAATGAGATACCACCTCACACCTCATAGAATGGCTAAAATTAACAATTCAGGAAACAACTGATGTTGGCAGGATGTGGAGAAAGGAGAACCCTCCTACACTGTTGGTGGGAATGCAAGCTGGTGCAACCACTCTGGAAAACAGTATAGAGGTTCCTCAAAAAGTTGAAAATAGAGCTACCCTACGACCCAGCAATTGCACTACTGGGTATTTACCCCAAAGATACAAATGGAGGGATCCGAAGGTGTATGTGCACCCCGATATTTATAGCAGCATTGTCCACAATAGCCAAACTATGGAAAGAGCCAAGATGTCCACTGACAGATGAATGGATAAAGAAGATATGGTGTATATACACAATGGAATATTATACAGCCATCAAAAGGAATGAAATCTTGCCATTTGCAACAACGTGGATGGAACTGGAGAGTATTATGTTGAGCGAAATAAGTCAATCAGAGAAAGACATGTATCATATGACCTCACTGATATGAGGAATTCTTAATCTCAGGAAACAAACTGAGTGTTGCTGGAGTGGTGGGGGGTGGGAGGGATGGGGTGGCTGGGTGAAAGACAGTGGGGGAGGGTACGTGCTATGGTGAATGCTGTGAATTGTCTAAGACTGTTGAATCACAGACCTGTACCTCTGAAACAAATAATACATTATATTATACATATAATACATTATATGTTAAAAAAAAGAAGATAGCAGGAAGGGAAAAATGAAGGGGGGGAATTGGAGGGGGAGACAAACCATGAGAAACTATGGACTCTGAGAAAGAAACTGAGGGTTCTAGAGGGGAGGGGGGTGGGGGGATGGTTAGCCTGGTGATGGGTATTAAAGAGGGCACGTTCTGCGTGGAGCACTGGGTGTTATGCACAAACAATGAGTCATGGAACACTACATCAAAAGCTAATGATGTGATGTATGGTGATTAACATGATAAAAAAAAAGAGTATATGAGGATTCACCGTGCTATTTTTGCAATGTTTCTATCACTCTGAATTAATTTTAAAAAATCAAAAAAAAGATTTTATTTATTTGTCAGAAAGAGAGAGAGCACACAAGCAGGGGGAGCAGCAGGCTCCCCGCTGAGCAGGGAGCCCAATGCAGGACTCGATCCCAGGACCCTGGGATCATGATCTGAGCCAACAGCAGATGCTTAACCAACTGAGCCACCCAGGCATCCCTAAGGTAGGTGTTATAATTCCTATTTTCACAGACAAGAAAAGAAACATTAAGGTTCCAAGAGATTAAGGAACTCACCCAGTAGCACACAGCTAGTAAATAGCAAATATATGACTGGAACCTACACTGCCCCAATCCAAACCCAACAAATCTACCTCCTTGTTCAGCTTTCAGCACTGTTGTGCAATAAAGAGAAGCTCAGGCTCTCAATAAGTTAAAATTTGGAGTTTTGAAAGAAAGTATTACACTATGAATAACAACGGTATAGGCCTCAATAATACATCTGATATTCAAATATACAACATCAATAAACTCATCCATGAATCCCATAGAATCACTATAGAATCATGAATTAGCATGCTAGTGAAACAATCCTGCTTGCAGTCCTGGATGGCCAGCTTTTTGTCAAATTCCATATTTAGTTATGGTGCTCTTTGAAAAATACACAGATTTGAGAAAAATTAAAATACTGTTAGATGAATGACTTCTAAAGGCCAAAAACTGTACTTTAAAGACTATGTGGGGCAGGTGGCACCTAGGTGGCTCAATCGGTTAAGCATCTGACTCTTGGTTTCGGGTAAGGTCATGATATCAGGGTCATGAGATCAAGCCCTGTATCAGGCTCTGTGCTGGGAGCCTGCTTAAGATTCTTTCCCTCTGCCTCTGCCCCTCCCCCCCCACTCTCTCCTTCTCTCTCTAAAAAAAATTAATTTATTAAAGGATATGTGGAATGTTCCTGAAGCCTAAGCCCCGAAGACATGTGAAAAACTGATATTAAGTATCAGAATACTTTAACAATTCTATCTAGAGAATCTATGGCCTACACAACTGAAACACAAGTTTTATTATGAGTACTGCCACAAAAAGACCCACAAAGAAAAGAAAATGATATTTTATTCCCTCTCCAACTTCAAGTTCCCCTCACACAATTTGAAGTCCATGCAAATTTAATTATACAAAGCTTTTAAAAAAAAAAAAATTTCTGGCACCACCAAATTTCAAGTCACTGCTGGTGGCGATGGGTCAGCAATGGAAAGACAAGTAAAGTGGGATGACAGAGAAGTAGTTTTTACAATGTCACCTCGGGAAGGCAAATCCGAGCTGCCGAGGGACCGCACTACCATCTGTGGGGGCAGGAGAAAAACAGGAACATAAAAGATAACAAGTGCTCTGACACAGAGCTAGGGTTCTCCACGCAGCAATCGGGAAAAGTCACCCAAAGCATCCCCCACCTCCAGCACACAAGTTCTTCTGTGCCAGTGGAATGATAGTGAGGAGTTGGGTCCCAGGAGTCAACAACTCTGAGCCAAAAATCAGAAAGACATCTGGATGAAAGAACAGACATAAGGAAATACTTCTCATAATGCATATTATTCAAAACAATCCAAAATGCATCACAAGGATCCCACTGAAATTCTAGGGAAGGGGATTCTGAAAATTCTAACATACAACAGATAACAGATATTAACTGTAAAATCAGAATTTATTGTCTTTATTGTGTACCCTTTTTGAACTGTTTCATCTTAAGTGTTAAAACATTTACAAGGGCTTTCAAAGATAAATTCTGAACTTTATCACCTCATGTGTGTTTTTTCTTATGATGTCTTAAGTTCTTTGAATTATCTTACCACCAAGGTTTTCAGAAAATTAACCTCTATTACTATATTTGTATATAATCTTCAAAACCATATCATGAGTAAATATCTACAATTACCTTCTACAAATACAGTGCAGAATAAAACAAAAGCATACAGCTCTCAGAGTATATTCTATCCTACTGTATAAAATTAGCTTGGAAACAAAAGGAAAACTAACACTAGAAATCGTCCTGAAATGATACGGCATTCTTTGGATGCCTATACCTCTCAGGAAATGTACTTCCAATTATCACTTAAGATGGAAAGAATAAAAAGAAAAAAAAAATCTTACATGCAATCAGAAATGCCTCAGTCTCCTTCAACCCCAAGTAAAAAACTAGAGAGAAGTGAAGTATACTCACAAGGAGAGCGGTGAAGGTCAAAGCCTCCTGATAAAGGATTCTGAGTGGCTGCTGTAACCAACTACCGCAACTGAGCACCTAACGTAAATTTATTACCTCATAGTTCTAAAGGTCACAAATCCAACATGGGTATCACTGGCTAAAATCAAGATGTCAGCAAGGCTAGTTCCTTCCGTGATGTGGACTCTAGGGAGAATCCATTTTCTTGACTTTTCCAGCTTCTAGAGGCTATTCAATTTCCTTACCTGCAGAGTGCTTCACTCCACCCTCCGCTTGTTGTCACATCTCCTTCTCTGACTCTGACTCTCCCACCTCCCTCTTAAAGGACCCTTGCGATTACACTGCATTCACCCAGATAACCTAGGACCATCTCTCCCTTAACACAATCACAGCTGCAAAGCCCTTCTGCCATTTATGATAACATACAGGTTCCAGAGATTCCCACACGAACATCTTCATGGGCTACTGTGCCACCTCCCAGAAGTTCATTTAATCCAGTTTAGCAAAATCAAATACAAAGAATCCTCTATACCTCTATCCCGTTCCTTTTTGCTCACCTATGTTATAAAGTCAATATATGTCAGCTATTGGATTTGTATCTACTATGCCGTTCAACTGTAAGACTTTACGGAACACACTGAGGAAGAGAAAAGCAGCCCCTGACATCTGGAAGCCCTGCTACTATCAGCTAGGCCTTGTTGCTACAAACTGGCTAGCAGCTCAGAGTGAGGCACTCACAGCTAGGTCTTGATGATTCTCCTCTTGAAAATAAACAACTTCAGAGAACATCAACATCAGAGAAGGGCACTCTGTGACCATAATGGACAAAGAATAAACATCACTCTGTAATCATGCCTGAACAAAGCCAAAAACATGAATACCATCCAAATCATAAAAATGACTAAATATCTCCCCACCATGGCTTACATGAATGACTTGCTTCTTATTACCAATAAGTTTTAAGTTCAACCCACCCAGTCTTCTTTCCTTCTATATAAGATTAAGATACTCAATCATAGAATTATCTCTGCTTCCTAACAGCATCCAATACAAATCAAAGCCCCATTTCTTTGAACTCTTTCCAAATCACCCCACACAAGCCCAAATCCTATTTTTAAAAGTTCCTTTCAAATGCTCTCTTATTGAAACACCCCACAATTCCCAAAGGTGTGCATTTTCCCTTACTGCAACATGCAATCAACCCAACTTGTCCAACTACCAGTAATTTCCTGGTGGTCTTTGGCTGGAGAGCAGTGACAAAGCTCAGAAAAAACTTACAGACCTCCAGACACCTGCATTTCAAATTTAGATACAAGACTGATGATTGGCTCCCATCTTCTGCCCGACCTCTATTCTCAAGAGGGAAGGGCTAAAGTTTTTATCTGCAGTACATGGAGTGAGCCATGGAGATGAAGGCAAGACCCTGGTAGAAAAAGGCAGGTAAACTGACCTAGGGAAGCAGTAGAGAGAGCATGATTCCTGGCATCTCCAGTATATCCCCACTCTATGTGGCCAAAAGGAAGCCAAGAAAATTAGAGGGTCCTAAAATCTCCCCTGTTGTAAAAGTCCTAGTGAACCCCAGAACTGCACCAAAAATACTACACCAAGTTAGGGAGCTTAAACCATAGCCAGAATAAGGAAGAATTTAAATTGTGCAGCTAGACCCCAAAATTCCCTGCCAGCTAGTTTCACCAGTTCTCCTTGGTCCTTTCATTAGCCTTACAACAAGCATTTTATGTAACCAATCTAGCTGGATCCGACATAACCCTGTTATGGTGGAGATTTAAACTTTATAAGACTGTAAATATAGTACAGGCTATGAAATCAGCCTGCCTGGATTCAAACTCTCGTTCCATCACACACTGACTATGCCGCCTTGGCTACATGCTGCGAAATACCTACTTCATATGCTTGTTGTGAAACTCAAATGAGATACCTAGTAAGCACTCAATAAATGTTATTTATTATTAATTTAATGAAGGGATTATGAGGCTATTTTGGTACTGTTATGTATTACTCTGTGACCATTTTAAAGTAACAGCTATATCAGTGAAAGTGGCAACATAAGAAAACCATTTGGAACGTACCATCTAAGTAAATGCACTTGAAGAATAGAGTACTGGGGTGCCTGGGAGGCTCAGTCAGTTAAGCGACCAGCTCTTGATCTCAGCTCAGGTTTTGATCGCAGGGTTGTGAGTTCAAGCCCCATGCTGGGCTCCGTGCTAGGTGTGGAGCCTACTTAAAGAAGAGATGGACCAAAAGACAAGTGATGCTGTGCAACTATGGCAGGTATAAAGAACAGGAACATATAAATTACTGTCCATATTTCAGTTCTCCTGCTGGATACTTAACAAGCTCGAGTCAGTGGTTTAGTATCCTGGGTAACAGTTCATGTGTGCATACTATTTAAAAATAGGTTAATCAAAAGCAGGTCACACATGAACCAATGAAAAATTTGTGTATGAACCAAGGATTATAATTAATCCAATTCTGTGCACCTGAAGTTCAAAATAAAAAGGAAAAAAAAAAGCCAGCAACAGGAAGAAAGAAAATAGATCATTGCCACCTGGTTAATAGGTTTTAGCTACGTAATCATTGAAGTAATTGACAAGAGAACTCAGATATTCATAATACTAAAGACAAAAAAGGATTATTACATGAGTATTTATAAGTTAAACACTACACAATATACAAAAATTAACTCAAAATGGATCAAAGACCCCAAATGTAAGAGTTAAAACTCTTAAGAAGAAAACATAGATAGAAATCTTCATGACATTAGATTTGGTGATGATTTCTTTAATATAACACCAAAAACACAGGCAAAAAAAGAAAAAAAAGATGTATAAAATGAACTTCATCAAAATTAACAACTGCGGTGCATCAAAGAACATCATCAATAGAGTAAAAGGCAACCCACAGAATGGGAGAAAATATTTGCAAATTGATATTTAATAAGGGATTAATATCCAGAATATATAAAGAACTCCTGAAAGTCAACAACAAAACAACCCAATTCAAAACGGGCAAAGGATTCAAATAGATATTTCTCCAAAGAAGATATACAAATGGCCAGGAAGAACATAAAACAGTGCTCAACATCACTAACCATCAGGGAAATGCAAATAAAAGCCACAATGAGATACCACTGCACACCCGTTAGGATAACAATTATATTTTAAAACAACACGTGTTAGTGGAGAAACTGGAATCCTGGAGCGCTGCTGGTGGGACTGTGAAATGGTACAGCCACTGCAGCAATTTTTCTCAAAAAAATTAAACGTAGAATTTTTTTATATGATGCCACAATTCCACTTCTCGGTATACACATACCTAAAAGAACTGAAAGCAAGATTTCCAAGAGGTATTTGTATTTGTACACCTGTGTTCATAGTAGCACTATTTACAAAGGCCAGGAAACAACCCAAATGTCCAGTGATGAATGAATGGGTAAACAAAATAGGGTTATGTCCATACAAGTGAATATCATCCAATGTCAAAAAGGAAAAAAATTCGGACACATGCTACGAGATGCATGAAACCTGAAAACCTTATGCTGATTGAAATAAGCCATACATGAGAGGACAAATACTGTACGAGTCCACTTATATGATAACTGGAATAGTCAGATTCATAGAGACATAAGTAGAATGGTGGTTAGCAAAAGCCGGAAGAAGAAAGGAATGGTAAGTTAATGACTCATGGGGACAGTTTCAGCTTGGAATAACAGCAAAGTTCTAGAGATGTGCAGTGGTGACGGTTGCACAAGATGTGAATGTACTTAATGCCACTGAATTGTACACTTAAAAATGTTAACCACATGCGATGTATACTGTATCAGAAAGGTAAAACTTACAGCATTACATGGCAAAACCAAAAAAGAGTTAACTAAGAATTGGCAGCATGTCCTAGAAAAAACTCAAGTATCTATGTTCACTCTAAATATGAATAATTTGAGAAAAGAATGCCAAAGACGGGAAACCCAGTGAACGTGCTCACTTCTGCACAGCTTCTGTAGAGGGTGGAGTACGTTCACCACCCAGAGGTGCTGGCTCAGAGGAAGCTGGGGTGACAAGGGGCAGAACTAAGGAACTTTAAAATCAGTGCCAAAACTAAGTCGTTTTCAGAGTGGCAAAGGTAATAAAGCTCCTGGCTACTATAACATGAGTCTTTTTCTCAATCCAAATGACAGAATATCTAATTAATTAAAAAGTAAAGCCGAAAACAAATAGCTCAATGGAACAGCATGGATTACAAAATTAAACCCCACGATTATAGTTACCTAAGTCATGACAAAGGTCCTAAATGGTGCTAAAGCGACTGGACATCCAGGTGGGGGGAAACAAAAAGACTCCTACCTCAAAACATACACAAAAAATAAATTCCAGATGAACTGCAGATCTAAATGGGTGGAGAGGATCAATAAAGCATTTAAAGAAAACACAGAGAATACCTTCATAATTTTGGAATAGGCAAAGATTTCTTAAACAAGACACAGAAAGAACTGACCAGAAAACAATTTCTGTTAAAGTGAACTATATGAAAATTAAGAATTTCTCCTCAGAAGATATATCACTGAGTGTTAAAGCATCCACAAAATGGAAAAAAAATTGCAATACGTATATTCGACCAAAGTATCCTATTCGGAGAACATAAAAGTTGCAAATCAATATTTAAGAGATTAAAGGACTAATTTAAAAATGGGGACAAGACTTGAAGATGCTTCTTCACAAGAGTGGCAAATGACCGTAAGTATATGAAAAGGTACTCAAATTCATGAATCGTCAGGGAAGTGCGAACACAGTTTTCGTGCAATAAATATGAGACGCTTACTGCAATGGCTTACATTAGAAGAACATGCTGAGCGTCGGTAAAGAGCAGCCAGCGGGCCCGGCGCGGAGCTGCGGGAGGGCACCGCGGCCGCGCACCCGGGAACCGGCAGGCAGGGGTCCCTCTCCGAGGCACAGCCCCGACCAGAGGCGCACACGGCCGGGCACCAGAAAACACGACGCGCTGCAGCCCAGGCCGGGGACTGCCGGAGCGCCCGTCGCGAGGGCGGAGAGCGGCTACAGCCACACGGCCACTCGCTCAGAGCGCTCTCTACCGCAAGCTACGACTGCGGCGGTCCCCCGGCTGCAGGGTCCAGAAGGGCCCGAAGGAGGCAACGCCACGGCAGAACTTTCCCAGCCGCGGCCCTCGGGGCTGACGGGCGAGCGCGGGGCTGACGGGCGGGCCGGCCGCTGGGCGAGGGGACGCGAACACGTACAACGGGCCCCGGGCCGGTACGAGACACAGAGCCGAGCACACTCCGCGCCGCGCGGCGGAAGGCAACCACAGCGGACGTCCCGGCGGCGCCGCAGCGACGGAACAGGGAGCCCCCGCGCCGCCGCCCGCGCCGCCGGGCTCCCCACGCAAACCCGCAGGGCTGAGCCAACGGCGCTCGGCAGTCCGCACAGCCCGCGCCGCGGCCGGGCCGGGCCCGCCCCCGGGTCCCGACGCGCGCTCCGAGAAGGGCGCCGAGGGGACCACGCAGGTGCTCCCCGCCGGGAGGTCCGCCCGCCCGACGGCACGGCGCTGCGCCCCCCGGAGCTCCGGCGCGGGGGGCCCGTGGAGGAGGCGGGGGCTCAGGGGCAGGGGGCACCCCGCACCGAGGGCGGGGGCGCCGGGCGCGGCGGGGGGCGGGCGGGAGGGGGCGGGGGGCCCGGGCCGACTCACCGTGGTCTCCCGCACTTGGCTCTGGAAGTGCTGTTCCCGCGCCGACACCTCGTCCTGCCCCTCCATCCTCCCTCATGCCCGCCGCCGCGCCGCCCGCATCCGCGCGCTCCGCCGCACCATCGCCCGCCGGTCCGGGACGGGAGCGGACTGACAGCGGGCCGCCGTCCGCAGGGTCGGCTACCGCGACCCCCGCCGCCGCCGCCTCGGCCCCCTCGACCGCCTCAGCCGCCTCAGCCGCCGCCTCAGGCGAAGCCGCTCTAGCTGCGGAGGGCGGGCGCGGGGCGGGGCTGGGGCGGGACCTGACGTCAGAGGAAGGCGCTTTGGCGTCAGAGAAGCGCGCCGTGACGTCTGCGAACGGGAGCCGCCGAGGGGCGTGGCCTACTGGGGAGAGGAGGCGGGGCCACGCCCCCAGGAAGTGGAGGCCG
This sequence comes from Eumetopias jubatus, assembly GCF_037043125.1. NCBI lineage: Eukaryota > Metazoa > Chordata > Mammalia > Carnivora > Otariidae > Eumetopias > Eumetopias jubatus. The sequence continues at coordinate 66,124 of NW_028274842.1, read as the reverse complement.
GAGCCAGGCTGTCGGGACCAGTACCCGGCCCGGTGGGGACGGGGCGCGGGTCGGTTTGCTGGAACGGGTTCTTCCCTCTGTCGCAGTGGCAGGTGCGCGGCCGGCCACAGTCTCGGTGCAGTTGTTCCCGGCAGAAGGGAATCATCGTGGCCCGCCGCCCGGCCCCGCCGGCAGAGCACTGCGCAGGGTCAAGCCGGTCTCCCACGAAAACTTGGGCTCGGCCAAAGCAGGTCAAAGGCCGGGAAGGACTGGCTTCGGACACGTTTTGGGCGGACCCCTGGAACCCTGGCTTCTGTGGCTCTGCTAACGGGTTTGCCCGCTCGGAAAGCGTACATAGCCCTGAATGTGAGGCCCTTGCCAACTCGGTAGAGTCGCCTCCCTGCCCCCGGGGTGTTTTACGACCCCCCGGAGACCCTCAGCAGACGTTGATATTAGGGACCTCCAGACCTACCGAACACAGTCATTCATCCCCATGGTACGTTCAGTATCTTTTTTGGATTTTTTGGATTCTTGCCATGAAAAAAGTTTGAAGGAATATTTATCATTTTCCTTTTGGATTTATTTGACTATAAAGAAGTCATTTAAATTGCTATTGACTGTGTGATTTTGGGGGGCATCTCTAATCGAAAATTCTAAGGAAGTAAAAATACCTAGAAATTGCTTTCAAATTATTTTAATGATATATGTGCATTTAGATTTTTCAGTATCTTTTGCAATTTTGAATTAAAAATGTTTTCATGACTCAAAAAAAAATGTTTTTAAGGTCTCCAAAAATCGTGTCAACCCCATATACTGTGCTTATGATGCAGTAGGCTGTAAACTGTTGGTAGTGGGAGGACTCAGAACATGAGGTTTGTTCTGAGGGAGTGCCCCTGCAGCCATAGGCTGATTAGAAACCAGCAGTGCTTCCAACTGCTTAAATGCAGTGTTCACTTTTATTTTTAAAATGTCTCAGAATCCAAAAGAACCAGGGAAAGACAAAGTATCTGAGTCTGTTTTTCGAGACACCCGGATTCTGAGAGCTGGGTTAAATACTTGTCCAAAATGCCCTGCATAACTTCTGGGTTAATCTCTCCAGATCAGAGGGTAAGCAGATCAGATTTTAAGATGTAAGGTATTTAGGCTCATTCCACAAAGTGGGTGCATGTATTTCTGCTCTTTCTAACCCAACCTCCAAGCATGTAGAACTTTATGTTTTCTTCATCCCTTAGCCCAGGGTAGGAGGCTTCAAAAATGGCCAGAACCTCACCCCTCCCTATACGCCTCCTGTTTGCCTTGCCGTGTTGCCCCTCCTTCCATCAAGAAGTGGTGTTGGGGCGCCTGGGTGGCTCAGTCATTGAGCATCTGCGTTCGGCTCAGGTCATGATCCCAGGGTCCTGAGATAGAGCCCTGCATCAGCAGAAAGCTTGCTTCTCCCTCTTCCATTCCCCCCGCTTGTGTTCCCTCTCTAGCTGTCTCTCTCTGTCAAATAAATAAAATCTTTTTAAAAGGAAGGGAGGGAGGAAGGAAGGAAGGAAAGAAAGAAAGAAAAAAGAAAGAAAGAAAGAAAGGGAAGGAAATGGAAGGGAAGAAGGGAAGGGAGAGGAGAAATGGTGTTTATTTTCCACCCCCTTGAATCTGGGCCTGAACAGGTGACTTGCTTTGGCCAGAAGGACAGCAGAAGCTATGAAGCTACTTTGAAAAGTGCTTGTGCATCAGGGCTGGTCCCTTCTTACCACCCCTGGGCATCCTCCAACCGCTACTGTGCAAGTAAGCCCCAACCAAGCTAGAGATAGGGATCCCAGTTTTCTCTGGCACCTATCTAACACACTCTTTTTTGCATCCCTCTAAAACATAAATCTTCCCAAAACAGTTTTTCTCCCCTGCTAAATGTACTGCAATGCAGTTATTCTCACTAACTGTAGAATTAAATTAAACTCCTTAACTTGGCATTCAGGAGCTTGACTTTGGGGCCCCACCCCACCCTTCCAGACATCCCCCCACTTCATTCCCTGAAGAGCTCTTGGCTACAGCCTGGCTTCCTTCCCTCTCCAATCCCCAATTCCAAGGGCCAGCCCCTTTACTTACTCCATATCCTCTTTCCTACTATTCAGAGTCAGTGCTACCCTTCAGCGTTCCCACCAAGACCTTCCTTCTCCAAAAAGGGAACCCTCTGACACTGCTGGTGGGAATGCAAGCTGGTATAGCCACTCAGGAAAACAGCATGGAGTTTCCTCAAAAACTGAAAATAGATCTACCCTACGACCCAGCAATTGCACTACTAGGTATTTACCCAAAGGATACAAACGTAGTGATCCAAAGGGGCACCTGCACCCCAATGTCTATAGCAGCAATGTCCACAATAGCCAAACTATGGAAAGAGCCCAGATGTCCATCAACAGATGAATGGATAAGGAAGATGTGGTTCATATATACAATGGAATATTACTCAGCATCAAAAAGAATGAAATCTTACCATTTGCAACAACATGGATGGAACTAGAGGATATTATGCTGAGCGAAATAAGTCAATCAGAGAAAGACAACTATCATATGATTTCACTCGTGTGGAATTTAAGAAGGAAAAAATGATCATAGGAGAAGGCAGGGGAAAAATAAAATAAGATGAAATCAGAGAAGAGACAAACCATCAGACTCTTAACTCTAGGGAACAAACTGAGAGTTGCTGGAGGAGCAGTGGCTGGGGGATGGGGTAACCGGGTGATAGGCATTAAGGAGGACATGTGATGAAATGAGCACTGGGTGTTATATCCAAATGATGAATCAATGACCTCTACCCCAGAAACTAAGAATACATTATGTGTTAATTGATTTAATTTAAATTAAATAAATAAATTAAAAAGACCTGTCTTCTCCACAAAGTCTTTCCTGATGATTCCAGACACTTCATTCACACATTCATCCCAAACTGTGGGGACACGATGGAAAGACGGCTGGGGTTCCTGGGTGGCTCAGTGGGTTAAGCATCTGACTTCGGCTCAGGCCATGATCCCAGAGTCCTGGGATCAAGTCCCGCATCAGGCTCCCCTGTCAATGGGGAGTCTGCTTCTCCCTTTCCCTCCGTCCCTCTCCCCTGCTTGTGCTCCCTCTCTCTCTCTCTTTCTCAAGTTAATAAAGTCTTAAAAAAAGAGAGAGAGAGAGAAAGGGAGAAAGAAAGGAAAGAAGGAAGAAAAGAAAAGAAAACTGCTTCAGTCCCTGCTCTCACAGAGGTCACAATCCAAGGGTAAAGCAGAAAGCTTACAGAGGTTATGTTCCTAGCCATTCATTTGGCCCTTAGCACACATGCCCTTGTATCTGTGTCTAGTGACAGTCAACATATAAGCTCTTTAAGGTCTAGAATATCTTTTCTTGCATCTTGTAAACATCTGTGTACTTCCTGCAATACCTGATAGAATGCCTTGCACAAAGTAGACACCTAACAAATATTTCTTGGTCAGTAGGCTGGTTGCCCTGAGAAATTTCCCAGACTTCTTCACATTTCAGTATGTCTTCAAATTTCTGTATGGATGTAAATAATTGCCTGGGCCTTGCTGGTGCTTCCAAACTTACCGTTCACGGACATCCGTGATGAAAGGCCATGCTTGTCACTGTGTCCTCTGGCTTCACTGCCATGTCATGTCTTTGAAACTGCTACAATTCCAGGTAATTCCCCTCGCTTCACTAGGCCTTGCTTTGATTTTCTTGGTCATGATGAAATCAAAGTTTTGAGAGATAAGGTGACAGAGACCATTTTTTTTAACCTCTTTATGCCCTATACAAAACCAAGCCAAGCAGTACTGAGATGTACCCTGTATTCCTTCCAGGCTCTGTCAGAGAGGAGCTTTGTCTTTTTCCCTTAGCCAAATACAGCAAGAGAGATGAACAAGAAAAAGTCGAGAAACAGCCCAGCTATCCCTCTGCAGTGGAATGGGGAAATAAACTGTGATGTGTTCATGCAATGGAATAATCCCCTGGGGTAAAAAAATCAATGAGCTACAGCTGCAAGCAACAATATGGACAAATCTCTGAAACAGTGTTGAGCAAAAGGCCAAACAATGCCTACTGTATGATTCCGTCTGTGTGAAGTCCCAAACCGTGCAAAACAAAACAAGGTATTACTGAGGGATACAAACATGTAGTAGAATTATAGAGAAAGAGGGGCAAGGATAAACTTCCAGGAAGGAAGGTCAGGGCCGAGAACAGCGGGAGGTGCTCAGGGGGCCGCAGAGGTGACTGTGCTCATTGCTAAGACTTGCATCTGGACCCTGGATGGGGCTGTTGCCACTTGCATAATGGATCCCCCACAGGGGATCCCCCTCACGTCACTGCAACGGGTCTCTCTAACTGGAGGAGCCTGGGTCACGTGGCTACACCCGAGTTGCAAAGGAAGTGAGTATGGGATATTTTTGGCTTCTTTTTTGGGATGGAGTCCCTGCCTCACAGGATATGGGATTCTCATAACATGGAAAGGGGCTTCGGATATGATTCAGCCTAAAGGAATTATTTGGTCCGAATACAAAGTTCTCTGGTGCCCCAGCATAACCAAAGTATAAAATTTAGACTCTCTAGAGAAACAGATGGACTTTAGGGTTTTGTTAAGTGATAACCAGCCAGCGCTGTGCTGGAGACCAGCTCTCAAACAGCAGTTGTTAATTTTTAGGAATTTTGTGAGCCAATTGTTAAACATAACCATTATTTCAAGCTAAGTTATATAAACTTACATTCAAATTATATTTTTAAGGGACGCCTGGGTGGCTCAGTCGGTTAATCGTCTGCCTTCGGCTCAGGTCATGATCCCAGAGTGCTGGGATCGAGTCCTGCCTTGGGCTCCTTGCTCAACACGGAGCTTGCTTCTCTCCCTGCTTGTGCTCGCTCTCTCTCTGATAAATAAACTCTTTTTTAAAATTTATATTTTTAAAAGGTAGCAAATATTCAAAAGCCATCATGTCTTCATTATCTTATACTTCACTCTCCGCTGTGCTCCTAAAGTTACTTCAGTCTACAGCAATGTGTTACTCTTCCTTCAGTGACCTCACTTTGGCAGCTGGAATCAGCCATGGTGGGAGCATCTACGCCATGGAAATCAGCAAATGATACAAATCAGGGCCCTTTTTCCTCCCCCTTGTAGAGCAATTTGTAGTTATAGCATACCATGGAAGCTGCCAAAGTTTTGGAAATCACCTAAGTGAAGATTTTCCATATTGGGAGCTAATGTCAAACAACCAGCTGATCAAAGTTGGCGTCCTTGGAGGGAAATTGAGGGGAATGAGACACTCGTGGCTGATCGTCCCAGGTGTCTGGAGAGGTAGAGGGCTCCTACAGGGAAAATAGGATTTTCTCAGGAAAACAGTTCTAATCCCATGAGAGTACAACTAGGTTTCACATTGATCACAACTCACCAGTGGTTTGTGTATTTGTTGGTTTTCTAAAGGGCCAAGATGAAATCACTGTTCCCTGTCACGGGAGAAGCAGCAAGCAGGTCCAGGTGCAGAGAGGAGATAGACCTCGTGGGAGGGTATCAGTCCCCCGGAGACGCCACCACAGTGTGCCCCAGACCGAGCAGATTAACAGAATCTTAATTTCTCCAAGCTCTGGAGGCTGGAAGCCTGACTTGAAGGCGACAGCGGGGCTAGCTGTCCTGAGGCTCTCTCCTTGGCGTGTGGATGGCTGTCTTTGTGTGTCATCCGTCTGTGTGTCTGTCTCATCTCTTCTTACAAGGACACCAGACACATTGAACTAGGGCCCTCCCATATGACCTCATTTAACTTAATCACCTCTTTGTGTTTTTTGTTTTGTTTTGTTTTGTTGGGGTTTTTTTAGAGAGAGAGAGAGAGAGAGCAGGGGTAGGGGGTGGTAAGAGAGGGAGAGAGAGCAGCGAATCCCAAGCAGCCTCCATGCCCAACGTGGAGCCCAAGACAAGGCTAGACCTTACAACCCTAAGATCACAACCTGAACCAAAATCAAGAGTCGGACGCTAAACCAACTGAGCCACCCACGTGCCCCAACGGAATCACCTCTTTGAAGACCCCATCCCAATTAGAGCCACATTCTGAGGTCCTGGGATCAGGATGTCCACATGTGAATTTAGAGGGACACAATTCAGCCCAATAGGGAGCATGTTTAAGTTCTCTTCTGACTGTCTGCTTTTCTGAGGGAAAGAAACAGCAAGATCGTCCTCCAGAGGGAAGAATGTAGTGTTTGAGGTCCTGGGAGAGAAGAGGTATGACATAGTCACCAAGGGGCAGGCAGGAGTGGACACAGTCATAGGGTACTAGCAGGGGCAGACACAGTCGGGGTGGGCAGGGGTGGACAGAGCCCCCAGGGGGCGGGCAGGGGTGGACACGGTCACTAGAGGGCAGGCAGGAGTAGACAGAGTCATAGGGTGTGGGCAGGGGTGGACAGAGTCACCAGAGAGTGGGAGGTAGTGGGCAGAGTCACCAAGGGACAGACAGGGGTGGGCGGAGTCACTAGAGGGTGGGCAGGAGTAGACACAGTAGGGGAGTGGGCAGGGGTGGACAGAGCCCCCAGGGGCGAGCAGGATGGATGAGGAAAGGCACATCATTTCCCGGCAGCACTAAGCTCCAGCTTGGCACCAGACCCCAGCATCTAACTGCCCCCTCTGCCCAGTAGCACCCTGGGCCCTGCTCTCCAGTTACTGTGCTCAGTGCTGACCAGCGTTTGTTAACATCAATAGATGAACTGCGACTTTGAAACCTAGAGGGGAGGGTGTTTATGAACAGTGTCAGACATCCGAGTACTGGATTGGAATACCAGCTTTACCACTTCTTGGTTGGATGGTTCGGGGCAAGTCACTGATCTGCTTTGTGCCCCTGTTTTCTCATCTGTAAATCAGCTGGAAATAATGAAGAGGATTAGTGGCGTTGGTCATTGTGGTGAAATGCCATATCCACGAAGTGCAAAGGCACCCGAAATTTAGCTGTCATCACCATCATCATCTGAAAAACCAGGACCTCAGCATGGACTGCGCTGACATTTACCTATTGGGTTATGTACCCACGAAATAGTCACAAATTTCAAGGAAATTCATGGCAAACTTGTAACTCCTACACAGGGGATGAAAGACAATGCTTACAGTGGAAGAGCGGAGCTTCAATTTGCCAAGATACTGCGTGGCTGTGGGTATCCAAGAGTTGGGACTTAGAAGGACCAACCAAAGGAAATGAAGGGATGTGGACCTGGCGTTGGCAGGGGTGGGTGTGATTACAGGGAATCATGGGAAATATAAGTCCACAGATAGAAAGGGCATCCCCTCCTCGACTTGCCCTTCAACTTTGGTGTCATCTTCTGATTTGGACAAGATTCTGTCTTAGGTGAGTCACGTGGTTTTCACCTGCCCTGCTAACTGTCACTGAAGCAGGAATAAAGAGATGATCAAGGTCGCTTGCAGAGGAAAGGAGAGGGACGTGAGGAATTCACGTGTGGGGAGAATTTGGTCTTATTCACCTAGTGTGCCATCACCTCACTGTGGCGTGCATCACCCTTTCCACAATAATGTATCAGATGCCACAAGAAAGGGGGACCCAGTAAATTCCAAGAGAAGACACCTGTAGACATCTTTAAAGGTTTTCCCCTTGCAGTATCCACACAAAATGGCCTGATCTCTGACTCAGAAACAACTAGAGGAGGCGCACTTTCTCACCAAGGTGTACGTCCGGTGGCAGGGAGCAGAACAGCAGTAGGGATGGCGGCCTGGGCCAACAAAGCAGGAGAACCAGGAGGAGACGGGACACGCCGAGGCTGGTCGGGGATGAATCAGGAGAACAAGGCGTGTTCTTGGACTCACCACAGCCATGGTTTTGTCATGACGACGTGCCGGCCTGAATATCTCCCTGCGGCTCAGCAAAGCCTGCTGGGGCCTGAAGCCAAGGTACAGAAACTCTCTGAGAAAACATCCTTGGCTGGCAGAGCCAGCTCGGAGACGGCTCTAGAAGGAGTTAAGTGCTCAGGCAAAGGAGGCTGACCTTCCTTCCCCTTTTTATGATAGCTTGTTAACTCTTCTGTCTAAGGAAAATGAAAGAAATGCTGAGGAACATATATTGAAGAAGTGAGCCCTTCTCCCCTCTCCCTCAGACCTGCTCTCTGGAAAAGCCAGGGGTGAGGGCCTCTGCCCATTCCTGCACACAAAGAAGTATTTGTTACCCAGGCCAGAGCTATTTTGCCACTTGATACTTTTATTTGACAACGTATCTCGGCTACGGTACCACATCACTATGTACAACTCTGTTTCATGCTTCCCACCGCTTCATCAGTACTCCATTGACTAGGACTTTTTACATTTATTGATCTAGTCTTATGTGGATAGACATTTAGATTGTGCGGTTTTTTATTTTCTAGTCTTATCAGAACAGTGCTATACTGTATTTCCTTTGTACATATATTTTTGCACGCCTGTAGGAGTCTTGGGGGCGAGTGGGCCACTGGAGAGAATCTCCTCCGGTTTGCTCCAGATGAAGCCAAGGCAGCCCAGGCGCTTTTGGCAAAGGCTGCACGGGGCCCAGGTCCATCACGGCAGAGGGCTCCCGGGGCACCTGGGGGAACCGAGCCAAAGCTGGCTGGGAAGGGACTGGGTCACATTTGAAGTCTTCCCTGGCCACTGGGCCTGGGGAGGGAGACTGCCCTCAGAGACCTTGGGGAACTCACGCAGACCTCACCCAGGCCTCCCTCAGAGCTGCCGCCCCCGGGACAGGCCCACTGTGGGTAAATGAAGTCAGCAATGCCAGAAGGGAGGGGTCAGCCGGGACTCTCTCTTGCCTATTCCAGTGGCTTTAGAAAACACTAATTTCGGGGCGCCTGGGTGGCTCAGTCATTAAGCGTCTGCCTTCGGCTCAGGTTATGATCCCAGGGTTCGGGGATCGAGCCTAGTATAAGGCTCCCTGCTCAGCGGGAAGCCTGCTTCTCCCTCTCCCACTCCCCCTGCTTGTGTTCCCTCTCTCGCTGTGTCTCTCTCTGTCAAATAAATAAACAGAATCTTAAAAAAAAAAAAAAAAAAGAAAAGAAAACACTAATTTAGCCCCTGAGCGCCCAGGCTCCATGCTTGAGAACTGGGCCCGGGAGGGAGGGATGGCGGCAGGAGGGGCGGTGGCGGGAGGGGCACAGTCCAGGTTCACTGTCATAACGAGCAGTCACTGAACAAGCACCAGCCTCCAGCTGTCGGCTGTAACCTCAAGGGCGTGAGGCAGGCATCTCGCCCAGTGTTACTTAAGGAACTAGAAAGGCTTATAACATATAGCTTGTAACACTGACAAAAATATCTTGGTTACCTTTTGCACTCCTGAGCTGTGGCATGCCTAAACATCCTGCTGCTTATGTTCCTCTTTTATCGTCTTTCTAACCCAATTTTCAAGTGAGTGTCATAAAAATCACTCTATCCAGGAAGTCAGCGCCGTAATCTCCACGACATAAACTTGGACAGCAAGATACAGAATGCTGTTGGGACACCCTGATGTGCTCTCACAATGTGCTCCTTCGGGAAGTTACCGGCAGCTCAGCGGGACATGAGGATCCACACCGGGGAACGGAACAGAGGAACCGCTCGGCTGTCGCTGGGGACCCGTTAGGTTTTGTGAGAAACTGCGATCTGAGAGGACACAGAAGCATTACGCCATCGGCGCAGGTCCTGCTCATTCGTGCGTTTGCCTTCTGGGAAGGTTTCTTTGACCATAAAACATCAAGACGAGCACACAAACAAAACATTAGCCCGAGACCCTGCGCTGCTCTGTTCTAATGTGATGTATGGCACAGCCGAAGTTCCCCAGTCGTTGTTTATGTATCTGCGTGCGCGTCTTGTCTCCGTTAGTATCAGCCCTCTAAGGGCAGGGCGCGGCCCCTGTAATTTCTCTCCCGGTGTTGCTTCGGTTCTCCCTGGGCTGCGCAGGAAAGGCTTGCCGTAGACAACGACTCGGAGGTCACAGACCATCACAGACGCCTCGAAATGCCTTGCTTGCTCACCTCATCAAGAAATCTTCAACTGAGGCAAAATGCCCTCCGAGCTGGACACTTAGAAATTCAACACAAGAACCACACACACACAAGCCCTGCTTCGGAAGATGCTGCCGGTAGAGAGGCATAGCTTGCCGTTTGTGTGATGGGGGTGCTGCACGCCTGGGCTTGCGGTGTTGGAAACATTAACGGGAGGTTGGGATCCATCCCCGACAAAGGCTGGTACCTGGGCTGCAGCCTCGGCTCCCCCACCTCCCCCTGGCTCCACCAGCCGGGTCCCACCAGCCTGCACCCCGTCCTCTTGGCAGAGGGGCCCTGAAGGAGGCCGTCGGCGTCCCTGGGAGCCCTGGCGGAGCTAGGGGGCAGTCGTGCTACGTGAGCCGCTCAGGCGGCTGGGGACTTGTGGCCTCCAGAGCCGGCTCTCGGTCCCCTGTCCCCAGGGCTCCCAGGCTTTGAGCTCAGGAGCCCATCACAAGTCAGAGTACTGACATCTTTTGGACCAAAGATGACACTATTTATCCTGCTTATCTTTACACTTCATTTTTCCTTCCTCGTGGACTTAGCCCAGATCTTAGGGCGACGTCTTATAACGGAACCGAGAGACGATGTTACACAGAAGGAAGCTGAGGCCGGGAGGGGTCCGTGCTCAGCGTATGGTCCTCTGCGTGGTCTTGTCCCAGCACAGGCCGGGCGGCCCGCTCCTCCGTCCTCCTTGCTGCCCGCAGGCTCTCCCCCTGGGAGCCCAGCCGAACCAACTGCACGCTTCCCTGGGGAATAGGCCTTGAAGTGGGATGGCCTCCCCAGCGGGGCCTGAACAGCCCATCACTAAGAACATTCTGCTGGTATGTGGTACTTTACTCATTATTTAAATTCACAGTAACCCGCCAAGATAAACTAGGTTATCACCCCTTTTCAACAGATGAGGAGTCTGAAATATATGGTGATTAGTGCACCCAGGCTGGCACAGAGAATGAGCAGCAGAGGCAGCTCTGAATTCCTGACCTCTGTCCCAAGCCCAGAGCTCTCTGTGAAGTGCCCCACGGCCAGTCCAGGAGAAAGGGAGCGAACGGGGGATGGGACAGGGGAGCATAGACCTGTGGATATAGAAGCGGCTGCAGCAGAGACAGATGTAGCTATGGATCTAGAGACCATAAACATAGTTACCGTCATTGATACACTGTGACTGTCGATCCGATGGTTATGGATGCAGAGGTAAATATATGGTCATAGATAGACATTGACAAAGATAGAGACAGATACAAAGTGCTCCTTGAGGCTGGCCAAATTAAAATTCTTTTTTTTTTTAATTTTATTTATTTGACAGAGAAAGCTAGAGAGAGAGAGCACAAGCAGGGGGAGAGGCAGAGGGAGAGGGAGAAGCAAGCTCCCCGCTGAGCAGGGAGCCCGATGCAGGACTCGATCCCGGGACCCTGGGATCATGACCTGAGCCAAAAGCAGACGCTTAACTGACTGAGCCACCCAGGTGCCCCCCAAATTAAAATTCTGAGATGCAACTAGAAAGCCTGGGTCTAGAGACTGTAGCTCCTGGCTTCCTTCAGTCCACAGAACTCCTTGCTGAAGGGATGCCATGCCAGGGAGTGCAGGATGCTGGTTCCATAGACTCAAAGGCATGATAAAATTTCCCTCTCTCTTGTTCATCAAAATCAACATTCTATGTAGTTGGAAAATTTTGGAGCTTCCTGGGACAGCGTGGGAGAGTAGTTTATAAATAATTCTACTTTGTCTTTATATATGCAAGGATAGAAGGGAAACTCAAAAAAAAACTGTAAAAATATTTGTTTTATGTTTTACTATTATAAAATTAAATTATAATTTAAGAGCTTCAATACATTTCTAACCATGGTAGATTTTAAGGTAATTATGTGTCTCTTCAGTAATATATTTGCTATCAACTTATTGCATAAAAGGATTGCTTGTGAATTCAAAATTATTTTTAGATTTATAGCCCTTTCAAGTGAAAAAGGGGTTTTTCAGAAATACTTCCGATTTCCAATGTCTGGTGAATCTTCCATTTGCCATCAATAATGCCTCCAAGAGAAATCCTCCTTCATATAAATCCAACCTGACATTCCTATAATGCACAGTGCAAGAGAGTGCTCTTAGGGCAAGAAATAATATCTCTGTGAATTATATTAGGCCAGCCTGTTGAAAACATTCATCCCACAATTTATGAATTCAGATGCTCCCGGAATATGCTTTGGTATTCTAAGGAGATGTAGGTGTTTTCATTTTCATTGGCTGTCTTGATAAATGTTTATTGTGAGCACTGAAAACTGCTGATCTGGAAAAACATTTTTGTACTCATTTGTTTGCCTGCCTCTAATGTTTATTACTCACATTATCAAAATTGTACATCTCTATTATGCAGCCTAAGGTTGTTTCGTTATTGTGATTTTTCCAACATAAAGCAGCATCGGTGGAAGCCTCGACGTGCAATGTCCGGCTGTACCCGCGCCTGGGCTGTCTGTCCGGGGGGAGCTTGGGGAGCACAGAAGCAGAGGTCTGGCTGGAGACACTGTCCTGTTTAGTGTCGTGTGACTTCATGTTGCTTCATGTGCTGTGCAGTGTTGTGTTGCATTACGCTGCCCATGGTATATTGTCTTACATCATCCAGAGACCATAGAGGCACGGTTGCAATGCAAAAAATAACAATTTCGTGTGGACTGAGGACAGAGTAAGTGTTTGGGCTAAATGATACATACCGTCCACACTGTCTACATTCACAGGGCAGTTGGTACTCTCTTCACTTTCTGTCCTGTCACTGTATTGTTACAATATGGGGCACCTGGGTGGCTCAGTTGGTTAAGCGTCTGACTCCTCCTGATTTTGGCTCAGGTCATGATCTCAGGGTGGTGGGATGGAGCCCCATGTCGGGCTCCATGCTCAGTGGGGAGTCTGCTTGAGGTTCTCCCTCTCTCTCTCTCCCTCTGCCCCTCCCCCTACTCGCTCTCTCAAATAAATAAATCAATCTTTAAAAAGAATATGAGGATTGATTTGTTCATTTGGTTGTTTTAAAAGTTAAAGTCTGGCAGAGAATCATGGGGGAAGGGAGGGAAAAATGAAACAAGACGAAACCAGAGAGGGAGACAAACCGTAAGAGACTCTTAACCTCAGGAAACAAACGGAGCGTTGCTGGAGTGGTGGGGGGTGGGAGGGATGGGGTGGCTGGGTGATGGACATTGGGGAGGGAGGTATGTGCTATGGTGAGCGCTGTGAATTGTGCAAGACTGTTGAATCACAGACCTATACCTCTGAAACAAATAATACATTATATGTTAATTAAAAAAAAGAAAGAAAGAAAAGTTATACTGATCACATTGAAAAAAAAAAGTTAAAGTCTGGGATCTCAAAACTTACCCAGCCTGCTGCCTCTGGATGTGTGTGTGTGTGTGCGCGCGTGTGTGTTTTGAAGATCCCGGGGAACTGGGATGCTACAATTTATCTTCATAACCAGTTCTAATGCCCAAGCTCCCGAGTCAGCAGCCTTTATCAATACAAGTGAGGAGGCTCAGTTCCTCTCACGCTGCACACTCAGTTCTTCTTACAGTGATGTCTGTCTTGCTTAGCTCCTGGCCTACTCCTGGGAGTGGGATTTAACCTGTTAGTTGAATAATATTTATAAGAAAAAGCATGCAAATAAACATGTAGCATTAAATGAAGAATTATTTGTGAAAGCCAATCATTTCCTGTAGTTAGGTCACTGAAAAGGAACCATGCACTATTCATTTTCTGAAAGATTTGTTTCAGAAGCATTAGAAATCCAAGTGGGAATAAATCAGATTAATTTTCAAAATTAGCAGGGATAAGCTTTATTCTGAAATCATGAATGTTCTCTTTTAATTAAATTCAAATCCATTCATTTGATTAATTTGTTAATAGTCTTGTTTGAATCTTCTGTATTCATATTCGAAGTTTACTTATCAGTTACTGAGAAACTTGTGTGAGTCTCAACATCTTTGAGGATGTGTCTACTGCTTTAAATTATGTCAGTTTTGCTTTATATATTTTAGAGTATGTTATTAGATGATGCGAGTGTAGGGTTACTAACTTACTGTTGGATTGATCTTTATCTGATAATATTTCTTCTATGTGGGCTCATAATGTCTATCTTCAATGAAATGATACCAGCTTTCTTTATTTTTATTTCTTTATTTTAATTCCAGTTAGTTGACATGCGGCGTTATATTAGCTTCAGGTTTCCATACGTCACCCTGTGCTTAACACAAGTGCCCTCCTTCATCCCCTTCACCTGTTTCCCTCCCCCACCCACCTCCCTCTGGTGAGCGTCAGTCTGTCCTCTGTTATTAACACTTGTTTCTTGGTTTGTCTCTCTCTTTTGCTCTCTCTCTCTCTCCCAGCTGTCTCTGATTAGTATTTGCATGGTATATAATTTTCATCCTTTTACTTTGTTTTATTTTAAAAAAAAAAACTTTTCTGGGGGCGCCTGGGTGGCTCGGTTGGTTAAGCATCTACTTTCAGCTCATGTCATGATCCCAGGGTTCTGGGATCCAGTCCCACATCAGGAGCCTGCTTCTCCCTCTCCCCGTGCCCCTCTCCCCTGCTCCTGCTCTCTCACTCCCCCCTCTCTCTCAGTAAATAAAATCTTAAAAAAAAAAAAACCTTTTCTTTTGAAATAATTATAGCTTTACAGGAAATTGCAAACTTAGTATAGAGGGGTCCTGCTTATCCTTCACCCAGTTCCCCCCAGTGGTTGCATCTTTCTTTTTTTTTTTTTCAAGATTTTATCCATTTATTTGAGAGCGAAAGAGTGAGCCTGAGGTGGGGAGGGGCAGAGGGAGAGGGAGAAGCAGTGCTGAGAGGGAATTTCATAGCAGTCAGTGCCGACTCAAGATCTCAAATTAATAATCCAAGTTCCTCGCTCGGGAAACTAGAAGAAGAAGAGCAGAATTAAACCAATGCATGCAGAAGAAAGGAAATAAATATCAGAGCAGATCAGTGAAACAGAGAATAGGAAGACAAGATAGTAAATCAGTGAAAGCAAAAGCATTCACCAATCTCAGGGATGACAGAGGGGACATTACCGCTGGTCCCGAGCCATTGAAAGGGTCATTGCGGAATACGCCACCGACAGCTGTACCCCAGCTTAGATGAGATGGACCGATTCTTCCCAAACCACAGACTATCCAAACTCGGTCAGAATTAAACAGATCGTATGAATGGTTCTACAAACAGTAAGGAAATGGAGTTAGCAATTTAAAATCTCCAGGAAGGAAATATCTAGGTCCAGATGTTTTCCATGAAGAATTCCTTGAGACTTTTAAAGAAGACTAGTGTCATTTTTACACAGTAGTTTCCAGAATATAGTTGAGGATGGAACACTGCCCAGGCTCGTGTTAGGAGTCCAGTTACTATCCTCCTGTCAGCTCAAGAGAAAGACAGCACAACAAGAGAAAACAAATATCCCTTGTGAATAGAGACACAAAAAAAATTCTTTAAGAAAATAATTGCCTGTTGATATCCGCAATATAGATAGAAAATTCGACATCATGATGATGTGGAGGTTATTCCAGGTACTTAAGGCCCATTCCGACATTCTAAAATCACCCAGTGTAATCTACTCTATGAACAGGTTAAAAGAAAATTATAGGATCATATCAACATGTGACTACATCCAACACCCATTCATGATAAAAACTATCCACAGTTTGGATTAGATGGTAATTACCTTAATTATATTTAAAGGGCATCTGTAAAAACATAGAGCCAACATCATACTTAACAGTGAAATTCTGAATGCCTCTCCTTTCAGGCTGGGAGTAAGTCAGGGATGTTTGTTCTTAACCACTGTTATTTAACTGACATTTCTAGGTACATAGAATAAGGCAAGTAAAGGAAATTAAAGGAATTCAGATTGGAAAGGAAGAACTAAAAATGTCCCCATTTGCAGACGACATGATTGTGTATATAGACAATCCCAAGGAACTGATGAAAAACCTGGAACTAATGATAATGAATAGGTTCAGCGAAGTGGCCAATTATAAGATCACCACTCAAATACCAATCCCATTTCCAACATGTGGAAACTGAAATTAAAAATGAAGTACTCTTATAGGCAGTACTAATGAAAACAAAATCGTAGGTATGCTGAAAATAACTGTGTTCGTGAAAGTAATCAAAGACACTATAAAATTGAAGTTTTCCTAAAACTGAATATAGGTTTAATACAGTTCCCATTAAAATCTCCCAGCGAGGTTTTTTTTTTTTTTAAGAGATTTTATTTATTTATTTGACAGAGAGAGACAGCGAGAGGGGGAACACAAGCAGGGGGAGTGGGAGAGGGAGAAGCAGGCTCCCCATGGAGCAGGGAGCCTGACGCGGGGCTCGATCCCAGGACCCTGAGAGCATGACCTGAGCCGAAGGCAGATGCTTAACAACTGAGCCACCCAGGTGCCCCGAAGTTTTGTTTTTTGTTTTTACTTTTTTAGACACAATAAGCTTATTCTAAAACTAATTTGTCAAGGCTAAAATGGCAAAAACGGCCTTCATAAGGAGAATAGAGTGAGAAGGGTCACTTCCTGATGTTAAGGCATACTACCTAGCTTTATTTACCAACACAGTGTGTAAGAAGAAATAAAGATCAGTGGAATGGTGTGGAGAACCCAGAAATAGACACACCCAAAGGCTCAAGTGATTATTTTAAGAAAAAAATTCCATTATGATAACATTAGAAAGAATAAAATACTTATAAATAAAATAATTGTTAAGAATAAGCAACAAAAGTGCAACACTCATACTTTGAAAACTACAAAGCAGTGTCAAAATATACTAAAGGAGACCTAAGTAAATGGAAAGACATCCTATATATCATGGATTAGAAGTATTAATATTGTTAAAATGGCAGTACTCCCCAAATTGATCTACATATTCTGGGCTATCCCTCTCAACATCCCAGCTGACTTTTTTGCAGAAATTGACAAGCTGATTTTAAAATTATATGGAAACACAAGGGACCCAGAATAGTGAAAAACAGTTTTGAAAAAGATGAATAAAATTTTAGTATTCACACTTTTCCATTTCAAAACTTTATTCAACGTTAGAATAATCTAGACAGCATAGAACTCGCAAAAATTCAGAATTGAAAGTTCAGAAACAAAGCCTTAAATTTGTGGTTAATTGCTTTTCAACATGGGTGCCTAGAAAACTCCATGGGGTAGAGGGGTATATTTAGGTGAGTGCTCTTTTTTTTTTTTGGACCCGGTACTGTTGGTGAGATTCTCCCATTTTGTTGTGGGTAGCCGTAATTCATTCATTTTGTTGTTACGTAGTATGTCTTTTATCCATTCTACTGTTGCTGGATATTTGGGTAGCTTATCAGTCTTGCCTATTAGAAATGATAATTCCATGTCATACTTGACTCAGTTGGCACACATTGCTAGTGTTTATATACCTAAAGAGTGGAATTGTTGGGTTTTGGATTGTGCGATGTTCCACTTCAGTAGATACTGCAAATGCTTTTGCAAGGTAATGTATCCAATTATACTGTAATGAGCGTGTGTAAGAGTTCCTGTTGCTTCACATGTTTGCTGACACTTGGCATTGTCAGCCTTTTTAACTTAGCATTTCCAATATTTATGTAGTAGTTGTGGTTTTAACGTGCATTTTCTTGAAAAATAAGTTGGACACCTTTTCATAGGATTTGGGGAATCTTTCTTATTTGGGAAGAGCCTGTTAAAATCCCTTGCCATTTTTCTTCTAAGTTATCCCTTCTTTTCTTAACTGTTTATGGGCCATTGTGTATTCTGGCTGGGAGTTTCTTATTAGTTATATGTTGCAATTATTTTTTCCTCCCTGGTGTGCCTTGTTGAAGAGATGTTCCTAATTTTGATTAAGTCCACTTTATTAATCTTTTCATTTGGAGTTAGTTGGGGATTTTTGTTTTGTTTTTTAAATTTTTGTTTGTGGAGAAGGAGGAATCTTGTTAGGGTTGGTGGGGAAGAAATGACTCTCTGCCAAAAAGTTGTGAAAATATCTGTAATATCTTTTAGGGCTTTATAGTTTTGACTTTGACATTTAGAAGCAGAAATCATTTGGAATATATTCTTATGTTTTGATTGATACAGAGCTTTAGTATTTATTAGCTCCTGTCATCTCCTATAGATACCTAATAAATTAGTTTCTCAGGACTGTTTATTGAGAAGACCACAGTGTCCTCGTTGGTCTGCAGGAGCGCCTTTCTCATTAATCTAGTGTCCATTCTTATGTGGGCCTCCCTTCTGGAGTCTCTCTGTTCCCATTGGTATAATTATCTATCTTAGAGGAATACCATCTTGTCTTAATTGCTCTACTTTAATACTTTAGTTTTGTTATATTGTAGAATCCACCTTCCACGTTTCTCACATTTGTCTTGTTCATTCTTGGCCTTGGCATTTCCCTCTAAATATTAGGAATACCTTGTCAATTCCTCTCAAAAAACATGTTATGATTTTGATTGGGTTTGTGTTAAATACATATTACCAGTTGATGGGCACATGACATCTTTAGATTCTGATTTTGGAGGATGATGTATTCTGTGTGTTTAGGTTTTTTTTAACTTCTTTCAATAATGTTTGATAGTTTTCGTTTAGAGAACTTGCCTTTCGTTAGTTATAGTCTCACCTTAGTTTTTCTTATCGCTGAAATGGGCGTATTTAAAAAATACTTTCTTGCTTGTCATTACTTCTATTTATATACTTGTTTTCTAGGTCATTAATTTCTGTGTTTATATTTGCTTACATCCTTGTACTTTCTTTGGGGTTCATTGGCTCCCCCTGTCCCTGCTTTCAAGTGGATATTTAGCTCGTATTTTTAGCTTCCTTTATATATTGTATGCATTGAATTGTGAATATTTTCCTCTTAACATTTTCTTTTGGCTCTGGCAGAATGGTTTCACACACGTTGCTGCGTTGAGTTTTTATTATCATTCAGTTAAAAATATTTTCTAATTTCCGTTGTGATTTCTTTTTTGACCTAAGAGTTCTTTAGATCTTAATAATTGACCTTTCTTTATTCATGTTAGAAAAAGGTAGCTTTATCCCACAACATATCGTTTTCACCTTTAACGACTTATATTTGTTTTTATTGCTTGCTTACTGACAGGTAATCCATTTCTTTTTCATGTGTGGGTAAATCTTTACTTAGGTCTCCAAAAATATAAATACTTCATGAAATTGTGTTCTTATTATATATTTTTCCTTTAGTTTGATACAGCTTTTCCAATTGACAAAATTATTAGTAATGATTAAATAAATGCACGAATAGCAAATACTTGTCTAAGTTTATATGCTGTAAGTCCCTTTGAGTTTTTGTCCTTTTCTGCTTTATAAAAGAATATCTCTCAAATTTATAGGGTTGACTTTTTTGTCTGCTCAGTTGTACATTTATTCATTTATTCAACATTCAGTAAGTGTTTTATTTATGATGTGTTTTGTTTTGTGTTAGGCTTTGGAAGAATCCTATTCTCACTCTCGAGGGTTAGTCTACTAGGGAGGACATAATTTATTATAGGGCAAAAACTGCTATATTGTATGTATGAGTTCAGTTAAAGAGGCCACAGAAAAGGCAATATTTAACATTTTTCAGAAATGGAGACGTTTTCAAGTCATCATAAATGCTGTTTTCATGGTTTGTTAACGGGAAAGAATCGTTAAAAAGTCCAACTAAAGGGCGCCTGGGTGGCTCAGTTGGTTAAGCAACTGCCTTCGGCTCAGGTCATGATCCTGGAGTCCCGGGATCGAGTCCCGCATCAGGCTCCCTGCTCGGCAGGGAGTCTGCTTCTCCCTCTGACCCTCTTCCCTCTCATGCTCTCTCTCATGCTCTCTCTCTCAAATAAATAAATAAAATCTTTAAAAAAAAATCCAACTAAAAAATGAATTTAAATATAAATTATACAAATTGTTAAAACAAATTATTAATGTTAATTGCTTCAGTATAAATTTTAATTATAACTTTTTTTAGTTGTTTTTACTAGCTATTTCTACTTTGTAATAGAATGGTATTACTTTATAAACTTGCATATAGATAATTAGTGTTTTATATTACTCTCTGCAGAATCAAAGAATTCCATTGGACATGGTATTTCTTAGGACTTCAGAAAAAGCAGGTATTTATATTTGTATTTAAATTGCTGATCATTTAGTATTTTAGCAGTTTAATTTTCATTTTGAAAGGTAAAAGTTAAATTTATTCTTATAAAAAGTTTTCTTCGAATGATAATACATTGAATTCATTAATTCTAAATCACATTTAACTGTTGATATTTAAAATGAAAATCTTTATATGTTTGTTTTAAAAAATATAATCCTATCAATAATCCTATCACAACCTTTATATCAAATGAGTGCTTTTGTTCAAAGCTATATTGATAGCGAAGTAATTAAATGATGTTGCTTGAAATTTGATTGCTATTCTGTATTTGCAGTTTTATTAATTCAGCAAACGTTTATTTACCACCTACTATGTGCCAGGCACTACTTGTCTCTTGGGATACAAAGGGGGCTAAGATGGGTGGGGGAACAGAAGAGGAAGCAGGCAGTTTGTGTAGGTGTGTTGAAGTGGGCTTCGCAGGATACATGATATTTATATGACCTGAGCTCTCACCAGTGAGGAGAAGGTGGAAAAGGGGAAATGAGACGGAAGCCTCATGTGGTCAAGGAGAAGAACTGTGTGTTGGAAGTCAGGAAACCCAAAATCTAGTCTGCTTTGGCCAATTTTTAATTATATGACCTAGACACATGGTCACCCATTTTCTTAATGTCTAAAATGAAGAGAGGTTTATCAGGTAATACCCAAGTTCCTTCTGCCTTGCATTTCTGACTGTGAAATAAATAGTATTTTTTTCTCTTTAAATTTTTTTATTGTTCTGTTAATCACCATACATTACCTCATTAGTTTTTGGTGTAGTGTTCCATGATTCATTGTTTGTGCATAACACCCAGTGCTCCACGCAGAATGTGCCCTCCTTAATACCCATCACCAGACTGACCCATCCCCCCACCGCCCTCCCCTCTAGAACCCTCAGTTTGTTTTTCAGAGTCCATCGTCTCTCATGGTTCGTCTCCCCCTCCAGTTCGCCCCCTTCATTTTTTCCCTCCTGCTATCTCCTTCTTTTTTTTTTTTTAACATATATTGCATTATTTGTTTCAGAAGTACAGGTCTGTGATTCAACAGTCTTGCACAATTCACAGCGCTCACCATAGCACATACCCTCCCCAATGTCCATTACCCAGCCACCCCATCCCTCCCACCCCAACCCTCTCCAGCAACCCTCAGTTTGTTTCCTGAGATTAAGAATTCCTCATATCAGTGAGGTCATATGATACATGTCTTTCTCTGATTGACTTATTTCGCTCAGCATAACACCCTCCAGTTCCATCCACGTTATTGCAGATGGCAAGATCTCATTCCTTTTGATGGCTGCATAATATTCCATTGTATATATGAACCACATCTTCTTTATCCATTCATCTGTCGATGGACATCTTGGTTCTTTCCACTGTTTGGCTATTGTGGACATTGCTGCTATAAACGTTGGGGTGCACGTACCCCTTCAAATACCTACATTTGTATCTTTGTGATAAATACCCAGTAGTGCAATTGCTGGATCGTATGGTAGCTCTATTTTCAACTGTTTGAGGAACCTCCATACTGTTTTCCAGAGTGGTTGCACCAGCTTGTATTCCCACCAACGGTGTAGGAGGGTTCCCCTTTCTCCGCATCCCCGCCAACATCTGTCTTTCCTGACTTTTTAATTTTAGCCATTCTGACGGGTGTGAGGTGGTATCTCATTGAGGTTTTGATTTGGATTTCCCTGATGCCAAGCGATGTTGAGCACTTTTTCAGGTGTCTGTTGGCCATTTGGATGTCTTCTTTGGAAAAATGTCTGTTCATGTCTTCTGCCCATTTCTTGATTGGATTATTTGT
The DNA here is from genome assembly GCF_037043125.1 of Eumetopias jubatus. Lineage (NCBI taxonomy): Eukaryota > Metazoa > Chordata > Mammalia > Carnivora > Otariidae > Eumetopias > Eumetopias jubatus. Next base: position 44,245 of record NW_028274842.1, on the reverse strand, counting down.
TCTTTGGGTATTGAGTTTGATCTGTTCTTTATAGATTTTGGATACTAGCCCTTTATCTGATATGTCATTTGCGAATATCTTCTCCCATTCTGTCGGTTGTCTTTTGGTTTTATGGACTGTTTCTTTTGCTGTGCGAAAGCTTTTTATCTTGATGAAATCCCAATAGTTCATTTTTGCCCTTGCTTCCCTTGCCTTTGCCGATGTTTCTAGGAAGAAGTTGCTGCGGCTGAGGTCGAAGAGGTTGCTGCCTGTGTTCTCCTTTAGGATTTTGATAGACTCCTGTCTCCCATTTAGGTCTTTCAGCCATTTGGAGTCTGTTTTTGTGTGTGGTGTAAGGAAATGGTCCAGTTTCATTCTTCTGCATGTGGCTGTCCAATTTTCCCAACACCATTTGTTGAAGCGACTGTCTTTTTTCCATTGGACATTCTTTCCTGCTTCGTCAAAGATTAGCTGACCATAGAGTTGAGGGTCCATTTCTGGACTCTCGATTCTGTTCCATTGATCTATGTGTCTGTTTTTGTGCTAGTACCCTACTGTCTTGATGATGACAGCTTTGTAATAGAGCTGGAAGTCCGGAATTGTGATGCCACCAGCTTTGCTTTTCTTTTTCAATATTCCTCTGGCTATTCGGGGTCTTTTCTGGTTCCATACAAATTTTAGGATTATTTGTTCCATGTCTTTGAAAAAAGTGGATGGTATTTTGATGGGGATTGCATTGAATGTGTAGATTGCTCTAGGTAGCATTGACATCTTCACAATATTTGTTTTTCCAATCCATGAGCATGGAACGTTTTTCCATTTCTTTGTGTCTTCCTCAATTTCTTTCATGAGTATTTTATAGTTTTCTGAATACAGATCCTTTGCCTCTTTGGTTAGATTTATTCCTAGGCATCTTATGGTTTTGGGTGCAATGTAAATGGGATCGACTCCTTAATTTCTCTCTTTTCTGCCTTGTTGTTGGTGTATAGGAATGCCACTGATCTCTGTGCATTGATTTTATATCCTGCCACTTTACTGAATTCCTGTATGAGTTCTAGCAGTTTTGGGGTGGAGTCTTTTGGGTTTTCTACATAAAGTATCTTATCGTCGGCAAACAGTGAGAGTTTGACTTCTTCTTGGCCAGTTTGGATGCCTTTGATTTCTTTTTGTTGTCTGATTGCTGTGGCTAGGACTTCTAATACTGTGTTGAAGAGCAGTGGTGATAGTGGACATCCCTGCCGAATGGACAGTATTTGTATAGGAAGCTCAGCATATTATTTATTTATTTTTTTGGAAGCTCAGCGTATGTATTATTGGTAGTGTGGTGAAAACTCTAGAAAGGACAAAGTTAAATTGTAGAGTTGTTAATTAATTAATTAATTTTTTAAAAAAATTTTTAAATATTCTCTACACCCAATATGGGGCTCAAACTCATGACCCTGAAATCAGGGGTCGCATGGTCTTCCAGCTGAGTCAGCCAGGCGCTAGAGTTGTTAATTTAGTTTTTTCTCCATATGTAAACAGCAATCTTTTAAAGGGGTATTCTGAGGGGGGAAAATGTTTTTTCAACTGTAGTTATGGTTATTTGCATTGTAAGACAAGGCTGCCATTAACAGAAGAGTTCAGCTACACCTAATAATCAGATACACTTGATACATTTACTTTGTTGTGTGTTACTCAACGGGAGGTTTTGTTCTTCCTTTGTTCTTCCTGTGGAGCCGACTAGAGAGCTCCTCTCTTCCAGTCCATTCCCTTTCTTCTCAGAAATACAGCTGGACTCCCTTTCCTGTCCAGTGAGATGGGGCTTTGCTCTGAGGGCTGGCCAAAGGAGGCTAGCTGGCCGCTTCCAGGCCTGGTCTTCACCTCTTCTGTAGCTCCATGTAGCCACGTGTCTCGAGTAAATGCATCTGGGGTTGTTGCAAGGCTTGGATTATTCTCGAGAGTTCTGAAAAAGTTGCTTTGGATGATTTTTACTGATGTTTTCATTATAGTTCTGGAGAAATGGATTTTCAGAGATTTTCACATTGCCATCCCTGTTTACATCACCTGTTGTTTATGATGTTTGTCTTTGTTTCTAAATGTATTCAATATAATGAATAGAAAACTCTTTGCATTTGAGAAATGCTTTCATATTAATGGCCCTTCTAATGATTGTGGTAGAAATATATATGAGATTAAGAACATTATCCTAAATATGGAAATGTTTTTTAGATAATTAACTTAAAGGAAATACAGGTTTCGTGAGGGGATAAAAGATGAAGGAAATCCAGCACTTTAAAACTGGAAGATGATGAGAACTGTCCATTTTCTAGAGGAGGAGTCTGAGGGCTGAACAATATGAATGCCTTGTTGAAGATCGTGTGACTAACAGCAGTTTTAGTTCTTCAGCCTCTGAATGACTTATAGCCAGCAAACCATAGATAGTATATTAGAGCATTAGGCAAATGAGATACTATTATGTTAGCTTTGGATAAATAACATATCTAAACTGATGGCTTTTTTTTAAGAGATTTTATTTATTTATTTGATGGAGAGAGAGAGAGAGCAAGCATAAGCAGGGGGAGTGGCGGGCAGAGGGAGAGGGAGAAGCAGGCTCCCCACCGTGCAGGGGGAGCCTGATGTGGAGCTCGATCCCGGGACCCCGGGATCACGACCTGAGCTGAAGGCAGACGCTTAACTAACTGAGCCACCCAGGTGCCCTAAACTGATGACGTTTTAAAAACATTTTCTTTCCCTCTAGTTTTCCCTTGGGTTTCATGTTATAGGGACATGTTGTAGTATAATGATACTTAATATTTGGTAGGTCCTGGATCTCTTTGGGAAACTTTTTTAAAAAAATTTTTTGAAAGATTTTTATTTATTTGACAGAGCACAAGCAGTTGGGAGCATCTTAGGGAGAGGGAGAAGCAGGCTTCCCCGCCGAGCAGGGAGCCTGACTCAGGGCTCGATCCCAGGATGGTGGGATCATGACCTGAGCCGAAGGCAGACGCTTAACTGACTGAGCCGCCCAGGCGCCCCCTAAGCTTACAGTTCTCAGTTTCATTATTTTTTTCTATTAAATTTAAATTGTTAAAATTCACTGACTGTAGATGTACAGGTATTAAAATGTCAGATTGCTATTTCATGCTGTTTTTCTTCTGAAATGGACCAAATAGCTTCACAGCTGGATAAAATGTGTGTCATGATACTGCTTTAAGTCAGTAATTCTTAGCTTTGGAAATTCTGTTTCTGTGACTTTAAGTGATTAAGTTTTTTAATTGTCTCATTTTCAAAAGTACACATACTCAGAATTTTTTGTGTATCAATACTGTTGATATTATTACTTTTCAGTTTCAGGTCAGAAGAATCTGATAGTGCATTGTCTACTAAAATAAAAATCTTCAAACCCTCGCCAGTATAAAAGTCTTAAATCTGTGTGGTGTGTCGGAGCTTGGACAGTTGCGGCTCAGGGAGTCTCTTTGTGGTGTCCTATTGACTGTGTATTAACACAGGGCTTTCTGTGGGGCCGGCATCTAATTGTTTAGAATGCAGATGAAGCTGTTGATGGATCTGGGGACTGATGGCTTAAATTCCAATTAATCAGTTGCTTCATCAGTTTCTTAATTCAGATCAAATATCTCCTGAATGCACACAGTTCTTTTAGTCTATTAAGAGAAATTAATGCTTTAGAACTAATTTTCACCAATCTCTTATAAATGCCAATATCTTTTTCACTTGTCTCCTCAGTGATGACCTTATAGTTTAAGTGTTTGGGACCTACTACAATAGCTCGGCCTCACCTGTTAGTGGGGCAGGGGCAGGTAAATGACACTGTACTCATCCACATTCTCTCTCTGGTGCTATTCATCTTCCAACCAGCTTAAAAATTTCATGCCGTCATTGAGTCATATAAATGATTTAGAAATTAAGTTTAATGGCAAACGATCTGGTATTAAATATGCGAAGTCAATGTCTATTTTTCTTTTGTTGGGCATATACTGTACCCATCTCTTTCAGAGCTACTGGATTCATGAGCTGTTGCAGACAATCTACTAATATTACAGGATAACTTACCACCGTATATGACAGACTACGGTGCTCAGTCTCATCGTGTCCCATCAGTTACTTTATCACCACTTGAGGCAGCTCTCCTGTGGGACACATAGTCTAGTTGGTCTTCATTTGATTGTCATTAAACCTGTCCTTTCCTGTCAGCTCTTGTCAGTTATACAAAATAAAATCAAGTATTCATAAGAAGTCTGTAACGGGATATAAGCAGACCAATTTAATAATTCATTTTTGCTGAGCCTTCACTGGCCTCAGTTGTAGCTAGTGCTTGCTGTTAAACATGATTAGATATGGTGTGTGTAAGACATGGCAAGTTGGCCATACTTCTGATTTTGCTACAGTTCATTCTCTCTTCTTTAATTCTGTCAGTTACTGCGAAGTTAGTAATGTGAACTGTACTCGAAAATAAGTAATATGTCTATTGCCCCTAAATTTTTTAAAGAATTTTTTTTTTAAGATTTTATTTATTTATTTGAGAGAGAGAGAATGAGAGACAGAGAGCACGAGAGGGAAGAGGGTCAGAAGGAGAAGCAGACTCCCCGCCGAGCAGGGAGGCCGATGTGGGACTCGATCCCGGGACTCCAGGATCATGACATGAGCCGAAGGCAGTCGCCCAACCAACTGAGCCACCCAGGCGCCCTGCCCCTAAATTTTTAAAGCAGCATATAATTATTTAACATGAAGATGTCCTTTTTTCTTTAAAGAAAGACAACTGTATTGCTTCCAGTGTTTAATAAGTTTACAGAACCTAGGTATTACTTTCACTTTTAGAAACAGAATGTTTGAAATATAAGAGTCTCTAGAGATTCTCCCTTCTTATTTTCTATGTTAGAAAGCAAACCTAGAGCAGAGCTGTTGGCACTGACATCTCAAAGTATGTGTCCGACAGAATCTAGAATCCGATCCGTATGCGGTTACTTTTGAATCAGAACACACATAAGCACATACACACACATGTATAAACATGCATATATTTTAAGAGGAAAAAAAATCAAGTTTGAAAAACTGTTTAACTGTAAAATAACATCCACTACAAATTTCCCTATTCTCCTTTTTAGTTGAAACCAGTTTGTAAAATATTCTCCTTGTGCTAGGTCCTTTGGCAAGTAATGCATAACAAAATTTATTTATGTATTTAGATATATCTTTCAAAGTACATGTAATCAGACAAAGGTCTCCTGGGTAAGTCTTCTCTTGATACAGTAGATGATTGAGAAGTCATTTCATAGCACTCCGTCTTTTGGAGCCTCGGGAAAGTGACTTGGTTTCTGTGGAGGCGCCTAGAATCCTGCTGGCAGCACCACGGCAGAGAGCCGCTCCAAGGGTTGGAAGTGTCATTGGTGAAGGGTTTGCGTGGGGCACATTCCAGATCCTGAACTGTGATTAGTTGAAGGTACATTGGCTGGCGGAGAAAAGTAGTAAGAGCAAGAAAACGCTCGTGGTATGTGCAGGACTACAGTTTCTAACAGAGCGCTCAAGGGAAAATGCGTCTAGCACGGATGTGGGTTTGCACAGACCCATTTTAGTGTTAGGACGTTATGTGAGAGGTGTCCTGGACTGGGCTCGGTGAAGATACGTTCTACCTTCACTAGTCCCCCAGACTTGAGAAAGAGGTCGCTAAATGAGTTCCAGACATACGGCTCTCACTGGCATACTTCAGTAGATTTTCCTCTAAATTTTACAACACAAGTCTGAAGTCAGTCCGATTTTTTCCCCCCGTGCAGATGGAAACTTTAGTGGGGCGAGGTAACTGGCAGGGAGCATCGGTGAGTGAGGTGCAGGGCTGGTGTTCAGCCCAAGACTGGCCCTTCCCGCTGTGCCCCGGGAACAGGACCCTCTCCTAGAGCGCGGCTGACACTCTGGGCCACGTTGCTCTTCACTGGGGCCGTTGGTCTTACCTGCCGTAGGCTGCTGAGCAGCACTCCTGCCCCAGGTCACAAGATACCAGCAGCGGGTTTGAAAACAAACAGGGTCTCCACAAGTTTCCAAGTGCCCCCCCAGGGGGGAAATCACCCCTAGTTGAAAAGCACTGGAGGACTTTTTTCTTTTCATTGAAGAGAATCCCTAAGTGTTCAGTTATGTATCTTTTGAGACTAATTAATATTCTTCAGAGATGCTCTCAGTAAGAACAAACTGATTCTGTGGTATTTGCCTCCGTGGGGAAGAAGCTTCTGCTCCTGCCAGTGCAGCCAAGAATTCAGGGGCTGGCTCCATGTCCCTGCTGCTGCCAGGCTAAGGCCAGGGCGTCCCCCTGCAGGGGTGTCCACTAGCTGCCCACTTCCCCAGGCCTGGTGGACTGGGCCTCCCTTCTGCTCACCAGCTTCCACTCAGAGGCAGGAGCTCTGCCCCGTTTTGACAGTGTGGGAGTAATGGAGCCCCAGCTGGTCAGCCCCACCGGCTAGCTTGTAGGGCCGGAAGGGCTGCCACAACTCCTCCCCTAACCCAGCGCCCACTTAGAAGCCAGCAGGGGCCCCTCCAGATAAGGCTGGGTGCTGTCCTCTTCCATTCCCCGTGTCTTGGCCCAGACCTTTGCAGACCTTGCTCCAGTTCATGCCTACGGGAGGTGGTGAAAACAGCGGAGAGCTTGGTGGTCCGTCGTTCAAAGGGAGGATCCATGATACGTACCAACAAAGGACAGAGCAGCCCAGTGAGAAACTTTATTGCCAGAACCAGGGAAAGATTCAGCCTGAAGGAGTCCCACAGAATCACACTCTACACTGCGTGCATGTGCTAGTCTGCTCTGCTCAGGAGTGGTCAGAGTGAGACGGTCTTGAAAAGGCCTCCAGGACACACATCCATCAGCAAAGCCAAAGCCTTGCTTGTCTCAGGGGCCCTGAGCACAGTCTCTGGGTGTACTGCGCACGGCTAGTGGTAGTTCCTGTGAAGCTGAGCTTAGAAATAGAATCGCATGCCTCCCCGTTGGTCTAGAAGATTGTACGTGTGCCAGAACCATGGCTGTGGGCCCAGGAGCGTGGACAGAGACCACCTGCAAGCTGCTGGTCCATTCCTGACTGAACTAGGGGCAGAATCAAGAACCAACTTCCCAGTTGGGGAGAATAGCCTCTAAGCCACATGTATCCAGTGGTAAAGGGTGAAAATCTGACTCAGTGAGTTCAGACACCACTTTTGACCAACAGGAAGTTGGTGTGAGGCCAGGAGCAGCCCGTAGAAAGCCAGGAATACAAATCTGGTCAGGGACAGGAGAGGGGTGGTGCATGCTACAGGGTAATTGGACTTCACAGAATTAGGTCAGCCAAGTCACAAAAAAGAAACATGTCTGAACAACAACCAGCACTCAACATGTTTGATGTTTGTGTAACAGTTCAGAGTGTTCACTCATCAACTCTGGTGAATTTTATGTGATTGTACAGCAGAGGGGTTTGAAGTCAGATGGGCCTCCTGATGGCATTGTGCCGTTCATCCTGCCTGTCCCGGTGAGACCTCAGGGCACTGCACCTCTAAGCTTGAAATAGGGGCCTGTTCCCTACCGACGGTCCAACAGGACCTCAAATATATATAGGCCAGGACTGGCACTTAGTAGATGCTCAGTATATATTAGTAACTTTCTTGTTCAGAGAGAAATGACTTTTTATTATGCATGTATGTCTCTGTATATTTTGTGAGGAGTGTGGAACAGTTCCTAATCAAGAAAGTAGATACCCTATTTATTTCCTCTTAGTTTGGAGTGTTCTGTTAGTTTCTCCCCGTAACAATCTTTGGAAGGTATTTTCTAAAGGAGCCAGGCCCCAGAGAAGTAGACTTGTATTAAATCCCATGTCCCCGAATTCCTCTCCCTAGCACGTTGTCCCTCCTCCTGCCCACCCCCCAGGGGTCTCTGTAATTGTGGTCCTTTGGTCCTTGAGGTTCAGAGGGATCCCCGTCGTGGCAGGAAAGACAATTACACTCACAGAGCTAGGATAGTGCTTTGTAAAGGAGACTGTTCTGGATGCTACGGGTCTTCTTTCCCTGAACTGCAGGTGGTACCTGCTTTTCATTTCCAGCTGAATCCCCGTCCCTCTCACCCTCACAGAAACCGCTCCATCTCATTTCTAGAGTAGGACATTGGGTGTGCCCCAAGGGATCGAGTGTGGGTTCTGCTTTAGAATCTTGAGTCTGGGTTACTTGTCAGCCCTGTCCTACATGTGTCTCCCAGAACTTGTTTTACTCCTTCGGATTTTGCTCATTTGCTTCTCTGATCATTAGACGAAACACTTACTGAGGTCAGTGGTCCCTGGAAGAATGTTCTCAGTGTCGTAGGTGTTGTGTGGATTTGGAGTGCACCCGGAAGAGAAGCTGTGTGTGAGCCCGTGGTGAGGAAGGGTGCAGCCGCGCCCCGTGAGCTGGGGTACAAGTTGGCCGTGTCTGCTGGTTTGCTGCCAAATCTTCAAGTCTGTATTTCCATTTTTGAAGCTATCAGTAAATCTCTTTCAAACATTTGTCAGTATGTACAACCTCCCCATCACTATCCAGTTTTATTTTTGTTGTTTTAATTATAAATATCTAATAGTTTATTTTAACCATTTGAAATTACTTGAACAATGTCACGGTTAAATAACCATATCATTTCAGCTGCTTTTTGGACAAGTGATTGTTTTGTTTTGGAGGGAGAGAGAGGAAGAGAAAAGGTGGGCGGGACGCAGAGGGAGAGAGAGTCCTAAGCAGACGCCAAGAGTGGACTCAGTGTCATGACCCTGAGATCGTGACCCAGGCTGAAATCGAGAGTTGGACGCTTCACTTACTGAGCCACCCGGGCCCCCCTGGATAAGTGATTTTTAACAGGTTCTATTAGATATCAGAAAACTCAGCCAGCATCTTCTGCTTCTGTCTTCTGATTCTAAGCAACTTAGAAGCCACCACAGTGGAAGTTTTAGGCCCTCTCTTTACTGGGTGACTACAGCCTGTGAGCAGTCATGGGCTTATTTGTAAGGCTGTTCACCTCTTTCCCTCTACCAGTCACCTTACGATTTCTGTATCTTCCTTTAAAGTTAAAACCCCTTTCACCCAGGACACTGAAAGTTACGCCATCAATACTAATAAATAAGTAGTTTAAAATATTGTGAAAACGTTTTATTTAATGTTTCTGTTTTGCTGTCTTCTGGATAAAAGGGAAAAGGCCATGAGATAAGTTATTGATGAAATGAGCTGCTGAAGTGGAGAGGAGGTGTAGTCGGCCAATAACTGTCATAGCGTGAGCGCTGGTAAATGACCGCGCATGCAGTCAGCCGTCCACCAGAGCCGTTCTGGTGCTGAGCTGCATCGATCAGTAGTAGGGTGTTAGCAAAGTTGATGGATGGGGCCAACACGGACAGACAGCAGAAGGGAGCCCTGAAATATAAATATGAGAAAAGTACAAGGAAGGGGAGTCTCCATCTCTGCAGGTGTTCAAATATAAATTGAAATGTGGGTTTCTGTGGTGCAGTTCCAGTTATTTGCAGCATTGACACCGAAAACATCCGACATACACGTTGGACCCCTTCACAGCTACAAATGACCCAGAAGTGATCCAAACACACCGACCACAAAGAGAGGAACTTGGGCCCCCAAGCAGACCTCCTGAGAGCGGGGGCGCTAGGGGCTCTGAACATGGCCATGTGGGCAGTGCCGGGCTCCAGAGACTCCCTTGAGGGGACAGAGGTCGGAATCTGCTCTGATAGCTCCGCTCGGCGTGGCACCACCTGACAGAGTCGGGGTCAGCCCCATACGAGTTGCGGATGTCCCGGTGACTCTTGCGCACGGCCACAAACCTCAGCTTCTTCATGACCCCGGGCCAGCCCAGCAGCTGCAGGTCCCACAGGTACTCTGGGGACAGACCTTGGTGGGCTTGTGGTAGAGAAGATACCTGTTCAGGTCGCTCTCGTCATGCCACAGGGCCTCGATCCCATTGGCCCAGTCGACCACCATCGCCTGGTGACAGGCTGAGGTCAGTCGGGGAACCTCCGGCACCGAACCCCCAGAAAAGCCTCCTGCGTAGTAAAAGTCACCCGGGTCCCTGGGGTGTGCCCCTGGGACCTTGTCCGCACTCGTAGCTGAAGTCCTAGAAGGTCACCCTGGAGAAACCGGGGTGCAGGGTGCCTAAGAGGAGGGACAGGCTCTCCACGCCCACGTGGTCGCTCAACTTCATGTCCACTACACGGACACCAGGTAGTCCACCTTGCGAAGGAAGAGCGAATGCGAGAAGTTGCTGATCTCCATGCGGTGCATGGGCACATCCTGCCAGCAGGGAGCCCCGGGGACCTGGAACCAGCACTCTCTGGTCCTACGGGAGCAGCACTCGGGCCCAGCAGCCAGCCCGTCGGTGAAGACATAGTAGGTGACCCTGTGTCCCGCCGTGAACTGCTTCTCTGCCGGCTGCAGGAACGGCTCCAGGAAGACCACGTAGCTACAGGGACGGGGGATAGGGCGGGAGGAGAGTCACTGCCAGAGGCTGGTGGCAGGACCCCAGAGCTCGGGGCCGTGCACGTGTTCACCTTCGTCACTGGGACACGCCCCGGGCTGCGTTAAGCCACAGCCACCCTCCTGGCCTGTCCTGAGAGAGTCCGCCGGCGGGCCCTCCCTCCCTTCTGCTCCCAGAGATGGGGGCCCTCAGCACCCCATCTTACAAACGGGAGCCCGAGGCTTGGGAGGCTGGAAACCCATGCAGCCACACAGTCAGCATGCTGGAGCCAGGGACACTGCCCCGTGCTGAGCTCCCGGGCAAACCCTGCAGGTGCCCTCCCCTGGCCGCCCCCCTGCGGGTCCCCTCCCCACCTGCCAGGACTGGAGCTCCTTTGGGCACAGCCCTCGTTCCTTTGCCCAACAGACCGGCTAGAAGAAGCAGGGCCAGCCACCTGCCCCTCTTGCTTTGGGTGGGCTGTCGCTGGTCCCCACAGCTGGCTGCACCCCCTGGAGGGTCCCCCCGTGAAGGCTACGGGGCCTCTTGCTGACAAGGTCCTCAATCTACCACTGGTATTCCTAGGGGGGGTCACCTTGAACTCCCCCAGACCGGGAATCAGGTGCAGCCCGGGGACAGGGAAGGGGAAAGAGGACCCGGGGAGTTGAGGGGGGTTGCTAAGACCCCAGCCTTGAATCCAAGGGGGTAAGCTTCTGGATCCAGGTCGACATACGCCCCTCCCTCAGTCCAAAGCCCTCACATAGCTGGTCCCCCTGTGAGGGGTCTACCTGCTCCCCACCGTGGGGACAGCAGCTCCCCCAGCGTCAGGCAAGTGTGGTGAGCCCTCTGAGTCTGGTTTTTTGGAGCAGGCACTGAGGCTACTTCCCTGGGCCTGCCCCACACCTGGCAGCTTAGTCAAGGGCTCACACGGGGAAGGCGGCCACTGCCTTGAAACAGGGGACAGGCACACAACCCGCAGGCCCGGATCAGGTCACCAGGGGAAAGGCCAGGCCCAGTCGTTGTGAGTGTGGTTTCACGGCCCCTTCCCTCAAGGACGCTGCCGGCAAGGGCTCCCTCATGCAAGCCCGGCACCTGCCCTCGCCCCGGGGCTGCGCTCCCGGCCCAGAGGGGGACGCATGAGCACCGCCTGTGCGGGCAGCGTTGGGACAGGGCCACTGGCGCTGGCCGCGGACCCTGGGCCGTGAGGGTCTGGTTGGTGATTTCAGTCCCTGCTCTCCAGGACCTGGAGGACGACTCTGAGGCAACCTGGGCCCTTCCTAGTCCCCCCCGCACATGGGGCTGAATGCCTCCCTTGCGATGGCCTGGGAAAAGGGTTGCACGGGCCTCAGGCCATCCTGCGGGCCTCGGCGAGCTCTGTGGAGGAAGGAAGCTCTGACTGCCGATGCTGTGGCCAGCCCCAGCTTCCAGAGGCTCCCAGGGGCCAGGCCACTTGCCGGCAGCCATGCCCAGCACGCTCCTGGGTCCGCTGGAGTCCCAGGGCCTCACTGCTCAGCTCCCTCTCAGGGGCCTGGGCTCTGGCACCGAGTGCTGTCTGACCCGAGTGCTGTCTGAGGCTGTGCCCTCCTGAGCCTCATCCTCTAAGAGACACACAGGAGGGGCCAGCCCGACAAGCATCTCCTCGCTACCAATCCACAGGGCACACGTGACCCCCTTCCACTTCTCTGGTGGGGGGCTCCCCGGAAGCCCCATTGTTGGGGTGCTCTGCCCCTTGACTCAGCAGGATAGCGGCCTGGGGTCAGGGCTGTGTCTGTCCGAGGGGAGTGGCAGCAGGCGGGGGCTGTCACCCACTGTGACGGGCAGCCTCCTGAGAGGGAGCCAGGGGCTGTCCCCTCACCGGGCCCACGAGAGCCCAGTAAGACTGCTGAATGCATGCACTTTCACATTAATCCCCAGGACGGGGTCCCCCCACTCTGTGCTCAACACACCGACAGTCCCATGGTGACGTTCTGCAGCTAGAACTGCTCGTTCAGGACGTCAGTGTTGCAGGTCCCTTCCCAGAAGATGGGGGCCAGGCAAGGGGTGAGGGCAAGGACATCGTTCCTCCGGGAACACAAGAGAACAGCATGGCGATGTGCGAGCTGGGAGGAGGGTGAGCGCACCAAGGGCCCTGGTGCTCACCACCCCCACCTGGAACCTCACCATCCCCCGCCCCATGCCTTCAGGGGCCCACCAGGTGCACCCTCCTTCCAGAAGGACTTCACACTTGCAAGAAACCCAGACTCAAACCTATGCAAATCCCTTCCAGCTCTAAGCAAACCTGGTCCCTGCCAGACCTCAGAGTGGGAGCAGGGATTTCCCAGCAAAGCCAGGGGGCCCTCCCCCGGGAGGGAACAAGCCCCCCTCACACATTCTTTGGTGGGCAAGGGATAGAAAGCAGGAAATGCAAGGCGCAGAGAGAGAAAGGGACAGAGAATAATCTGTGGGCTCCAAATCGAGATCTCTGAAACAGGGAGAGGAAAAGAATCTGGCAATCGTGCACCCGCTGAGTTTTCAATCAGCCCGCCCTTCCTTGTCTACCTTAAATTTCCCTAAGTTTGAGAAAGGGAGGGGAAGAGAGGGAAGGGGAGGGGGGGAAATTTCAGTGAATGTATTCCCGGGGGTGTTAGCACCTTGGCTGGGGATAAAGCATCCTGAAAAATCACACAACGTGATGTGAGTTTGCAGGGAGGTGGCTGCGCCTTTATGATCTTGGAGAGATGGGGATAGGAAGGCGGTAGGAGGGCAGGTGTTGGCCAGGCAGGAGGATGCCCGACCGGACCCATTCTGCCCACGCCCTCCAGATTCCGTGGGGGAAAGAGTCTGCCACACTTCTCTGCTGGGAAGTAGACCACGGCTCTTGGACCAATGTCGTCCTTCTGTATGCGTCCCACAGCGCGTCTGCCACCAGTCCCCGTGGGCCCTGACGTCCTACACTTCCTCAGGAAGTCTTCCACTTATTCGCCCAACATTTCCAAGCACCCGTGACAGGCCAGGCACGTGCTAGCTGCCGGGGAGAGGCAAACTGGCAAATTCGGTTTCAGAGATCTGATGCCAGGACAGGCTCGCACCAGCGCAGCCGCCCTTCACACGACCGCAGACCCGGGGAAAAGTGTCTGGAGAGAGTGCAAAACAACGGCAGGTCTGACTCACGCCGGGTGGAGCAGGAGGGGTCAGGGAGGGCTTCTCGGAGGAAGGGACATTCGGAAGAGAGCTGAGGCACAGAGGTAGTTAGGGAAGTTGGGTGGGCTTCCGCGGAAGAGGAGACCACTTGTGAAAAACCCCAGAGTGGTGGAAGCGGAGGGAAGGGTGAGGGGGGGAGAGCACAGGCCGTGGAGGGAGGTTCAGTCCGAGGACAGGGAGCCCCGGGCAGGCTCGGGGGCTGAGCTTGGAGCCCAGGACCCCCAAACGGAAATGCCACGTGGGGGGCTGGAGTTCAGAGGACAGAGAGATGTGGGAGCCGGACACGTGGAGTCACCAGTATGTAGTTGGCGATGCAATTCGCTGGTGCGGTTAGGGCCACCCGAGGAGAACACAGTAGAATGGCATCAGTCAGCTACTACCACGTAAGGACCACCCACAGGATCTCTGTGCTATGAACCGACACGAATGTACTTAGCTTTCCCGTCTGGGCAGCATGGGGTCAGGTGGCGCAGGCCGGCCCTGCTGGGCGGCGGGGGTCTCCGCAGCTTGCGCGCGCCTTGGGGGGTGACTGTCCGTGACTGGTTCGTGCCGGCTCTGCTGCCCTTGTCCCCCTCCCACCGAGGGCGGCCACGTCCCGCTCGTCTCACGGCCACGCCGAGGCCACAGCAGGCTGAGAGGAAGGGCTCAGCACAGGACTGCATTTCTGCCTCAGCGGCTAAGTGAAGCATGTCAAGGGGCCAAACCCCAAGTGCAGAAGGGCCTGCACAGGGTCTGTCGAGGGTCACAGCCCTGGGTACGCGCAGGAGCCCAGGCTGAACCCAGCTCTGTGTCCTCACACAAGGGCTGCACCCAGGCCTTGCGTGGGGTGTGGGTGGGGTGGGGTGTGAGGGTGTCACTGTATAGATGGGGCATGGGGGGGGTCAGCATTGAACAGCTGGGGGAGGGGCCCTCGCGGCTGGGGCTCTTGTCTGAGGAGGAAGTTGGGTGAGGGGACCCCGGCCATGGTGACCTCACTTCCCTGACAACAGAGCCCATCAGAATTTGGAACCCAGGTAACCAGGAACCCACATTCCAGAGACAGCCCCCGGCCCAGCTCATTACTTTAGAGATAGTGAAACCAACATGTTCGCATGCTGTGTTCCAAGATCCGGAGGTTGCCGACGGAAGAAAGCGCGCCCAGCAAATGCTGTCTCAAGATGTCCTTTTAGGGCTCCCCACCGCCTCTGGCCGTTTGGTCGGAAAGACCACAAGGTGACACCAGGAGCCCCAGAGCCGGCCACCCAGCCCCACAGGGTCTAATCCACCTGTGCAGCCCCAGGTCCCCACCCGTGTGTGTGTGTGTGTGTGTGTGTGTGAAGAGGGGTCATGTAGGGTGGGCCAACCCCATTCAAGAGCAGGCTGATGAGGGGTCAGATACCCAGTGGGCAGGTCTTGTTCAAGGTCAAGGGTGGCTGGGTGGGACGGGGTGTGTGCGGATGCAAGCTTCTGCCCTGGGTTTATCCCAATTGTCCTGGAGCGGGGGTCACTGTACCGTGTGCAGGGGTGGGCACGCACAGGTATGTCTGATCTGGGAGCAGGAGGGGGACAGGGCAGGGGCACAGGGAGGCTGGCTGGGCAGGGCTGTGATGCCTCTGGGCCGGCTACCCGTCCCTGTCTTTGCAGACCACGGATGAAATCGGGAGGAGGCTGGCGGACACCCGTGACGTTTCCGCGACCTGGGGCGTGACCCCACAGGGGTCCCCAGGAGCAGGTGCTGGGGATTGCGGGGGAAGGCCTCCGACACCACCCAAACCACTGTCCCTGGTGGTCATTGACTGGATTGTGCTCCAGGAATGGAGCCCACGGAGACCGAGCTCGAGGCTGAGAAGCCTGGGGCGGGGTGCCTGTGGGTGTGTGGGGACGGGTCGTGGCAGGCCCCACAGGGAGGAGCCCCGAGAGGCTGGTGTGGGGCCAGGAGCAAAGACTGTGTGCAGAGCACCCAGCGGGTGGACTGCAGTCGGGGAGACGTCCCGGGGAGGGCTCCTTCCTGGCTGCGGCTTCTCGGGGAGGCTCTGGGCTGGGCTCTGTCTTGCAAATCCCCACGGAGAGCAGGCACGGGGGTGAGCTTTTCTCCTCTCACAGATGTTCCACGACCTAAGGAGCTAGAGCCGGCTTCAACTCCATCAGCAGCTCTGCAGGGAGGGGTGGTGCCTGCAGAGACTTCAGCAGGAGCCCAGGAGCCGGCAGTTGACCCAGCACCTGCCCACGGAGAGCCTGACACCGACCAGGAAGGGCCTGCTCGAGAACCTGTGCCCGGAGAGCCTGCCCCTGTTCCTGCCCCTGTTCCTGCCGGAGCCAGGGCCCCTGTGCCTGCCCCGAACTGTGGCCCTGCTCCTTGCCCAGACCCCGCTCCTGCCCTGGATCCTGACCCGTCCCTACCCCTGCCAGTGCCCCTGTCCCTGCCCCTGACCCAGATACTGCCTTGGTTCCTCTATGTGCCATTGCTGCAGACCCTGTCCCTCCCCTTGCACCTGCCCCTTCCCCTTCCCCTGCTTGTGCTCCTGTTGTGGCCCCTGACCCAAGTCCTGCCCCTTCCCCTGCCCATGCCTGTGTCCCTGTTTTCGCCTCTGACCCAAATCTTGCCCCCACTCATGTCCCTGCCCCTGCCCGTGCCCCTGCTAGAGCCGATGGCCCTTCCCTTGCCCCTACTCGTGCCCCTGCAGCTGCCACTTCCCCAGCACCTGCCTGTGCACCTGTTCTTGCCCCTGCTCCGGATCCTGACCCAGCCCCTGGCCTGGAGCCTGCCCCTTCCCTTGCCCCGGTCTCTGCTCCGATTCTTGCCCCTGACCCGGGTTCTGCCCCTGCCCCTGCCCCTTCCCCGACGTGTGCACCTGTTCTTGCCCGTGACCCAGCTCCTGCGCTGGATCCTGCCCCTTCCCCTGCCCCTGGCTCTATTCCTGTTCTTGCCCCTGTCCCGGCTTCTGCCCCTGCACCTGCCCCTTCCCCGACGTGTGCAACTGTTCTTGCCCCTGACCCCGCTCCTGCGCTGGATCCTGCCCCTTCCCCTGCCCCTGCCTGTATTCCTGTTCTTGCCCCTGTCCCGGCTTCTGCCCCTGCAACTGTCCATTCCCCTGCCCCTCCCTCTGCTCCGGTGCTTGCCTCTGACCCAGCTCCTTCCCCTTTCCCTACCCGTTTCCCTGCCCCTGCATGTGCACCCATTCCTGCCCATGACCCACCTCCTGCCCCTGCACCTGTCCGTTCCTCTACCTGTGTCCCTGTCCGTGCCCCTGCCAGAGCCAATGCCCATTCCCCTGCCTGGGTCCCCGTTCCTGCCCCTGCCCCTGCCAGAGCCAATGCCCATTCCCCTGCCTGGGTCCCTGTCCCTGTCCCTGCCCCTGCAAGAGCCTATGCCCCTTCCCCTGCCTGGGTCCCTGTTCCTGCCCCTGCCCCTGCCAGAGCCGATGCCCTTTCCCCTGCTTTCCAGCACCACGGGCCCTTCCCTTGGCCCTGCCTGTGCTCCTGTACTTGCCCATGACCCAGCTCCTACCGTGGATCCGGACCCTGTCCCTGCTCTTGCATCTGGCCCTGCTCTTGCATCTGGCCCTGCCCCTCCTCCTGTTCCTGCAGGGCTCCCAGAACCACAGCCAGAGCCCACATCCTCGTGGGGAGAGCCCCTTGTACAATTCCCCTTATTTCCATCACCCGACCCTGATGCCCCGCCAGATTGTTTCATCCCCTCCCCCTGTGTTCTTTCTCTCTGGTACATATTAACTGTTATATTATCTTTCCTTATCCTCTACGCTGTTTATTATTTATTTTAAATAAAATTAATTGTTTTCTGTTGGACAAGTCTGCAGCATTAATTATATTCCCAATGCTGTGCCACCGCACCACAGAACATTGCTGCACAATATCTGCTTCCGCAAAGGACACCCTGAGCCAGAAGTCCTCCCTGCCCATTCCTCCCCGAGCCCAGCCCCTGGCGACCCATAAGCTGCTTTCTCTCTCTGTTCCTTTCCTGGGTGTTTCCTGTACGTGGAATCACGCAATAGGGGCCTTTGTGTCTGCCCCCCTATTTTCAAAGGGAACTCGTTTCCTTCTGTGTTTATTGGACACAGAATTTCCCTTATTCGATATTGAAATGCCTGGGGCGGCTTACAGATCAGACGTAATCAGAGAGGCCACTTTAAGAATTATGGGCACAATCTTGGGGCTGAGACCCCTGTTCCTGCTGGGACACCTCAGCCTGACCCCAGACAGGACAGGGCTGGTTCCTCCTGTGGCCCACACAGAACCCAGGGAAATGCAGAAAGCTGGAAGACACACCCCAAAGGGCAATGCATTGCTCACAACCCAAGGCCAGAGAAAGGTTTCAGCGGACTCTGGTCCAAACCATGCTCCAAGTCACTGGGTTCCACAGGGAGAGACCACACGCATGCAAGTCCAAGTGGGGACAGGCACGGGGGGAATCAGAGAAGCGGAGCTACCAGGTAAGGACTCTGGGAAAACAAAAAACCCTATGGAGGCAGCGCTGGTCACCCTCAGACCGGCAGGTGTCTGGTCTGGGGACCAGCAGCCCTGGGGAGAACGTGAGGAAGCGGAGGTCCCCTGGAGGAAAGGGTGACGGCACCCCTGTCTGAGAGGACGGTGCGCAGCACCCATCCCAGCCTGCAGGTGCACCCATCACCTACTGTGGGCAGCTCAATCCCAGCTTGTTGAAGGGAAGACCCGTGTCCATAATCCCCTATTTGCAACAGAATCCATAAAGGGGAGTTTGTGGGTCAACACTTATACAGTGTTTAGGGTACAAGTCTCGAATTCCAACATCCATGGTCTGCTTGTCCACCTTGAGCCTTGTTTGGGAAGCAGGGGTGGGGACGCCCGGGGCTGTGACCTGTGGGAGGGGTGGGGAGGGCGAGCTCTGAATGGAGTGACCAAAGCACACGGGGTGACCTGCCCAGGAGGGACCCTCTCGGTCCCCAGCCCCTCTCCTGACCTCGTGCACGATGGCGAGGGTGTGATGATGAAGGTGCTGGCCCTTGGCTGGCGAGTTCCGTAGCTGGTGTCGGAGCTGCTCAGGCTGCACACCGGGCTCTGATCCCAGAGCTGGCGCGAGAGCTGAAGCTGCAGCTGCCCCAGTCTCGGGAGCTGCGGCTCGCATCGCTGTTGGACCTGCCTCGAGCTCTGGGGCAGCTGCTAGAGCTGAATCCCCCTCCAGAGATGATCTAGATCCGGTTCCGCACTTGGATAAGGCTCTTGAACCCACGAACGGCTTTCCTCCCCTGCCCATTTCATGGATGACAAAACTCGGGGCGGTGACGGGACCGGCTACATGGGGGTAATGGCTACGGGGGGATTCAGCCCAAGGATCCTGCATGCCCTTCACCTCGTGCCCCATACAGGTCGGTCCTGAGCTGCCCGACAGGGGCAAGGGCCTGAACCGCTGCTCCCGGCACCTGATCCCACCTGATCAGAGACACTCCCCTGGGTCGTGAAGTCCTCGTTTGACCTCTACTCCGGCCAGCCCCACGCGAGCAGGGACCGTGCGTCCTCACTGCTTGGGCACCATCTCCAGATGGCGGACTGGCCACTGCAGCGGGGTTGGTCACCACTATACCGTCGACGTGGATGCAGGAGCAGCTACAGGCCCAAAGCCCGCTCCGCAGCTCGAGGCATTTGATCTTCTGTTGCGGTGCCCCTGCTGGGAGCTTGGGAGCCCGGGAGCTGGAGCCAAGTGCGCCCCAGTGTGAGTAAGCCCGCTGGGACTACGGCTCCATCACCAACTCCAGAGCTAGAGCCACTGCAAAATCCGAGCTGGCCCAGCTCCACAGTCAGCTGCGGGTGTTCCTCGGACACGGAGCAGGCGCTCGCTCCCCCTGCAGAGCTAGAGCCAGTGGGCTCCGCGGAGCAAGCCCCAACCCAGGACCCGCTGGGTTCCGTCTTCCCTCACAGACTTCTACAGTTCCTCTGTGATTCCCCAGCGCTGGGACAGAGCAGACACTGCACCCACACCACCCCCTCCTTGGGTTTCCAGTTCAACAGGAGGGACCACAGACAGATTGAGGCATGGGGCACGCTCCCCTGAGGAAGGCAGGGGTGCTCACACCCGTGATGGAGGGCTCCCTCTCATGCAGATTGCCGGCCCCCCGCACCTGCTGGCCACACCTGCCCCTGCCTGGATGGCCAGTGTGGGTGGGCTGAGGGGGCCTGACCTGTGGATGGAGCATCCCCAAGGCTGCCCCACGGGGTGTGTGGAAGGGCAGGCCCGGCCACTGACTTTGTTTCTTGCCCACCTACCTCCAGGGCCATCTCCTCCGTTCTGGGCACATGGCTGGACTAGACTCGGAGGACTTGTGTCAGCCAAAGACGTTCCCTGCCTCAAGCAGCTGGTGGCCCATGTGCAGCTCAACATGCCCTGTTCCGACCTGGAGCGCCATGCCCACCTTCTGCTGACCCGGCTGGAGCACACAGAACCCACAGTGGCCGAGCCCGAGGGTGAGAACACCGGGGCTGGGTGCCTGAGTGTGTGGGGGGAAGGGTCAGGGCTGGTCCCACAGAGAGGAGCCCCGGAGGCTGGTGTGGGGCCTGGAGGAAAGACTGGGCTCCGAGCGTCCAGTGGGTGGACTGCAGTCCGGGAGACATCCCAGGGAGGTCTCCTTCCTACCTGGGGCATCTCTGGGAGACCCTGGGCTGTGCACGCACAGGTGTGTGTCTGATCTGGGAGCAGCAGGGGGGCTGGGCAGGGGGACAGTGAGGACATCGGGCAGGGCTGTGATGCCTCCGAGCTGAGTGACAGTTCCTGTGTTTCCAGAGCCCCATGGAAGCTGGCTTGGATTCTGCCCCTGCACCTGGCTCCTCACACGAGTTAGGGACAGAGGTGGAGCCTGGCTCTAGCTCCTGAGATGGTGGAGCAGCTGAGAGAGGAGAAGAAAAGCTCAACCCATGGCTCCTCTCCATGGGCCTTTGCAAGACAGAGCCCAGCCCAGGGCCTCCCAGAGAAGCCGCAGCCAGGGAGGAGCCCTCTCTGGGGCGTCTCCCCGCCTGCCATCCACCCGCTGGGCCCTCTGAGCCCAGTCTTTCCTCCTGGCCCCTCACCAGCCTCTGGGGCTCCTCCCTGTGGGGCCAGCCCCGACCCGTCCCCACACACCCACAGGCACCCAGCCCCAAGCTTCCCAGCCTCGGGCTTGACGTCCGTGGGCTCCGGCTCCTGGAGCACAATCCAGTCAATGACCACCAGGGACAGTGGTCTGGGTGGTTTCGGAGGCCTTCCCCCACAATCCCCAGCCCCTGCTCCTGGGGACCCCTGTGGGGTCACGCCCCAGCTCATGGAGTAGGAGGAGGTGTCCGCCAGCCTCGTCCCCATTTCATCTGTGGCCTGCAAAGACAGGGACGGGTAGCCGGCCCAGAGCCATCACAGCCCTGCCCCGCCAACCTCCCTGTCCCCCTGCCCCGTCCCCCTGTTGCTCCCAGATGTGACACACACACCTGTGCGTGCACAGCCCTGCACGCGGGACACTGACCCATCCCCGCAGGGCCAGCGGGATAAACCCTGAGGCAGAAGCGCGCAGCCCCCCACACTCCATCCCACCCACCCAGCCTTGACCTTGAACATGACCTGTCCACTGGGTATCTGACCCCTCATCAGCCTGCTCTTGAACGGCTTGGCCCGCCCTACATGACCCCTGTTCACACACACACACGCACACACGGGGAGGGGACCTGGGGCTGCATACATCGATTAGACCCTGTGGGGCTGGGTGGCTGTCTCTGGGCCTCCTAGTGTCTCCTTTCGGTCTTTCCAGCCAAATGGACAGAGACGTCGGGGAGCCCTGACATGACATCCCCAGCGAGGGAGTGTTTGCACAGTTTGCTTTCCTCAGCCTGTAGCCTCCGGTCTTTGGGATGCAACATGCAAACATGTTTTTGGTTCGAGGATCTCCAACGAAATGAGCTGGGCGGGGGACTGTTTCTGGAATGTGGGTTCCCGTGGCAGTACTTTGTGCATCACGGGGACCCCTGGCATTCAGCCCGGCAAGTTACCCCTCCCCACGCCATGGCCGCGCGCATGATTCCAAGAGTTCGCATAGGAGCTTGCCTGTCACAGGGCTGTGACATGGCTCCGCTGTGGCTTTGAACCCAGGTCAATCTGACCCAAGCCTGAGCTCATGCAGGAGCCTGAGGAAGTAGCCTTGAATGGTACAGCTGAAAGTGACGGAAGGTTAACTTTTACTGAATCTAAATATTAACTGTTAAATGTAAAAATCATAAAACCTGTAACAGAAAAGGGTGAAGGGTGGGGACTCCTGGGTGGCTCAGTCGGTTAAAGCGTCTGCCTTCGGCTCAGGTCAGGACCTCAGGGTAGTGGGATCGAGTCCTGGTGCGGGCTCCCTGCTCAGCGGGGGGATCTCTTTCTCTCTCTCCCTCTGCTGCACCCCCTGCTTCTGCGCTCTCTCCCTCTCTCTAACAAATAAAATGCTAAAAAAAAGTTTCTCTTGAAAAAAATAAAAAGATTCGGTGACAGGTGGACCTCGGCAGAGTGGCTCGAGCCATGGGCCGGAGCTACGGCCGATGCCAGGGATGCCCCCGGCTCCTGCCGTGGAACCAGCCCAGGACCTGAGCTGGAGCTGCAGCTGGAGCTGTCTCCGTCCCCGATGGTGGGGCTCAAGCTGATTCTGGAATGGACTCCAGGGCTCAGTGAACTCTCAGGCTGGCATTGTTGCCAAATTTGGTGGAGGAACCGGCAGCAGAGAGGACTGCTGCACTGAAGCTGGTCCAGGCGAGCAGGTAGAGGGGCCTCTAGCCCGGGAGCTGCCGCCGGGGGGGGGGCCGTCGTCCGCAGTCGGTGCGGGGGCTGCTGTGTGCGGTGGCTCTGGCTTTGTGGGTGGAGGTAATGCTCGCGTGGCGCACGTCTGAGCGTCTGCTCTAGCTCGCCAGGTGGTAAGCACCCCTGTGTTTGTGCAGCGGGGGCACGAGCTGGCTGCAGGGGCAGGGGGCTTACCCACACTGGGGCGCACTTGGCTCCAGCTCCCGAGCTCCCGACAAAGGCACCGCAGCAGAAGATGGAAATGCCTCGAGCTCTGGAGCGGGCTTTGGGTCTGTAGCTGCTTCTGAGCCCCGTCAACCCTGCAGTGGTGACCAGCCCTGCTGCAGTGGCCAGTCCTCCATCTGCAGATGGTGCCGAAGCGGCAGGAGGAGAGAAGACCACCACCCTGCCAGGGTGATCACCCTGTGCTGATCCCCACTGCCTGTCCCTGTGCCTTTCACAGGAAACCCCGCACAGCCTCCCACAGCAGCACTGAGCTGCCTTGAGAAGTGGCTCTCGATCTCGGGCTGGCTCTCACTCTGGCAATGATGCTGGATCAGATGAGAGAACTGGTGTGCAGTTGGCTTTGCTCCGGACCTCATGCCGGAGCGGGTTTTGCCTGTGGACGGGGTCCACGGGTCGGAGCAGAGGGGCTCTAGTCTGTGGGGGCACTGGCTCAGGCTCTCGAGCTGCTTCCATGGCTGGCTCGAGTCAACGCGGGGGTACGTTCTAGTGCATCAGATGGTTCTAGATCTTAGCTGCCGCCAGGGCTGACTCTGCCCCATGCCTCCTGCAAGGTCTCATGTTAGAGATGCTCTAGCTCTGTATCGCCCGCTAGCTGACTGTGGGTGAGTAGGACCTTAAGACAGCCGGGGAGAGTTTTTCAGGACCTAGAATTCATAGCTGTTAGGATCAGGTCACTTAGTTAGACACAAAAGTGGTTAATATCCTAAAGGACAATAAACTATATCCTTTGATGTTCTATTTTCTTCCCGGACCGAAATTATTTGCTTCTCTACCGGCAAAAACCTTCACGCAAATGTCTAATTTCACTAAGTTGGGGACCTCTACTAAATAGCAGTCAGTTGAACAAAGTCCATTTTCCCAGTCTTCGGGTGGCCTGTACCCTTACGTGAGAAGAAATGACATGCCAGCCTCCTTTCGCCTTATGTCCAAGCTCGGGCGGTCAGTATTCTCTTTATTCTCGCTCAGCTGGCAACTCTGGTTCAGAGGCTAAACATGGCCTTTGGAGCCTGGGTTCGAGTTCTGGCTGTGACCCAGGTCAGCCGCGTACCCATGGTGTGCATCGGGGTCCTCCTCTGCGGAGGTGAGGGACACTCACGACGCGTCATTATGGCCAGTGATCACATGGTCTTCTATCCTTTCACTTTCTGCTTCTCCATATGAGGCCTCTTAGACCTCAGGCATATATCTGGATTTGGTTTGTAGTCCAATCTGACAATTTGACTTTTTATTGGTGTACTTAGTCGGCTTACATTTAATGTACATGAAGTGACATTCAGGTGTAACTCTACCATCTTATTGGTTTGCTCTTTCCTCCATCTGTTCTTTTTTTGAAAACTCGTTCCATGCCTTCCTAAAGATTATGCAAGTATTCTCTGTCACTCCAGTCCCCTCCATTAACGTGTTATTATGCCTTCTCTCATTATTCCTTCAGGGACTGCTCAAGGGAAGTGCTGTCCCCATAGAAACAGTCCATCCCTGCGCTGTCAGGGCATGCCCCCCTGCCGTTCCCAGATATTAGCAAGGCCCTGGGCCTCTGTAACAGGGGTTGCAAGCTTTCCCTGTAAAGGGCCACATAGGCTTTGTAGGGCCTCCTCAACTCCACCATTATAGCTTGAAAGCGGCCATAGATGATATGTTGATAAAATAGCATGGTTATGTCTAAACAAACTATCTTTACCAAACAGATGACAGGTAGACTTTACCTGTGAGCAGTGTGCTGTGACCCCGGCTTTATAGCCTCAGCATCTCTGGGTAGGGGTTGGGGGGGGCATCTGGCTCCTGGGCTCCCCTTGGCTCCAGTACTACTCTTCCTCTTCCGGTCTCTTTGAGCCTGGAGGTGAGAACGGTTTCCCATCTACCTGTCCCCGGAAGTCCCTCCAACTGCTTTGGTTTTTTATTCCCACCCACACATCTGTAAACAGTTCCTCCACTAAACTCTTCAACTGAATGCTGCAGCAGGCCATCCAGCTCCTGCAAAGACCCTAACGGAACTTTAGGCTTACAGCACGCACGTATTCATTCCACTGTGGCCCAAGTTGCAGCCAGCAGTTTGCAGATTGGCCTCCCTGCCCAGGAAGAGTCTCCTGCAGGGCAGACGCCATGTCTTAGTTATATTTGCATCCCCACCACACCCATCCCTCACCTGGGCACAGAATGGGACTGAAGAATCTTGGCTAAACTGACCTAAATTAGCAATGCAGAAATGGAGCCAGGAGAGGTCAGCATGTAGAAAAAAGACTGGAGGGGTTCTTATTTAAAGTGGGTAGGTTGTGAAAGAGAACTATCCAGGAGAGAGTGAGTTAATCGAGGAGAGCCAGAGGATTTGTCTCAAAGTTATCACAGAAGGGAAACATGTAAGGACCTGGTGTTACAATGTTAAGTCTTCAGTGTGGTTGAGCTGTTGTGTTAACAGTGTCCTCTGTGGAGTGTGGTCGAGCACTTGGTGTAACAAATGTCAGCTGTTGAAAGAGGTGAATGTCAGCTGCCGCAGTGAGTCGGAGTAAGGAAAAGAATGAGCACAAGTTCATTTTGCACATAGGAGGCCACGGCGTCATTTGAGAGG
Organism: Eumetopias jubatus; assembly: GCF_037043125.1. Taxonomy (NCBI): domain Eukaryota; kingdom Metazoa; phylum Chordata; class Mammalia; order Carnivora; family Otariidae; genus Eumetopias; species Eumetopias jubatus. The sequence goes on along the minus strand of NW_028274842.1, from coordinate 19,117 downwards.
GGTGTCCACAAAGTGGCCTGTATTCAAGCCACATAAAAAGCAGCGAAATAGCAAACTGGAACCAGAAAGTTGGAGCAACTACTCAAGAATATTAACTTTTTTAAAAATAAGTTTTCAAATGGAGAAGGTAATACATGAAAATAGTCAAGATGAGACTAGAATTTAGAAGTTTATGTTGAACACATTGCTTCAAACACATAGTCATAATGGATTTATAAATTATGGAAACAGAAAACAAAAAGACACAGCAGGGCTCGAAAACACCAAAGTTATTGGACCAGAAACAGAGGTGAGAGTGGCTCCTGTCGGCTGGTTTCTGGGGCTGGAAGTTGGCCACCGGAGTGGGCAAGGGGCTCACCCCACAGGCTTGGGTGAGGCTGTCCTACGTGGTGTAGGAAACTAAACCAAACAACCAACAAAACCCTGTTGCTGACAGCTGCCTAGGGCTTTTGAACACAGTGGGGGCTTAGGAGTACAAAGACAGAGACCCAAACTGAAGACCAAGAATGAATACCACTGCCTGCAGACCCTGCATCTGACATGCTCTCCCTGTTATTGAAAGCCTTGACATGCCACGTGGGACCCCGTTCTGGGCTGCAGGTGGAAGCGATGGCAAGGCCACTGACTAGGGAAGGGTGAGGAGCAGGAGGGGAAGGGGGAAGAGCCGCTATCTCCTGCCCGCTGCCCGCAAACCTAAATTCCAGGACATGTGAAGAAACCCAATGCTAAGAAAGTTAACAAATCAACAGTCAAAACATTTTCTTCTCCTTAGATAATTGAAAGTAAGAAACAAAAGACAGAAATGAAATAAGAATAGATGCATAGGAAAAAGGACCAATTAAAATCTTCAAAGTAAAAAATAAAAGTCATTGAAATAAATACCTCAAACTATCACAAACAAAACGACCTCAAGACAAAATTAATAAAGGCTGTTTACCCATCAACTTGCAGCAAGGGAGCCCTTCTGATGTCACTTTCAAGGGTTTTAGAAAGGAAATTAAGTTTTATCACGTAGAAGGGGAAAAGTCTTGGACTGGGAAGCATCCTATTAAGGCGGGATTTTGGAGTAGAAGAGACTTCAGTTTGTCTGCAGGTACTTCTGACCGTCCTTGGTTGTCTGAAGGGGGCCAGGAAGCAGTTTCGGCAACTTCCAAGAAGACGGACTGTGGGATGCTAGGAGAGACAGGTGTTCTGCAGGGGGCTGCACCTTGGAACAAGTGGGGCCGCGGGGACTCTTTAGAGTGAGTCTCCTCTTGAGAAGTGACCCCATGATAAAGGTGCCTCCAAACCGACTCTCAAGGAGCATTAAGGAAATGACCACCTACTGGGGTGGGTTAGAAGGAGGTCTCCAAGAACACCACTACTCCGTTAGCATTTCCATCTTGGAACAGAAAATCTATTTGCCAAGACACATGACCCTTGAATAACTTTTTTTTTTTTTTGAGAGAGGGAGAGAGAGAATGAGAGAGAGCATGAGAGGGGGGAGGGTCAAAGAGAGAGGTCGACCCCCTGCCGAGCAGGGAGCCTGATGCGGGGCTCGATGCGGGGCTCGATGCGGGGCTCGATCCCGGGACTCGATCCCGGGACTCGATCCCGGGACTCCGGGATCATGACCTGAGCCTAAGGCAGTGGCTTAACCAACTGAGCCACCCAGGCGCCCCTGAATAATATGGGTTTCTACGGGGGTTTTTCCCAATAAATATAGATAACAGTGCTGTAAATGCATTTTCTCTAACTCATGAGCTCCTCTATAACATTTTCTTTTCTTTAGCTTTTTATCGTAAGAACACAGTATGTTATACATACAACATACAAAACGCGTTCATCACCGTTTACTTTACCGGTAAGGCTTCCGGCCAACAGCAGGCATTGGAAGTCAAGTTTTTTCGGTCAAAAATTACGACTGAGGGGAGCAGGCACAGCTAACTCTGTGGGTCCTGGGTCAATTACATCGCGGACAGCTGGCTTTATTTTTGATCAGAAGAAAACCTCAATGTTAAAGCATGGAAAGAGTTCAGACCACACTTCCAAGCTATGAATCAGTAACAAACTTTAACAACAGGAGCGCGAAGTTGAGCACTCTCTGGACTCGACTGTTGGCCCACTCTTTGGAGGCCACTTACGGGAATTGTATTCCGTAGGTGCGGGACAACGCCGCACACACCTGCGCGCAGGGGAAGCCCGACAAGGCGGCGAGTTAAGGGACCGGGAAGTCCCCGGCGACCGGTAAAGGCAGGATTCCGGGGGCCGCGGCCGCCGCCGTCCCCGGACACGCGCACCTGGGGCACAGCCCCGGGCCGGCCTCCGGCGCGCGCCCTCGCGCACGCGCACGCGCCCAGCCCCCAGCGCCCAGAGCCCGGGGCGGGGCCGCCGGGACACACCCCCTCCGCGCGCCTCGGGGACGCCATCCGGCCCCGGCGCGCGGGAGGCGGAGCCTCAGCGCGTCACCGCCTCCGCTTGCGCCCGCGCCGCGGCGTTGACGTCTTCGGGCCCGGACGCGGGACGGAGCCTCTTAACGCCGCCGCCTTTTGTGCCCTCCCTTCGCCGCAAGCTGTCGTCATCAGGCTCCGACGCTCTGTGAAGCTCTCGGGCTCCGTCGCTCGCGGGTCGGGCACGGCCGCGCGGGCGGCGCCTCAGCCGGGTTGGAGCTGAGCGGAGAGGGCGGGGAAAGGCAGCGAATCGAGAAGGGGCGGGAAGGTGGCGGCCGGAACATGGCGGAGCGGATCCCTCTGTACCCGGTGCGCAGCGCGGCCGCCGTGGCCAACCGCAAACGCGCGACCTACTACAGCGCGGCCGGGCCTGGGCCGGGGGCCGAACGGCCCAGCAGGTAACGACGGCGCCGACCTCCCTCCCCCCCGCGGCGGCCCTCCCCCCGCGCCCCGTCCGGGCCCCCCGCCCCCCGGCCCCCGGCGGCGGGTCTGTCCCAGCTCGCAGGCCGCGCACAGTGCTCCGACTCCCGCGCGCCTGCACTCTGGGGGGGCGTCCACCCTTGGGAGAGGCCCCGGGACTCAGCGTCGGGGCCGGGCGGGGTCACCCCCAGCTCCGCCCCAGTCCTGGGCTGCCTTGGCCATCGACGCCCTCGGAGGTGGGGGCCGGCGTGCGGCTGCGGCGCTCTCACGGGAGCCGGGCGGGCGGGGCCCTCATCCCGCAGACACTGCTGCTGTCCGAGCCTCGGCGTGGTTCCCGTAGGGACCGTGAACGTGCAGACACGAAGCCCAAACCTGAGTGGAGAAGCACGGCCTGTCACAAACGCAAAGGGTTCAGGTTATGTGCCAAACCCAGGTGCACTTAATCATGTTCGTTGGCCAGAAGTTTTGCTTTTAGCAACGAGAAACGGAACTTCACAAGGTTAGATTGTTTAATGGGACCCCACTTCAGTCGTCCATTTAAAACATAGAGACCTTTCGTTGAAAATGGAAGCCTCCTCCCCTAGTTGGTTTCAGCTCGCACTTAACTTGTTTCTCGCCCGAAGAGAGGAATACTATATTTTATAAAAAAGGAACTTATAAAAAGAGGAAGTACTGTCTTCTGCAGTTAATCGAAATTTTATTCCTAAGGAATTGTAGAAGCAATTTACTTTTTAAAAAATTTATTTGAGAGAGTGCCCGTGCGTGGGGGGGGAGGGTCAGAGAGAGAGAGAGAACCTCAAGCGGACTCCCCCTGAGCGTGGAGCCCTAGGCGGGCCTTGATCCCAGCACCTGAGATCAGGACCTGAGCTGAAATCGAGAGTTGGACAGGTGCCGCAGAAGCTGCTAACTTTTAGTACAGAAGAGGAAAAAAAAATTTCAATATCCAGTTGCTTCAGGATTCGAGTTTTAGAGTAACTTTGGTTCTGGGCTCTTTGAGAAACTGTAACATAGAGTCAGAAAGTATGTGTTGTAATGTTGTAGAGCTGAATTGAATCGCGGCTCATTTACTGACTAGCTGTTTGATCTCATTAACCTGAACGCCCATTTCCTGGGATGTAAAATGGGGGGGAATACTGTTGTTTTCCTACAGGATGGTGAAGGGTTACAGGAGAACCTACTGAGGTGCCTGTGTTTAGCGTTTGGCCAGAAGTACCATTTCTCTTTTCCTCCTTGACAGTACCTGTAACAGTGATTGTGTCAGAAATTCTCTGAGTGCTTGATTTGGGGAGATCATTATTTGGAAATATGCTGTTTCTTTCACAATAGGTTTCCGTCGCGGCTTGCATCTCAGTTTTTGCTGCAGGTATTTTGAGGCTCTGTCATTTGGTGTGTACATATTTAGGATTCTTACGTCTTCTGGTAGAGTGTTTCTTTTTTTGCGTAATGTTCTTCTTTGTCTCTGGCAATTTTCTTTGCTCTGAAATCTCCTCCTGCTTTATTGTGGATTAATGTTTGCATGGTGTTTGCTTTCAGCCTAAGTTGAATTTGGAGTCTCTTTGTTGGATCCTTGTTTTCCGTTATGCACTCTGTCATTCTCTGGATTGGTGTATTTAGACCCTTTACATTTAAGTTAATTATTGCTACATTAGAGTGTAGGTGCTATTTTATTATTTGTTTATTTTGTTTCTTCTGATTCTCATTCCTCTTCTGTTTCTCTTTTTGACTTCCTTTAGGTCATTTGAACTTTTTTTGGAGATCTCTGCGGGGTTTTTGAGTGTAGGTCTTCTTGTAGTTTTTGTAGTGTGTGCTCTGTTGGGTATTGTAGTATACGTATGTGACTTCTCACCATGGGGTGTTGGGATTCGTATTTTAGTCTGTGGAGTAGAGTGTGTAAACCTTACTTGCATTTTGGTCCCTTTACCCATCTTCTCCCCCTACACTTCAAATATCCTATCTTGAGTATCAGATGGTGTTACACTTTTTGTTTAAATCATCAAATATTTATAAAACTCATGATTATAAGGATAGTCTAATGTACGTACCCATGTTTCTACTCTTTCTGTTACTCCTTCCTTGTATTCCAGGATTCTTTTTTCCCCATTCCTTTCTATTTGAAGTGCTTCCTATAGCCAATTTTTGAAATTTCTTCCACCTTAGAATGTTCTTATTTCCCCTTCATTCCGGAAGGATGGATGTATTGGGTATAGAATTCCTGGTTGACAGTTCTTTCGTTAGCCTTGAAAACTGGCTACTGCCCACCTTGCCTTCATGATTCCTGATGAGAAGTTCACTGCTGCGCGAGTTGGCGTTTCCCTGCGGGTAACGTGTCATTTCTCTCTGACTGCTTTCAAGGTCTTATTTGTTTTTCATTTTTACAAGTTTAACTGTGATGTATCTTGGTGTGGATTTCTTTTGGTTTATCTTGGTTGGTATTTAGTAAGAGATTTTAATCTGTTGGGTTTTGTTTCACCAAAGTTGGGGAGTTTCTTCAAGGACTCTGGTTTCCACTGTCTTCTCTCTCCTGCTGGTACTGGGGTGATACAAATGTTGGATCTTTTGTTAGTGTTACATAATTCCCTTAGGTTCCCCGCCCCCCCCAGTTTCTTTTTTCTGTGTTAAGATTGTGTGCATTGTATTGATTTTTGTTCGCAAATTCCCTAATTCTGTCCTTTGTCATTTTCACTCTTCTGTTGATTCCATGCAGCAGTGTTTCATTTGAACTAGTGTGTTTGTCAGTTTTATAATTTCTGTTTGTTTCAAGAGAATTGTTATTGCTTGTTGAAGCATGTTTATGTTTGCTGCTTAAAATGATTGTCACATAATTCCAGTATCTGAGTTAATTTGAGTTTTGGTGTCTGTTGATTATCCTTTCTAACTCACACTGTGAATCTTCTGGTTCTTGATGTGATGGATGATTTTTTATTTTATCCTGGACATTCTGTTTCTTACGTCTGGAGAATGTGGGTTCTGTTTATATCTTTTACTTTAGCAGGTGATCGCCCTGTTTAGGTTTACCTTGTAGGTCCTGGCCTACATTTGTGGGTTGTGATCCCAGTGACAGTTTAATTTTGTGTTACAGTTTTTGGTGTGCTTGGTTTATGTGGTGTACTGGGACTCCTTTTTGTCCCTGCTTATCGTGCTGAAAGGAAGAGGCGATCTCCCCAGGCCCAGTGTCTCTTGGTAAGAGAAGGAATGGTCAGTCCATGTGATGAAAAGGCCTTGTTGGATGGGCAGTGGTTGTGATTGTACCCGCTCTGCACGAGCCTGCTGGCTGTTCTGGTGTGTCTGGTTAGGGGAGGAGCCTCAGCACTGCTGTGGCCCTTGGAATCCCTCTTGCTGGTGCTTCCTGCTGCTCTGGTCTCTGGTGGCAGAGGAGGGGAGTTCAGGCCCTGAATAGAAGCGGTTTCCTGGACTGGCTGCTTCTGAAGTGGGGCTGTGCTTGGTGATGCTGCCTGGTTTCCCTCCTGGTTAGAAGAGAGGGGCGTCTCGGCCCACGGGGACACAGGGGCTTTCTGAGGCTTCTAACCTGTTTTTGTGGCAGGGTTCCTCTAACTGCTGCCGCCCAGATGCACCCCTGTCCCTCGATGGGACAGGGGAGTCTTAGTTCCATGGGGAAGGATGCCGTTTCCCACGGCACTTTTTGATCTGTCTTGCTTGTGGTGGTGTACTCTTGCTCCCTCCAGGGGAGGAATGATCTTTCCGGGGTGCCTTTCCTTGCTGGGTTGGGAGTTAGGGAATGCCAGGCCTGTCTCCTTCCTGCTGTTGGGTGAGGGCCTGTAGGACGTCCTGCCGCTGTGTCGTTTCTCAGTCCTTGGTCCCAAGCCCCCCTAACCCTCTTCCTCTTCACTGCTGCCTTCTCGACCCCTTCCAGAGCTCTCCTTTGTTTGGCTCTTGCTTTATTTCCAAGCTTATAGTTGGGCTTAGGGAAGAGGAGCAGGGAGAGATGGATCTTAAACTGGAAGTTGTGCTTTTACGTTATTTTGTGAAGGTTGGTTGTATTTTATCATAATAACATATGGTAAAAGGCTAATGAGAATATACTGTGGCTCTGTACTCCGCTTATTGCTTCCTCCTTACCCCAGCCTCTCACCCCCAAGGCACTTATTTTGGATTCTTCTAGCTGTTTCTTCTGGCATTTAAAATCTCCATATTTCAGTGGCTATATTTCTGACTCTGTCAGCATCGAAAAGTACTTTTCTTTTGAAGCCTTCCATTATCTCAACCCCAGCCAGGATAGAGTTAGATGCCCCTGCTGGCTCCTACAGGCCCCTGTTCCCCCTCAGAGCACAGATTGCACTTGACTGTAGATGTCTCTTTTCCATGAATGGAACGGCAGTGACTGTCAGATTTTAGCCCTGATGCCTGGCCTCATGAGATGACTTGGAAAGTGTTCCCTTCTCTCCTGCTTTCTGGAAGACTTCGAATAGAGTTGCTCTCTTCTTTAAGTGTTTGGTAGAATTCCCAGTGAAACCGTCTGGACCTAAGAGATTTCTTTTTTGGGTGTTTCACTTTACAAACTCAGTTTCTTTAATAGTTAACTAGGCTATTCAAATGAGCTATTTTGTTTGGGGTGAGTTGTGATTGTGCCCTTTGAGGAATCGGTCCTTTTCAGGAAAGTTGCCATATTTATGTGTGTAGTGTTGTTCATCATCTATTCTCTTACTATCTTTTTGATGTTGTTTCATTCAGATATTGGTGGTTTGTGCCTTCACTCCTTTGTTGGTTAGTCTTACTAGAGGTTTGAGTTTTTTCAAAGAGCTATCCTTTATTTTTCTTATTTTTTTTGTAGTTGTCTGTTTTCACTTTTATTAATTTCTGTGCTTTACTTTTCCTTCTTTTTGATTGCTTCTTTAGGTTTTATTTTTTATCTTCTCATTCTTGTTTCTTATGGTGGGAGTTTAGATTATTGATTGGAGACTTTTCCTCTTTTTTTAACATAAGGATTTTGTGCTGTCAATTTCCCTCTCAGCACTGATTTATCGGTGTCCCACAAATTTTGGCATTTTGTTTTACTTTGAGACTTCCCCTCTGTCTCATGGATTACTTAGGAATGTGTATGGAAAATTTGCTGTTATTTTTCTGTTACTAATTTCTAGCATGATTTCTTTGTGGTTAAAGAACATGCTTCGTGTTACTTCATTTAATTTTGGTAGTTTGTCTTGTGACCAAGAATATGGTCTGTATTGGTAAGAATTTCAGGGCCCAAAAGAAGGTGTATTGTGCTGTCGTTGGGTGAAATGTTCTGAAATGTTGATAAGATCCTGTTATCTTTGCTAGTTTATGTTCTAGTTGTTTTCTTGGTTGAGAGTGGGTCGTTGAAGTCTCTAACTGTAATTGTGCATTTGTCTATTTTTCCTTTTGGTTTTATCAATTTTTACTTTACTGTTTTGCCAGTCTGTCATTTGGTGCAGACATGTTTGGGATTGCTCTGTTTTGATGGACTGATGCTTTTATTATTTTATAATTTCCATCTGTCTCTAGTAATATTTTTGCTCTGGGCTTTCCTTTTTCTGACATTTATATAGCCACTCATGCTTTATTTTGACTAATGTTTACCTGGCATATAATTTTCCATCCTTTTACTTTCCACCTGCTTATATTTAAGGTAAGTTTGTTGTAGTCAGCATATGGTTGGCTTATGTTTTGTTTTTGTTTTTTTTTAAAGAATTTATTTATTTATTTGAGAGAGAGAATGAGATAGAGAGACAGCATGAGAGGGGAGAGGGTCAGAGGGAGAAGCAGACTCCCCGCCAAACAGGGAGCCCGATGCGGGACCCGATCCCGGGACTCCAGGATCAAGACCTGAGCCTGTGCCAATCTCTGTCTTATGATTGATATATTTAGAGCATTTATGTTCAGTGTAATGATTGACAAGTTAGGGCTTATATCTGCCATTTTCCTTTTTGATTGCTGCGTTGTTTCTTTGTTTTCTTTTTCCTGTTTTTCTGTGAGTTACTTGAACAATTTTTGGAATTCCATTTTGATTTACCTATGGTGTTTCTCCACTGTATGTCTTTGTATAGATGTTATTTAGTGGTAGTTCTAGATATGACATTATACATATGTGATTCATCACAGTATTCTGGTGTTGATATTTTATCAGTGTTAGTAAAGTGAAGAATCAGTACCTCTTTACATCCCTTTACTCATCCTTACTGGTAAAGTAATTATCTTGTACAATTACATAAATACTTTAATTTTGCAAAAGTACATAAATATTTCCCTTACATATGACTAGAGTTACACATCAGTGTTAATTTTTCTCTCTCTCAAACATAATCTAGAAAACTCAAAAGGAGAAGAAATGCCTATTCTATTCACCCATGTTTTCACTATTTCTGTTGTTCTCTTATTTCTTGAAGGTCCTGAATTCCTTATTATTTCTGTTCTAAGAATTCCTTGCTATTCTTTTAGTGTAGGTCTGCTGAAAACAAATTCTCTTAGTTTTCTTTCGTCTTAGAAGGTCTTATTTCTGCTTCATTCCTGAAGGGTAATTTCACCAGATACACAATTTGGGGTTGACAGTCCTTTTTCTATTTTAAGCCCTTGGAAAATGTTATGCTACTTCTTTCTGGCCTCCATGATTTCTGATGAGAAATCTGATGTCATTGGAATGTTTTCTTTTCCTGTGGGTAAGATGTCATTTCTCACTACTTACAAGCTTTTTTTCTTGTCTTTAGTTCAGTAGTTTGATTATTATGGGTCTTGACATAGATTTCTTTGGGTTTATACTGTTTGGGGTTCACGTAGCATATTGAATCTGCAAGTTTTATCTTTTGTCAGGTTAGGAGTTTTCAGCCATTATTTGTCTAGAACTTTTTGAGCCCCACCCTCTTTCATCTCTTCTAACACTCTCTCTGGAGACACCTTGTGAGATCTTTCTTGTGTCTCAAACGTCCTGAGTTTCTCCTCATTTGTTTTAAGTCCATTTTCTGTCCAGATTGGTTTCTGTTGTTCACTCTTCAAGTTCATTGACTTTTCCTTTGTCTCTTCTTTTCTGCCCCTGAACCCTATGCATTGTTTTCAAATCTCCATTATTGTATTTTTTAGTTTTAGAATTTCCATTTGGTTCTTCTTCATATTAGCTTTCTTTGCTGAAATAGCTGTTTGTTTGTTTTCATTTGCTTCAAGTATGTTTGTAATTGCCCATAGACACATTTTTATGATGGATATGAGAATCCTTGTCAGATAATTTCACCATATGCATCCCTTTGGTGTTGGCATTTGTTGGTTATTTTTCCTTCAGGATTAGAGATTTTCCTGGCTTTTGGTATAATGAGTCCTTTTTTTTTTTTTAAATTGTATCCTGGACATTTTGGGTATTATGCTGGGAGGTTCTGGACTTTATTCAAATAATCTTCTGTTTTATCAGGCCTCCTCTGACACCCCATGGGACTGGGGTTAGGGAGGTGGGATGAGGTGGTGCTGCTTTGTTGCTGGCAGATGGGGTGAAAGCTGGGTTCCCTTTGACACCTGGGAGAAGAGGGTGCCCCCTTCACCGCTGGGCAGACATGGGGTCTGCGGTGCCGCGTGGGGCTCTGCTGATGTCCCCTTGTCTGGGGAGGGGAGGAATGCCTGTTTATTGTAGCCTCTGGCCTCCTGCAGTATGGCCTGGGGGGCCTTTACGTCTGGGTTCCTGTGAACCCAGTGGTAGGGATGGGCAGGAGGGCCTGGGCTGTTCTTGGGGCTCTCTTTGGTTTATGTCCGTGGTTTTTCTGGCTGCTGACTCTCTGGTACACAATTTGGGATAAATGAGGCTGAAGGAGCGCATTGGGAACTCCCTGTTGTGTGACCTCTGGGGTCTGGGTCCCTCCTGGTCTGCCTCCTTCTCTTCACCTTTCCCTCTGTCGTCTCCAGGGTTATAGCTTATGGGGGAGAGGGGGAGGGCGCCCTGTCTGCTCAAGTCTTGTTCTGGAACTGGCAGGAAGGAGTCATTTACCTTTGTTCTGTTTTTGTCTTTACTCTTTGTATTTGAAAGTCCGTCTTATTATTTATTTTTCCATTCACTAACAAGTTTTGGCTACAGGCCTCCCGTTTGGAGTGTAAAATTCAGTGTATTCAAAAAATACACTATTTATGTATTCACAAGGTAAATGCAGCCATCACCACGGGCAGGGTTGGAAGATTTTCTTCACCTCTGAGAGAGACCTAGCGCCCCGCACCTCATCTCTGGAGGTTTTCTTACTGCAGTGAGATATACTTAACAAAGCTAACTGTGTTTAGGGTACTTTTGACTTAATATATAACAAATCTCTAATTTCATATTTCAGAACTGTAAAGTGAGTAAAGTTTTTTATCCAAATTATGGCTTTTCTAGTATTTCTGTTTTGGGAAATGTGTGCTGTAAATTAGAAGACAGCTAAAAAAATAGATAAAAAAATAAAAAGTGCAAATTCAGTCTTCTATTTCCAATAACAAAAGTTTATATTATGGGGTCTTTTTCTTCCACATTGGCAATTGAAAGCTAATTAGTTGTTAGAAAAACAGCTTTGACACGGGCTTTTCTTGCTTTGTGAGCTTTAAAAGGCTTTTTTTTGACCATATAAAAATGTCATTTTGTGTTCATAAGGTATAAGGAACTGTAGTAATGTATTTTAAAGGTTTTCAGGTTTTCCTTGGAGTGAAACTACTTTTATTTCATTATAATCATGCTAGTTTAGGACACAATATATTTAACATGTAGTGATCATAAATTATTACAACTGGTATAAAATTTTTCATCATTGGGTTTGTACTTTATGAAAATTTCAAGGGGACAAATTAGATATGATTTGAGTATGGTTAATACAGGAGGATGTTCTTGGTTTTTTTTGGGGGGGGTGGGTTTTTTTTTTTTTTTGGAAGTTACTAGGTGAATGAAATGCTGTGTCCCACGCATAGTATTTAATAGTTCAGTAAGAGTGCAATTACTTGTTAAGATCGTTTTCTGTGAACTAATGTGAGGCATTGATTTTCTTCTTGTAGTATGTATAGGTGGGTAAAAGTAAGGTATTTGTTAATTTGATATTTTTCATTTCTGTCTTTTAAATGGTACCCGTGTCATTCAAATTATCTTCACATTTGAAAAGAGAATGACTGACACTGGACATCATTGTGTTTATCCATGTCTATTAGTACCTATTCTTTGCTTCATGTTGCAGTGTGGCTTTTGGCCCTGCCTAGAGTCATTTGCAATATTATAATGGTTAAACTTTAGTGTTTGAGAAGAGAGTCATGCTGAGAACAGATGGCTCTTGTCTGATTATCTCTAAAATATTCGTGTGTTTCTTAATAGAGGCAACACAGTTTTTTTTATAGACACTCAGAATGAGTGTCTATACACGATTTCCTCTGAATCTTTAAAAATTTTACAGTTATGATGATCTAAAAAAATGCCTTTACTCTAGTTATAAAGATGAAACTTCTTTTTTGTGTTTTCACAGCTGAAAAGGTTTTTTCAAGTACCAAATGATTCTTCCTTTGCTTTTTTTTTTTAAGATTTATTTATTTATTTGACAGAGAGTGAGAGAAAGAGAGAGCACAAGCAGGGGGAGGGGCAGAGGGAGAAGCGGACCCCCTGGGAATCCAGTGTGGGACTCGATCCCAGGACCCTGGGATCACGACCTGAGCCGAAGGCAGACGCTAGTGACTGAGCCGCCCAGGTGCCGCTACCAAATGATTCTTAAGATAGTGTTTATCAAAGTGCTCAGGCCCAGGACTCCTTGGAATCAGAGACATATTTTTAAGGATCTGTAGTTCACTCGAGTTCATGAAATTCTTTAAACCTGCCAGAACAGGTCTGTTTCACTGTAGTTTCTACAGCTGACAGTATTAGCATGAAGATAGATTTGGTGATTGTGAACATGACAGTTTTGGGTATAACTGGGTCATGTGTCCTGAGCTAATCGGCCCACGTATGTTTTTAATTTCTGGATTGGCGTTTACATAATATTAGATATTGTCCCATTACTCTAATTTAGAGGCTTGTTTCGATTCATGTATAGCGTTGGTGTAATTTCTTATGTTAAGAAATTGGTATTGAGGTTTTTTTACAGAACGCCGTGGAAGAGGAGTCGGTGGCTCCGAGGTTACTGTGTCCATAGTCCACATGGGGGGCATCTCCGGGCGTGGGCACTGACTGGCCCTTGCGCGTCTTGCTTGTTTTTATTGCTGAGGTCAAGGCGTGCCTTTCAGGCAATGTTCCTTTCCTTTTTTTTTTTTTTTTTTTTACACAACTATTCTGCTGTTTAACTCCTCTGCTACTGTAGGAAGGGAAGAGTCCCAGTTTCCCAGTATACAGTTTTGCTGCTTATTAGTGACTCATCAGTGACACGCTTGAACTTGGAAGCTGTGTTTGATGAAGGAAACATACCCATTTCTTTATAGTACTTTGTTGCTTTGTTTTTCTACTCTATTAACATGTAGGCAAAGAGGGCAGTGTTTATTTTTCTTAAAGAAGGTTGAAGCATTAGGCATATTTTAAATGGTTTCTCCCTTTACTATCAGTTGGCTTCTCAGCAATGCTTCTCCTCAAAATGGAAACAATAAGGCTATTACATACTTAATGTGAGTTTAAGCTAGTTACTGTATTGACCTACTTTTACTTAGATACATGTAAATTACGCACCTTCTAGTACTTGAGTGTTTTTTGTTGAAGGTTCCCAATTTTTCTAAACCTTTGGCAGCAGCTAAGAGAGTTGTCTCCGTTTCTTAGTGTGGCAGTACTCTTGGGTTTGGTATCATCTGTTCTGTCTCTTTGTTCACATTGTTTTTACTCTTTTTAAAAATATGTTTCCAGAATTATACTTAATTGCTGGAAACGTTGATTTTTCTTGAGTGACAAACCAATTAAGTGTGTATGACACTAGGCAACACAGACACTTAGGATTTTCTGCTTATCCTGTCTCTGAAAAAATCCATTATTCATCATCTTATTGTTTTTAAATACTGAGGTAAAATTTTCAATACGATAGGAAAATTGCTTTGGAAATGGAATAAATTGCTTGCCAGTTCAAAGGCTCCATCTCTGAAGTGGAGGTTACTAAACGTGATGTTGCTTATGTTCATTATCTTTCAGACTCTTTGTACTACTTTTCTAGCATGAAACTTGATAAGATTGTGACTTTTGCTAAAATGCAGCACAATCGCTGAAAGAACTTAATGAAAAAGACTAAAAATCTCATTTTGTATACTATATTATAATATATTTAAGTGGCATTTTGAATTTTAATTGCATTTTGTATAAATATTCATTTTCTAGTTGACTGTTTTAAAAGAAGTGATCTTATGCAGAGAATGAGAAAAAAGGAATTTTTCTGAGGAAACCTATTGACTCTGTTTTAGGCCCGCTCCCTCACAGCTGAGAGGAGCTTTTGTGTGAGCCCCTCAAATGACGAGTCTCCTGTTGTGGGGATGTTGTGTGGTGTGTGGATGGTGACTGGAGCGAGGGGACCCTGGGTGCTGGTCGGGGCGGGGACAGGTGCTGCCGCTCCTCCCTGTGACTCTCGGAAGGCCCTCCCTCCGCCTTACTGCTGTCAGCGACAGCGTGTGGGTGTCCGACACCCGGGACCGGGTCTCATCACTGGAACTAAAGTCTTCCGTGCTTTTTGGGTAGACTTTTAAGCAGCACAGCACAGTCATGGTCATCTTGGTAGATCAATCTTTTGTACATTTTTCATGTTTTCAAATATTTGCTTTCATGGATCATTAGAAGCTATGGTTAAAGTTACTCCCATTACAAAAAAGGGCTGTCAGGGCATTTTCACAAACTGTCCTCCATAAAAGTTGTTCACACTCTTGCTAGCCATTAAGAGTGCTTCGTTAGCCAAGACTGTTAAGAATGCTAAGGGTGAAGAATTTTTTTCAGTTGTTTTAATTTGCGTGTTTTAGAAGTTCTCTTGGAAACAAAAATGACTCCTAGTCTTAAAACCTTCCACTGACTTCCCTTCCCCTGAGAGTTAAAGTGAGACTCCTTATCCTGGCAGGCCGTGCCCACGGGACTCAGCCCTGCCCACCCCTTCAGCCGCATCCGGTGTCCCTCCCGTGCCTTGCCCACTCCAGCTGCCCCGGCTTTCTCTCCAGTCCTGAGCCCTCAAGGCTCTGCAGCCCCGTCCAGGTCTCCCAAGACCTTCTGTGGTTGGTTCCTTTCATGCAGGTGTCTCCTCTTGAGACTCGGCTTCCTTCTGGCCCTCGCGCCTTCTGTATTAGAGTCTTCCCAGCACGTCTCCCTTTGCAAGTAGGCAGCCCGCTTCTTGTGCTTGTCCTCGTCGGGACAGCGCTCGCCCAGGGCGGTCCCTCAGGTGTGTGTGGGAAGGGTTAGAGTTCCTAATGTGGCTGCACATAGTTCTCTAAGTACAGCTGTATTTCTTTTTTTATGAATTGTCTTTGCTCATCTGTCATTCAAAGTGTTTGCTTTTTTTTTTTTAAAGATTTTATTTATTTATTTGACGGAGATAGAGAGAGAGCACAAGTAGGCAGAGAGGCAGGCAGAGGGAGAGGGAGAAGCAGGCTCTCCACTGAGCAGGGAGCCCGATGGGGGACTCAATCCTGGGACTCCAGGATCGTGACCTGAGCTGAAGGCAGTCGCTTAACCAACTGAGCCACCCAGGCACCCAAGTGTTTGCTTTTTTTAAATTTTATTTGTGAGAACTGTTTCTGAGGAATGGTTTTACTGTCATGTGCTGTAAAAGTTTCTCATTTGCGCTAAACTTTTCTTCTTGGACCATGCAGAATACAGGTACCCTGGGTGCCCGGTTGTGGGAAGGGCTCCGTAGACCCCAGCCCCCTTCTCCAGGGCCTCACAGTCCAGGAGGCCTTCAGGAGTGTTCTCTCTCCTTCTGGTGTTTGGTCTCATTGACAGGCCAGCTCCCCAAGTGATCAAACTCTTGCCTGAATGTGCCTGGTGTGTGAGGATTTGGCTTTTCCAGGATAGCCATACCGATTCTAGTTCCTTAACTGCGGCAGCCGGCAGGAGGGTGAGGGGAAGGGGCCTGGTGGTGCGTTCAGGCCGACCCCAGGGTAGAAACCAGCTTCGTATGTTGGAGATGTGGGTAGTGATGAGGAAATACCCATCTTCCGGGGGTTACGCGGCTGCTAGGGAGCTGGATTTCAGCGATATTTATAGAATGTGTTCCTTTTTAAAAAATTTATCAGACCTAACATAAAACTTACCATCTTAAGCACGTCTACCCAAGCGTGCAGTGCAGTGGCCGTGAGCACATTCACGCTGTTGTACCACTGTCCTCACCTCCCGCCCCCAGGCCTCCTTCCTCCTCCCAAACCCAAGCTCTGCACCCGGGAGACGCCTCGCTGTCCCCCCTCCCCGGCCCCCGTAGCCTTTCTGTACCTCCGTGTCTGTGGAGTTGACTGCTGTCACCTCGTGGAGGTGGAGCCCTTCGGGGTCTGTCGTATTGCGTCTGGCTTATTGCACTGAGCGAAATGTTTTCAAGCTTCGTGCCATAGCACACGTCACATTGCCTACTTCTTTTAAACCGGGTGATGTCACGTGGTATGGGTAGACCACCTTTGGTCTTGGACATTTCAGTTATTTTTCTTTTTTATAGTAAGAATTTCCTATGTTAATTGTCTAAAACTAGGAATTAAATGAACGTAGGCGAGGTGCTTAAATTCATGCCTGACAGTTTCAGCAAACACTGGCCGCCGGCTTCTCCTGTCCCTCCTCCTCCTCTCAACGCTGAATTTCTACCTGGGCAGCAGGGAAGGGAGGCCACGCTGGCTTGCACCCACGTTCACTGTCCTTCCTTCAGCCTCGCCCTCTGCTTTCCCTCCCCCAGGGGGTAGCTGTCCCTTGCTCTGTAGCTGGGAGGGGTCACCTGAGGATCCAGATGGTCTTCAGTAGCTTTCAGTCGGTTCCTACTCTTTCCTCCCTCCCCACCCGCTTCAGAGGTCCCCCTGACGCCAGGCCCGCCCCTCCAGGGTCCCAGGGTTCTCCTGCTTCCTCGCGGCTGTGCTGAGACTCCTGTTTTTCTTGGATCTGCTTATTTACCATCCATCTCTCTGCTCTCTAGCTTTCTGCATTTTGTTATCATCTCTTGTTTTCTGTTCTGTAGGTTTCAGCTTTAAGAAAAAGCAGTGTTTTTGGTATTGAAGGCAGTCGTGTATTTAATCTTCCATTTTTATGGGAAACACTTTCTAATCCTTTCTACCTGTGTGTCTGTCTGTCTGTGTTTTCTCTTTCAGAAGACAGCTGTTCTGGGCGTCCTAATCTGCAGAGCGGTGTAGACCTCTCGTCGCTCTCCTTACAGGAGTTGACAGTTGTAGTTATCTCGAAGCAGGCTGCCTTCTGTGTCCCAGCTCCAGTTCCAGAATTCTCACGGATAGCTGTGGCTGAGCTTGGGTGACTGGCAGTCCTTCCTGAGCTGTGCGCTGCCCCACCTACCTTCCCTACCTTCCCGTCCGCAGTGGTCATTCCACACGCACCCTGCCCCTCTACCTGGATGCAGCCCCTGCAGCCTGAGCTCAGTCGGCACCTTCCAAGGGCTAGGGGACTGTCTCGCCAGTAGCCACTGCTATCATTTAAGATTTCCTGGTGAGTGAGTCTGAGCTTGTGAGTTACAAGCTGTGTCCGTTACTGACTGCCGTGTCTTCAGTGTGGGCACGCATGTAGTGGTGCTCAGCAGGTGACTGAGGGTATGTACCCAGCACAGCCAAACGGCTTGCAGAGCGTTTTCTCACCTTCCTGTAAGGATTTTGAGAGGTGATTTTTCTTGGGGTCCTCAGCCTAACGTACTCTTTGTACTCCAGTATTTTCAGAGGTCTCGTGGTTTTTATTTTTTATATGACATTATATTGGGAGGAGGAGAAGTGTTTGCGTGGTTAGTGTTTGCTAAAGATCTGCCCACCGTCTCCTCAGGCTTATTCTCTGCTTTACGGTCTCAGGGCAGGTGGTGCCTGTGTTTGTCGTGTGCTGTGTGTCGGGTCCCCTCGATGCCTAATCGGCACTGCACTGAAGCACCAGAGTGCCCGGGGGAGCCTCAGCACAGGCCGTCGGCACACTTACATCCTCCACGAGGAGAGCACCTCTGTCTTCACCTCACCACCCTCTCTTATCCGAGGGCCGTTTCACATGAGGGAGGAAAGATGAGAGCGAGGCTGCGGGAAGCAGGATTGTCAAATTGACTCAGAATACAAAGAAAAAAATCGTCATTAATTGTTATGCAGTTGTATCAGTGTCCTATTGCTGTTCTAAAATTATCCTAAATGTAGTGGCTTAAAACAAATGTATTATTTTCCAGTTCTGAAGGTCAGAACCGTATGGACTCACAGGGCTACAGTCAGGGTGTCAATATGCAGCATCTCCTCCTGTAGGTCCTTGCAGAGAGTCCAGTTCCATGTGGTTGTAGGTTAAAGTCCTGTTTTCTTGCGCCCAAATTACTCTAATACGATACATTTAAGAGATACTACCAATCAGTGTGGAAGAGATGGACTCTTGCATAAATAACATCGCCATTTCTGTTGTTGTATAGTATATATATCCCTGCAAAACTTCGTATTTCGTAGAAATGCTCGCTGGAAGTAACAGGGTTTATGGGCAAAAGTAAGTTAGGGCAGACCACTGGGGACCACATCACTAACAAAAACCGTCATAGTCCTGGTGACATTTGCTGAAGGGGCACATTGAGTTCCTGGCCAGTGAAGATTTACCTGTGAGGAGGCTGGTGCCACGGGAGAGGGTCCTAGTTCCGGGGGTGCCCCCAGTGCACACGCCCCAAATACGCCCAGCTCCACTGAACAGCATGGGGAGCAGCCTTAGCCACAGTTTGTAAGTAGTAGTGCAGGACCCCGTGTGCTAGCAAACGTGAATCAGTGCCGGTGATGACAAGATGCCATTTTCCTCCCTTTATTTAAGCGAAGGGTACATGTATTTAGCTCTCATCTGATGAGGGTGAGGTAAAATTGCTTTTGGCATTATTCATAGCACTCAGTGGTGGGAGTTTAAATTTGCAGTTGGCAATAATATTTCAAGTGTTTTAGAGCTTATGACTTTGTACAAACTATTGCAGTTCTGGGATTCTTTGAAAGAATTCATGTAAAAATATGGAGAAAGTTCTGTGTACAGATATTTGCACGGAAACGTTATTTAGTGGGAATTTATAAATGTTTTCTCTGTCCAACAGTGGGGGATACCTCAGTAACCTTTAACTCAGTAATCCACTTGCTGGCTTATTTTTTTAGTTACCACATGTTAAAAAGATGGTAAGAGGAGCTTAGGTAGCAGGTCAGCATTGGCCTTATTGTCCAAGGACATCTTTATAGTCATTGAATTCCAC